>NC_137340.1:14292856-15492856 GCF_965287045.1 Carcharhinus amblyrhynchos | reverse complement strand
CTGGTATTCAACTCAGTACTTCACACACATTTACCACCTTGATCTCATTTAAAAGACTTTAATTCCTAAGCTAATTATTTTCCTCCTAAAATAGGCTCTCATCTCTGAACAACGTTTTACAGACCAATTATTTTCATTTTTATTGCCTAGTCTATCCCTCCAGTCCTAAATATTTGACCCTCACTGGTGAATGCAGCTTTGCATTTTTTATTTATTGCCGCAATGTGCTGCACACAATAGATAGCGGGTTTGCTTTGTGGCAAGGCAACTGAGTGTTGTCATGCACAAGCTCTCTGCTACTGAGCTGACCTTTCTATTAGTTGGTATGGATGGCAGGCCAGCTGGCTGAGAGACTGACTGCGGTGGAACAGTAATTATTAGCACTGCGGACTGAACAAGAACCGTGTAATTCAGCCTCTGGATCGGAGAATTCAATCAGTGGTACGAATTGTTCTCTCCATTATTAGGCAAAACTGCTTTGGGTCTGATCTTTAAAATTCTTTACATTTGAGATGACAAAATCTAATCACATCCTTCTTTAGAGGGAGAATTGTCACACTCAACAATAGTTGGGTTGGAACAAAAAACAGAATCATAGAATAGAATCCCTACAGTGCAGAAGGGAGCCATTCAGCCCATCAAGCCTGCACCAACAAAAATCCCACCCAGGATTTATCCCCGTAATCCCAGATATTTAGCCTGATGTTCCCCTGATACTGAGGAGCAATTTAGCATGGCCAATCCACCTAACCCACATGTCTTTGGACTGTGGAAGGAAACCAGAGCACCCGGAGGAAACTCACACAGACACAGGGAGAACGTGCAAACTCCACACAGACAGTGACCTGAAGCCAGAATTGAACCGAGGTCCCTGGCGCAGTGCTAACCACTGTGCCACCGTGCCGCCCCAAATGCTGGAAAATCTCAGCAGGTCTGACGGCATCTGTGGAGAGCGAATAGAGCCAACATTGTGAGCCTGGATGACTGTATGCCACTGAGCCTTGTCTCTCTGCACAGATGGTGTCAAGGCCTGCTGAGATTTTCCAGCACTTTTTGATTTTGCTTCGGATTCCAGCATCCGCAGTAATGAGCTTTCGTTATAATAGTTGGGCTGGGCTCGGGTCAGAATTTAAAAGGTTAAAATATCTAAGGCCTGATCTCAATCCACCCATTTCTGGTTTGTGATGGAGGTGGGGTTAGGAGTGGGTGGACACCTCATTCTTAGGTGATTGGGCAATTGAATTATCTGAATGAGTCCTGCAGCCTCTGATTTAACCTGCCTGGCTGGTTTAGAATAGCACATCGAGTTTCCTTAGTCTCTGAAAACCTAAGGAGAGGACACCTTTGGGGAGAAGGTAAGTGCCTTTGCAGCACTGCTGGTGGGCCTAGAGCAGCGTGAGTGCTTCCCCTCCTACTGCCAAACTTCCCACTGTCAGCACATAATCCCCAAGCAAAGTCTCCTGGATCAGCCACTACACCCTTGGGATTACAGAACAGATCGCACCCTGGGTTATTGATCAGACCTCTTATATGAAGAGATCCCTCCTCACTCCATCACAGGGTCTGGAATGGGACCTTCCTGGGATAAAGTCCTGTCGCAGTGTACTGGATCGGACCCTGCAGCCTGCTCCGGGATGTTCCCAGAAAACAGAAGCCAAATCTGTCAATCAGGCTGACTCGTATAAAAGATCATAATCAAACCAGAAACAGCAAAAAGGGCTGGGCATGTTGTGTATCCAGGGCAGTGATCAGTAAGTACACAGTTCATTATTTTCTCAAGACGTGGCGATCATTTAGACTTAGCCATGACAAAGAACAATTTTGATATTTGGTGGCGATTTGGAACAGGTGGTTTGTCAATTAACGATGATTTAGTGGAGTGGACGTGGTCAAGTGACAGATACAAGTTAATGTGGAGGAAGTGTGTGGTAATGTACTTTGGGTATAGAATGCGGGTGCAATAGTGCAGGAGATCTGGATGGACAGAAAGACCTCAAACAGAGAGAGACAAAACAGAAACAGAAAATGCTGGAAAATCTCAGCAGGTCTGACAGCATCTATGGAGAGAGAATGGAGCCAATATTTCGAAACTAGATGATCTTTAGTCAGAGCTAACGAAGCCACTCTGATGAAGGGTCATCCTGACTCAAAGCATTAGCTCTATTCTCTCTCCACAGATGCTGTCGGACCTGCTGAGATTTTCCAACATTTTCTGTTTTAGTTTCCGATTCCAGCATCAGGAGTATTTTGCATTTATATATAAGAGAGAGAAAAAAAATTAGATAAGGCTGAAAAATGGATATAGGAATCACACTGTGCAATTAGCCCAAGCCCATTTATTCCAATGCAAGCAACTAATATAAATAATAGGTTTACCAGGCTGATTCTGGGGATGGTGGGACTGCTGTATGAGGAAAGATTGATGAGGTTACGATTGTTTTTGCTGGAGTTTAGATGAATGGGGGGGATCTCATAGAGACTTATAAAATTCTAACAGGAATTGACAGGGTAGATGCAGGGAGGATGTTCCCAATGGTGGGGGAATTCGGAACCAGAGGTCACAGCCTGAGGATTCAGGGTAGACCATTTAGGATGGAGGTGAGGAGCCATTTCTTCACCCAAAGAGTGGTGAGGCCTGTGGAATTCGTGACCATAGGAAATAGTTGATGCCAAAAGCATTGAATGTATTCAAGAGACAGCTGAATACAGCACATGGTGTGAACAAGACAAAAGGTTATGGGGAGAAAGCAGGTTTAGGCTACTGAGTTGGGTGATCAGCCATGATGGTGATGAATGGCGGATAAGGCTGAAAGGGCCAAATGGCCTCCTCCTGCCCCTATCTTCTATGTTTCTATAATACATGGCCTAGCATTAATTACACTGCTGAGTAGCTGCAAATCTCAAAAGGGGGCCTGAGTTTATTCATAAACTCTATTCGGGACACCTTGCACCATTTGAAGCTTTCGGCTGCAGAGAGTGCCCCAGTTGCCTACAGAAGACATTCCGAGCAGGAAGAAGAGTGGGATTCACGCACCTGAAAGATGCAAGTGAGCCCATCCCGGGAAACCTGCCGACCAGCCCGTGTCCAGAGGCTGGGTGCCATATTTAAAGGGCAGCCCAATTTCCACCAGTTGGACACAGGCCCCCTTCCCCCACCAATAATGAAATGGCGACTGTCCCCCCTCCCACTATGTTGTGATACTGCACCCATGCTAACTCTGTGCTCCTACAATCTTTTCACTTTTCTAGGCTTACTGATGCTTCTAGGTGTTCCCCCAAATTGCAGATCTGAAGTGGAGGTGGCCAGCTGCTTTGGCCTGTTATGCCCTAGTAAGCGTTGCCTGGAAGGCCTGGATCTGGAGGGCCCTGGCTGACTTGGGTGTTACAGTGGCACCATGTCATCCTGTGCTGCCCGTTTCCCACTAGATGTAAGGAGTTGGGGACGCGGTGGGGACGTGCAGGAGGTGGAATTTGGAAGGGCTGGAGATTGCCATTGTCTCCCTGCTGAGATAGTCTGGGATGGGCACAAGCACTTCCTCCTCCCTCGGGGTGCATACTGGCTCCCCTGGTCACTCTGTGGGATGGAGGGGAGGCTGGAGTGAGCTTCAGATGCTTCAACCTTATCTAGCAATGCCCTCAGCCACGGATCTCGGTGACTTGGACCTGCCCCTCATTGACTGGGCCATGCTCCGAAAGCCATTAACCTGGTCCTCTGTGATTGTGCCAAACTCTGAAGTGCCTCGGCAATGTCCCTCTGAATTTGGAACATGTCCGTGTGTGACTGGGACCTGCTATCATGAGCTTCAGTCATGAACATCACGCATTGAGCCAAGCTTTGAACATCATCAGTCACAGTTTGAATGTCTTGCCCCAGGCTGCGTATAAGTCATGAGGATAACAGAGTTTTCAACTCTGACTTGCCTGGGGCAATCTGACCTTACTGGGCAGGAATGGTGTGTGTGGGGAGGTGGAGGTATTATAGGATATACTGTTGCTGAGATGCGAGAGGATTGAAGGTGTTTAATATTGGATGGCAGAGGAGGGGGAGATCTCAGGGAGAGATAAGTGGATATTCACCTTTGTAGCTGAAAGCAGGTAATTCATCATCTTCCTGCATTGAAGTGTGGTTCCCCTGCAACTCCCCTCCTCAAACACTGCTTCCCAGGCATCCGCCATCACGACATTGGCACGGGGTCTTCTGTCAGCCTTTGGGAACAAGGTGCCCCTCCTCTTGTCGATGGCATCCAGGAAGCAAGGTGCAGCTCTCTCCATTGCCACGTTGAGTGATGAAGTGACAGTGGGGGGGGCACAGGGCGCACCTATATATTGTTCCTGCTTATCAGAGCTAAGAGGTGATTCCCGGCTTCAGTGAATCAGGCACCAGTGGAATCGGAGAATTTGTGTTATTCGCATGGGGGGCCAGGCTGATCCACTTGAATAGGCTGAGTCGCACCCATTCGGCATGGCCAATATGAGCACGATTCACTCCCGTTTTCACACCCGCAGGAGTACTTCGAGTGCAGGCAGATGATTCATGCCCCAGCTGTCAATTGGGCTTAGAATCTTTGTAAACATTGTGGTGAGAAACAGTGGGGGTACTTGATATGCATTCAAGCATAAAAGGAAATTAAAATAAACACAGCTGACTGGAGGCTGAGTAGAAATCCATTAAGCTGTCATTGCAAGCTTATTTCAAAGTAAAGCACTGAAATTGACAGAGATCAATTGTTTTTAATGTGATAGGGAGGGCTTTGAAGTTTTCAGTTTGCTAGGAAGGCTCAGAGATTTCAACTAAAAGCTGTGAATACATAGAGGCTCAGTGCACAGCCGTGGAGAGGGGAACCCCCTGCCCCCAGTGAAATTGACATCTCTTCTCTGTCAGAGGACTTCAAAGGGGTCTGCTCTCACCTACAGCTTCTGACAGGGAGAAAGGAAAATATCTGCTATAGAATGGAGTGCTGCTGTGATTTAAAAGCCCACCAGATTACCAGGAGGCATGGAGATTAAAGTGAGCTGGTCACTTCAGAAGTTTCACTGCTGATAGGCAGGAATGAAGATGTTAATCACAGAGTTGTCTAAAATTACCATGCCAGGGGTGATTTTTAGGTCTGCCAGGGCTTGAAATGGCAGTCTAGCCATGAGACCATTGGTGGCGAGATCAATCACTTGCCCCTCAAACCCATCTAACCCCCAGGATCCTTGAGAGACCTGGTAGCCGCAGAAGGGCAAATGGCCACTGGACCTACCTTCTTAACCCCCTCCAGGGTCCAAGCTGCCAAGCAAGGGTGCCGGGGGCAATACGCTATTGGCACTGCTACAGGAATAGCAATTTTAGTCCTGGCACCTGATTCTGTGGGCAATCGGGATTGCCACCATTGGTGAACAGAGCTGGTGTCTCAACTTCTAAATTACACAGCTTTGTAACTTATAAAAATTCAATTACAAGATGTGGGAGTTTAAAGTTTTGTTTTTACTCCATTCTTAAAGTTACAAAGCCAATGCTCTGAGTGGACTGGGCGGACCTGAATCCATTCCTTGCTTGCTGCAAAAATCAAATTCCAACTGCGTCCAATTCATGGTCCCCACAGGAGAGATAAACAGGATCCAAGCCTACACAGTGGGGCATTGCACTCCATCTTGAGCTTGATCCAATGGCTTATCTTAGCCAAAAGGCTGAAAGCAAGGCCAGCATTCATTGCCCACCCGTAATTGTCCTTGAGGGTAGAGGTGAGAAACCTCCATGCACACAATTTGGTTTGCAGGCCACTTCAGAGGGAGGTTAAGAGTCACCCACATCCAGGAGCCCACATATGGGCTGAATTGGATGAGGATGGCAGACTTCCTTCCCTATAGGATATTAATAGGCCTGGTGGGTTTTTTTTAGATATATGTAGCTTCACTGTCCCTATTACTGACACTAACATTTTATTCCAGATCTTACTTAATTAACTGAATTTAAATTTGCCCAGTTACCATGGTGAGATTTGAACTCAATTTAAAGATGCCTCTTAATTACAAGCTCAGTAACATTGCCAGATACACTGCTGTACTCCAGCATGAGTATTTTATTTCAATTTTTTTACACAGATGTGCACGTTGAGACATTTTCACAAATATTGCCATATTAGAACTGTTTTGAAGTACCTTGGATGTTAGGTCTTGGAGTGGGAAGGTAATTAAACTGTATCCCTACGGTATTGTGTGTGCTTGAATGTGTTTTCTGCTTCACAATACACTAAGAAGTCTCACAACACCAAGTTAAAATCCAACAGGTTTATTTCAAATCACAAGCTTTTGGAGCGCTGCTGAGTTTCACCTGATGATGAAGCAGAGCTCCGAAAGCTCGTGCTTCCAAGTAAAGTTGTTGGACTTTAACCTGGTGTTGTGAGACTTCTTACTGTGCCCACCCCAGTCCAACACCAGCGTCTCCACCTCATCACGATACACTGTTAGATATAATGCCCCATAAGTTTGTAAGTGGTCACCCTCTTAGGTTTTGATGATATTTAATATCTTTCAACTGGGATTGAAAGGGCATTTCAAGCATTTATTATCCTATACATTACATCCAGATTCATGGCAAACTTTCTTTTTTTTTCTCTAGAGCGGCAACTCTGCATAACCATGGCTGGCGCAAGCACCCTGCCATCCAATGTGACTGGCATCAGCAAGGAGTTGGCAGACCTGAGACACCTGATCCAGTTCCCTGAAGAGATTGCCAGTATCTTGACCGAGCAGGAGCAGGAACTCTATCGCAAGGTCTTACCGCTTGACTACCTCTGTTTTCTGACCAGGGATTTGGCAAACCCAAGTTGTTCCAGCAGGTCGTCCCCCCTCAAGACCTCCTCATCAGCACCTGCACTCAGCAACAAAAATAGGGATCACAATGCCGTTGAAGATCTGGTGGCAAGATTCAATGAGGTAAGTTGATGCTGAACTTTTACACAACAAGGTTCAACTGTGCTCTTGGCCAAAGCTGCTCAAATTTGACTCACTGCTATTGAAAGTTTCAGCATTTGAGAAATTTCTTTGCAACTGCTTCCATTCCACCTCCATAACATTTTCACGATGGAGTCTCTTTGACGCCAGTAATTACGTTTGGACTGCAGTTTCAGGAAATTCCAAGTCATGGCACATTTTGTGGTAATTATTTTCTCTCAAAAGCAATCAAACATCATTATGAATTCAAGGAGCCAATGTTGTTTGCGGGGACACATGTATGTATAAAATGTAAAACCTTAGAAACATTTGCTTTGATTTATTATTGTCACATGTATACGGATATAGTGAAAAGTATTGTTTCTTGTGTGCTATACAGTCAAAGCATACCATTCATAAAGTACATTGGGGAAAAAAGATAGGATGCAGAATATAGTGTTGCAGTTACAGGTAGGCTGAAGAGAATTATCAGCTTAATATGTGATAGGTCCATTCAAAAGTCTGATGACAGCAGGGAAGAAACTGTTCTTGAGTCTGTTGGTACGTGTTCTCAGATATTTTATATTTTTCTCCTGACAGAAGGAGGTGGAAGAGAGTTTATCCAGAATGTGCGAGATCCTTGATTATGCTGGCTGCTTTCTTGAGGCAGCGGGAAGTGTAGACAGGGTGAAAACATAATGATGGCTGGGTTTTCTTTTCAATACTTCTATTGGTAATTCTCTCTCCCTTTCACCCAACTTCATTATCATTGACTTCTTCCCTAGTGTATCGTTCCATCAGTGAAGATTGTTATTCAGGTGTGAGTGTCGGTAGGTTCTTGGGAATAAGGAAAGGACTCATCCTGTTTACACCAAAGGTCTGCTGACATGGACTTCCAGTGAGTTACTGACTAGTGAAGTTAACATGTAAGTTGAGTTGAAAACACTCGAGATGGGACAGTGACCTTCATTGGAAAAGAACATCATTAGGAAGGTTTTGAAGTATCCTGCTGGTGTGCTCTTGTATATTTTGAAATGTTTCTAAGGACTTTGTCTTTACCCTGTACTCAGGCTGCTGCATTTTATTTCCAGTGATGTCTGCTTATGTATGATGTATTAGGGGATTCAGAGAATGGCGTGATAATACAGTTTGATTAAGTTCTGTGTTTGACATCTTTCTGCTGTGCAAAATGCTGTGTACTTCCATACTTCATTTACTACTTTCCTAAGTCACAGTAGTAAGTAGTAGTAAATGTCCACAACTTTGAACGCGAATGCTTTCCAAGTAAGGCCTCAAACCCAAAATTAGGTAGTGATTTATTTTTATAAGCAAAAACAATGGAGGAGAAGGCAAGTTTAATTGGAAGGAAGGGTGTGCAGAGAAAGTAAAGGAGAGGCCAGGGTGAAGAAAAGATGACGCTGTGAAACGGCAGCTCCCCACCCCCCCCCCCGCCCCCGCCAACTCGCGATGCTCGTTTGGAGAGCCAGTGCAGACTTGATGGGCCAAATGGCCTCTTATTACTGTAACAATTCTGTGGTTATTTTGCTTTTTCTTTTAATTTTCCAATAGTTTACCTTAACCGTTCAATCTATTTTTCCAGTTTATCTTCCACATTCCTGACTGTTACTATAGGTCATGTATTTTGTTCTATATTTTAGCTGCATTCACTCACTTTTTTTGAGCAAGCTACCTCTTCTCTGTACCAGTCGCCAAGTACATTTACTTAACAATAACTTTTTAGTAGCCAGTAAGAAAGAGGAAGGCTAAATGTGTTGCCTATTGGCAGTTGTGATGAAGTTCAAAGTGGGTTGCTTAATATCTACTGATATGCTGCTATCTATATTTTGTGTTTAAACAGAGATGTCCTGAAACATTATAGATTGTGTTTTACTGTACTCATACCATGACGCTTCACAGTAATCTTGCTTTAAGATACAATTTTACAGTTAAGATCTGTTAGTCCATTAATGGTATCTTACGGCTTACAGATGTTCAGGCTGAAATTACAACAGGGGGACTTGCAAAAGGGGAAATTGTAAAGTTACTGCTGTTTGCTGTGCTACTGTAACATTTGATGATGAATTTCTAATAACAGGTTTCTTCAACCACAAAAGTAACACTTGTGCTGCACCCTCTCATTTATTAGCAGCCTAAAAATTGCAGCAATAGGAAAATATAAACTTTGCGAGGTTTACTAATCATATTTTCAGGAGAAAATGCATATCTCTGGTTTTGCTTGAAGTGGTGAGGTTTGAATGAGTTGCTGGTAATCTCCTGAGAAACCAAAATGGATAATAATAATTGGTTTTAACTTCGACTGCCGTCAAACCTAGGAAAATTCCTATTTCCTATCAGTTTGTATGTTTTCAGTATGGTTTCTATGACAGCAAAAGGCTAATATTAAAGGAAAGAAACTACTCAAATGTCAGGCATGGCTTTACTGCTGTAATATGACCACCTAAATACATTCATATTGATATTTTAATGTTAAATTCTGCTCAGACTGTTCTGCCATCTCTTCTAATTCTATCAATCCCAATTTGAATTTTTCATTTCAGTTTATTGTAGAACTTGGAATTTCAAGTAGTGCCATTCGGCCCATTAAGTCTGCAGCAACCACAATCCCACTCAGGCCCTATCCTCATACCTGTATGCATTTGCCCTAACTAGTCCCCCGACACAACAGGGCAATTTAGCATGGCTAATTCACCTTATCCACACATCTTTGGACTGGAGCACCCAGAGGAAACCCACACAGACACACGGAGAACTTGCAAACTCCACATAGTGACCCAAGCAGGGAATTGAATTCAGGTCCCTGGTGCTGTGTGTATGCAGTACTAACCACTGTGCCACCGTGCAACCTACAGTGTACAGCCTTTCTTTCTCAACTTCACTTCTATCAAAAAGTCAAGCTCTGATTTTAGCTTAACTTTCCTGTCCAAGCAAGAATGGAAACAAGTGGCTTTGGTCTGATACCTGTTTGAGATTTCATTGATTTTACTCTAATCAAATCCAAATGAAGTGTAAAACCACCCTGTGACCTGCACCTGCCATTATTCATTAATACCCTATCGGGAAGTGGTCAATTGTCTCTTCAAAAACGAAAAAACAGTTTTATTTGAAAGTGATTGAAATCTGGTTTTGAAGTGCTAAATATTACAATGTGATCAGGGTCAATCTTTGATGCCCAGAACTCAAATGTGGAAGAACGTTTGCCCCTTTTGGCAAAGTTTGCAAAGTAAATTCCTCTGTTTTCTCTGGAAGAATGAAAATTTCCTGTTGTATGACATGAGGTCACACAAACGCTGAATGACCCCAATCAGGGTAGTCAATTTGACCTAAAATCAGTGTGGTTGCAAGAGTCTGTAACGTCCAACTGTAATTAAGGTTAACTTTATCTGAAGGGCAGGAGTAATCTGGATTTCGACTTTGGTTTTCAAGGATTTTTTATTAGGCTACTTATTTCATGGGAAAACACAATAAAATTTGAATTACATGGATACTAAAGCATCACCTGTCTGAATATTAATTATTTTTCCTTGCACCTCCCTTCTCTATGTAAACACTGACTTGGAATCCCTACAGTGCAGAAAGAGGCCATTCGGCCCATCGAGTCTGCACTGACCACAATCCCACCCAGACCCTATCTCTACAACCTCATGCATTTACCCCAGCTAGTCCCCCTGACCTGACACTAAGGGGCAATTTAACATGGCAAAACCATCTGACCCACATATCTTTGGACTGCGGGAGGAAACCGGAGCACCCAGAGAAAACCCACAAAGACACTGGGAGACTGGGCAAATTCCACAGACACTCACCCGAGGCTGGGAATCGAACCCGGGTCCCTGGTGCTGTGAGGCAGCAGTGCTAACCACTGTGCTACTGTGTCACCCCAAAGACCTCTTTCTTAACTCTTCACTGTAATTAAGAATAGACCATCTGGAGAAAGAAAAGGCCTGTTAAGCACACCAAACTTGGAGGTCAATGTTGGATGATTCTCTCACAGACTCTCCTTCTCCCCACCACTATCACAGCTTACAATTCAGCTAGTGAAGGGGCAGTAAACTTGTCCTCATCTGACTTTGCCTCCATCCACTCCCAGTAAATAAAATCAAGCTTTAATATCTCCCCATCTCCCCTGTTGAGCAGATAGTGATTTAAGTGAAACAGACTTTGAGTATGTTTGGTTCTCATAGAAACCCTACAGTACAGGAAAAGGCTCTTTGGCCCATCGAGTCTGCACTGACTACAATCCCACCCAGGCCCTACCCCCAATCTGTACATATTTTACCCACTAATCCCCTCTAACTTATGCATCTACGGTCAATTTAGCATAGCCAATCAACCTAACCCGCACATCTTTAGACTGTGGGAGGAAACAGGAGCACCGGGAGGAAACCCACGCAGACACGAGGAGAACGTGCAAACTCCACACAGACAGTGACCCAAGCCGGGAATCGAACCTAGGTCCCTGGAGCTGTGAAGCAGCAGTGCTGACCACTGTGCTACCGTGCCACCCCACGTTCTAGAATGGGATTTCCTAAATGTGGTTGTCTCTTGGGGAAGCACAATAGATTATTCAAATGATCACTTTTGTTATTCTCGTGTTCTCAAAGAGTGAGTCAAGACCCTTGTAAAAAAAAAGTGATATTCATCGACCACATCAAGAAACTGTCAAGGAGTACACTCCGTTCCCTGAAGAAATACACAGTTAACATCTGTTTAGTCTCCACGGTTATCCTAGATAATTACAGACTGGAAGTCCATGTGTATATTGTACTCTCCACTTACCAGCTTTCCCTCATGGCCAGTTTTTCGGGTCTTGTCAACTATTTTATGTATTTCAGCCATTAAGCAGCACTCAGAGATGGAAAACATTGACTGGCTCAGGGTTAAGCAGAGCCTATTCCGTTAACACTCTGCTCTAACTCTCCAATCTAAAGCTCGTGCCAAGCCAACTGCAAGATTTTGGAAGTCGTCTCTTACATAAACGAATTTCTAGATGGCAGACATATATCGGCAGCTGCACACTAACACCTCAGCTTCACCTAGACATTGGATTGGAGAGCATTTTTAACATTGCTGTGATGGGCATAAACCAAATACTATTTTGTTTATGTTGATTTTGAAGCTTGTTTACCTGCCAGTGGTTTTCTGACTCTTTTCTGGAGGTCCCACTGGGTTTACTTAACATGTCACAAGCTGATTTTGCACCCGTGGTGAGCAGAGTGTGGGCAGGTAGGTGCTGCCAGCGCAAAGAGATTTAGTTGTGCCCCTAACCCATCCCCAGCCGCCATCTGACACACTGATTTGATTTATTATTGTCGCATGTATTAGTATACAGTGAAAAGTATTGTTTCTTGTGCACTATACAGACAAAGCATATTGTTCATAGAGTACATAGGAGACAAAGAACAGAGAGAGTGCAGAATGTAGTGTTACAGTCACTGGGTGAGGAAGAAGATCAACTTAATGTAAGCTAGGTCCATTCAAAGGTCTGATGGCAGCAGGGAAGAAGCTGATCTCAAGTTGTTTGGTACATGGCCTCAGACTTTTGTATCTTTTTCCCGATGGAAGAAGGTGGAAGTGAGTATGTCTGGGTATGTGGGATCCTCGATTGTGCTGGCTGCTTTTTCAGGCATTGGAAAGTGTAGATGGAGTCAATGCATGGGAGACTGGTTTGTGAGATGGACAGAGCTACATTCACAACCCTTTGTAATTTCTTGCAGTCTTGGACAGAGCTGGAGCCATACCATAGAAAATTACAGCTCAGAAACAGGCCTTTTGGCCCTTGTCTGTGCCAAACCATTTTTTTGCCAAGTCCCACTGACCTGCACTTGAACCATATCCCTCCACACCCCTCTCATCCATGAACCCATCCAAGCTGTAATACAATCAGAAAGGATGCTTTCTATGGTGCATCTGTAAAAATTAGTGAGAGTCATAGCGGACATGCCAAATTTCCTTCGCCTCCTGAGAAAGTAGAACGTGTGGATCTGAGGTTTCCTGGCCGTCCCGGACATTACTGGGAGGGAGGAGGGCAACGTACTTACGGTCTAGTATCAAAGTGGATTAGGGAGTGGGAAATTATGTCTGACAAATTTACTCCTATTCTTTAAGGAGGTATTAGCCAGAGTAGATAGAGGAGATATATTTGGATTTTCAAAACGCATTTGATAATGTTCCACACGAAAGGCTTCCACACAAAGCAGGAGCTCATGGTGTTGGGGATTGTACTCTGGCATAGATGAAGGATTGGCTAACAAACTGGATAAGTCTCACAATACCAGGTTAAAGTCCAACAGGTTTATTTGGTAATAAACACCGGTAGCTTTCGGGGTTTACCCTTTTGTCAAGTGAGTAGGAGTTCTGATCACTCCTATTCACCTGACGAAGGGGCAAACCCCGAAAGCTAGTGGCATTTACTACCAAATAGACCTGTCGGACTTTAACCTGATGTTGTGAGACTTCTCACTGCGTTTACCCCAGTCCATGCTGGCGTCTCCACATCATAACCAGCAGGAAGCAGTGAATAGCGATAAGGGGGTCTTTCTCTGGTTAGAGGGCAGTAACCTGCGGGGTACCATAATGACCAGTGCTGGCACCACACCTCTTCACAATACGTACTAATGATTTGGAGGAAGGAACAGAGTGCACTGAGCCAAAGTTGCAGATGATACAAAGGTGGGTGAGAAGGCAGATTGTAAGGAGGATATAAATAGTTTACACAAAGATATTGACAGGTTATGTGAGTGGGCAGAAAACTGGCAAATGGAATTCAAGGTGGGAAAATAAGAGATTGTTTAATTTGGAAGTAAGAATGAGAAGGTGGGTTTTTGTTTAAATGGAGAGAGATTGCAGAAAGCTGTGGCATTAGGGGACTTCATGACTCCTTGTTCATGAAATCCAGAAAGTGAGTGTACAGGTGCGGAAAGTAATAGGGAAGGTAAATGAATGCTGGTTTTTATTTCAAGGGGGCTGGAGTATTAAAAAAAGAGGTGTTGCTGGAATTGTACAGATTGCTATAGAGGTTCCATTTAGAATACGGTGTACAGTTTTGGTCCCCTTATTGAAGGAGAGGTATATTATCATTGCAAGCAGTACAGAGGATATTTATTTAGATGATCCCGGTTACGGAGGGACTGCCATATGAGGAAAGATTAAACAAGCTGCGTCTGTATTCCTTGGAGTTCAGAAGAATCAGAGGTGATATATTTGAAACATATCAGATTCAGAGGGAGTTTAGACGGGATAAATGTTGGGAAGGTGTTTCCATTCATGGGAGAGTGCAGAACTAGAAGGCATGGTCACAGAATAAGGAGGTGCTCATTTAAGATGGATTTGAGGAAGGATTTCTTCTCAGGTGTATCTTTGGAATTCTTTACCTCAGGAAAATTTTCAAGGCAGAGCTCGATGGGTTTTTAATCAGCTGGTGCATTAAGGGTCACGGAGATAAGGCAGGAAAGTGGCCTTAATGAGTGTCAGCTCAGCCATGCGGAACAGGCTTGAGGGGCTGAATGGCCTACTCCTTATGGGAACATGAGGGGCATGTGTGTGCGTGCATGTGTATGTGTGTGTGGGCGTGTATGCTGTTATAATTCCAAAGGCATAGATACATGCACAAAGATTTCTCTTGGCCTCACTTAGTGGGGAAATGGGAAAAGCAAGGACAGCAATAACAATGGATTCAATATTCTGTTTGCTGTCTTGCACGTTGGTATCTATCATGGTTGGCACCACTTCTGTAGTTAGTTTAGTTCAAACTGGAAACAGTATAATATACACGTATTGACTGTCAAATGTAGGTTAAACTTTGGAATAAAATGAAGCAAGACTTGAGGTCTTGGCTATTATTACACTTGTTCAAATTTTCTACTGTTGGACCATAATAATTAATTCATCTTCTAGCTTGTACCTCAGTGCAGCTCCTTTAGATATATGTGGAGCCTCCAGCAAACTGCTAGAAGGCACAATACATGTTCACCTCATTATTTTCTCTCACCATTATTTGGCTAGCAATGTCTTTGTCACTCATTTCTAAAGGATTTGTTCCTATCTTTTTCTCGTACTGCTCTTGTATGTAAGCTATCATCAATCTCACTTTCAGCAATGTTTTAGGTGCTTTAAATGCTGCCGTGTTCACATTATTCACCACTGAACATGTGTCGTATCTTTTGTAACTGCACAACATGATGGAACTGAAGTCCTTGTGAGAACAGGCACATGTTTGAAGTAACCGTGAACCAAGTTCTCATTGTATTTCCAGTGTAACTGTGGCCCTGGGACTGTTCTTGACTATTGCATTCTTTTAAAACTTAGCATTTTCCTAGCTTTTGAGGTTGGGATTTATGATGAAATGCAATGTCTTACAGAATCCCTACAATGTAGAACAAGGCCATTTGGCCCATCAAGCCTGCACTGACAACAAACCCACTCAGGCCCTATATCCATAACCCCACATATTTGCCCTGTTAATCCCCATGACACTAAGGACAATTTAGCACGGCTAATCAACCTAACCCACACATTATTGGACTGTGGGAAGAAACCAGAGCATCTGGAAGAAATCCATGCAAAAATGGGGAGAATGTGCAAACTCCACAATAGACAGTCACTCAAGGCTGGAATTGAATCCAGGTCCCATGATAACCAGGGTGCCACTATGCCCCTTCTCAACCTAACAATTTTCCTGAACCCTAGCTTCAGAAAATGACATTTTATGAGAAAAATTATAAGTGTCCAGTTAGCATGAACACGGGAGAGTTTCAGATCCATTTTTTGGGTGAATCTTTACTCTGAATTCTACGCGCTTAGACAATGAAAATATGAGCTAGACTGTTTCCAGCCACTAGAGGCAGTAGGCGGAGCTTAAGTCACCAGCCAGCTTGCTCTAACATCAGAGGGCGCTATTGCGCATGTGCAGACCTCTGTGGCTGCACATGCACAATTGCAATCGCAGAGGCCTGACAGAGAGAGAGAGATTGTTGGGCTAAGGATAAGTGGGTGAGAGGCCGTATTCTTTTCTATGATTTGAAGTATAAGTTTCTCACAAAGATAGTATTGGTTAATAGTTTTATAGTCATTTATTATGGTAAACAACTTAAAACATGAAATCTTGACACATTATCCTTTGAGCTAAAAGTTCAAATTTCTGTTTCAGCGTTATCAGTCTCTATGGTGATCATTATACCATGTGCACATCCCTGATTTTAGTTGTTTTACCACTGGCAGCCATGCCTTCAGCTGCCTCCGCCCTAAGCTCTGGAATTTCTTCCCTAAACCTCTCCATTGTTTTATGCCCCTCTCTTCCTTTAAGAGGCTCTTGAGAAACTTACACCTCTTTGTCCAAGCTTTTGGTCACCTGTCGCAAAACCCCTTATGTGGCTTGGTGTCAAAATTCATTCGGTAATGCTTCTGTAAAGTGCACTGGAATGTTTTACTATGTTAAAGGCCCTATACAAATACAACTTGTCAGTGTTATTGCAATCATCGTGGTGGGATTCAAACTAACAGTCCAATCTCATAACTAATCGGTTACTGTAACACAGTTCAATCCAAATTACAAGTGTGGGGCTAGAGTGCACAGGGTTTAAAAAAAAAGCAACTTTAAGACTGATACTGGGAAGTGATTCTTCTCAAAGAACGTAAGATATGGATTAGATTTCCCATGGATTAATGCAGACAAAATTCACTTTGAGAAACAATTGGATGTTGAAATGGGTGGACTTTGGGGTTTTCGGAATGAATGAACTAACGTATTGGCCCTATCTTATGTGGTGAACTGAGAGTGGAGCTTTTTGTACTATCTGTCTCAGCTCGATTCTAATCCAAGTTCCAGAAACAAAATGTCCTGAGTACATCTAATATACTTCGGCACCAATTTAATTATTGGTTAAAGGTTAAGGGATTCTGTGTTCCAATGCATCTGGCTATAATTCAAATCGATCCTTTGAATGTTTCTGTGTTCCATCATCTTTACAGAAGTGCAAGCAGGAAAGGATATCAAAGAATTCTGAGAAGCAGCAATTATCGTATTTCATATAGCATTAGCAGGGACGATGCGGTGGCACAATGGTTAGCACAGCTGCCTCACGGTGCCAGAGACCCAGATTTGATTCCTGGCTTGCGTCACTTTTTGTCAGAGACTGCACGTTCTCCCCATATCTGCGTGGGTTTCCTCTGGGTGCTCCGGTTTCCCCCCACAGAGTCTGAAAAGTGTGCTGGTTAAGTGCATTGGCCGTGCTAAATTCTCCCACAGTGTAGCTGAACAGGCACTGGAGTGTGGCGACTAAGGGATTTTCACAGTAACTTCATAATGTAAGCCTACTGGTGACACTAATAAATAAAATTTAAAAAGTTTCCGTGTAAGATAACAAGTCAAAGACTACTGAAAATTGCATTTGTTTAACTTGAATGTGATAACAACACTCTTGTCCTTTAAAATGTCCCACTGATCTAAATGATGTTCATATTTAGTGACCTGTATTCACACACAGTGTATTTTTTAATAAGTTTCAGCCTCTATGGCTGAGGTTCAGTGTCTATTGATTGCAGTTTTTAACAGAATTTTCAAATGTTCCAAATCCTCCTTTAACAATACTCGTAACTCTCCTGGTGTGATTTATTTTTCATAAAACTGTGCTGACTCTGCTTGATTACTTTATGATTTACTAACCGTCCTGCTACTGCATCCTTAGTAATAGATTTTCCCAACGACAGATGTTAGACAAACTAGTCTATAGATTCCTGCTTTCTGTCTCCCTTCTTTCTTGAGTGGGATCTTGCATTTGAGTTTTTCATTCAACTGGGACATTTCTGATATCTCGGGAATTTTGGACAATTACAAGCAATACATCCAATATCTCTGCAGCCACTTTTTTTGAGACATAACGTTGGTTCCACAATGTATTGTTTTAAAAGATAAAACTGTCTGGAATGCACTCCATGAAGTTGTCCTCAAAGCTACCTTTGCCAATTTGATTTGTCCCATCGCTATGAAGTTTAAATTGCACATGATAATTGTGCACCAAAGATCTGCCTATCTCAGCCTTCAGTATAATCAATGATGGAGAATGCACAACTCTCTGAATTTGAGAGTTCTGAAGATTTACAAATCTTTGAAGAAATTTCTCCTCATCTCCATCCAAAATGATCAACCTCTTATCCTGAAACTGTGCCACGTTATAAAAACATAAGAACATAAGAAATAGGAGCAGGAGTAGGCCATCTAGCCCTTCAAGCCTGCCCTGCCATTCAATAAGATCATAGCTGATCTGTCGCTGCTCAGTTCCACTTTCCCGCCCTCTCCCCATAACCCTTAATCCCCTCTCTTATCAAAAACCCATCAACCCGCGTCTTAAAAATATTTAGCGAGGCAGCCTCCACCACTTCAACGGGCAGAGAATTCCAGAGATTCACCACCCTTTGAGTGAAGAAGTTCCTCCTCAACTCCGTTCTAAACCGCCCCCCTTTTATCTTGAGGCTGTGCCCCCTAGTCCTACTGTCTTTTTTGAGCAGGAAGAGTCTCTCCACCTCTATCCTATCCATCCCATTCATCATCTTATACGTCTCAATGAGATCTCCCCTCATTCTTCTAAACTCTAACGAGTACAAGCCTAGTTTATTCAGCCTCTCCTCATAGCTCTATGAGGATGTGTCTAGGGCGGTGGATAGAGGAGAGCCGGTGGATGTGGTCTTTCTAGATTTTCAGAAGGCGTTTGACAAAGTACCTCACAAGAGGTTATTGCAGAAGGTCGAGGGACATGGAGTTGGGGGTAGGGTGTTAGCGTGGATAGAGGATTGGTTGTCAAATAGGAGGCAGAGAGTGGGGGTTAATGGGTGCTATTCGGATTGGCGGATGGTGACTAGTGGAGTGCCCCAGGGGTCGGTGCTGGGGCCTCAGCTTTTTACCATTTATATAGATGATCTGGAGGAGGGAACCGAGTGTAGGGTGTCGAAATTTGCTGATGACACCAAGATTGGGGGAACGGCAAATTGTGCGGAGGGTGTGGAGAGTCTGCAGAAGGATCTAGATAGGCTGGGCGAATGGGCCAGGAAATGGCAAATGGAATTTAATGTTGGCAAGTGCGAGGTGGTCCACTTTGGTAGGAATAATGGTAGGAAGGACTATTACTTACGTGGCGAAAAACTGCAGCAGGCGACGGTGCAGAGGGACCCCGGGGTCCTTGTGCATGAGTCGCAAAAACCCAGCTTGCAGGTGCAGCAGGTGGTCAGGAAGGCGAATGGGATGCTGGCCTTCATAGCGAGGGGGATTGAATATAAAAGTAGGGAGGTCTTGCTGCGGCTGTATAGGGCGTTGGTGAGGCCGCAGCTGGAGTACTGTGTGCAGTTTTGGGCGCCGCACCTGCGCAAAGATATTTTAGCCTTGGAGGGACTGCAGAGGAGGTTTACTAGGCTGATACCGGTGTGACTCCATTGCCGAACATGCTGGTCAACAAAAGAAAGCTCCAGAAGCCAGTCCATCATGAGTAAGTGTGAACAGAACCCCCTCCGATCCATTATATAACAATGTTTTCTGGCTTTAGGTCCATATGGGTGGATAATTGAAGTATTTTGATTGGGTAGTCATCTGATCAAAACTGTCTCCAAGAAACAAAGCTTTTACTCAAGGACTAGAGAAAAAGGAACTGTCTGTAAAGAACCCAACAGAGACAGCAGCAGACAGTGCAGAAACATCTTTGCCTTTTCCATCCTGGATCCTGCTATATCTTAATGTCTTCCAGCCCATTCCTTTTCAAGTGTGCCAGTGGAGAAACTTGCCATCTGGTAGAAAAACTATAAGTAATTAACTTCAAGACCTGCTGAACAATCAATCCCTTTGAAGGAATCTCATCATAATTTGACATATGATTCTAACTATTTGAATTTGCCTAGACTATCCTTTTGGAGTTAAAATGCCTTTTTCACCAGGCCCCTTTCTTAAGATGAGCCAAACACATGAACTGCAACCTGTTCCTTTGTTTTTCATTGGTACCCTGTGACTCTATAGACAGTTACATGGGTAAGATGGGTATAGAGGGATATGGGCCAAACACGGGCAACTGGGACTAGCTTAATGGTTAGAAAAAAAGGTTAGGCAAGTTGGGTCAAAGGGCCTGTTTCCAAGCTTAAACCTCTACAACTATGACTCTATGTAAAAGTGCACTAACCTCTGTAACTGTATTTTCTTGAGTATACGTGTGTGAGTGAGTGACACAGTGTTATAGCTTTGAGGTAAATGTGAGAATAAATAATCTTCTTCATTTAAACCCATGAGAGCTTGCTCCAATGATTGTTCCAATTGACAAACACACCCTGGTGCATTTTCCTTTTCAAATAAATTTTAAGAATTAACCAACATGCAACATGACCAAAGTGAATAATTTTATATTTCCTCACATTATACTCTATCTGTCATCCATTGTCCACTCACTGAACCTGTCTCTGTCTCTTTGCAGCTTCTCAGTGTCCTCCTCATGGCTTACCTCACCACCTAGCTTTGTTTTATTAGCAAACTTTCTGTTTCTTCATCTCAGTAGTTCTGAGGAAGTCACAGACATTGACATTGGGCGTCAATCATGGCATCATCCAGGCCTCTTGTGGCTGAAACCTGGATGGATTGCATGTTCAATGGGAAATTCCAGTGACTCTGATGGGAAAGCAATTGAGCTGATTCGAAAAGCAATAAAGAGCTTTTTAAACCATGAATCCGTTCTCTCCCAACAGTTGATATTGTCCACGTTGTTGCTGCTGACTTTCTTGCTGGCTTGGTTGATTAGGTCGCCCTCTTACTCTACTCCTTAGGAGAGCTCATCTCATTGTAGCCCCTCAGATCCCACAGCAGGATGAGCAGATAAAGAGTGAGAGGGCAGTCTTCCCAGATCTCCTGTTCATTCCTGCAGCCTCAAAGTTGTCGGTGAGCCTTTAAGCCCCATATCGTTGTCCCTCCTTTAATTAAAAATCCTTCCGTAGGATCCATAGAATCCTACAGTGCAGCGGGAGGCCACTCAGCCCATCGAGTCTGCACCAACCACAATCCCACCTTGGCCATATTCCCATAACCCCATATATTTACCCTAGATAGTCTCCCTGACATTAAGGGACAATTGCTGTATGCCACCCGAAATCCCACCCTCCTTTTTTTTATTCACTCATGGGATGTAGGTTGGGCCAACATTAATTGCCCATCCCTAATTTCCCTTGAGGGGGTAGTTAAAGGTCACATGTAAGCCAGACCAGGTAAGGACGACAGATTTTCTTACCTAAAGGAGATTAATGAGCCAGATGGGTCTTCACAACAATCAGCATTGGCTTCATGGTCATTAGTGGATTCTTAATTACAGATTTTTATTGAATTCAAATTTCACCATCTGCAATGACAGGATTTGAACCTGGGTCCCCAAAGCATTACCCTGAGTTTCTGGATTATTAGTCCAGTGACAATACCACTCTGCCACCACCTCCTCTTGCCTTGAATTAGGGAGACACTGTGGTTAGCACTGCTGCCTCACAGCACCAGGGATCCGGTTCAATTCCCGGCTTGGGTCACTGTGTGTGTGTGTGGAGTCTGCATGTTTTCCCTGTGTCTGCGTGGGTTTCCTCTGGATGCTCCCGTTTTCTCCCACAGTCCAAAAGACGTGCTGGTTAGGTGCATTGGCCATGCCAAATTCTCCTTCAGTGTATCCAAACAGGCACTGGAGTGTGGTGACTGGGGGATTTTCACAGTAACTTCATTGCAGTGTTAATGTAAGCTACTTGTGACTAATAAATAATAAACTTTTTTTTAATGGTGACACTGTTGGAATTTGTTTTGAGTCACTTTGATTTGATTTATTATTGTCACATACATTAGCATCCAGTGAAAAGTATTGTTTCTCATGTGTCATAAAGACAAAGCATACCGTACATAGAGAAGGAAAGGAGAGAGTGCAGAATGTAATGTTACAGACATAGCTAGAGTAGAGAAAGATCAACTTAATGCGAGGTGGGTCCATTTAAAACTCTGATGGCAGCAGAGAAGAAGCTGTTCTTGAGTCAGTTGGTACGTGACCTCAGACGTTTGTATCTTTTTCTCGCTGGAAGAAGGTGGACGAGAGAATGTCTAGAGTGCCTGGGGTCGTTAATTATTCTGGCTGCTTTGCCCAAGGCAGCAGGAAACTTAGACAGAGTCAATGGATGGGAAGTTGGTTTGCGTGATGGACTGGGCTACATTCACAACGCTTTGTAGTTTCTTGCGGCCTTGGACAGAGCAGGAGCCATACCAAGCTGTGATACATCTAGAAAAAATGCTTTCTATGGTGTATCTGTAAAGTTGGTGGCCTGCCTTTTATAATCTGAGACTGAATAAACTTTGTTTTACACCACTTATGGGTCTACGAGTAACATTTGTAAGCAAGTTCCACAGGGTTACCCTACCGATCCAAAGAAATGTAAATCAGAAGTTCAGAGCTGCTCCTACTGGGTCTACTCTGCAGCCTTTGGATTCCTCACTCTTGGGCTACCAAGCTCTGACAAGAGGGGAGACAGCCGATGATTTAAATGCACAGCTGCCTCTGTAAAACATGCATGTGTGCAACACCTATTCCCAGCTCCACAAAAGTGACAATTGTGGAGCTCACAACTTTGGATCAACTTTGCTATATTCAGAGCAAAGTGTCCATGCCACATCTTGCATTCTGAACACATTTGATAATTCTGTGCAGGGCCCCTTTAAGAACTGAAACTGAACAGATTTAGGAGTTTTTTTTGCAGCCAAAGAATCCTGTTTACAACTTGGTTACTAGGAAATTTCTCCGAAAGCTCCCCAAACACACACAAAATCTATCCTAATGTAATACCATGAGACACAAAACATACTTATGCCTTCTGATTGCTGAGAATCCAGGCTGTCAGTGAAAATGGGAAAAAAAACAAAAAATGAATTTCACCATGTAATATTTTCTTTGTTCTGGGGAAGCCGAAGGATTATGTTTAAATAAACAGCAGCAAGCAAGCAGAAATCAGCTCTGAGTCTGGAAGTCTATAGCTACAGATTACATTTCCACATCTTGGAGAAGAGTTAAAACAGTCTGAGTGATCCTCCTAATCATTCGGAGGATAAATACTCAGACACAGTGAGGCGATAATAAGACATGCAGACCCGAAATTTCCCAGCTTCTATCCCTGGTCAGCACTTAGCGATATGTAGCCGGGCCTAATGATATTGTCTCTAGACTATTAGTCCAGAAACTCGGTTAAAGTTCTGGTGACCTGGGTTCGAATTCCGCCACAACAAAGGATAGAATTTGAATTCAATAAAAAAAAATCTGGAAATAAGAATCTACTGACGACAATGAAACCATTATTGGAAAAAGCCATCTGATTCACTAATCTCCTTTAGGGAAGGAAATCTGCCATCCTTAGCTGGTCTGGCCTACATGTGACTCCAGAGCCACAGCAATGTGGTTAATGCTCAACCTCCCTTCAAGGGTAACAAGGTACGGGCAATGAATGCTGGTCAGCCAACGACGCCCATGTCCCATGGATAAATTTTTAAAAAAGGCCCCATGATTAACTTGTCTAATCGTGATGGGATCGCTACTCCTCACTGTGATTTAGTAAACTCTCTGTCTCTGGTTATCAGATGAGGACAGGATCAGACTCAAAGGTGATGCCCCTCAAGTAGTAGAGTGTGCCAAGACTCATCATTGTATCACCTGCAACAGAAGAACCCACAGCCATGGATCAGGACCTCAGCAGGAATTGCTGCCTTCAGAAAGGGATTTATAGGAAGAAAGAAGTAATAAAACAAAATCTGGTTATAGAAACATTGATTGAAGGAAGTTGAAGAAAGAAGGATGGATGGATGGATAGAAGTTGGCTCTAGCTGCTGGCTGAGCTTGCAAGTTGTGTCCAAGATCTGGGTGCGGAATTTAACACCCTTCCTGCTGGCATTAAAAGTGATTAACAACTCCTGAGGTCATTCTTGAAAAGCTGCTGGAGTGAAACAACATTGGAGTATGCTTGATCAAACTATAACATCCTCATAACATTCAGTCATCTTCCAGTTAAGCGCACGAGGGATGAAGTAATCGAGGGAGAAGTTGAAAGGGTGAGATACAGCAAGGTAAGATAGGATAAGTCTCCTTGGAGCATAAACACCAGCACAGTCCTAATGGGCGGAGTGGCTTGCTTGAGTGCAGTAAATACTATGTAGTCTAAGTTCTGTCTAGCTGGGTGGAGAACATTGGTGTTGGACATCACTAAATGAGATGGCTTCATCCTTCCTTATCTCTATAATCTACTTGATCCCTACAAACCCTCCCCTAAACTGCCCACTGTTCAATTCTGGATGCCTGTGCGTACCTTGCCCTTCCTCCAGGTTTGTCCATGGGTCTTTGGAATTCCCTCCCTTTCCCTCTCAATCTCCCTCACCTTTAAGATTCCCATTACACCCCATCTCTTACTAAACTGTTGGCTGTCCATCCTAATATCTCCTCCTTTGCCTTGATGTACATTTTAGTTAAAATTACACCTCTGTCAAGCACCTTGAGCTGCCTTTCAGAACCAAAGGCACTATTACAAGCGCAGTTGGATGCTGAGATCGACGTGGCTCCCTTTATGAAGGTGTTCGTGTACTTGGGGCCAAACCTTTTGGCCTTTTGCTGTATTTGGACATGAATACGGTGAACATGGAATGAGAAAGCCATATGGCTGGGAGGTTGAATTCTGTAGGTTGTTGTATTGTACAGGCTACGTGTGATGGCAGCATGGAAAAAGTGCTTGAAGTAATCAAAGGCTGTGTACCGAGACTAAAATCTATTCCAGAGTGAGCTGCCAAGCTGATTATTGAAGCAGCTGACTTATGTATCAGAGATGAAATAATTTCTGCATTTTTTTGTACTTAATCCTTAACTACAGAAGCCATAAATGCCAAAATTGCGAAGAACAGCAATTTATATCATTAATAATTGAAAATGACTTCATTATTGCCAGATGTTGCTTTAAGTCTGCACAACCACTTTCACCAGTTGGATGGGTTTACCTATATACGCAGCCTTAGTTTCGTTGCCTGAGAATGGGGCTGTGAACTATCGTGGAGTTCACTATGTCAAGGAGTTTATAGGCTGTAATTTTGGATTTTACAGGCTTAGGAACAATACCATGCTTGATTTTGTTTCATTTGGTTTCTCTCTATGCACCCATGCACTCTCTTTACAGAATAGTTATGGTAAACCTATTTATTTCCTGCTGTTGAGGTTGTAACTATTTTGGTGTGAAATGTGAGGTGGATTTATTGCCACATGCCTTGATCCTGCCACTCATCCATGGGCCTGTTCAGCTGCTGCACTATGTTATTGCTCGACAGACGACCCAGTGATGTCTGCTTGTAAGAATGTAATTTGTGGCACCAGTGGTCACTCCAGCTAAGTGTTCTGACTCCGTGTACAAAACAGCTGGATAGCTGCCAGTAACACAGAGAATGTTGCCGGAACGCTGAATAAATTTCCTTCCAGAGCGAGGAGCTGATTGTGAAAGTAAGGTAGCAACCATCATCGGTGATTAAATAACAGTAAAAGTGTAAAGCAGTGCAGGTTGTCTAGCTGATTTTCAAAAAATTGTACATGGGATGTGGGCATCAGTGGATATGCCAGAATTTATTGCCTATCCCAATTACCCTTGAGAAGTTTGGGATCAGCTGTCTTCTGAGCTGCTATAGCCTCTGAGGTGTAGGTACACCCGCAGTGCTATTAGGGAGTTCCAGGATTTTGACCCAGCGACAGGGAAGAAACAGCGATGTATTTCCAAGTCAGGTTAGAGAGTGGCTTGCAGGGGAACCTTCAGGTGGTGGTGTTCCCAAGTACCTGCTGCTCTTGTCCTTCTGGATGGCAGTGGTAATGGGATTGGAAGGTGCTGCCGAAGGAGCCTTGGTGAGTTCTGCAGTGCATCTTGTAGATGGTACACACTGCTGCTGTTATACTTTGTTGGTGGAGGGACTGAATGTAAGTGTGGTAGCAATCAACGTGCTGCTTTGTTCTGGATGGTGTTGAGCTTCTTAAGTATTGTTGGAGCTGCACCCATCCTGGCTACTGGGGAGTATTTCATCACACTCCTGACTTGTGCCTTGTAGGTGGTGGAAAGGCTTTGGAGTGTTGAATTATTCGCTGCAGAATTTCTAGGCTCTGTTCCACTCTTGTAGCCACAGTATTTATATTTCTTTTGACAACAACGTCACGTGTTCTATCCACTTGTACATTCAATCTCTCTGGAGAATGACAGCAGAGCCTTGGATATCACCATTCCTGTCTTGGGAACACAAACCACCTGTTGTGTTTAAATCACGACTCCTGTGTAAATATATGGGAATATTTTCTTAGTTGAATAGGACACAGGAAGTTTTCTGAGATGGAATGGGTACACAGTGAGCCTCCTGATATGAATGAGTACACAGTGAGTTTCTGGAGGTGAATGGGTACACAGTGAGTTTCTGGAGGTGAATGGGTACACAGTGAGTTTCTGGGGGTGAATGGGTACACAGTGAGTTTCTGGGGGCGAATAGGTACACAGTGAGTTTCTGGGGGCGAATGGGTACACAGGGAGTTTCTGGGGGTGAATGGGTACACAGTGAGTTCCTGGGGGTGAATGAGTACACAGTGAGTTTCTGGGGGTGAATGGGTACACAGTGAGTTTCTGGGTGAATGGGTACACAGTGAGTTTCTGGGGGTGAATGGGTACACAGTGAGTTTCTGGGTGAATGGGTACACAGTGAGTTTCTGGGGGTGAATGGGTACACAGTGAGTTTCTGGGTGAATGGGTACACAGTGAGGTCCTGGGGGTGAATGGGTACACAGTGAGTTTCTGGCGGTGAACGGGTACACAGTGAGTTTCTGGGTGAATGGGTACACAGTGAGTTTCTGGGGGTGAATGAGTACACAGTGAGTTTCTGGGGGTGAATGGGTACACAGTGAGTTTCTGGGGGTGAATGAGTACACAGTGAGTTTCTGGGGGTGAATGAGTACACAGTGAGTTTCTGGGGGTGAATGAGTACACAGTGAGTTTCTGGGGGTGAATGAGTACACAGTGAGTTTCTGGGGGTGAATGAGTACACAGTGAGTTTCTGGGGGTGAATGGGTACACGGTAAGTTTCTGGGGGTGAATAGGTACGCAATGAGTTTTTGGGGGTGAATGGGTACACAGTGAGATTAGTTCCTGCCCTTTCATTGTCATGTACCAGTTTGAAATGCTGCCAGAGCAACCACCTCCTCTCTGCAAGTGAAATCCATTCAGCTCTTCTGAAGATAGTGTGTTGTAAGTTCCTTCTGAAATTGAGCTCCCAGTAACTATCTGGCCTAAATCAAAATCCAACAATAAATAAAAGAAAATTCTGAACGTAAATGAGTTGTTCTTTTAAAAACCAATAAGAGTTTCAGGATGATTGATTTGCATTAGCCTAGTATGTTTCTGTGTCTGCCTCATCATACTTACTGTTCAATTAATGAGCTGTGAAGAGCCCTGAGAATCTGAAAGGTACTAATAAATGTGAGGTGTTTATGATCTCTAATTGAAAAAAATATAATGTTTTTGGAGCTATTTAGAAGGTGAAAAGAGACTCATACCGATGGAAAGGGATTGTGGGGAAGAACTGATGCAGAAATTACAGTCCTCGGGTAACCCTCAATAAAACACAAATAATGGGGTGAAATCCAATTCAAAGGGAATTCAGACAAAGTGTAGAATAGGCAATGGATCTGCTGCTGCCCAAATTCCAGAGGCTGAATTTCACCCTCTATGGTTCTTCATGTGGAACTTACCCGGTCTCACTCAAACTGCCTTCAGATTCAATTGGAACGTAAGCTCATTTCTTTCACTTTGAGGGATTGAGGGCACTTTGACACTGTCGAAAGACCCTAAGTGGTGGGTTAGCATACGTTTTGAATTTTCCACCTGAATGACCACCTGTCTATTGTAGAATCCTTCCAGGATTTTGACCCAGCGACAGTGAAGGAACAGCGATGTATTTCCAAGTCAGGAAGATGTGGCATTTGGAGGGGAGCTGACAGGCCAAATGCTCCACTCTTCCACCATCTAATATTATAATATGACCCCCTTAACATCCAAGACCGAGAGAGAGGGTTTCTGATTAGTTTTAAAACTCTTGTTTATTTCTCCCATTATGAAAGTTGCATCAATTAATTTTAGCAAAAGTGACATGTAGCTGGAAAGCTTTAATGGGATTTGTCCATATTTAGCATTACCCTGACTCCTACTCTCCAATAGTGGATTAGTGAAAAATTAGGATAAAAGGTCAATTTAAATTCTTAAGCGTCATCATGAAGAATCATGTAAAAGTAAGGATTGATGAGAAGAGAATATTTTGCTTCGGTTCAGAGCTTTTTGGGCTGTTTGAAAGGAAAGATTTCAGGTATCACCTCACTAAGCCACTGATTCAAAGTATACCCTTTGTGCTTAGATCCCTGGAATGGGCTTCAAGATGTGAGCGTTAATGTAACAAAGACTTTTCAGGCATCATTATGTCATGTTTATATCTTGTTCCATTAAAGAAGCTGTTGTTTCTTATTATTTTACAGCCATTGACTGGGGGATTTTCACAGTAGCTTTGTTGCAGTGTTAATGTAAATGCCTACTTGTGACATTAATAGATGAACTTTAGGGCAAAATCGTTATTGCCCATCTCTAATTACTCTTGACAAGGTGATGTTGAGCCACCTTTATGAACCGCAGAACTCCATGTAGTGTAGGTACACCCATAGTTCTGTTAGGGAGAGAGTTCCAGGATTTTGACCCGGCGCCAGTGTATTTCCAAGTCAGGAAGGTGAGAGGCTTGGAGGGGAACTGCTGTTCCCATGCCCATGTCCTTCTAGTTGGTAGTAGTTGCAGGTTTGGAAGATGCTGTTGAAGGAGCCTTGGTGATTGCTGCAGTGCATCTTATAGATGGTACACCCTGCTGCTGTTGTGTATCAGCGGTGGAAGGAGTGGATAGTGAAGATAGGAGTGGGTTGCGAATCAAGTGGGCGGCTTTGTCCTGGATGGTGTTGAGCTTCTTGAGTGTAGTTGGAGTTGCACTCATCCAGGAAAGTGGAGAATATGTTACCATATGCTTCACATTTAACAATGAGCGAAGGCAAAAGTTATTGGACGAGATATTCCAGCCTTTCCCGATGACGGGATCTTCTGGTCGTGTTGAAGGTGACGCCCTGTAACGGGATCCCCAGCAGCAGGATGGGTAAGCCATGCAAAATGCCGTGGCCAACGGTTAGACAGAAAGATTCTGCCGGTGGCCAACGGCGAACCATTTCCGCCATCGGAATAAAGCACTGCCATGGGGGGCCAAAAAATCCCACCCATTGTCTAAACATGAAAACCATCTTCCATCTGTGCAAACATCACCTCACTAAGTGGCTCAGTGAGGTGATATATCTGGAAATTCACTGTTCTAAAGAATGGGTCATTCTGAGGCAGTCAGCCTATTAGAGAGCAGGCTTGTTCAGTGATGGTGGTGCCACACTGAACGAAATCTCTGTGCAAATACCTGAACAGTTATGTTTCTGGCCTAGTATTCTAGAGGCTGGACTAATAATCCAGAGGACCTGAGTTCAAATCCCAGTACAGACATTTGTGAGTTTGAATTGAATTTAATGGAATTAAAATCTGGAAATGAAAGCTTGGTGTCAGTAAATGTGATCATATTGGACTGTTATTAAAAACCCAACTGATTCACTAATGTCCTTGAAAGAAGGAAATTACCCCCACGTATAGCCAGAAAATATTGCCACAAATATGTAGTTATTTTATGCTGTGTTCCTGTTATTCTTCATACAACATATTTCCCAATCAATATTTAAGTAGGCAGTGAGCAGTATGCTGGTTTACAGTCATAAATAGTTTTACAGCCCATTGAGTCTGCACCAGCCATCAAGCATCTATCTATTCCAATCCCATTTTCCAGCCCTTCGCTTGTAACTTTGTATGCTATAGTGTTTCAGGTGCTCATTGAAATGCTTCCTAAATGTTGTGAGGATTCCCACCTCTACCATCCTTTCAGGCAATGAGTTACAGATTCCCACCACCCTCTGTGTGTATAAGCCCCTACCCAAATCCCTTACAAATCTCCTACCTTTCATCCTAAATCTATGCACCCTGGTTATTGAGCCCTCTATTAAGGATAAAATTTGCTTCCTATCTACGTTATCTTTGTCCCTCATAATTTTGTCCACCTCAATCAGGTTCCCTCTCAGCCTTCTCTGCTCGAAGGAAAACAACCCCAGCCTAATCAGCCTCTCTTCATAACTGAAACACTCCAGCCCAGGCAACATCCTGGTGAACCTCCTCTGTATGCTCTCTGGTGCAATCACATCCTTCTTATAATGTGGCAACCAGAACTGCACACAGTGCTCTAGCTGTGGCTAATGAGCATTTTATACAGCTCCATTATAACCTTCCTGCCCTTATATTCTAAACTTCTGCTAATAAAGGCAAATATCCCATCTGCCTTCTTAACCACCTTATCTACCCTTTCTGCGCCCTGGACATGATCATAGAATCTCTACAGTACAGAAGGAGGCCATTCAGCCCATCGAGTCTGCACTGACCATTTCCCACCCAGGCCCTATTCCTATAACCCTACACATTTACCCTGCTAATCCCCGTAACACTAAGAGGAAATCTAGCATGGCCAATCAACCTAACCCGCACGTCTTTGGATTGTGGGAGGAAACTGGAGCACCTGGAGGAAACCCACACAGACAGTGACCTGAGGCTGGAATTGAACACGGGTCTCTGGCGCTGTGAGACAGCAGTGCTAACAATTGTGCCACTGTGCCAACCTCATGCATCCCAAGGTCTCTCTGGTCCTCTATACTTCCTAGTGTCCTGCCATTCATTTTGTATTCCCCACCTTGCTAGTCCTCCCAAAATGTTGCAAATAGTGTTCATGAGTTCTAATTTGACCTCAACTGCTGAGTGGGAAGTCTCAGTTTGCTGCAATAATTGGCCTATGTGAAAGAGACTGAATGGTTTTAACACAATTCCCAATCTGCATGGGCCTACTGCATTAAATTGTAAATGTCATTTTGGAAATCAGAGGAGTGAGAAATGTTCTGGTGGAGTTGTTGAGGGCACAAAGCAGTCAAATTTATTGACGCTCTGCCGAAGCCTGTTGACAATCGGTGTCCTAAATGCAAAGTGTTCTGTTCCCCCAGCACCACCATCCTCACAATGTAGAGCACAGATTTTCTGAAGGGATCTGTTTCTGTGGGGAATGTTAGGCATTGCCAATTGAATTGTGTGCTCTCACTGGAATCTCACACAGATCAAGGATAATGTATGTTCTTGTGTCTATACAGTCTAATTAGTAAATGTGATAATGGATGGAACAGCTCAGGTATTTAGCATCTCACTAAAAGCAAACCGTCATGTTTCAGGTCAGCTCCTGGGTGACATGGTTGATCCTGACTGCTGGCTCCATGGACGAGAAGCGGGAAGTGTTTTCTTACTTGGTTCATGTGGCCAAGTGTTGCTGGAACATGGGTAATTACAATGCAGTGATGGAATTCCTGGCAGGCCTCAGGTACTGTTGTTTCATTCCTCCACCAAAGTAGGTTCAAAGTTAAGATCAGAATGCATTTTTTCCATATTATATCCCAGCCACTTTGATCATGAGTTGGCTTTGGCACGTGTTCAGACGTTACTTTCGATAAGTTAGGTCCAATCAGCTCCGGTTGTTTGACAGGAGTTGAAAGAAGAATTTAGGAGAATTAATAGATTGCTCCGTACTTTTGGATTAAAGCGAATGGTTTTGTGTGATGGCCAAACAATTTTACTGTCAACCCCAATATTATACATTGGGCAGGAAGGAACTTCCTCTGTTTCACTGTGTAGTTCTTATATTCTGAGTCCAGTAACTTTCCCCTTGTTTTAGGAATTATATTGCCAACATCATGGCTTTAATTTGGCTGTGCTCTCTTTAGAGGAATCATTGTAGTGGTGTGGGACGGGACTGAAAAGTCCACCCATAGGCCAAAGATATGCAGATTAGGTGGATTGGCCATGCTAAATTGCTTCTTAGTGTCCCATGATATGTAGATTGGATGGATTAGTGGGATAAATGTTAGGGGAATAGGGTGGGGGACAGGGCCTTAGTAAGGTACTCTGTCAGAAAGAGTTGGTGCAGGCTCAACAGATTGAATGGCCTCCTTCTGCGCTATAGGGATTCTATGAAAATGGGGCTAGAATGTTGCAACTATTCTTCAGTTAGCAGTTGGATGGCCAGTTGTGCCCAATCTGCATGTGGTTTATATTTTTAGGTTTATCAAATGTTACACCTTGAATATGTAACTGAAGAGCTGGTCAACAATGATGTTGAGGCCTAAAGCTTGAGATCCAATTTTATTTGAACCTTGGGCTTCTTGGTCCAGACATGCACTGGTCCCAAAGCTCCAAAACAGGACCTGGAAACAAGTTCCAATGAATTGTTATCATGATGGCAATTAAATTGGTCTTTGGCAATAGAGTAAGATGATGAGCAATCAAATTCAACAGGGTAAAGCAAGGTCATGATCATCAATAGTACAAAATTTGCAACATCCAGAGACCAATTTCACCCTGATAAGATAATCAGTCATGATGATAATGGTGTCCCAAACATTTTATTGACAAGACAACACCTTTTTACACAAATGCCAATCTATACAATTATATTTCAATGAAGACTTGAACTAGTCTAGTTTGAGAACATGTCCATCCCTATCCAAGTCCAATTAATGCCCAACACACCCCTGATTCAGAGTAGCCTTATAGATAATGTCATGACCTTCTTGTGAGTATTTTTCTATTGGGGGAAAATGTCACTAAACCTATCAGAAGACTTCTTTTTGTTCTCTTAAGCTGTGTCAAACTTGATTGTGTACAAGTTTGTTTAGCTGAATATGGAGTTGAACTCAAACATACTGTTACAATCTCAGTGGAGACCAGCAACTTTTCAAAAGAAATTCGAAGTCCCAGTTATTAGCTGAAAGTATTAAGGCACAAGGTATCATATTTTAAACAAAAATGTTACCTTTACAAGAGTTAAACAAAGCAACCAGTACTAACTTAACACTATATTGCAGTTTCACTATAAACCTGAAATTCTCAACACCACAATCCTTGGTTTACTATTATTTCAACTCAGTGGTTCCTCTATACTTTACAGGAACTTGCAGGTTCATTCATTTCTCCTGCAACCAAATTTCGAATGTCACAGCTCTCAGTAACTCACTTTGATTCTTTTCAGTGTTTCTGTTATTCTTCTAAGGTATATGATTCATTGGACTCATTTTACTAGCATCAGGCTAGGTAAAACCTCTAGTTGTCCCTCAACATCTGATGACTGTGGACCCCCCAGCCCAAGCATGACTTCAGTACGTTTGTGCTCAGTATCTCCAAATCAAAAACACCCCAGTCCCTCATAGACCTATGCTACTGATTCCAATTGCTTTTCAGCTCCTGATCTAATTTGTAATTGCTTGAGAAAATCAACCAGATAAAACCAAAAACCACAAAAAAAATCACCTCCTTGCAAGCCATCCCTGCAACAATGTGGCGTGTCCAAGATGACCCAGATAGAGATTTAAGCTACTATTTCCAATTTCCAAAACTGCCCTTTGGTTCTAGGAAACTGTATGAATAATATAAACAATTTACTGAGACAGCTGTAGAATCCCATCTCCACCAAGAAGTTTCCAATACTACCTCTATGATCTACTAAACAAAAATGGGCCTCCCTTTGATTTGTAGTTACTTTAGGCTTTATTACCAGCTTTATCATAGAAACCATAGAAATCGTAGAAGGAGGCCATTCATCCATCGAGTCTGCACTGACAACAATCCCATCTGGACCCTATCCCTGTACCTCCATGTATTTACCCTGTTAGTCCCCCTGACACTCTAACACTAAGGGGTAATTTATCATGGCCAATCCACCTAACCTGCACATCTTTGGAGTATGGGAGGAAACTGGACCACCTGGAGGAAACCCACACAGACATGGGGAGAACATGCAAATGCCACACAGACAGTGACCTGAAGCCAGAATTGATCCTGGGTCCTTGGCGCAGTGAGGCATCAGTGCTAACCACTGTGCCCCCGTGCCACCCTCAAACATCTCAAACCAGGGACATTCATTTAACCAACATTTAAAAATTTCAATCCTCAAACTGAAAATTATACTACTAAAATTATAAGTCACAAAGTTAGATCATCGTAACGATGCTGTGAATTATTTCTTTCTATTTCGAGCGTTAATTCATACTTGTGGTAATAACTTTGCTGAGAAGCAAATTTGCCGACTTTTATGCTCACCAACATATTGGTGGGGTGGGGGGCATTCTGTTGATGGAATTTTTTTTCATTCAGTTGATACAATTTGGTAGTCTTTATATTTCAGGTCCAGGAAAGTCCTGAAGATGTGGCAATTTATGGACCAATCTGATATTGAAACCATGAGAAGTCTGAAAGATGCTATGGCACAGCACGAATCGTCGTCAGAGTATCGGAAAGTGGTCAGCCGTGCTCTGAATATCCCCGGCTGTAAGGTGGTCCCCTTCTGCGGAGTGTTCCTGAAGGAGTTGTGCGATGCCCTGGACGGAGCTGCCACCCTGATGAAATTTCACTCACGCTGCGATACTCAGGAAGACACTATTGAGGTAAGGGTTTTGAGAACTGATAATGAAAACAAAAATGGTACCTGCTGATCAGTTTCCCTCCGGTTGCTGCAGGGTTTATCCTGAAAGGTTTAGAGATAATTTCCATTTGTAATGGGGTGAATTCCTCACAGATTTTCTGATGCACCGTTTCATTTTCTTACCTAAAGCAACAAACAGTGGGGATAAATTCCAATTGGAAAAGGAGAATTCCCTAGCTGCAAGATGTTGATGAATAAAATATGAAAAGTAACATTGTTTTTTGTTCTGTTGTTTAACTTTTGACTGAAGAGTCTTATGTACAGAAATCAGTATTTCTCATTTTGCTCAACAAGTGAAGGGTTTTCATGCACCTTCGCTTTCTTGTACAGGTTTTCCCCCTCATCTGGGAAACATATATGCACAGATGGCCATGAGAAAGACTGAGGCAGGAAGGGTTGGCATTGGCAATGCCTTTACTCAGTGGATCCCCATCTGAAGCCACCCTCTCCTTTCCCCTCCTCCTGTTCAGACGCACGATAAGCCTCATGCCCACATGTCGGAGGCTGTCCTGGCACAAGTGAAGATGCTGCAGCCTGTCACAGTGCCATTGCCCACCCAGCATCATGGGCATCACAACCATCAGGGTACCCTCTCCAACAGCTGTCTCCACATCTGCTCCAGCCATGGGGGGTGGGGGGCACCAAGTAGGAGCTCTCATAGGAGAGCAGAGAGAGATGTTGGCATCACAAAGATGTTCACATGGGTACACAACATGAATCTTTGGTTAAATCCATGAACATTGACTTGAGTAAAATGGCTGTGTTGCAAAAATCATATTTGTAATGTTGTTTGTTGTAAGAGGGAGTGAGACCATCACCAGGTCCTGTCTATACATGAGGTCTGAGGATGCCTTGTGGCCATGTGCTCCTATAGATAACCCACTGCATTGTGATTCCTAAACCCCATGAGGAGCGGGTCTGACCTTCTACTCAATCTGGAGACGGGCTGCTATGTATGAGTAGGCAGCCTGATATAGTGTCTTCCACTCAGAGGTCCTTTATACTCCACTCTTGGATCAGGGTATTCCTGGCTTCACTGCCATTATGCCTCCTTAACGAGTATAATTACCCATCCGCCACACTGGGCTGGTGACCATTCCTACCTGAGAAACCACCTCCAGAAAACTTGCACAGAGGCATCTATAGACTGGGCAACTCTCATGTCAAACATGTCTTGGCAACCTCTAATCTGACTCTGCAACCCTTAAAATTCAGCCCAAGGTTTCAGGAGGAAAAGTAAGGAAGATATTGCTGGAGTGGTAGTTTTAATTTTTGGTTACCATATAGAATTATAGAAACCCTACAATGCAGAAAGAGGTCACCTGGCCCATCGAGTCTGCACCGAACACAATCCCACCCAGGCCCTACCCCCATATCCCTATATATTTACCCACTAATCTCTCTAACCTACGCATCTCAGGACACTAAGGGGCAATTTTAGCATGCCCAATCAACCTAACCCACACATCTTTGGACTGGAGCATATCTTATGTTCCTTTCCATGTGGTAATAAACAGTGTTGCTGACAAGTTAAGTCTGTACAAGTTGAGTAGCTTGTAACTTTCTCAAGCTTATGAATAGGTAATGTGTTTCTACTGAAATCTCATTGTGAATTTTTTAAAAACAGGAATGCAAAGTGATGAATTGTTTCCAGACAGCAGCACATTGCCTGCCGTCAGCACTCAGGCTGTAACTTGCACTGATGGGGAGATTGCTAACCCAATTTCATTTTTATCTGGCATTCAGTCCTTCTGAGATGTCCCTTCCAGATTTACTTTAGACTTGACATGGAGGCTATTGGCAATAGTCACTCACTAAAGGATGTGTTCCCAGTTTGTTGCAGACTACAATGGCCAGGACCATTTCTTACAAAGGCTTGGAAAAGACGGACTAAACAACACTGAGAAAGAGTCCACAGTGAACAACATTCTCCAGACCATTCGAAGCTGTAACAGAAGCCTAGAATGTGACGATGGAGAAGAAGGTACCAGTGATAGTTGCACTTCACGGAAGAATTCATTCAAAGACAGAGGCAAATATCAGTAAGTATTGGAACAGTTCCCTAACTGTTTTATCTACTACATTAGATGAAATAATCCTGGTGAAGACTGTTTAGGAAGACAACTCTGCGATCCAACAATAGATAAATGTTTGATGTAGCACACAATGTTATTTATAGCTCAGTCGATTTTTATTGGCTGTTGGACCTCTCAGAAATTATCAGGCTATGCCATCTCACCACTCTGCCATATTCTGTCCTGTTTTTCTTTCACTCCTGGTAACCTTTGTTGCCCCTCCCTTTAGCTTTCCTATTGCCCTGGTGGTCTGGGAAATAGAGCAGTGTCACACCCTTGATCAAAGGTTTGGAATGGGGAGTGACTAGCAATGGACTGATGGGAATATCAATATCAAAACACGAGGTAGCCATCACACTAATTACAAAGACCTTGGTTGAAAATCTCTGGCCGTTCATGCTCTGCCTCCACTGTCAGAGAGGACGGAGAATTTGGTGCTCAGCCAAATCTCCCTTCACTGCAGTGGATGGGAAAATCCCGCTGACGTGAATGGCTGCAGAATCCACCCTATTTGTTTCCAAGACAGTTTCAATCTTCTCCACCCACACCCTGCCCCCCCCGCACCTCCAACCCTCATAAAGACAAGACCACAATGCAACAAGCCAACAAAGGGAATAGTCACAGCCCCATCACCTGAAATTATCAAAACCCAGCTTTAGGTTATTTCCATTTTCATTATCAGCAGCTCATGTCTGGTTTAGCGAGAGCTTCCCATGCAAATGTTGATGGGATATGGATATTACTCTGTGATGCCAAAACAATGGCACGGTGGTAAGCACTGCTGCCTCACAGCTCCAGGGAACCAGGTTCAATTCCCGGCTTGGGTCATTGTCTGTGTCGAGTTTGCGCATTCTCCCCATGTCTGCGTGGGTTTCCTCCGGGTGCTCCAGTTTCCTCCCACAGACCAAAGATGTGTGGGTTAGGTAGATTGGCCATGCTAAATTGCCACTTAGCGTCAGGGGGACTAGCTAGGGTTAATGCATACAGTTATGAGGATAGGGCCTGGGTGAGATTATGGTTGGTACAGACCCGATGGGCGAATGGCCTCCTTCTGCACTGTAGGATTCTATGAACTGAAGCAGAAATCCTGCACAGCCAGAAAAAAGATAGCCAGAGTTAGTACTGGGGAGATTGGATTTAGGGACATGTTAGTGTCAGAGCTCATGTTCTGTTCAAAGTTACAATTGATTTCGGGGAGCGGCTGCATTTCATTGAAGTGAGGTTGTTATTTTGAGGAGGGGGGTGGTAGTTCTCTACCTTTTTATTATTTCCAGAATTTTTTTTTGCCACCAACGGATTGTGCACATCTTTTATTTTCTGCCATCCTGATTATTTGGGCAATTAGAAATAATTTTGTGTTGTCACCACTTTTTTTTTCCATTTTGGCAGCCTTTTGGTAGTCAAAGATGCAGGATGATAGCAAACATCAAGTCCTCTCTGATTTCCACTGAGTGACTTTCCAGGGGTGGGCAGCATGTCAAATGTGAAACCAAAAGAGAAAATGCTGGAAAATCTCAGCAGGACTGGCAGCATCTGTAAGGAGAGAAAAAAGCTGATGTTTCAAGTCCAGATGACCCTTTGTCAAAGCTGAAAGGCATAAAAAATTGGAGGTATTCATACTGTAGGGTGAGGGGAATGAAAGATGAGCTATAGTCATTCCCTCACTCTACAGTATAAATATCTCCCACTCTCTTTGCCCTTTAGCTTTGACAGAGGGTCATCTGGACTCAACATCAGTTCTTTTCTCTCCTTACAGATGCTGCCAGACCTGCTGAGATTTTCCAATGTTTTCCCTTTTGGTTTCAGGTTCTAGCATCTGCGTAATTTGCTTTTATCCTATGGTAAAAGTGAGCTGGCTCTGAATATCTGATTAAGAAAACGTTGGAAGTTTTTGAAATGTGCTGTTCAAAGTGTGTGTGTGTGGTGGTGGTAATGGTGGTAACAGGACCTGTCAGTCAACCGAACTGGGAAGGACATCAATTCCTGCACTGGTGCGGGACAATGGAGAAATTAGTGAACAGTGGATATGTTTCAGTGCTGCGCTACTCTGTTTGTTATTGAGGCAAACGCACTGTAACACAGATCTGACGAAGGGTCATCCAGACATTGTTTTTGTGACATCATCAGTTTGTTTCAAGGATGAATTGGCTGAGGTCCTTAAGACACTCACTCTTTCGGATTTTTGTGTTCAATGGAGCAAATTAATGGGACCTGTTTTAACTGAATGTTGCCTCTCTCAGCACAACGCTCTCTCAGTATCGCGCTGAAGTGTCAGCCTAGATTCTGAGGCTCTGGCATTGGACTTGAACCCACAACCTTCAGAAGCAAATGTTCTTTAACCTGGCAGTGGGACAACTATGTGAGGAATATGCAAATACCCTAGTTTGAGCCAGCAATTTCCTGGCCCCAAATCTTCAATGTTACAACTCTTTTTTTTTAATATGCATTCAAGCACTGTTGGACTTTAACAATTGCCATTATTGGTATGAGGAAGCAACCTGCTTAAAATAATAGAATCACATGAGGTTCAGAATAACTGGTTACACTGATATTAAAATAGCAGGGTCACTGCCTGTATTAAACCAATGCAAATTTAGACTTTCCTGTATCCTTTCTTGAGAGGAAGTGGGGGTGGGGTTGTTGGGAGCAGAGTGAACAAAATTTAGCTTTTGAATTCTTGAACCTGAAATCATTAAACATTTTACATGTTACTAAAGGTTATTCATTCCAACAGATTCTATAGAACCACAGCAAGGTTACTGTGCAGAAAGAGGCCATTCAGCCCATCATGTCTGCACTGGCTAAAAAAGACAAAAAGGAGCTAACCACTCATTTCAATTCCATTTTCCAGCATCTAATCCATAGCTTGCACAGTAGCACTGTGGTTGGCACTGCTACTTCACAGCTCCAGGAACCAGGGTTCGATTCCTGGCTTGGGTCACTGTCTGTGTGGAGTTTGTACATTCTCCCCGTGTCTGCGTGGGTTTCCGCTGGGTGCTCAGGTTTCCTCCCACAGTCCAAAGATGTGTGGGTTAGGTTGATTGGCCATGCTTAAATTGCCCCTTACTGTCCTGTGATGTGTAAGAGTAGAGGGATTAGTGGGTAAAATATGTAGGGATATGGGTGTAGGGCCTGGGTGGGATTGCGGTCGGTGCAGACTCGATGGGCCGAACGGCCTCTGTCTGTACAGTAGGGTTTCTATGACCTATGATCGTTGCTGGTTCCAGTGCTTGCAATGCAGCTCCAGGCACCTTTTCAAATGAGTTGAGTACTTCAGACTCAACCACCACCCTAGACTGTGAATTCCCAATGCCCACCATCCTCTGAGTGAAAAGGCTTTTCCTCATGTTCCCTCTAATCCTTCTACCAATCACCTTAACTCTCTGTCCCCTGGTAACTGATCCCTCAGCGAGCAGAAAGAGGTCACGTTTACCCTGTCTAGGTAATTTGTACACCTCAATTAGGAAACCCCACAGTCTCTTTTGTCCTCAGGAAAACAACCCTAGCGTTTCCAATCTCTCCTCATTGCTGCAATTTTCAAGCTCTGGCTACATTCTTGTGAGTCTCCTCTGCCCTCTCTCCAGAGCAATTGTGTCCTTCCTGTAATGTGGTGACCAGAACTGTAGACAAAATTCCAGCTGTGCTCTAACTAGTGTTTTGTACAGTTCCATCATTACATCTCTTTTTATGTATTGAACACGTCATCAAATTAAGGAAAACATTCCATATGCTTTCTTGACCGTCTTGTCGTTCATTCTAACAGGTTCAATAGAGCCATAGCAAAGTTACGGAGCAGAAAGAGGCCATTCAGCAGCACGGTGGGAAGTGGTTAGCACTGCTGCTTCACAGCACCCGGGACCCAGGTTGGATTCCGGCCTCAGGTCACTGTCTGTGTGGAGTTTGCACATTTTCCCCATGACTGCGTGGCTTTCCTCTGGGTGCTCCGGTTTCCTCCCACACTCCTAAGATATGTGGGTTAGGTTGATTGGCCATGATAAATTGCCCATTAGTGTCAGGGGGACTAAGAGAGTAAATATGTAGGGTTATGGAGATAGAGCCTGGATGGGATTGTTTTTGGTGCAGACTCAATGGGCTGAATGGCCTCCTTCTACACTGTAATTTCTATAAATCTATAACCTGTCCTACCGTCTTCTTGGACCTGTGGACATACCCTCCAAGGTCTCTGACTTCTTCTGTCCCTCTCGATATCTGCCCATTCATTGAGTATTTCCTCACATTGTTTGTCCTCCTCAAACACATTACTTCACATATTTCCAAATTGAATTCTATTTGCCACTTCTCTGCCCACTCAACTGAACAATTGATATCATTCTGGAGTTGACAGCTGCTCTTTTCACTATCAACTGCATAGCCAATTTTTATGTCATGTGCAAATTCCCCAATCATTCTTCCCACATTTAAGTCTAAATAATGAATATATGCAACAAACAGCAAGGGTCCCAACACTGAGCCCTGTGGAACACCATTGAAAACTGTTCTCCGTTCACAAAAACATCCATTGACCATTAATTACGCTTTGTTTCCTCTCACTGAGCCAATTTTGAATCATCTTCTCCTGTATCCCATGAAATCTCACTTTTCTGACCAGTGTGCCATGTGGGACCTTGTCAGCTGCCTTAGTGAAATCCATGTAGATGAACTCCACTACACTACCCTCATCAATTCTCCTCAAAAAATTTTTTATTAAGTTGGTAAGCCATGATCTTCCCCTAACAGAACCATTCTGACCATCCCCGATCAATCCTTTTCTCAGTGATAGTTTAGCCTGTCGCTCAGAATTGTTTCCAATAATGTGTCCACCACTTAAGTCAGACTGACCAGCCTATAGTTTTCGTTCCTGTCTCTCACATTCTTCTTAAATAATGATACGTTATTCATTCGCAGATCTCCAGACCTCTGGGACTTCATCTGTGAGGATTGGAAAACAATCCTCAGAGTATCTGTTTTTCCTCTCTAGCTTTTTCAACAGTCTGGATAGAATCCATCCAGACCTGGTAATTTATCCACTTTCAAGGATGCCAATCGCTTCAATATTTCCTCTTCAAACTATACTTCTTTTATCTAATATTTTCATACTCTCCCTGTTTAATGTGGAATGCCTGTATCATCCCTGTTCTTAGTGAGGACAGGGAAAAAGTACTCATTGAGAATCCTGGCCACATCTTCTGAATCAGCTCACAAGTTACCATGTACATCTCTGATAGACCCTACCTTTTCCTAGTTATTCCCTTGCTTTTAATATATTGATAAAATATGATGGGATTTTCTTGTATCCTGTCTTTGCTTTCCTAATTTCCACTTTTGCTCCAGCCCTATATTTCCTCAAGGTTTTTGATAGTTTTAAGTCTTTTGTGACTGTCGTAAGCTTTTTTTTCTGCTTTATCTAGGCCTGTGTGCCTCTGGATAACAAGGTAATAGATTAGGCAGTACCAGCCTTTTTCTTTGTGGTATCGTGTCTACACTGTGCCCATAGAATTTTGCCTCTGAATGCCTCCCAGTGCTTTGACACAATATTTTCCTCTTAAGACTGTATCCAGCATACTTAATGGTTGTGTTAAATTTGTTTATGACAGTGACATTTTAATCTCATAATTTACAACCTAATATTGTTCCCCTGGGAGTTGTTTGTATTGTGTTTCTAGTGAGGAATAACAGCATTCCTGTTCTGTGTGCAGCTGCAGAGCTACAGCTGCGGCCCAGTAGGTAGCACTACTGTTTCTGAGTCAGGAGATTGTGGGTTCAAATTCCACCTGAGACCTCAGCACATAACCTGGGCTAGCAGCAGGAAGGGAATGCTGTGGGTGAAACATTAAACTGGATCCCCGACTACCTTTTCAGGTGGACATTAAAAGAACCCATGAAGCTATCTTGAAAAAGGTGAGGCAAATTCTCCTCCAAAGCCTGGGCAATATTTATCCATCAACCAATATTAAAAGCAGATGACCTGATCTCATGGCTGTTTTGGGAACTTGCCCTGTGCAATTTGGCTGCTGCGTTTCCAACATTACAACAGTAACATCAAAAGTACCTCATTGTCTGTAAAACACTTTGGGATGTCCGAAGGTCATGAAAGGCACCAAGTGGGTGGCACAGTGGTTAGCACTGCTGTCTCACAGCACCAGGAACCCGGGTTCAATTCTAGCCTCGGGTCACTTTGTGTGGAGTTTGCACATTCTCCCCTTGTCTGCATGGGTTTCCTCCGGGTACTCCAGTTTCCTCTCACAGTCCAGAGACGTTGGGTTAGGTGGATTGGCCGTGCTAAATTGACCCTTAGTGTGCAAAGATGTGTGGGTTCAGAGAATTACTGGAGTAAATACACGGGGCTATGCAAGATCGGGCCTGGATGGGATGCACTGTTGGAGTGTTGGTGCAGACTCGGTGGGCTGAATGGCCTCTGCAGGGATTCTCTGATATGATTCTAAGTGCATGCTTCTTAGTTGGAGTGAAGTTTTAGAAGCATAACTTCATTCTAACTAAGAAGCACATCAGACTGTCACTTGGGGTTTACACAATAAAACAGAAATTTGTTTGGTCCAACAATTTATCACAAGCAAAAGCTTTAAAAAATGAAGGAATTGGAGGATATGGCTATTGGTATTAAATGATTAAGCATTATTTCATTTTGCACGTAGCTCTGGCCAAATGATCAGGAATCAAGTGCAGCTGGACGCAAATTGAATCCAGACAACTGATAATGAGGCCAGAGTAAAATGTACTTGTCCAAATGCTTGGGAGGTTTTGTTTTTAGTTCTGAAAGTTTTTGGTGTATTTATCATATTACAACCTCCACTGGCTGTCTAACTGACTCTTCTTTCATCACAATCCGAGTGGTCTTCTCTTTTTGCTTCTTACCTTCCTTCTCCCATGCTTTTATTCCTGAAGCACATCAACGAGAGTGAAGAAAACTTCAGAATCAGCTCGGGTTTTGTAAGTTGCCTTTCTGCACTGTCCGCAAACTGGAGAAACCAAACTAACCCATTTGTGTGAAGCTGTGTTTCCAATCTCTTTAACTACCTGCCATAGTGTTTGAATGTGTGTGATGTTTCTATATGTAAACCCACTTGTGACACTAATAAATAAACTTAAAAAAATATAAATTCCCTGGAGAGATTACAGATGAGGTTGACAAGAATATTGCTAGGGCTAGGAAAGTGTAGCGATGAGGAGAGATTGGATAATTTGGGGTTATTTTCCTTGGAACAAAGGAGACTAAGGGGTTGACTTTTAGTGATGTACAAAATGAGGGGAAGAGACAGAGTGCACAGAATAAAATTGTTTCCCTTGGTGGAGAATTCTAGAACCAGTGGACATCAATTCAAAATTAGTGACAGGAGGCATAGAAGAGACACGAGGAAGAACTTTTTTAAGCAAAGGGTGGTGGGTGTCTGGAGTTCACTGCCTGAGTTGGTGGTGAAGGCAGAGATCCTAAACTCTTTTTAAAAGTACCAGGGTCTGCACCTTAAGTGCTGTACACTACAGAACTATGAGCTGGGTGCAGGAAGGTGGGATTAGAAAGGGTTCTTGGATGTCCTTGGGCTGGCATGGACAAGATGGGCCAAATGGCCTCCTTCTGTGCTGTAACTTTTCTATGGTTCTATGACCCTCTCATTATTACTCACTTGAGTATGGGGGTGGACCACTTCGTCCTGCCTCCCAAAATCCTACTCCTGCCAGCTGCCAGATTAGCCATTATCGTGAGATTCAGACTGTGGCCTCACCTACAATGTTGAAGTGAAGCTCAGAAATTTAAATCTTCCTAGCACCAAAACACAAGCTCCCTGATTGCTCTGTGTCCCATTGCAAATTGCCCTGTGTTAAAACCAAGGTTTGAATGCACCTACAACGACATTTCAACGACACTCAATACTGTTGCTTCTATTTAGAAGACCTGTCGAATTGAGAATCGTTGCAGAATACAAGTCAGAGATAGGCAGAATTCACACATTGGAAACATGCCAGTTTTTAATTGAAATTGCTGAAGTGTTAGCAAAGTCAGCAGTGATTAAAAATCCACTCAATCCACTGACAGTAATAATCTTTTAAAATGTCCCTAAACTTGGTGTAACTATTGATCCGGGTGTAAAGTGCCCAGCTGTAATAGAAAATTGCTGAATCCCACCAGAGGATATTCTGACTGACCCGTAGGTTTAGTTTATTTATTAGTGTCACAAGTAGGCTTACATTATCATTGCAATGAAGTTACTGTGAAAATCCCCTAGTCGCCACACTCCGGTGCCTGTTCGGATACACTAACAGAGAATTCAGCACGGCCAATTCACCTAACCAGCACATCTTATAGACTGTGGGAGGAAACCGGAGGAAACGCACGTTGACACGGGGGGACTTCGCACAGACAGTGACCCACACCAAGTATCGAACCCGGGTCCCTGACACTGTGAGGCAGCAATGCTAACCACTGTGCCCTCGTGCCACCCCATATCTGCTCAGTCCCTGAAGGTAACTTTTACCATGCAGGATCTTGGTTGCTGTCGGTCATTTTGAGAGAATTGTTAGGTTCAGTGTGACTTCCTGCCATCACTAGTAATCATGAAACAATAAGTAACAAACAAAGCCAGATTGGGCTTGGGCTCAAGTTAAAAGTTAACATTGCTTCTTTATATTATTGCATTTGTACATTGCATCCATGTATAAAATAATTCCGAAACTCGAACTGCTGCTTAATAAATAATAACCCTGTGTGGCCTTTGTTATCCTCTAAAAGCTGAATATAGAACAACTGCCAGTGCTATATGTTTAAATCCTGTAAGCAGGGCATGGAGTGGTGTTTGTACTGAACATTCACAGCTCATTGGCTCCGTTCCCAGTCACAGGAATTGGTGAGAGTCTTGGTCAAAGCCAGCAAAGGAAAAAAAATCTCACCATGTAACTCTCAATTTCTCTTCTCCTTCGCTGTGTAGGTTCATTGTTGGCGATCTGTCAGACTCAGAAAGCGACTCCTTTGAACAGACCAGCGAGTGGGACCTGAGCGGGGCAGAAGATCAGCAGAAGGCATTCTGTCACGAGACGGAACTTATTCCTTGGTACGTGCTGTCCATCCGAGCTGACATCCATCAGTTTCTCCTACAGGGGGCGACGGTCATCCATTATGACCAGGAGGCTCACCTTTCTGCCCGCTGTTTTCTCAAACTGCAACCTGACAATTGTACTTTAACCTGGTCAAAACCACACACAGCCAGCCCAGCCAGCGCCAAGGTGAAAAGCTTGGCAATGGGAAACAGCGTGGACCTCTGTAACAGCAAATCTCAACTGTATGGGCACATAGCACTAAACGGACTTGTGGAAGGCTACTTGGACATGTCTGCGGTGAAAGCTGTCTACATGGGACACACAGGGATTGACCTGAATACTGTATGCATTCAAAACAAACTGTGCCACATGACGCTGGAGAATAATTGTGTGACGCTACTGTACGGGGTCCAAACAACTGATAATCGATTGCTGCACTTTGTGGCCCCCAAATACACAGCTAAGATGCTGCACGATGGACTACAGGAGTTGATGTCAGCTGTGAGAAAAATGAGGAAGTTTCCGGATCAGAGACTACAGTGGTTGAGGAAACAGTACGTCAGCTTGTATCAGGTAGATGGACAACATGTGTCTTATTTTCATATCAATGCCAAATAAAGTAGACTTAGAAATTCCTGTTGGTGCTTAATGTGGCGTTAGCCTGTTTATTTTAAATAATGGATATCATTTGCTGAATGCTTGTTTATTAATATTGCCAAACTCACTTTGCATTTATGCATAAACATTCTAGATTTTGACATTACAAGTTCAAAGTATATTTTTTTTATCAACAGGTTTGACAGGGAGGATTCAGGAAGAATGTTTCCTCTTCTGAGAGAGACTAGAATGAGGGGAATTGTTTGAGTATGAGGGGTCTCCCATTTAAGATAGAGCTGAGAAGAATTCCCTTCCCTCAGAGGGTTGTGAATCATTGGAACTCTTTCCCAGAGAGCAGTGGAGGCAGGACCATTGAATATTTTTAAGGTGGAGGAAGATAGAATTTTGACTAACAAGGGAGTCAAAGGTTTGGGAGGGTACCAGGCACAGGGTGGAGTTCAGCCTACAATCAGATCAGCCATGATCTTATTGAATAGCAGAGCAGGCTCGAGGGGCTGAATGGCCTACTCCTGCTCCGAGTTAGTATTTTTGTGTGCATGTACATTTACTCATTGTGAGGACACCGGCATCAAGTGTACAAAAAGAAGAAACAAATTCTAATCACCAGACAACAACATTGAACTTGAATTCAATCTTGCACTTAGGCAGATATTAGTGTTACAGACTATTTGAGATAATAGAATTTCAGTAGTGAAGAAGCTGAACAGAATTACATCTGACTCTTCCTAACATCCTTCCCATTCCCTCACTTTGATCGTTCAGAGCCCTTCATATTACAGTGTGAAAAGTCAAAGCTCTGATAAAGAAAAGGGGATTTGGCTATATATAAAACTTACAGAGGACTGGTAACTCTAATTCCACGGGGTCTTGTGGAATGGTGGCAGGGGCTCAATATCCGGTGTGACCGGGGAATCTCAAATCTCACCAGCAAGATCGCGATTGCTGCTTTTCGCTGTCTCCCTTGCCAGCAGGCATGACCCCAATGAAATACATTTCAATATCATTAAACACCCCCCACTCTGCTCCCCCCCTACACCACCCCCCCCGCCCCCCACCACCACCAAGATATTGATCCCTCACCATATTTTCATCCAGACATGAACCTGGCGTGGAGATTCCCCCCGTGGCTATAAAGGTGAGTGTAGAGGGAGAGGGACATGGAAAGGCAGTGCCTTGGCAATGCCCCCAGCACAGGTTGGCACTGATAGGTTGGAACCATGCCGGTATTGACTCCTTGAATTGGTGGGGTGGGGGGGGGGGGCAATGTCAGCGATGTTCAGGGGGGAGTGGAGGATGACAGAATTGACTGTTTGTGGGGTAAGGGGGAGGAAGGAGTCTGATGCTGGTGACGGCTGTTTGGGACAAGGGGTGGAGCGGGTAAAGCCACTGAGACCTTTGTTGGGCAGAGTTTCTCTTTTGCTCTGGTGGGGCACCCTTTGTAAAGGACATCCCACTCTCAAGCAGCTGGACATTGCCTGTTGCCTGCATGTGTAAGCCCTACCCGTCAACATGATGGCGTGAATCACAGCTTTGAGTTTTTTTTGGACAAAGTGTCATAAGATCCGGAAAGAAAAGTGGCCTGTTTCTCTGTTGTTTCAGTCAGACCCTTACACTTGGCCATTCTTTGGTAAGATTCCACCCCCAGTGTTGGACTGTCAGCTCACGGTTGGACTAAATGAGTATAAACCATTACAAACTGAAGTCAGTGGATAAAGAACAGATGTTACTTAGTAATTAACTAAGAGGAGAAAATGAAGGGTTAGGCCAGCAAGGTTACAATTCGGGGAGTTATTGAGTGGGGCAGTCAAAAGACTGATTTTGGTCCCTGTTTTTCTGGTAAATATCCATGACTGATAATAAGCAGTTAAATTCAAAGATGGCCCAAAACGAGGGAAGACCAATAAATTCAGAGGAAATTGCGAAGATATTACAAAGCAATTGCAACAAGCTTTTCACCTGTGTTTATCAGAAGCAAATTAATTTTGTTACAGTCAAAAGACAAATTACTACACAATAGGAGGCAAGTGTACTCAATGGGGAGGTCAGAGGATGCCAAAGGAGAAGTTGAAAAATAATTAGCCATGTAATTAATTGAGTTCAAATCCTCATTAACTGTAGTGTTCTTGTGAGGCCACACTTGGGAGTACCAGTACCAGATAACATTCAGGTTGTCATGGCAGCATCAACGCCCCAGAGGTAGTGCAGACGAGGGAAATGAAACAGCAACCTGATGTTAGAGGGAGAGCTTTGAAAGATTGATGCCGGCTTTTCAAAATGAAACATCATGTAGGAAACCTAACGGAGTTGTTTAAGATGCTAATGCAATAAATAAAGTTTGTGTTAAGTCTACATTGAAAGGACATATGAGGATTTGGAGATTTTTGTTTGCAGTTGTTCCTTCTATTGTAACAGAATTAGAGTTAGAATTTGTTATCAAGGAGAGAATTTTCCCTTTTGAAGAAAGCCATGTGCACATACCAATGTCAGAATTGGTGGTGGTGGTGAATTGAACTCTCCCCATTTTGAACATCTAATCTTGGCATTAACTATGTCCCTTTTGGAAATAAAGCCTCCTCTGCTCTGTCTCAGAAAGGTGCTCAGCGCCAACCTCAATCGGGCAGCAGCAGCACAGCATCAGTGCGATACATTGTCCATTTATTACCACACCAGCCATCCTCTGGTCTTTGAGAATCTCACTTGGTGGCAGCCCTGTGCTGAGGCAGGTTCGTGTTTACACAACGAGATTGTGACAACACAGACAAGCCAGCCATCTCCCTCAAAAAAATGGGCTTTAAAATGCTAATCTCTCACGTGAGAAAAGTCATGAGAGACTTTCATCCCAGCGGTGCAGGTGGGATTTGCACCACGTTGCAAGTGTGCCAGTGACTTAGGGGTGGCACAGTGGCACATTGGTTAGCAGTGCTGCCTCACAGCACAAGGGACCTGGGTTCGATTCCCATCTTGGGTCAGTGCCTGTGTGGAGTCTCTATGTTCTCCCTATGCCAGTGGATTTCCTCCGGGTGCACCGGTTTCCTCCCACAGTCTAAAAAGACATGCTGGTCAGATGCATTGACAATGTTAAATTCTCCCTCAGTGTACCTGAATGGGCGCCAGAGTGTGGCAACTAGGGAATCTTCACAGTAACTTCATTGCGGTATTCATGTAAGCCTACTTGTGGCACTAATAAATAAACTTTAAAATTTAAACAGAATCTCTTAGAATTCACCAGACAGGAGTTTCTGTATTTATAGTTTCAACACGTCAACTCCATCATTTAGTGTGTTTAGGATGAGGACTGCATGTTACAATGACAAAACATCAGCTGAGGATGACTCCAACAGGATAATGCTGTAATCTTTAAAGACTTGGGCAAATATAATACATGCTTAAAAACTCAGCTGCACATGTGACTGAAATGAGCTATTTGGGAGTTTTTTCATTCCAAATCAAGTCATCGGCCAGAATTTCCCAGCTCATCTGCCAGAATTTCCCAGCTCATCCCCCACCCGCCCCATGGGTTTTCCCGAGGCGGAAGTAGAGACCGCCATTGGCTGCTGGTGAGACTTTTCAGTCCCGCTGATGTCAATGGCAATTTGCATGGTTCGTCTGTACTGCTACCAGAAAATCTGCAGTGGAGGTCAACTCCAAGGGCCCGGGAAAATCCTGCCCACTGCTTCAATTTTAGTCTCCTTTTCCAAAGTAAGACTGGAGTCTCCTTTTCCTATATTTATGAAAGAACAGCTGTAATAATCTAAATGTTCGGTCATCCTATCCAATGGCAATTTTTCTGCAAATTAAAAATTCTACTCCACGTCACATGCAATCCACTTAAAAATCTGTAAGGTAGCAGTAGAGAGAAAATTGGTTTCCACTACCTGACTCGTGTTTTGGAAAAACTATGCAGATCAATCTAGACCAAGATATTGGAGTTATAACTGTTTGAAAATTGCAATTCATTTATTTGACTTAAAATGGAATTTTACTTGAAATCAATAAAACTGTCACATCCAGCTGTTTCTCTCACTAGGTAATGATCACCTAAGCAGGAAAGTTAACCTGAATTCAGCAGCGAGATGGAGTTGTTAACAAAGACTCTCTTAGTTAACTGTAGAACTACCAAGTATATGAGCAATGTGAAAATTGAAGATTAAGGGAAAGTTAGATGAGTACGTGAGGAAAAAGATCTTTTAACTGTTGAGCTTTGGGCTTTGCTGGCATTTGTTGCCCTTCCTAATTGCCCTTGAACTGAAAGGCTTACCAGGCCATTTAAGAAGCCGGTTAAGATCATAAGAAAGAGGATCACAATTAAGCCATTTGGCCAGTTGAGTCTGGTTTGCCATTCGATCGTGGCTGATATGTTTGTCAACCCCAGTCTCCCGCCTTTTCTTCATTGATCCGCTTACCCATCAAGAATCTGTTCTAAATACACTCAATGACTTAGCCTCCACAGCCAATGAATTCCACAGATTCACCAGAGTGCCCTGCTGTGGAATCATCTGTCAGCCAGATTAAGGGTGGCAGATTTCCTTTCTGAAAGGACATATGGATTTTTATGATAATTTTATGGTCACCATTACTGAAGTCAGCTTTCAATTCCAGATTAAATTAATTGAATCTTAAGTCCAAAGATGTGCAGATCAGGCTGATTGGCCATGCTAAATTGACCTTAGTGTCAGGAGGATTAACAGGGTAAATATGTGGGGTTACAGGAATAGGACCTGGGTGGGATTGTGGTCAGTGCAGACTTAATGGGCCAAATAGACTCCTCCTGCATTGCAGGGATTCTATGATTCTATCCACCAGCTGCCATGGTGGGATTTAAACCCAAGTACCCAGAACATTAACCTGGGTCTCTGGATTACCAACCCAATGGCATTACCACTACCCCATCACCCTATTCTCTCTCGCTTCAGTGATAAGGTACGAAGAAAGTGGGAGGAGGTTGGAGTATACTCAGCAGCAAGGACCTGTTGTGCCAGATTATAGTCCGGTTCTGCAAATTTCAATGTATTTGTTCCATCCAGGAGGAAGGCAAGTTCGAAGGACCAACACTGGCTCAGGTTATTGAGCTGTTTGGAGGCAGAAGGTGGATCAGCAGGAACACAACCACAGCAACTTTGAACAGAAACATGGAAAAATCCAGCCTGCAGCGTAACAACACACTGGGAATGAGCACAGCCAAAAAGATAAAGAAATCATTAATCAGGGTAAGAGACAGCACTGCCCAAAAGTCAGCATGTTGCTGCTGAAGGGCTGTTCTACTGTAAAACTTGCATTTTGTCTTGTGCAGGGAGAGAGTGGGGACATCACTGACGAGGAGACTTCGGCACGCAAGGCCAGAAGCTACAAGGAGTCTCGAAGCAGGAGTGGTTCCGATCCCGCAGACTTTGATGAACAAGAAGAATCAGGTAACAAATTTCTACCATCAACACTCGTTGCACATTGCATTGAGAAAAACTCACTGCAGGCAGCCATTATTGAATTAATTTTATTTAGACTTCCCCAATAGTGAGGGCAGTATAATAAAACGCTCAGACCATGCAATATACTACACTCCCTCCACACTTTAAAAAAAATAACTTGTACATTAAAATGTAAAATAGTACACACACCTAATTTCCCAAAACACACGCCATTAAATCAAAATCAACAATACCTGAAATTTAACAGGTTGCAGTGCATAGTTGTTTTAAGTGTAATCATAACTGAAACATAGAAAGCTAGATTATTACTTGAATGAGTGTAAATTGGGAGAGGTGGATACTCAACAAGATCTTGGAGTCTCGTGCATCAGTCACTGAAAGTAAGCGCGCAGGTACAGCAGGCGGTAAAGAAAGCAAATGGTATATTGGCCATCATAGTGAGAGGAATTGAGTACAAGGATAGGGATGTTTTGTATAGGGCATTGGTGAGGCCACACCTGAAGTATTGTGTGCAGTTTGGTGTCCTTGTGTGAGGAAGCATGTCCTTGCTGTAGAAAGAGTACAATGAAGATTTACCAGGCTGATCCCTGGGATGGCAGGTCTGTCATCTGAGGAGAGAATAAGTCGGTTAGGATTATATTCACTGGAGTCCAGAACTAAGGGTCATAGTTTGACGTTAAGGGTAAACCTTTTAGAACTGAGGTGAGGAGAAATTTCTTCACCCAGAGGATGGTGAATGTGTGGAATTCACTACCACAGAATGTAGTTGAGGCCAAAATGTTGTGTGATTTCAAGAAGAAATTAGATATAGTTCTTGAGGCTAAAGGGATCAAGGGATATGGGGGGAAGAGGGGATCAGAATATTGAATTCAACGATCAGCCATGATCAAAATGAATGGCGGAGCAGGCTCAAATGGCTGACTCCTGCTTCTAGTTTCTATGTGACTGATGCTATCAGAGTCATTCACATGTTAAAAAATGTTTTAAAGCCATTATGTTATCTTTAAATGCTTTCAATTAACCTATCCAACATCATTGCTCTTCATCTTAACTGCCCCCATTTTTTCTGATCTATTCAGCTCTTTACTTACTGCACCAAACATAGTGCATAAGGCACTGACCTCGCCTTACAACACATCAGCTCTGCATTGTCCTTTATCTTAGCTTCAGTGTTGTGCAGGGTAATTGTATCATTTAGTCCTTTTTGCTCAAAGACCACTTTGTGCTCTCTTATAGAACTTCCATTAAAATCGGACATGCTGTTAACGGCCCCTACTATAAATAACTCAGCCCAGGTTAACCTTATCTTCTTCAGCCAATTCTTCCCCGTCAGGGAGAAGTGGTTCCCTCCACTACCAATAGCAATTCATATTCAACTATAATGCAAACCTAACCTAACTCTAGAACACTTTTATTGGAATAACCATTTAGTTTCATGCTAGTTTTGTGTAAGGGAATATGACTTAGGGACTTCCGGTACTCACCTTCCAAGTTGACAGACGTGGCCGTAACTGTATCAATGATGAAAATAATTTGTGAATCGCCGACGCATGTCTACTGTTGGTGTTGGGTTATACGTTCAGCCGTTTCACTCTCATCTTCCCAGTGCTGCCTTTCGTGTTCCCTGTCTGAGTACAACTCTTGATCATCCTGCTCGATAACATCAACTTCTGTTTCCCTACCTACCATATGTGCTTTTGAGGATTACCGAACTCCTGAACAACCTTTGGATCTACCGTGACCTTGATCTGATGCCTGGCTGTGACCTGCAGCTTTACCATGACCTTGAGTATTACTGTTTCCTCTGCTCCTTGCATGCTCTCTGGATATGACTGCCTTTACCCCAGGCATAGCACATTGACTAGAAATGGAAGCCTTTAAATAGATGGTGGCTAACACGGCAACAATAATCTAAATTTCTGCTTTGGAGATTGAGGTTAGCTGCTGCGGCCTGAATCTCACTGAAATCCAGTGGGCCTCTCCTGCTGGCTTAGGAAAGGAACTCCTTTTCAATTTGCAATGATCTCTTTCTGCCATTTTCAAGTCTGTGGCAATATTTCAGGCCCCCTTCCACATCAGCTTGTTGCCTTTTATGACAAGCTTGATCTAGATTTTATTGTTGTTAAGGCCTCCTGCAAATATCTCTCTGGAGTTGAATTCTAAGTTTGCGTCATAACTAGTGATGAGAGTTTCTTTCATTTGAGAATGAAAATCTGCAACAATCTCACTTGCCAACTGCTTTCTTTCAATATAACCGTAACTCAGTGCATTTTCATTCTTGGCCGTACCATAATGAGTCCAGAATCTCAGAATAGTCCATAGTACTGTGCTCTTGTGGGCAAAACTTTTTAGGCACCAGTTCAAAAGCATCTAGTTTCCTCATGGTGAGAAAATATTCATTTTATCCTCATCTCCTTTTTCATTTGATTCCAGAAAACTGCGCAATGTTCGTATTTAGGCCAAACCACTTTGTTAGGGTTGAACTTCCCCATTGTCCCCAGAAATGCCTCCAGTGCCATTTTTCAATCACATACTATGTTGACTCACTGAACACCAGATGCACACAGAGCAAACTTATCAAAATCGACTTTAGGAGTTTTAAAAAGTGTGACACAATGTTCTTCAATTCTCAGTTTCTCAAACGAAACGTTTAAAAAAAAATTCTATCCTATCCTAGCTGCCATCTTTCTGTAGTGTATTACATTGAGAAAAACTCACCATGTGGATTCACAGCAGGCTGCCATCATTGATCTAAACAGAAAATGCTGGAAAATCTCAGCAGGTCTGACAACGTCTGTGGAGAGCGATTGGAGCCAACGTTTTGAGTCTGGATGTCCCTCTGAAATGAAGCATCATCCTGACTCGAAACATTGGCTCTATTCCCTCTCCACAGATGCTGTCAGACCCGCTGAGATTTTCCAGCATTTTCTGTTTCTGTTCCAGATTCCAGCATCCGCGGTATTTTGCCTTTACCTTTACATTGTTGACCTAACTTTATTTACACCACCCTAACTAGAGAGGGCAGTGCAGAGGGCACTTTAACAAAATGCTTAGTCCACAGGGTTTATGAACCAGCTCACATTTAGCATAATTTTTTTAAAAATCAGGGAGAAAGCTGAACTTAATATTTTTAAAAAACTGAATATTAAACGGCTGTGCCTCTAATTGAAAGATGTAAATATTAATCTTTAATTCAGTAGAAGTGTTGCCATTGTCTGGTTGTGTACTGTGATTGGCTGATTAAGTTGGGGGCTGTGATTGGCTAATTAGTTCTGTCAGGCTGTCTTTGATTGGCTGGCTGTGGCAGGCGGCTGTGATTGGCTGGCTGTGGCAGGTGGCTGTGATTGGCTGGCTGTGATTGGCTGGCTGTGGCAGGTGGCTGTGATTGGCTGGCTGTGGCAGGTGGCTGTGATTGGCTGGCTGTGGCAGGTGGCTGTGATTTTGTTGGCTGTGGCAAGGTGTTTCTGGTTACCTGTTTGAGGCCTTGATGCACTTTTACTCTGTACAGCAGTATAATTCTCTGGGTAGCTGCTATCCCAGTGTGTGTAAGTTCAAAACAATGATTGCATTTATATTGTGCTTTGCACAAACACCAGCCACCACTTTGCAGCTGATGAAGCGCTTTTTGAAATGTAGCCACTGTTGTAATGTAGGAAACACAGCAGCCAATTTGTACACAGCAAGCTCCCACAGACAGCAACGTGACGATGACCAATCTGCTTTAGGGTTGTTAATTCAGCCAGAACATCAGGAATAACTCCCCTGTTTCTCTTTAAGCGGGACTTCAACTCCCTGCAGTGGGGTCAGTATAAGACAACAGTGCTGGAAAATGGGTTAGAATTGATAAAGGCTTGATGGCTGGTGCAGACACAATGGGCTGAAGAGCCTCATTCTGTGCTGTAAGACTCTATGACATTAGTCAACAGTGAGTACAGTGAAAGGATTCAGTGTAGAAATGCAATGTTACATTTTGATAACAAATCGCACCATTTGTTTGCAGTGTTAAATTGATATTCTTAAAGCAAAGTTTTTCCCTTTTTTGGTTTAACAAAAGTATTAAGTCATGTTGCTTCGGAGAATGAACAAAGGTGATTAGATTTTTCAAAATGCATTGCATTTTGTGAATTTTAACACCAGAATTTAACAAAGCAAAAAAAAAAGCATAATGGTTAGCACTGCTGCCTCACAGTGCCCAGGTTCACTTCTGGCCTTAGGTCATTGTCTGTGTGGAGTTTGCACACGCTTTTCCCGTATCTGTGTGGGTTTTCTCCAGATTCCTCCCACAGTCCAAAGATATTGTCTGTGTGGAGTTTGCACATTCTCCTTGTGTCTGCGTGGGTTTCTTCCGGGTACTCCGGTTTCCTCCCACAGTCCAAAGATGTGCGGGTTAGGTTGATTGACCATGCTAAGAAATTGCCCCTTAGTGTCCAGATAAGCATTGGTTAGAGGGATTAGTGGGTATAATATGTAGGGATATGGGGGTAGGGCCTGGGTGGGATTGTGTTTGGTGCAGACTCGATGGGCCAAAGGGCCTCTTTCTGCACTGTAGGATTCTATGGTTCTATTGTTCTATATGCCGGTTAGGTTGATTGGCCGTGCTAAATTGTCCCTAGTATCAGGAGGATTAGCAGGATAAATATGGGTTATGAGAATAGGGCCGGGGTGGGATTGTTGTCAGTGCAGACTCAGTGGGCTGAATGACTTTCTTCTGCACTGTGAGGATTGTATGATTTTATGATTCTAAAACAATGTATTAAGTGTTATTTATTTCACTTATTTGACATATTTGTTCCTTCATTGCCCTTTTTCAGATGTGAGCATCACAATGGGTTCTCCAGGCTCCTGTACGCTCCCCACAAGAGCTCGTTCTCTTACTACCCCATGTTCCACTACATTAGGCCCTCCGACATCTACTCCAGTGAGGCCTGCCTCCTCTCCAGTCCTGTCAACTGTTAGCAAGACCAAACCTGGGTAAGAGGAAAAGAAATGATCACTTAACGTTCACTCACATTTTTCTATTAATACAATGATTATTCTCAGAAGATTAAATGTTCGTGTGTAAAAACAATTTGTAAAACTGAGGAGAAAGCCAATGCTGCAAAGTCATTGTTTATTTTCTAATGTTTATTCACTGGCTATTTAGGGGCTAACATTAGGAGGAGAGACTTGAGGAGGAAAGACCTGGGCAGCATGGTGGGACAGTGGTTACATAGAATCATAGGAGAGAGAAGCAGGAGGAGGCCATTTGGCCCATCCAGCCTGCTCCACCATTCATTGCGACCATGGCTGATCATCCAACTTAATAGCCTATCCTGTTTTCTCCCCATAACCTTTAATCCCATTTGCCCTAAGTGCTATATCTAGCTACCTCTTGAATATATGCAATGTTTTGGCATCAATTATTTCCTGTGATAATGAATTCCATAGGCTCTTTGAGTGAAGAAATGTCTCCTCACCTCCGTCTTAAAAGATCTACCCCGAATGTGTAACCCCTGGTTCTGGACTTCCCCACATCGGGAATATCATCCCTGTATTTACCCTGTCAAGTCCTGTTAGAGTTTTATAAGTCTCTATGAGATTCCCCCTCGTTCGTCTGAACTCCAGCAAAAACAATCTTAACCTCGTCAATCTCTCCTCATACATCAGTCCTGCCATCCCTGGAATCAGCCTGGTAAACCTTTGCTGCATTCCCTCAAGAGCAAAAAGATTCTTCTTCAGAAAAGGAGACTAACACTCCACACAACATTCTAGGTGTAACCTCACCAAGGTCCTGCATAATTGCAACAGCACAAGGTTAGCGCTGCTGCCTCACAGCGCCAGAGACCCGAGTTCAATTCCAGCTTTGGGTGACTGTCTGTATGGAGTTTGCAAGTTCACTCTGTGCCTGCGTGGGTTTCCTCCGGGTGCTCCAGCTTCCTCCCATGCTCCAAAGATGCGCAGTTTAGATGGATTGGCCTTGATAAATTGCCCCTTCGTGCCTCAGGATGTATAGGTTAGATGGATTAGCCATGGGAAATGTGTGGGATTATAGGGATAGGGTGGGGTAGAGTGCGCTGTCAGAGTTGGTGAAGACTTAATGGGCAGAATAGCCTCTTCTGTACTGCAGGGATTCTATATTAAGGGTGCGTACATGTGGGCAGCTAAGGGAAGATTTAAACTGAGGGAATCATAAAATGTTTTGAAAGGGTGAATAATAATCACTGTCTCCTTTGAATAAAGTGTCAGTGATGGAGGATCAGTCGTGTAAGTTACAAAGAGCTGTATGAAGTTGGGAGAAGTTGCTTTATGCTGAGAATTATTGAAGAATATCTTTTATTGCCAGAGACAATTGTCCACTGGCATGAACTTCTTTTTAATGGGGATGTAGATAAACTTTTGAAGCCAAATATAATACAAAATTGCAGTGGGAGGACCTTATCAAGACATTATGAGCCTAATAGATGCCTTCTGTGGTGTAATTTCTATCGTTAAATGATTATAGGGTCTGCCAATAGATAAAGGATTCCATGAGTTGTGCATCAGGCGTAAACGGAACTCAAAATCATCTGTATTTAATTTTGTAAAATTCACAGTACTTCAATATATCTGAGAAATAGCAGTTATTTGGCACGTGGGAACATGGTTCTGAATGTATCCAGTGTAGTTAAGTTCTATTATGACGTCTTGCTTATTAGGACTATATCTCAGGTCACCATGAACATCTTTGCCAAGCTAATCGTTTCTTGTATTCAAGGAGTGGCTGGTTATAATACTTGGGGCGAATGGGATCAAAGGTTATGGGGAAAAAGCAGGATTAGGCTATTGATTTGGATGATCAGCCATGGTGAATGGTGGAGCAGGCTTGAAGGGCCAAATGGCTTTCTCCTGCTCCTATCTTCTATGTTTCTTTGAAATAGTTGAAAAATTGCAGCCGAACCTTTATTAGTCATCAAAATTTAGACAGTCCCCACCTCCCCCCCATATGACATGGGGAGCTAATACGTCAGTAATATTCCCACAGGAACAGAGATCTATCTGATTGAATTCTATTTCAAATCTTACTTCAGCTCCAGAATAATGCAACAAAATCTCATTTTTTTCCCCAAAATAAGCAAAATATTGCAGGTACTTTAAAAGCAGATAATGCTGCAAATATACTCAGCAGATCAGACAACCTCTGTGGAGAGAGAGAGAGAGAGAGAAACAAAGTTCATGGGTGGAATTTCACCAAAATGTTTCAGAGTGTCATGGTCTGACTGAAAACTCTCCAGAAACTGCCAAGTTTTCAGACCAGAGTTTCTGGCTTTTAGACAGAAAATCTGGGCTTGTGATTTGTGCTGTCACTGTGGTGGGGCGGGGCCTGATAGAGCCAGCAAGGGATTGGGGTGCCATCGCTAAAGGGTGCCCCAATCATTGCTAAAAATAGATTCCCCCCTCCCCATCCCCCTAGGAAATGGAGGATCCCCCTATAAACATTGGGGTGACCATCACCATAGCACTATCAGGGGCAGTCATTCCCATCACAGGTGTCAGCCCTACACCCCATCTCACCACCCCGCAGCCCCCCCCCCCCCCCCACCCCCATGTGGCTCTCCAGAGGGCCCACCGCTGACACTGTCCCATGGCACAGGTTGGCCCTGCCCCATTGCGCAGGATGGCACGGATGTACCATGTGGCTGGGAAGCCCTTTAATTATAGTTAAATGTCATTAAATTTATTGAAATTAGGCTCCCAACTCATTGGGCAGGATTTCCCAGCCACACTTGCCTCAACACCAGAAAATCCCAGCCGAGGCCATTGGACCTTTGCGCGGTCTGCCCCCACCGGCTATGATTCCCGTGGTGGGCAGGACGGGAACATTCCGGCCATTATGTCACTGGTGAGGGACAAGGAAAATCAGGAAATGAGATCTTGCTGGCAAGGATCTTGTTTCCCGACTCTAGTGGGATTTTGGGCCCATGTTGTGTTTGTGCTGATGGCGAACAAGGGTTCGGTTCTAAAACACCCCCCAAATATTTCAGTTTGATCTTTCATCAGAATTGGAGAAAATTGAAAAGATGAGAGGTTTTGAGCAAGTACAGATCATTCCTTTTGTCATTTAGTCTCGCCTGGTTTCTGTCCTATCACAGGCTTTTCCCTTTGTCATTTGCTCCCTTTCCCTGCCTCCCAATACAGCACTGCCTTGAAAGATGAGCAAGCCTCATAGTGTCCTTCACATGGAAGGCCCTCTCTATAGGCACCCTCAATGGGGTAGAAGGTAGATTTCAGTAAAGCATTGGAGCAAACACTCAGGAAAAAGCACCGTCCTGCGATAAATGAAGGTCCGACAACAGCGCAGCCTCTGCTTGTCGATGGTTCCACATCTCTGGAATAAATGAGGAATGATTGACTGCAGTTCTGGATTCCTTGTGCAGTGCCACCTTGCAGGCTCCCTCCGAACCCTGGTCGCTCGGGCTCACTGGCTGCCGCGTGCTGAAATAGATTTTGAGGCCAGGATTATTGGTCAAGATGGAAAATGTCCATTAACTTTCAGTGGGAATCTCCAGCCCCGTCCGTCAGCGTGGGACTGGACCGTCTTGATCTAAATTTCTTCATGCCTTCCCATTATTGCCAATCATCGCACACAGTGGGAAAATTCTACTCATGTAAACCCACCCACTGGATGCGGTGGGAAATGTATCGTAACAGGACAATAACAAACAGGCCTGGGACACAGGCTATTCAAATCCTGTCGTTTAACAAATGACCTTGTTGAATTTGGCTCCAGAGTTTTAACATTGAACTTTATCAAGTTCCATTCAAGTAAACAACATCTTTAAGTGTTACCAGCTGCAAATGAGTTTACAGCAATGAATTCATTGAGATCCTACTCAACATGGCATTGTAACACTTAACTGATGACACACTTTACACTAATAACAGACACTGTGGTTGACAGGCTGCCCCAAGTCCAAGATAATAGGAATGTTATTCTGAGACCATCACTATCCATTTCCTGTTGTCCAAGTTATTTTATGTTTGTTGTCTAATGCTGTTTGTTTGGACCTGCTGTAGCACAAGAGGGAGCAATAGTTGGCATGGACGTGTAAAAGGAGGACTGAAAGGATTCCAGGACTTCATGGTCTCTGATAGCAACATGAGCTTCATTGAATTTGTTGAGCTTTTCAAATCATTCAGGTAAATATGATCACACTGTAAGACTGAAATAAGGCAACACTAATTGTAATCCAGTCTATTAAAGCCTTGTTGTTTAATACATCTGCCTTGTTGGAGGCAGGAGAAAACTATAATGGGGAACTGGCACAGTGGTTAGCACTGCTGCCTCACAGCATGAGGGACGAGGGTTTGTTTCTGGCCTCAGGTCACTGTCTGTGTGGAGTTTGCATGTTCTCCCTGTGTCTGCATGGGTTTCCTTCAAATGCTCTGGTTTCCTCCCACTGTCCAAAGATATGTAGGTTAAGTGGATTGGTCAATATTAAATGCGCAGGGTAAGGTATGGGGACTGAGTGGGATGCCCCTTCAGAGAGTCAGTGCAGACTCAATGGGCTGAATAACCTCCTTCTGCACTGTAAGGATTCTGTGGATTTCTATTAAAGTGTTTAATGCTGGAAAGCAAACACTGAAACTGGGCTGAAAACCCCCACTATTTTGAAAAAATGTTCTCACCTGTGTGGATTGTTAATTCATGCTTAGCATGTATGAATGGAGAGTAGGACACTCACTGTTTATTGTTGTCGAATTAGTGTACGAAGTCGGAAGGACTTGAAGGATCTTTTTGACATTTACTCTGTATCGTGTAACCGTTCTGGCTCGGAATCCACCCCACTGTACACAAACCTAACGATTGATGACAAGATCAGCGGGCTACAGCCTGACCTAGGTCAGTGACCTCCTGTAATGTTACTGTGATCATTTACTTGGTGCATTTACACAGCAGATTGGAGTTTATAATGTTAAAGAAACACAGCCTTGTAGAAATGTACTGAGTATTTGTTTAGCAAGACAGTAAACAATGAGTTAAATTCCACACTGGTGCATCATATGTATTGGATGGTCTTCCAGTTCTTAATTACCAAACACTAAAGGGATGTTCTGGAAATTAGAACCCAGCTATAATGTTGTCATTGTGACTCACAAAAAAAAGTGGTTTCACTGGTTACCAGACCGAGTTTCTGGGAAAATGGCCTGACTGTTATATCGTTTTTTAGTGAATAAGTTAATCACCCCTCCTAGCACTGTGGTTAAACACAGAAAGAAGTCTCACAACACCAGGTTAAAGTCCAACAGATTTATTTGGTAGCACAAGCCACTAGCTTTCAGAGTGCTGCTCCTTCGTCAGGTAAGCGGGAGTTCTGTTCACAAACAGGATCTATAAAGACACAAACTCAATTTACAAAATAATGGTTGGAATTACCTGATGAAGAAGTAGTGCTCTGAAAGTTAATGTGCCACCAAATAAACTTGTTGGACTTTAACCTGGCATTGTGAGACTTCTTACTTTGCTTACCCCAGTCCAAAGCCAGCATCTCCACACTGTAGTTAAATGCAGCCCACAATGGGTGGCACAGTGGTTAGCCCTGCTCCCTCTTAGAGCCCAGGATATGGGTTCGATTCCTGGCTTGGGTCACTATGCAGCATCCGCACGTTCTCCCTGTGTCTGCGTGGGTTTCCTCTGGATGCTCTGGTTTCCTCTCGGTCTGAAGGAAGTGCTGGCTAGGTGCATTGGCCATGCAGGATTCTCCATCAGTGTACACAAAAGGTGCCTGATTGTGGCGACTAGGGGATTTTCACAGTAACCTTCATTGCAGTGTGACAATAATAAATAAGCTAAACAAAACAAAACAATGTGCTCGTGAATCTCAAGGATCTGAGTTCCGGGTCAGAATTTTATAGCCCTTTTGGAGTGGAGGCAGGGTCGGAAAATGCAGTGAGCCATTCAATTCTTTGGTTGGACCGGAAGCTTCTGTTGGCAGGAGTGACTGTAAAATCCACCTCCTGGTTGGCTATTTTCATTGGTGTGTGCCTGAAGGGGTGGAGCTGGGAGCAGCAGTTGACATCACTGGACAGGGGAGAGGGAGTTTTGTATCCAATTCTTTCCTCATGACCTTGTATCTCTTTCCTTTTCCAAATGTTTATGGATTTTCTGCTTCCACCATCATTCCTTACTGGATATTTCATTTTCCAGCATTCCTCTACAGAAAAGTGTTCTTCTACCATGCCCCTCTATTAATTCATGGCAACAATATGTAGATTGAATGAGGAGGAGCAGGAGGGTTAGACACGCAGAGAAGAGTAGCAGGGCCAACACATACACAATGGCAGAGAGATATATAGAGAAAGAAGGAACAGGAGAGACAGTTACACAGAGAGGAGATGGCACGGGTGCAAAGAAGACTCAATAATTAGAAACCATTAAGTATTGAACCACTGGCGGCCAGGTGGTGTAATGGATGGTGTTCCTGCCTCTAAGCCAGAAGCTCAAGGCTTGAGTCCTGCCCCAGGACACGATGGCCAAGGAAGGTGCATAACGCAGTCAAACAGCTTGATTATCAACCTGCAAAGCACTTCCAACAGGCCAATGCCTGCCAGTAAGGACAGGCGAGACTCCTGGTTAGCCATGCTTGATGCAGATTGGTGCCACTAAAGCTATAAGCTCCTGGCGACAGACTAACAATCCGTTCTGAGAATTACTAGTTATGGAAACAGACAGAAGTCTGCCTTAGTGCCACCACTAGGTGCAGGAAGAGAATAGTAGAATGGCTCAGCGGAAGCATGCTGGGTTCAGAAGTAGATGGATTGAAACCATTCTCAGCTAGTTACCTTTTTAGAGTGGCACGGAGGCACAGTGGTTAGCACTGCTGCCTCACAGCACCAGGTTCAATTCCGGCCTTAGGCCACTATCTGTGTGGAATTTAACATTCTCCCCGTGTCTGCGTGGGTTTCCTCCGGGTGCTCCAGTTTCCTCCCACTGTCTGAAAGATGTGCTGGTTAAGTGCATTGGCCATGCTAAATTCTCCCTCGGTGTATCTGAACCCATGCCAGAGTGTGGGACTGAGGGATTTTTATAGCAACTTAATTGCAAAACCTAATTATGATGAATGAATAAATTTTAATGAACTTTAAGAAGAGGAAAAAAATGTTGAACTTCAGGATGAATTTAAAGAAGAAATGGCCATTATTATTATCAAGCACTGCTCCCAGTGCTAGCAAGTTTGTATCTCTGGTTATGGGATTTTGAATTTGATTTTGATTTTTTAAAGATAAACCTTCTGTTAACAACAAAAAGAGCAAATTGGTATGATGAGCTAAATGTTCATGGTAATGATATTACTGTCAGTAATTATGCTTTATTTTAATTTTAAACCCATGTCGGAACTCTATTCTTCTCAGTCACTTGGAAGAGTATTTATAAAAAGAATATCCATGAAGTAAATTATGGTAAATTTGTTTGTACCTTCAGAGAGAAAAGTCACAAGACTTTTAACAAGAATTGATTCTTATTAGTATTCAAATCCTTAATTGAAAAGCGGCTTAAATGTTTTTTCTAGTGGTCAGCATTGAGATATAATTAATAGCTAAGAATAATAAATTATAATCTTGTCCATCTAGACCTCCTGACAAGAAACGTATCTGATCTTGGTCTGTTCATAAAGAGTCGACAGCAAATCTCAGACAATCAGAGACAGATTTCTGATTACATTGCTGCTACTAGTATAGTGACCAATCGAGTGGAAATTGCTTCTCTGGGAGAGAGCGGAATGGGGATTCAGCAGTTGAATCACTTCCTGGTGAATTGCCAAGGAGAGAATCACACGTACGATGAAATCCTCAGCATTATCCAGGTTTGAGAGATTTCTTGTTTGAAAATAAATAATCGAGAAAGCGAAAGATACACTCACCTTTATCACAAAAGGATGGGAGCAGTGTACGAAAGTAATGAAATCTTACTATACAGGGCCTTGCTCAATCTGTGACTGGAGCACTGTGTATAGTTTTTGGTTTCCTTACCTAAGGAGGATGTATCTGCTTTAGAGGGAGAACAATGAAGAGTCGCAAGTTTAGTTCTGAGGATGGGATGGATTGATTGATTTTATTATTGTCATGTGTGTTGGGTTACAGTATTGTTTCTTGCATGCTATATCCTCACCATGTAGTCAAGGCGATTACAGAGGAGCATCTACTGTTGCGTCAATGGGTGCTGTCTATTTTCCATTCAGCCAAGAATTATGCCTATCACTGGCACATAAACTTCATCTGAAGGCAATTTTGTTCTGCATATCTATACCAACCGGGAGTTAGCTCAAACTCATTTTATATAGGACCCATGAGAACAAGCAAAGAGATAGAGAAGCACTTCCCACCCCGTCAGCCAGACCTTATGAGAAAGAGGATGTTGTGTTAACCTTGGGTTATTCAAACAGTAACCTGTGGCCAACATGAAGCCCCTCAGCCCCTGCCAATCAGACCCTTGGGTCCACGCAACTTCATCTTGTTCTACACATTTTTCTTATTGACTGTTTTGTCCCGTTGGGAATACAGTGAGTCTGAAGATTTGGAAAGTGCTGTGTCTGGCACTGTTGTTTGTTAAATCCTAAATCCGAATAGCAAGAACTATCAGTATCAGAACATTGATATGAGGTTCCATATTACATTCCAATGGAGCCCAGATACAAAAACGCCAGCACCAACCCAGTAGTAGTAGTACACACAACAACCAATTCTATGAAATGATGCAGTTCATGAGTATTTATGTAGAAGACTGCAATATGTTGGAACTCTTTGAATCAAATAAACAGTGCTTATGTATTGAAGAAATAATATATTCATTCCCTTCTAGAAATTTGAACCGTCAGTCAACATGCGGCAACAGGGATTGATGTCATTTGAGGGCTTTGCAAGGTAATGCCATGGTCTTGTTTGACTGCTATTTGAGTAAAGGCCATCGAACCCATACACACGTGACTGTGCCCTTTGGCTGATTCCAGCATCTTACTGGTATTTGCCAAACATCTTTTCATTCTGGTCATTTTTTTCCTCATGAAGGCTCGACCTTTCACCCACAGTCTGCAAATAGATGAAACATTGAACCCTGGTTAAGGAGACCACCAGAACTACTGCACGTGGTGCCAAAACTACCGCACGCACTACCAAACACCACCTTGTTCAAGTTCACGGTGGTCACCACTATCTCTCACTCTGGCAGCCATGGACCGATGCCAATTAATAATTCATGTCTAGAGTTTTCCCAATGGTTGTAGTTTTTTTCTGTAGGACAGGTAATGATGTGTGAAGTAGAAAGGGGGCTGGGTGCAATGTCATGGAGAAGGAGAAATAAGGGCTGGAATCTTACCACTGTTCACGCTGGTGCGGTTTTCCCATCCCTGCCAAAGTGGATGGAGATTTGGCTGGCTGCCAAATTCTCCAACCTCACCGCAGCAGGAGCGTGGCGTGAACGGCCTGTAAGATCGCACCTAAGGGGTGTAGTAATGCTTTCTAACAGTAGTGAGATCTAAAAACAGCTTTATTATGTTTGTATAGAAGGTGCTCTGTCATTGCTACAACTCTCGCTTTTAACAATATCTGTATTTTACAAAATACTGTATTCAGGTTCCTAATGGACAAGGAGAATGTTGCTTCAAAGAATGATGAATCCCAAATCAATGTTGAGGATTTACAGTATCCACTTTCATATTATTACATTGAATCCTCTCATAACACTTATCTCACCGGACATCAACTTAAAGGAGAATCCTCAGTGGAGCTTTACAGCCAGGTATCACAATTTTAACACCCGTCTCTCCTCCACATATGTATCCATAATCTGTTCCCACTTGTTTTTTAAATTTTTTTTGCTTTTCTCTCTCTGTGTGCCCGTGTTGCCGAATCCCTACAATGCAGAAGGAGGCCATTCAGCCCATCGAGTCTGCATTGACTCTCTGACAGAGTATCTTGCCCAGGTCCGCTCCCCCGCCCTATCTTTGTAACCCCACGCATTTTCCACGGTTCATCCATCTAACCTAAACATATCAGGACACTAAGGGGGAATTTAGCATGGTCAATCCACCTAACTTGCGCGTCTTTGGAGTGTGGGAGGAGACTGGAGCACCTGGAGGAAACCCACGCAGACGTGGGGAGAACATGCAAACTCCACACAGACAAGCCACCTGAGGCTGGAATCAAATCCGGGTTCCTGGTGCTGTGAGGCGGCAGTGCTAGTCACTGTGCCACAGTGCCGTAGGCTCAGCAATAACCATACTTCATGCTTTGTAAATAGATATTGGTCAAAATCATGGGACCAGACATTGGGAAAAACAAAAGTTTTCATTGTTAAAGAATGCATCTTGCCCCTGTGCTAAGAACCTAAAGCTCCGTAGGCTTGTGGGTCCAGGCATAGCACAAGACTTCATTCTGAGGGCTTACTCTGTACACAATCTCCATTCTCCTAATCCTTTGGAATGTTAGTCAGATTTGAAAAGAATCCAGTTTGTTTTAAAAACAACAGATGTCACTAAGCCTGTGTATCTATGTCTGGCTGTCTGTCTATTGGGGTGAATATTACCCCCCTCCACCACTTTTCAGATCATGTTTTGGCATGGGGGCAAGTAAAATGTGACAGGTGACGAACCCCGTTGCTGGCCTGCCAACCATAATGCAGTGGATGGGTAAGGCACCCATCAGCCATTTTCCGCTCACCATCCCTCCCCCCACCCCAAGCCTTATTGGACCCTTAACTACCCAATTAAAGGCCTAATTCCACTCCACCATTGGTGTTGGCGGGGCAGACAAGAGTTGATAGGCCGTTTTTTCCACCGGCTTTGGTGGAAAACAATAAGGAAGGGGAACATCCCTCAAGATGAAGCACTCCCCACACTGTGCCTGCCTCCCCGACTTTCAAACCTGACCCCCAATTCCCCTCCACCCCTCACTGGGGTGCCTGATCGCACCCACTCCCCCCAACACCCTGCAAAAAGCCCAGGCTTGCCTGAGTCCAGAATCCATGCTGTCTTCCTTCTTTCTGGGACTGCTTGCAGTGCCAGCTGCATCCATTACCGAGTTCCGGCACTATTGGGACCACAAGAGATGCCAGCCAATCTGAGTTGCAGGCCATTCTCGAGGGTGGGTCTTCCTTCTACTGAGAGCTGGAATGCCCATGCTGAGCTTGTTAAGGCTGCCCCAGCTTAATATCATTGCAGGCCAGCCTTTTTTAAAATCAGAGTGTGCATGAGCAATGTGCCCCCATCCCTATTAAAATTCACCCCTTGTCCTTTCTCTTTGTCTCTCTACCTCCTTTGCTTTTTTTTCTCTATTTCATTCCATGTGCGCTCTCTCACTCACTCTTTCTCTCTCAATTTACACGTGCTGCATGAAATGGTGGCACAGTGGTTATCCCTGCTACCTCACAGTGCCAGGGACCCGGGTTTAATTCCGGCCGTCTGTGTGGAATTTCCCCATGGTTTGCACGGTGTTCCTCCGGGTGCTCCGATTTCTTCCCACAGACCAAAGATGTGTGGGTTAGGTGGGTTGGCCAGGTTAAGTTGCCCTTTAGTGTCAGGAGGATTAGCAGGGTAAATATGTGGGGTTACAGGAATAGGGCCTGGGTGGAATTGTTGACAGTACAGACATGATGGGCCGAATGGCCTCTTTCTGCACTGTAGGGATTCTATGATTCTGTGAAAACTCCACCACTATTCCAGCTAATTTGTATGAATGTCCTGTCCACAGGTGCTGTTGCAGGGATGTCGGAGTGTGGAGCTGGATTGCTGGGATGGAGATGATGGTGCACCAATAATATATCACGGACACACTCTCACCACAAAGATCCCATTTAAGGTGCAATTCAATTTGGCTTCCTTTGGCCTGCATGTTTAAAAATGAATAATGGCTAATGATTATAAATGTTCAAATTTGGTATTGTTCCTTGCAGGATGTTGTCGAGTCAATTAATCGCAGTGCCTTTGTAAACTCCGAGATGCCAGTGATTTTATCAATCGAGAATCACTGCTCACTGCCTCAGCAGCGGAAGATGGCAGAAATAGTTAAGGTAAGTAGACGAGATTCAGAAAGAATCTTCCCAATGGTGGGGGAAGCCCACAATTAGGGGTCATAGTTTGACGATAATGCATAAACCTTTTAGGATTGAGGGGAGGAGAAATTTCTTCACCCAGAGAGCAGTGAATGTGCGGAATTCACTACCACCAAATGTAGTTGAGGCCAATACATTGTCTGATTTCAAGAAGAAATGATATTGTAGCTCTCGGGACAAAAGGGATTAAGAGATACGGGAAGAAGGGGAGATCAGGATACTGAATTTGATGATCAGCCAGGAGCAGGCTCGAAGGGCTGAATGGCCTACTCCTGATTCTAGTTTCTATGTTTCTGAGTAGTGCATCTCTTGAAACCCCTGTGATGTGACAATTGACCAATACTGACTGCTGGCCAAGCCCTCACCTCCATTCACGGAGCTCTCTCTTTCTTCAGAATGTATTCGGAGACAAGCTGGTGACAAAGTTTTTGTTTGAGAGTGACTTTGCGGATAACCCAATGCTCCCGTCAGTGTGGCAACTCCGAGGGAAGATCCTCCTCAAGAACAAGAAACTGAAGGCCCATCAGACTCCAGTGGATATTCTGAAACAAAAGGTAAGTTTTGTTTAAATATTTCAGCTGGATCATCACAATCATTTCTATCACCTGCTAATCTCAAAATATCAGCATGCCAGTGTATTTTATATCTGGTGATGTTAGATAATACTACAAATGTCCAATGAAGCCACACAAGTGCTAATAGTCGTGCTGCAGGGTGACCAGACAAAGAATTGGAGAAGGAGACCTGTCTTTATTTTTATTCATTCGTGGGACATGGGTGTTTAAAAGCAGAAAACCTCGGGGCAGCAATCAAAGAAGAGAAGTTTTTTTTATTCATTCGTGGAACAGTCAGCTGGCCAGCATTTATTCTCACCCCTAGTCGCCTGAGGGCAGGTGAGAGTCAACCACATTGCTGTGGCTCTAGAGTCACATATAGGCCAGATCGGGTAAGGATGGCAGACTTCCTTCCCTAAAAGGGGCTTTAGTGAACCAGATGGGTTTTTCCAACAATCAACAATGATCTCATGGTCATCGTTAGATTCTTCATTTTAGATATATTTCACTGAATTCAAATTCCACCATTTGCCATGGTGGGCTTCGAACCCGTATCCCCAGAACATTAGCTGAGTTTCTGGATTATTAGTCTCGCAATAATACCACTAGGCCATCGCCTTGAGCAGTAGCGCAAAGGGAGTTTAAAGCTTGATGGAGCTGAATATTGCTTTGGTGCAAAACATGTGCCCTGCGCCATACCATCTGTAGTAGCATGGCCCCTTCAATGGGTGATCCTCTGTAGGCCACGTGACCAGCCTACATCCAATGGAACGTGAGCCTGTTTCAATCAGGAGAGAGGCGCGGATTCCAAAGGTTGGAAAGCTTAATTTAGAGTCAGTATGTTGTTGGGAATAGATCTGTGTAGTCGTGCTGTTAAATCCTCAGTTGAACATAGGCCCTCACAGTCAATAAATCTTTTAGTTTGTTACTAGCCACATCAAATGGCCTTGAGACACTATACCATCCAAGATGACTTTCTAGCTCAGTGACTCTGAAAATAACAGGACAGATTTTCCTGTTTCTGAACTTAGACATACTGAATTACTTAGACACAAAACATAAAGAAAATCAGGATTGCGCGCCAGTATATGTGGGTTCATCTTATTGCCCATCCACTCGTTGAAATAGGCCAAAGATCAGGCCAGCAAAGCTTCCTTGATTGATTTTCATCCATGCTCCATATCCAGGCAATCCAGTGCCATCCGGCATAAGAACAGGAAAACTTCCCTCATTATTTCCTGACTGAAAATTCAAACTTGGAATTGAAGCAAATCCTTGGAGTGGCCAGTGTTGCTGTTGGTATTTTTGAATATTTCAATACAACCTAATGGGTTTGGGCTCACAATCCAAGGTTGGCGTTTATTACCCATCCTTACTTGAGAAGGTGATAATGAGGAGGGTTGATGAAGGAGATGTGGGATGTATTTATAGTATATTTGAATTTCCCAAAGATACCTGATAAGATGCCGCACAAAAGGTTCACATGCAGGATAGGGGCATGGGATTGGGTGTAAAACATTAGCATGGTCACAGGACAACAGAAATAAAAAAGGAGTTTTCAAGTTGACAGGCTATAACTAGTAGAATGCCACAGTCCTTGGGCCTCAGCTATTTGCAATCTATATTAATGACATAGACTGAGGGTAATGTATCCAAGTTGCTGATGGTACAAATCTAGGTGGGAATGTAAGAACTGAGGAGGACCCAAAAAGATAGAGAAATGCTAAATGAAAAAAAAAGTATTTTGTTATTTATTAGTTGCAAGTAGCCTTGCATTAACACTGCAATGTAGTTACTGTGAAAATCCCCTAGTCACCACACTCCAGCATCTGTTCAGGTATACTGAGGGAGAATTTAGCATGGCCAGTACACCTAACCAGCATGCCATTTGGTGGGAGGAAACCAGAGCACCCGGATGCAACCCACCCAGACACAGGGAGAACGTGCAAACTCTGCACAATCACCCAAACCAGGAATTGAACCTGGGTCCTGGCGCTGTGAGGCAGCAGTGCTAACCGCTGTGCCACCGTGCTGCCCTGAGTGGACAAAAACGTAGTAAAAAGTCTGACAACACCAGGTTTTAGTCCAACCTATTTATTTGATAATATACTCACAAGCTTTCGAGGGGACTGCCTCTTCGTCAGGTGAATGGCCAGAACTCTCCATTCACCTGACGAAGAGGCAGTCCCCTCGAAAGCTTGTGAGTATATTATCAAATAAATAGGTTGGACTAAAACCTGGTGTTGTCAGACTTTTTACTGTGTTTACGCCAGTCCAACGCTGGCATACCCACATCATGGACAAAAATGTGGCAGGAGAAGTTAATGTGGGGAAGGGTGAAGTTATTATTTAGCATTAAGGATAGAAAGGAAAAATATTTTTTAAAAAGCTTAGAACTTCTAAATGTTGAAATTCAGAAAGACTTGTATGTATTCATACAAGCAATGTAGAAAAATAGTATGCAGGTATAGCAAGCAATAAGGAAGCCAAATGGTATGTTGGCCTTTGTCACAAAGGAATCGAAGAACAAGCAAAAGAAAGTCTTGCTACAATTGTATGTGGCTTTGGTGTGACCACATCTGGAGTGCTGTGCACAGCTTTGGGACTGCTTTGGTCTCCATGTGTAAGATAAACTTGCATTGGAGGCAGTAAAGTAAAGCTTTACTAGATTGACCCCTGGGATGTGGGATTGTCCTACGACGAGAAGCTGAGTTAGATCCTACTGTCTGGAGTTCATAGAATCATAGAATCCATATAGTGCAGAAGGAGGCCATTTGGCCCATCAACCCTGTACTGACAACAATCCCACCCAGGCCCTATCCCCGAAACCTCAGTTGACTGTTTATGTGAAGTTTGCACGTTCTCCCCGTGTCTGCATGGGTTTCCTCCGGGTGCTCTGGTTTCCTCCCACAATCTGAAAGATGTGCAAGTTAGGTTGATTAGCCATGTTAAATTGCCCCTTAGTATCTGAAGGCAAGCATGGCCAATACACTTAACCAGCACGCCTTTCTTCTTCTTATACTCTGATTCCTTTGCAATAACAGCCAACATACCATTTGGCTTCCTAATTGCTTGCTGTACCTGCATACTAATTTTCTGTGTTGCTTGTATACATCCAAGTCTTTCTGACGTTTTAGAAGTTCTATGCTTTTTAAAAAATATCTTTCCTTTCTATCCTTAATGCTAAATAATAACTTCAGCCGTTTCCCACATTAATTTCTCCTGCCATGTTTTTTGTCTGCGCGGGGCGGCACAGTGGCACAGCAGTTAGCACTGCTGCCTCACAGTGCCAGGGACACAGGTTCAATTCCTGGTTTGGTTGACTGTGCAGAGTTTGCACGTTCTCCCCGTGTCTGGGTGGGTTTCCTCCGGGTGCTCTGGTTTCCTCCCACAGTCCAGAAGGCATGCTGGTTAGGTGTATTGGCCATACTAGTCCTCTGACACTCAGGGGCAATTTAGCATGGCAATCAGCCTAACTTGCACATCTTTGGACTGTGGGAGGAAACCGGAGGAAACCCACACAGACACGGAGAGAGCGTGCAAACTCCACATAGACAGTCAACTGAGTCTGGAATCAAACCCGGGTCTCTGGCACTGTGAGGCAGCAGTACTAATTGTGCCACCTCCAGTCGCTGAAGCTGCTGCGTTATTCAATTAAGTCATGGCTGACCTGTATTTTAATTCAGACAACCCATCTGTGGTTCTGTAGCACTTGCCCAATTAAAATCTCCCAATCCTAATTTTGACATTTTTAAGCGGTTACAGCCTCCAGCAGCAGCTTTTGTGGGGGGGAGAAGATTCCTGGCATTTTTGTGTGCTTGACGTCTTGTTTTGAAAGTCAGTGTGCAGATACAGCTGTACTGACAGATGTGTTATACCCTGCAGGCACACCAGCTCGCAAACCTACAGGCACAGGCCAGTAATGGTGGTCCAACTGGCTCAGCCACTCCCAACAATGATGAGGAAGATGATGAAGATGATGATTATGACTATGATTATGAATCTCTCTCTGACGGTACAAAGCATGTTGTTTTGGACCTTTTTATTCACACTTTGAAACGGTGGGGAATTTTACACTGATGGTGGGCAGGGTGGGGGGGATGGTTGACATAGTCCTCAGACCACACCCCAATGAAAAACCAATCAACAACTTTAAATCTGGACTTCCTACAGCAGTAATTGCTAGGAACCAGCCTTAATGGGGTAAGACTGGGGTGGTTGATGTCAAGTTTTTATAGACCGGGTAAGGCATAAAGGGACGTATCATTTCGGGGGGGTGTCCCCAATGGACACAGGGGCCCTCAAAGGAGTTAGCACCCTCACTCCCTCCAGCCTACCTTTAATCCTTGCTGTTAAACGTCCCAGGACACTTGGCTTTCCCAGCTCCACATATTACTGCAGCAGAGGTGGGCTCAGTAAGAAGTCTCAACAACACCAGGTTAAAGTCAAACAGGTTTATTTGGAATCATGAGCTTTTGGAGCGCTGCTGCTTCATCAAAAGAGTGGAGTGTTAACCTGGTGTTGAGATTTCTTATTGTGCCCATTCCAGTCCAATGCCACATCTCCATCTTGCAGCAGAGGTGGAATGAGGTCCTTAGGTGTCCATTAATTGGCCACTTATGGACACTCATAAAGCTAAGGCCAGCCAGGCTGCCTGACCGCTTATCCGTTCCCCAGAATATGGAGGACAGGTTGATGGTTGGTGGTAAGGTTGATCTGGCCACCCATTGTATTTTATCTGCCCATCCTTCAGAGGTGGTGGGGGGTGTGGCCTCTCATTTTCACATACCTGAGGGCATATTATTTGTTCAGATTAACATTCTTTGGAATTATGTGTATTATGTTGATATGTTAATGTAATCATCTCCCACTCCTTAAGATAGGTAATGATAGAACTACCAACAATGTCAAGCAAAGTGGGAGAAGTATTGGTGCTTTAGAAGGATCACAATGCAGAATGGATGTGAGTGTGAGCTGTGTGAGTGGAGGTTGATTTCTCGTTAAACTGAATGCTATGCTGGCCTGTGGTGCTAGAAAACTGTTTTCCATGTTGACGTTCCCAATCTCAGTTGTCAGAGGTCAGTTAGCATCACAGATAGATGAATTATCCCCACATGAATGCAGGGTTTGCAGAGTCCATTACCTTCCCTTTTCTGGTTTCTGGGGGAAATCAGCAAGAACTGAACCCCCCGCCCCAACCAGTGAAGGGAGAAATGGGAATGTATGAGGGAATATGATTTATTTTTCCACTCTTCTTGTACAGTCTAATCTACAACAACAAAAACTAGCATTTCTATAGCATCTTTAGCTTCAGAAATCGATACATTCTCCACAGGGGTGTAAATTAGAAAAACGTTGTCACAGAGGATGGCTTTGAATGGTTTTGAAAAGGATGAGTGAAAAGAAGTTTAGAAAGGAAATTCCAGAGCTTAGGGCCCAGGCAACTGAAGACATGGCCATCAGTGTCATAGCATTATCATGGTGCAGAAAGGGGCTGTTTGGCCCATCAAATCCATACTTGCCCACTGTGGAGCAAGCCAATCGGTGCCATTCGCCTGCTCTAGTACTGGATGCCACCAGCACCCTTCAGTATCCTCTTGAAACCATTAGTCATCTCTACTTCCAACATCCTTGAAGGCTACAAGTTGCAGGCCATTACCACTCACTGTGTAAGAAAGTTCTTCTCAAATTTTCCCTTGCATCTCTTGGGGAAAACTTCAGATCTGTGTTGCCTAGTCTTTGTACCATCAATTAATGGGAAGAATTTTTCTTTGTTGCATATTTTGATTAGATAGACAATCATATGCATCTCTATCAACCTGCTCCCGACCTCCTTTGCTGCAACTGTAACAACTCCAATTTCTCCAACCTAATCTTGTAGCTAAGTTCCCACATCTCTGAAACCCTTCTGATACACCTCCTCTGAACCCTCTCAGTAGTGTGTTGACCAGAACTGGGCACCATACTCTAGTTGTGGCCTAACCAGAACATCAACAAAGTTTCAGCTTAATTTCCCAGCAATTATACTCAATACCTCTGTCTATGAATCCCAAGACTAACGATCCTATCAAGACGCTTTGCTGACTTCAAAGATCTCTGTGCATGAACCTCCAAGTCCCCCTTTCTTTGCACACTATTTAGAACTGTATCATTAATTATATGTCACCTCTTATCCGTTCCACCAAAATGTTTCACCTCACATTTCTCTTCCTTAACTTCCAGCTGCCCATTTATCCAACCATTTTGCCCTGTGTCATGTTGAGTTGTTTTGCATCATCCTCACTGCTAATCACATCGCCAAGTTTTATATCATTGGCAAATGGTGAAAATTTGTTCTGTATTCCAGTATCCAAACCATTTCTACATATAAAGCAGGAGTCCTTTCAGGAACACCATTGTCTAACATCCTCCAGTCTGAAAAACAATCATTTCCATTCAACAACTCGCTTCTCAAGCCAATTTTATATCCACATTGTTTTCTCCTGCGTTTTGCGAGGCTCTCCCACCTTCGTGAGGAGATAAAAATTCGGTTCACGGTGTCAGCCATGATGGTCCTGCCATCTGTGTATAGATCATGTGAGTCCACTTCCTCTAGAAACCATCAGTGAATTTCCCTGTAATCACTTGACTTTCTGCTCATCCAGAGACACTCCTGATCATCGCAGTTGCCAGTTAATTAAATGAATAGCTCTGGTAGTATTGCAATTCGATCAGACATCAGATTGCTGACATGCTTCTGTTTTTTCACTTTGCGATGTGTTTTCTTCCCACTGTTGAGCCCACTAGCTATCAGAAAGCAAATGGGAATGTAGATTTTTAAGATTAATTGGATATTTTAATTTAATTTAATCTTGCCTGTACTCTATATTCAAAGCATCCTATCTCTAAATTAGGATTGTTTTAGAATATAAATATTACAGCGCAATACAGGCCCTTCAGCCCTCAATGTTGCACCGATCTGTGAAACCAATCTAAAGCCCATCTAACCTACACTATTCCAATATCATCCATATATTTATCCAATGACCACTTAAATGTCCTTAAGGTTGGCAAGTCCACTACTGTTGCAGGCAGGGCATTCCACGCCCTTATTACTCTGAGTAAAGAACCTACCTCTGACATCTGTCCTACATCTATCACCCCTCAATTTAAAGCTATGTCCCCTCGTGCTAACCATTTCCATCTGAGGAAAAAGGCTGTCACTGTCCACCCTATCTAATCTTCTGATATCTTGTATGCCTCTGTTAAGTCACCTCTTAACCTCTTCTCTCTAACAAAAACAGCCTCAAGTCCCTCAGCCTTTCCTCATAAGATCTTCCCAGCATACCAGCAACATCCTGGTAAATCTCCTCTGCACCCTTTCCAATGCTTCCACATCCTTCCTATAATGCGGCGACCAGAATTGTACACAATACTCCAGATGGGGCCACACCAAAGTTTTGTACAGCTGCAACATGACCTAATGGCTCCGAAACTCAATCCCTCACCAATAAAAACACACATACTGTACGCCTTCTTAACAACCCTATCAACCTGGGTGCCAACTTTCGGGGATCTATGTACATGACACCGAGATCTCTCTGCTCATCCACACTGCCAAGTATCTTACCATTAGCCCAGTACCCTGTATTCCTGTTACTCCATTCAAAGTGAATCACCTCACACTTTTCCGCATTAAACTCCATTTGCCACCTCTCAGACCAACTCTGCAGTTTATCTATGTCCCTCCGTAACCTACAACATCCTTCCGCACTGTCCACAACTCCACAGACTTTAGTGTTATGGCTGGGAAGGCCTCATTGGGAAGGCCAGCATTAGTTTCGTTGGAGTTCAGACGAATGAGCGGCGATCTCATAGAGACTTATAAAATTTTAACAGGACTGTACAGGGTAGATGCAGGGATGATGTTCTGAAAGTGGGGGAATGCAGAATCAGGAGTCACAGTCTGAGAATTTGGAATAGACCATTTAGGACAGAGATGAGGAGGCATTTCTTCACCCAAAGAGTGGTGAGCCTGTGGAATTCATGACCAATGTTTTGATGCCAAAACATTGAGTGTATTCAAGTGGCGGCTAAATATAGCAATTGGGGTGAATGGGATCAAATGTATGGGGAGAAAGCAGGATTAGGCTATTGAGTTGGATGATCAGCCCTGATCTTAATGAATGGTGGAGCAGGCTCAAATGGCCAAATGGCCTTCTTCTGTTTCTATCTTCTATGTTTCTATGTCAATGGTGTTGCTTGTTTGTGTGTTCCTCAGGAAGGCTTTGGTACCCACAAACTACACTCTCGAGCCACTGAATCTATCCTCTTTCCTTGCAGCTGTCTGAGGCTGAACCAAACTGTTTACCATCTTGGTATCCTATTTGAGCCCAAGATGAGGGTTTAAGCACATCTCTGGACCATCACTAAAACCAGCTACTTCCACTTCGATAAAATTGCTCAACTTCACAGCTGTCTCACCTCATCTACAGCTGAAACTTTCACTCATAACTTTCTTATCTCTCACTATTCCACTCAGGCTGGCCTCCTACCTTGTGTCCCCCTCAAACCTGAGGTCGTCCAAAACCCTGATGTCATTGTCCTAACTTCAACTGAATCCCATTCATCCATCTTTTGTGTTCTCCCTGACATGAATTGGCTCCCAATTAAGCAGCTTCTTAATTTAAAAACTGCCCTGTTTACAAATCTCTCCACCCTCTTCCCCAGCGCCCTCCCCTTCCTGCCCACCACCTTCACAGATGGAGTTTAGTTTAGATTAATGCGAGGTGATGCATTTTGGTAGACCGAACCAGGGCAGGACTTAATCAGTTAATGGTAGGACGTTGGGGAGTGTTATAGAACAAAGGGATCTAGGTATACAGGTTTATAGCTCCTTAAAAGTGGAGTCACAGGTGGACAGAGTTATGAAGAAGCCATTCAGTATGCTTGGTTTCATTGGTCAGAACATTGAATACGGGAGTTGGGATGTCTTGTTGAAGTTGTACAAGACATTGGTAAGGCCACACTTGGAATACTGTGGACAGTTCTGGTCACCCTATTTTGAAAGGATAGTACTAAACTAGAAAAATGCAGGAAAGATTTACTCAGAAGCTACCAGGACTTGATGATTTGAGTTATGAGAGGCTGGATAGGCTGGGACTTTTTTCTCTGGAGTCTAGGAGGCTGAGGAGTGATCTTATAGAGGTCTATAAAATAATGAGGGGCAGCACGGTAGCACAGTGGTTAGCTCGATTCCAGTGATCTTGGATCACCGTCTGTGTGGAGTTTGCGTGTTCTCCTCATGTCTGCGTGGGTTTCCTCCTGGTGCTCCAGTTTCCTCGTGCACTCCAAAGATGTGCAGGTTAGGTTGATTAGCCATGCTAAAATTGCACCTTAGTGTCTTAGATGTGTAGGTTAGCAGGATTAGTGGGTAAAATATGTAGGGATATGGAAGAAGGACCTGGGTGGGATTGTGGTCAGTGCAGACTTGATGGGCCAAATGGCCTCTTTCTGTACTGTGGGGTTTCTATGATTTTATAGATCAGCTAGATAGTCAATATCTTTTCCTAAAGGTGGAGTCTAAAACTAGAGGACATAGATTTAAGGTGAGAGAAGAGAGATACAAAAAGTGTCCAGAGGGGCAATTTTTTCACGCAAAGGATAGTGAGTGTCTGGCACAAGCTACCAGAGCTGATTGTAGGGTACAATTTTGTCCTTTAAAAAGCGTTTAGACAGTTACATGGGTAAGATGGTATAGAGGGATATGGGCCAAATGCAGGCAATTGGGATTAGCTTAGTGGTTAAAAACAAAGTGGTGGCAAGGGCCTGTTTCCATGCTGTAAACCTCCATGACTAGGACCTACAATTTCAATAATCTCCTCCGACATATCCATCCAATTCAGGTCTCATGATCAGCCTCTGTTTTAATCACTCCACCTTTGGTGCCCTTCCTCTGAGCTGCTGAGGCACTAAACTCTGGAATTCCCTTCCTTAACCTCTCTGCCTCTCTTCCTCCTTTGAAGAGGGTCTTTAATATCTAACCTTTTGACCAAACCTTTGGTCATCTTCCCTAATATGGTGGCTCACTAGCTATCGAATTTTGTTTGTTGACTTTCCTTTTGGTGAGATGTTGGGACCAGGTTTAAAGTACTATAGAAATGCTAGTTGCTGTTTTTTTTTTCTTCAGCAGTTCCTAATTTTTCTGCAGTTTGACTAATGTTTAATCTTTCTTAAACTCACTGTGTCAACTAATTTCTGATTCTTTGCTCTTCTTCCCTTTCTGACCTCTCTTCTTCTCCTGTAGCTGATGCCCTTATGGCTTCCTTCTGTTCTGCTGCGAATGACCAAGAAGGTAAAAGCCCCCGTTTTGCCACTAATTAATGTCAATGATGCTCCAAGTACTGCATTGGGATGGGGAGAGGTAGGCAAACTGGGGTGCGTTTGCCATGTGTTTGTCAGGGGACGTGGCAGCACAAGATAGCACGATGGCACAGTGGTTAGTGCTGGCCTCAAAGCGACAAGAACCCGAGTTCAATTCCAGCCTCGGGTCACTGTCTGTGTGGAGTTTGCACATTCTCCCTGTGTCTGCATGGCTTTCCTCTGGGTGCTCCAGTTTCCTCCCACAGTCCAAAGATGTGCAGGTTTGGTGGATTGGCCGTGCTAAATTGCCTCTTAATGTTAGGGGAATTATCAGGGTAAATGCATGGGGTTAAGGGGATAGGGTCTAAGTGGGATGGGTGTCAGTGCAGGCTGGATGGGCCAAACAGCCTATTGCTGCACTTTAGGGATTCTGTGATTCTATGAATATTTCTGTATGATCGAATGCAAACTTAATGCAGCGATTCCTGTTTTGGACATTTTCAAGGTGACTTGACCCTGCAGTCCAGCCTCTCCTGGGGCTTCACCAGGCCTGATTCATAAACAAAATACTGCAGATGCTGGCAATCTGAAATAAAAGCAGAAAATGCTGTAAATGCACAAAGGAAAAGCAGCATCCGCAGAGAGAGAAACGAGCTCAATGTTTCAGATCTGTGAGCTTGGATCAGGACTGGGGAAGAGTTAGAAATGTTCACAGATTTTGAGTCGGTGGAACTGGGGAGAGGGGTGGGGGGGAAGAGTTGGAATAAGGGGAAAAGGAATAAGGCTGAAGACGGGAGAGATGAATTGACAACAGCTTTGGTGGTGTAAGGTCAAAGGGAGCAGTAACGGGGGCACAAAGGGCCAACTTAGAGGAGGTACGATTGGTAGAAATTTGAGCCACTTCTGTTGGGAAACTTGAGAGTAAAACCAAAACTTAGAGAGGGAAACTAACTGGGGGCAGAGGTTACAGTAGGAAGTTATTGACCTGACTGTCGAGGTTGGAAAGCTGTGAAGTGCCTCATCAAAAGCTGAAGCACTGTTCCTCAAATTTGGGATGGCACAGTGGTTAGCACTGCTGCTTCACAGTGCCAGGGGACCCAGATGCAATTCCCGGCTTGGGTAACTGTCTGTGTGGAGTCAACATGTTCTCCCCATGTCTGCGTGGGTTTCCTCCGGGTGCTCCAGTTTCCTCCCACAGTCTAAAAGATGCATGGTTAGGTGCATTGGCCATGTTAAATTCTCCCTCAGTGTACCTGAACAGGCACTGGAGTATGGTGACTGGGGGATTTTCATAGTAACTTCATTGCAGTGTTAATGTAAGCCTACTTGTGACACTAGTATATAAGCTTTAAACTTTATAATTTTGTAAAGCTGAATGTTATTGGGTTTATTTATTTATCAACCTACGCAATTAGAATTTCATAATGTACAGACCAAATAGTTAAAGATGGTGGCATAATGACTGCAAATCTACCTACCCAGTGTGAGTGTCTTTCAAGCAGCATATTCATGTCAAGGAAGGTAATTGCCTAATATTATTATCATTAGACTATTAATTCAGAAATTCAGCTAATGGGACCCAGCTTCAAATCCCACCATGGCTGATGGTGGAATTTGAATTCTATAAAAAAAATTCTGGAATTGAGAATCTACTGATGACCATGAAATATTATCGACTGTCAAAAGAACCCATCTGGTTCACTGATGCCCTTTAGGGTGGGAAATCTGCCGTCCTTACCTGGTCTGGCCTACATGTGACTCCAGAGCCATGGTAATGTGGTTGACTCTCAACTGCCCTCCACGGGCATCTAGGGATGACCAGTAAATGCTGGCCCAGCCAGCGATGCCCATGTCCCAATAATGAATAAAAAAAACTTCCCTTCTATGATTCATAGAATCCCTACAGTACAGAAGGAGGCCATTGAGCCCAAGGCCCTATTCCTGTAACCCTCATTTACCCTGCTAATCCCCTGACATTAGGGTCAATTTAGCATGGCCAATCCACCTAACCCACATACTTTTGGACTGTGGGAGGGATCCAGAGCGCCCGGAGGAAACCCACGCAAACATGCAGAGAACGTACAAAGTCCACACAGACAGTGATCCAAGCCAGGATTTGAACCAGTGTCCCTGGCACCATGAGGCAACAGTGCTAACCACTGCTGCTGTGCCAGTCCTTTGATTGCTTCCCTGAGGTTTTCTGCTTTCATGCAAAAAAAGTTCATTGTAAAATTCTAATTTCCTTTATAATATTTTTGTGTTTGCTTCTGTCTTTCATCTGAAGTCAGTGACAGATGTCCAGCTCCTATATTGGGGCCAGGAATGATCCTGAAATGGATGTTACTGAATCAGACATAGAATAATGTAACCACTGTACGTAAATATTTCACTTAGCACATTGTTGGCAGTATATTCACAACATTAATCATTCTGTCACCAACAGTGCCAGTGAAGGAAGCGTTCCATTATAACTGTTTTCCAAATGTTTTCTTTCTCTCAGATGAATAGGTTGCTCTTACCCACAATATTTGCAAAAGAAAACCCGTTAAAACATTAGATTGAGCACATCCAAACGTCACATTCCAGATGGCGTACTCTGTTACGGATGCAGAGTGCTGGCTGCCCGGGTGTTGGATACTGAACAAGCACATTCCAATCCACTAAATGTCCTGACAGAGCAACATGATCCTGTCAGTCTGTGTTTACTTCCTGACAATTAAGGCTGTGAATGCTTAAAGGAGTACTGCTCCCCCCCTCGTCAAAATGCCACGCTGTGCATTAGCCGGTATGTCACTTCCTTCGTTGTGAACCAGTGCGTCGCTTAACTTACCAGCAGCAGCCATGGTCCTGACTTTGTCCCTTTGCCCTTCAGGGGTTGTATCCCATCCACATCACCGCTGCCAAGTTTCATGTGCAGAGCATGTGGCAGACTGGATTCACTCAGATTGCATATTGCTAAAACAGCAATAGATCATGTTTAACCGATTAGGAATCGGTTGCGCGACAAGCAGGAATTAAAATTACCAATGGTGGAATTTTAAGAAAAGGTGAAGGGGCCTAAATTCAACATTGCTGTTTCACAGGAGGACTGAGGGTGCAGTAATCTTAAATTTTGCAGAGTAACATTCTAGGTCAGATGTGCCCATGCGTTTTTGCAACGCTAAAGTTATCAGGGGGTCTCGGCATCTGTCTGAAATTAGTACAAGTCTGAGTTTGATATTGATACGAAAGTTCTGCAGCCTTTTGAGTTGATTTAATTTGTTATTGTCGCATGGATTAGAATACAGTGAAAAGTATTGTTCCAGGATACACATTAATACTAATCAGTGCTTATGCTGCAGAAACTCCCAACTAGCTTTTCAGTTTCTGAAGTGAGGTATCCATTTGGCCTTAGTGTCGTTCCTGAAGGTACAGCCCTGCTGCTCCCTGTGTGGATCCTGCCAGCCTCCCCCTTACGCAGCCTTACCAAGTGCTATCAGGCGATGCCTACTCAGCAATAACCTGCTCGCTGAAGCTCAGTTTGGGTTCTGCTAGGGCTGCTCAGCTCCTGACCTCGTTTACAGCCTTGGTTCAGGCATGGACCATGAAGTTGACTGAGTGGCAGGAAATAGTGAATTACAGTGAATGTTTTCACTTGGACTGGAAGTATGTATATAGTGGAATTGATACTAAGACAATGTGTTTCTTGACATAAGTTAATGACCTAGATTTGGATGTACGGGGCACAATTTTAAAATTTGGAAATGGCACAAAATTTAGAAGCATTTTGAACTGAGAGGAAGATGTGATAGAAGACACAGACCGGCTGCTGGAACAGACAGACATGTGGCAAATGAAATTTCACAAAGCAGTGTGAAGGGATACATTTTGTTAGGAAGAAAAGAAAGACAATACAAAATGAAGGGCTCAGTTCTAAAGGGTGTAGCAAAAGGAGTTTATGTGCACAAAAGGTTGAAGATTAAGAAATCAGTTAAAGAAGCACAAAGCATTGGTCTCATATCGTAAAGGTGGCTGGGTAATTATAACTCAGACTCAGCAAAGTAGACCTGATGATGCTCTGAGCTGGGCAGGTTTGTGGTCTCTGGAGGACCAGTGTGAACTGCACAATGTCCAATCCCCATTCCTGACGAATGTTTGTGTATTGAGGGTGTAGTAAGTGAGGATTTTTCAGACTGGGCTTTGATTGTCCGAGGGTCAAATAGCCTGCTAAAACTCGAACAGAAGTAAAATACTGCGGATGCGGGGAAGTATAAGGAGAAAATACCAGAAACGTTCAGCAGGCCAGGCAGCTTCGGTGACGATAGAAACAAAACTAACATTTCAAATCACTGGATTTTTAATGGAATTCACCATCTAGACTCACACGTGGATAATGTTGATGTGGAGCTGGAGGGACGCTGCTCTACCCAACACTCTGAGCAAAAGAGGAGGGGTGAAGCTAGTGAATAAAAGCCTCACTATGAAAACTTAACAATCCTTTTTGCTTGATTTCATCATTTTCTGTTTTGAAGCAGAAAATCTTATTTATTGCCATTATGTGGCAAGCATGCTATAAACAAATGGAATAATAAAGTTATCATTGTCCAGCACTTGAAAGTTTAATGTAGCACATTACGAGATTACCAGCACTAGAACATAAAGACAGCTGTTGTGTCCCAACAGTTTAATTGCCGATCTGAGCAGCTTATGACCTGCTACATGCTGTACTTAAATAGGAGACTTGTGATGGATTTAGTCTGGGAATGAAGTCGAGGGGTTGAACAAAACAATGCTTTAAAAAAAATTTTGTGTATTGAGTTGAGGCAATTGTACCTTCTGCCAAAAAGTGACAGACGCGGTAGCACGCTGATCACTTCTGACCCTCTAGAAATTACCCCTGAGAAGGTGGCGGTGAGCTACCTTCTTGGACCGTTACAGTCCATGTGGTATAGTTACCCTGCACTGCTTGGAAATGGGATCAATTGCAGGAGAGTGGAACATAACTGTGGTCTCATTACAGCATCTCCCCACCTCCACTCCAACTGTTCCTATGCAAGATTGTTACTCCATTCGTTTTGAATTGAAATACATCCATCGCTGAATCCCCCACTATTAATACCCTGTGGGGGTGGGGGGTGGTTACCATTAACCAGAAACTCGTGGACCAGCCTTATAAATACTGTGACTACAAGAGCAGGTCAGCAGCTGGAAATTCTGCGGAGAGTAACTCACCCCCTGACTCCCCAAAGTCTGTTCACCATCTATAAGGCACAAGTCAGGAGTGTGATGAAATATTCTTCACTTACCTGATGAGTGCAACTGCAGCAACACTCAAGAAGCTTGACTCTCATTGGAGATGGCAGGGCATGTTGAGAGAGCAGTCAATAAAGCATATAGTATATGAAGCTTTATTAATATAGGCATTGAGCGCAAGAATAAAGAAATAATGCTGAACCTGTATAAGACAATGTTTAGGCCTCATCTAGAGTACTGCATCCAGTTCTGGGAGAAATACCTGAAGGATGTGAAGGAATTGGGGAGAGGATAGAGGGGATTCACAGGAATTACTTCAGGGATAAACAACCGTAGCTATAACAATGGACTGTAAAGGTTGAGACTGTTTTCCTTGGAGAAAAGAAGGCTGAGAGGAGACTTGATGGAGGTATTCAGGATCCAGAGGAGAATGGACACACTAAAGAGCGAGAAACTGTTCCCTCTCAAGACAACATCAAAACCAGAGGGCACAGATTCAAAATAATGGGCAAAAGCAGTAAAAGTGGTGAGGAAAAGTGTTTTCACCCAGAGCGTGTTTGGAATTTGGAACGAGATAGTGGTGGAAGAAGGTTCAATTAAGGTGTTCAAAAGGATTGATATCGTTTAAAAAAAAAATCTGTAAGGTTATAGGTATAAGGCCGAGGAGTGAGATTGGATAAAAAAGCTCTTTCAAAAAGCCATGCAGACTTGATGGGCTGAAAGGCCTCCTTTTGCACTGTAAAAATTTGCAGTTCTGTGAACACCGTTCAGGACAAAGCAGTCAACTTGTCTAGCACTCCATCCCCACCTTAAAATATTCACTCCCTCCATCACCGACACACCATGGCAGCAGTGTGTACCATGTACAAGATTCAAGAACTCACTAAGGCTCTTAGGCAGCACCTTCCAAACCTATGACCTCTACCACAAGGGTAGCAGATGCATGGGAACTCCACTGTTTGCAATTTCCCCTCCATGTCACTCACCATCTTGACTTAGAATTATATCATCGTTCCTTCCCTGTCGCTGGGTCAAAATCCTGGAATTCCCTCCCTAACAGGGGTGTTCCGACACCACGTGTTCTGCAACGGTGCAAGAAGGTAGCTCACCGCCACCTTCCTGAGGGCAAATAGGAATAGGCAACACACGCTGAGCGAGCCAGATGCCCACATCCAGTGAAAGGGTAGGAAACATGTTTTAAGTTATTCGATTGGGTTGAATTACAATATTGGTAAGCCCAATAACTCCTTTAATATATACCGTATGGCTGTTGTCAACGTACCTACTTGTACATTGATGGACTGAGAGCAGCTGTTTAAGATAAGCTCATATTTTACAGAGCCTTTTCACATTGTCACTTGCAAATATTGTTGCTGGTTTTGTGCCGAGGAGTAATCTGCGCAAGTCACACTGCTGCTTAGGAAGCTTTCTGTAAGTAATGTCAAATTGTCCCATAATTGCCTATTCTCTCCCCTCTAGACAATATCCTTGATGACAGGCCCGAAAACAAGTCGTCAAGCGATAAATACCACTTTGAGTACACAGAAGAAACGCCGCGGCGAATTAAGAAAATATCGACGGAAGCAACATTACACAGCAAAGAAAAGACAAAGCAGAAAAGATTTGTTGTGAGAAACGCCACTTTTCTATTTCTCTATTTAGAAATCACATTTAATGATACACCTGCTGAGTAAAGTAACTGCGCAACAATGTCACACCGCTGTGCAGGAGAGTAGCTGGCTTCAGCCGAGGGTTAATGGGGCCTGAATGAAAAGGTAGAAATTACCGACAGTGCTTAATAGCTCTATTTAACATTGCCATGTTTAAATTAACACATTTGTTTTGAATTGGTAAATAGCTGACAGCTGGATATTGCACAGATGCATTGAGTATCAATTGTGGTACGTGTTAGTACTCTTATCTCTGAACTTAGTTCAAGTCCCAACATCTCCCTCCGATTGGGTTCAGGGAGGGGAAGGCTGGAGATTGGGCTTCCTGCCTGAAGGCTAACTGAGGGCCTTAAGTGGCACCTACCAGCGAGAGCAGAGAGATCTGGAGCAAGAGCATAACCTACCCTTTAAACCATTTCTTTCCAGTTCTTTAAATATACCCTATTGCCACCCCACACGCCTCCTCCTCACCAGGGCCTCTCTGTCTGACCTCGGCAAACCCACCCACCGGACTCAACTTTTTCCTGAGGCTCCATTGATGATCTGTGGTGTAGTGGCATTACTACCAGTGGCCATTATTCCCTGTGGCACTCAGCCCGATTCAAACCAGGGAGCTGCCCGACTCGGGATTAAATCCTTATGGGTTTCAAGGAAACAGCCAGGTTGGGTTTGCCATCACCTCCACTGAGCAGAGCCATTAAAATCATAGAATCCCTACAGTACAGAAGGAGGCCATTTGGCCCATCGACTGACCATAATCCCACCCAGGCCCTATTCATATAATCATAGAACCCTACAGTGCAGAAAGAGGCCCTTCGGCCCATCGAGTCTGCACCGAACACAGTCCCTACCCCCATATCCCTACATATTATACCCACTAATCCCTCTAACCTACACATCCCTGGACACTAAGGGGCAATTTCTTAGTATGGCCAATCAACCTAACCCGCACATCTTTGGACTGTGGGAGGAAACCGGAGTACCTGGAGGAAACCCACACAGACACAAGGAGAATGTGCAAACTCCACACAGACAGTGACCTGAGCCAGGAATCGAACCCACGACCCTGGAGCTGTGAAGCAGCAGTGCTAACCACCGTGCTACCGTGCCGCCCTACCCCCATACGCTTACCCTCTAATCCCCCTGACCCTAAGGCCAATTTAGCATGGCCAGTCAACCTAACCCGCACATCTCTGGACTGTGGAAAGAAATCGGAGGACCTGGGGGAAACCCACGCAGACACGGGGAGAACGTGCTAATTCCACACAGATGGTGACCCCAGGCCAGAATTGAACCCGTGTCCCTTGCGATGTGTTGTAGCAGTGCTAACCATCGTGCCACCAAAATCCATCCTTTCAAATTCCAGTTGAAATTTTAAACCCTGTCAGCCCTCACAGGCGGACTTAAATCCTCTGGCACCAATTGAAAAGCAGGGCAGTTCTCCCTAGCACCCTGACTAATGTTCACCCCTCAAGCAACATCGCTTGAAAAGCAAAAAAGACGCTGGTTATTATTTCAAAGCTGTTCTGGCTGTGCACAATATAGCTGTCACAGTCCCTACTAAAATGATAACACTTCAAAAGTACTCCATTGGCTGCAAAGCATATTAGGATGTCCTGAGGGTGTGAAAGGTGCTATATAAACACTGGTCTTTTACTTAGTTGGTGAATGAATCCTGCTCAATATCTCAATGAGGCATTGTTAACGTACTTGGCTAGTAGTGATGAGCCCTGTCTCATGTTGTGTTTGTTGCTCGATCCACAGGTTTACGACATGGAACTGGGTGAGGAGTTCTACCTGCCCCAGAACAAAAAGGAGAGCAGACAGATAGCACCTGAACTCTCAGACCTTGTCATTTATTGCCAGGCTGTTAAATTCACAGGTTAGTCCGACTCAATGGTGCCTCTAATTTTGAGTGTCCTTATAGGCAGCATGTTGCACATTTCTGTCTATCCACTAATCTTTGTAGCTTTATTCACTGGTTTCACCAGGAGGTACCAGTCAACTAATGACAAACATAGAAATGTGAGTCACTTGGATTATGGTAAGGGAACATAAGAACATAAGAAATAGGAGCAGGAGTAGGCCATCTAGCCCTTCGAGCCTGCCCCGCCATTCAACAAGATCATGGCTGATCTGAAGTGGCTCAGTTCCACTTTCCCGCTTCCTCCCCATAACCCTTAATTCCCTTGCCTACCAAAAACCTATCTACCCACGTCTTAAATATATTTAGCAAGGTAGCCTCAACCACTTCAACGGGCAGAGAATTCCAGAGATTCACCACCCTTTGAGTGAAGAAGTTCCTCCTCAACTCCGTTCTAAACTGCACCACCCCCCCCCCCACTTATCTTGAGGCTGTGCCCTCTAGTCCTGCTGTCCTTTCTGAGCGGGAAGAACCTCTCCACCTCTACCCTATCCATCCCTTTCATCGTGTTATACGTCTCAATGAGATCTCCCTTCATCCTTCTAAACTCTAACGAGTACAAGCCCAGTCTATTCAGCCTCTCCTCATAGCTCAACTCTGGTATCAGCCTAGTGAACCTCCCCTGCACTCCCTCCAAGGCCAAAATATCCTTGCACAGGTGCGGCGACCAAAACTGCACACAGTACTCCAGCTACGGCCTCACCAGTGCCCTGTACAGTTGCAGCAAGACCTCCCTACTTTTATATTCAATCCCCCTCGCTATGAAGGCCAGCATCCCATTTGCCTTCCTGACCACCTGCTGCACCTGTAGGCTGGGTTTTTGCAACTCATGCACAAGGACCCCCAGGTCCTTCTGCACCGTAGCATGCTGCAGCTTTTCGCCCTGTAAGTAGTAGTCCTTCCTACCAAAGTGGATAACCTCACACTTGCCAATATTGTATTCCATCTGCCAGGTCCTCGCCCACTCACTCAGCCTATCTAGATCCCTCTGCAGACTTTCCACACCCTCCGCACAATTTGCCGTTCCACTTATCTTTGTGTCATCAGCAAATTTCGACACCTTACACTCGGTTCCCTCCTCCAGATCATCTATATAAATGGTAAATAGCTGAGGCCCCAGCACCGATCCCTGGGGCACTCCACTAGTCACCAACCACCAATCCGAATAGCACCCATTGACATCCACTCTCTGCCTCCTATTTGACAGCCAATCCCCTATCCACACTAACACCCTACCCCCAACTCCATGCCCCCTAACCTTCCCTTCTGTAACAACCTTTTGTGCGGCACCTTATCAAACGCCTTCTGAAAATCGAGAAACACCACATCCACCGGTTCCCCTCTATCCACCGCACTAGACACATCCTCATAGAATTCCAATAAATTCGTCAGACAGAACTTCCCCTTAATGAAACCGTGCTGCGTCTGCTCTATCGAACAATGCTTCTCAAGATGCCTCGCTATTTTCTCCTTGATTACGGATTCAAGCATTTTTCCTACAACAGACGTTAAACTAACCGGCCTATAATTCCCTGCCTTTTGCCTGCTACCCTTTTTAAACAGCGGTGTAAGATTAGCCGTTTTCCAATCTTCCAGCACTTCCCCGGAATCCAGCGAGGTTTGGAAAATAACCACCAAGGCATCCACTATTACCCCTGCCATTTCTTTCAGAACCCTCGGATGCATTCCATCCGGTCCTGGGGACTTGTCCACCATCAATCCCTCCAGTCTGTCGAGCACTGCCTCTCTAGTAACAATGATCTCATTCAGGCCCTCCACTCCTACCATCTTTCCATCGTTAACACCCGGCAAACTATTCACGTCCTCCTCTGTGAAGACCGAAGCAAAAAAGTTATTCAAGGCCTCAGCCATTTCCTCATCCCCCACCACTAAATCCCCCCTCTCATCCTCTAAGGGTCCAACATTCACCCTAGCCAGCCTTTTCCTTTTTGTATATTTATAAAAACTCTTACTATCCTTTTTTATATTTAGCGCTAGCCTAGCTTCATAGTTTATCCTTCCTTTCTTTATCAACTCCTTCGTCATTCTTTGTTGATATTTAAACCTCTCCCAATCCTCTTCTCACCCACTACTCTTAGCCATTCTAAACATATCAGCTTTTAATTTAATACTCTCCTTTATCTCCTTCGTTATCCACGGCTGATTATCTCTCCTCCTACGATCCTTTTTTACCATTGGAATAAATTTCTGCTGAGCACCAAGAAAGATCTCCTTAAAGATCCTCCACTGTTCCTCAGCAGACCTACCTCCCAATCTGCTCCCCCAATCTACATTCGCCAGGTAAGGGAAGGCCTATTGTATAATGTATGAAGCAGCAGTGGAAAGTAAGCTGGGAATGTGTGGGAGATTGAGCAGGTGTGTTTGTCCTGAGGTGGGATTATCACCAGAATCTTAATCCAGAAACACAGCCAATGTATTAAGACCCGGATTTGAATCCTGCCACGGCAGATGGTGGAATTTGAATTTAATAAAAAATATCTGCAATTAAGAATCTACTGATGACTGTGGAACCATTGTCGATTATCCGTCTAGTTCACTAATGTCCTTTAGGGAAGGAAATCTGCCCCCCTTACCTGGTCTGGCCTACGTATGACTCCAAAACCACAGCAATGTGGTTGACTCTCAGCTGGCCTCCAAGGGCAGCTAGGGATGGGCAATAAATGCTGGCCAGCCAGTGATGCCCTTGTCCCATGAATGAATAAGAAAAAATTGGCCCAAAATAAAGGTGATTGCTTTTAATCATTATTTGTGAAATTTCATTATTATTTACATCATAATCTGCATGAGGAACGTGAGAGTTTAAAAGAAATACACTGAAATGTTTGCTAAACATATTTCCCAAGTTCTAGTGACTGACCGTGTGCTCTTCACAGAAGTTGCTATCTGATATCTCTGCTTTTTTCATGGGATGTGGGCATCAACTGGCTGGGCTAGCATTTGTTGCCCATCCCTAACTACCCTTGAACTGACTGGCTTGCTGGGACATTTCGGGGGCAATTGAGCATCAACTACATTGCTGTGGCTCTGGAGTCACACATAGGCCAGACCAGGTGAGGATGGCAGATTTCCTTCCCTAAAGCGGCATTAGTGAACCAGATGGGTTTTTGTATCAATTGATGATAGTTTTACAGTCACTGAGGTAGCCTTTTTCCAATTCAGGATTGATTAATTAATTGAATTGATTTGCACATAACACACAGGCAGCAGGGTGGCACAGTGGTTAGGACTTCCCGGGAGTTTCCTCAGGGTGCTCCAATTTCCTCCCACACTCCAAAGATGTGGCGGTTCAATTGATTAGCCATGCTAAATTGAGGGGATTAGCAGGGTAAATACATGGGGTTTAAGGACAGGGTCTGGGTGGGATTGTTGTGAGTGCAGGCTCGAAGGGCCAATTAACCTCCTTCTGCACAGGAGGGATTCTATGACTCACTCTATGATAAGTAACAGTAAGTGCAATTAGCCTCACTCTCCTATGCAATAAATCTGATCCATCAGTTTATGATACAAGGGGCAAGTGAGGATTATGTTAGTGGAGTCGCGCTACAGTAACACTCACCAGTCGGTTGACAATATTCCTAGTCATACTTGCCTGTAATCTGTGAAAAACCATCAAAGCTCCATAACTAATGGCATGATGGCACAGTGATTAGCGCTGCTGGATCCCGCCAGAGATTCAGGTTCAATTCCAACCTCAGATGACTGTTTGTGTGAGTCTGCACATTCTCCCCGTGCCTGTATGGGTTTCCTCTGGGTGCTCCGGTTTCCTCCCACCGTCCAAAGATATGCTGGTTAGGTTGATTGGCCTAGTGTCAGGGGATTAGCAGGGTAAATATGTGGGTTATGCGAATAGGGCCTGGGTGGGATTGTGGTCAGTTCAGCCATGATTGAAAGGCGGAGCAGACTTGCTAGGCCGAGTGGACTAATTCTGCTCCTATATCTTATGGTCTTCTGCACTGTAGGGATTCTGCGGATTCTAATGCTGTAGGTGTGGCTGAGTGTTCACCTCCATGGAACCTAACCCTGTCTATAACGGCACAGTGCTGGGAATTGTGTTTCATTGCTTTTGTCACCCAAATGTGACGCTGATGCAAAATGTGAATCAGGCCATTGTGGCAAAGCCACTTTGTTCTGAAGTTCGAGAAATGAAAGGGAATCCTGTCCATACACTAGGATGAAAGTGAATGAATTTGGCTCCCTGCCATTGTTTTGCTGTACCCAGTCTTTGATGCGGTAATATCCCACAGAGAAACCCAGCACAAAAACAACAACATTTTCACATGGGCAGCTGGGCAATGGTGCAAGTAGCTTAAAATATAAATCAAAAAATTATCTCTTGGAAAAATGTGAACTCTTTAGCACTGACCCTTTCCTCTTGTTTTAATGGGAACAGGCCTTTCAACTTTAAATGCGACGGGATCAAGCAGAAGCAAAGTGAAACCCAACAGGAAGTCAAACAGAATGAGCCCTGGGGAGTCAATGACATCAATTAAAGCATCTGGAAGAGGTAATGGGCACAGTTCACTGCTTCCCACACCAAACACACATCCAGTCACAAAATGACTGGTTTACAATGCTCTGATTTGATTTGAAGTATTTACAAAGGGAACCATTACTGGTGAATTTGCATTCTCTGAATCTATTGCTGGCATCTTAATCAGGCGAGCGAGTGAGTCATGTCAATCCTTTAAGGATCTTGCTGTTGCTAAGCAGCTTGTTTAGTTGCAGTGGGTGTTTGGTAAATAACGAGCTGCGTTTTCATCCTCAGAGTCAGGGCATGTAGCGGGAGTTGGGAAATGTTCGGACTTGACCCCCCCACCTTGGGAGAGGGTGCCCACAGAGATGGGGTTCTCTGGGATGCCAGGGTGGCCCTGCAGCTGGGTGGGCTGGCACAGGGAAAGTGTTTGGAGGCAACCGCGTGGCCTGCCAGGTGGTAAGGGGGCACCTCATTGCTACAAGACTTTGAAGAAATAAGGGCCTCGAGCCCTCACTCCCTCATCCCCTCACCCTCATATCCCTTTTCACCCGTCGTCCCTCGCGCCCTGTGGCCCCTCACGCCCCGTTGCCCCCTCGCGGCATCTCGCGACCCCTCACCCTAGCTGTCACGCAGTGTTTTCCCAGTGGCTCAGATGTTTCAATGAGCTAATAGATTTATTGATTCTCAGCCAAGCATCATTCTGTATTCCTGGCTGAGAGCCTAAGCATCCATAAGAGTAAAACACCTGACCCCCAAAGGAAATGCTGTTTAATTGACAGCCCCAGCTTTCTGATCTATACTGTCAATTGCACAATGTTTATTGAACATACGAAGAAGCTTCCAAGTGTTTGCATTTTCTGGATGGTTGACCTTTCTATTGGCCTGTTGTGAAATGACCTTTTTAAGGAAAAGGGATGTTATCAATTAATTACTGTGTTTGAAAGTTTATTTATGTATCCTACTGACACTAAGGAGTTGGCACAGTAAGAAGTCTCACAACACCAGGTTAAAGTCCAACAGGTTTATTTGGCAGCACAAGCTTTCGGAGTCTTGCTGCTTCATCAGGAGTTGGAGCATCCCTTGACATGTGATTTGGGGGGTTGGGGGTGAGATCTTTTCAACACTGAAGATATTCAATGCAGACTACAACCTGGATTTTCGCCATGACAGAGAGCCTTTCTGTTGGGTGAAAATTTCGGAAGTACATGAAGATCGTAAATCCCACCCCGAACACAGCACTTCCTATTTTTGAAACCAAAAGAGAAAATGCTGGAAAATCTCAGCAGGCCAGGCAGCATCTGTAAGGAGAGAAAAGAGCTGATGTTTCAAGTTCAGATGACCTTTTGTCAAAGCTCACCTTAACCACTTCCTATTTTTGTGTGGGTGGGAATGGGTGTGGTTCACATTCCATGCATGTATGGATCATGGAGATATCTGGCCATTCAAATCATCAACTGAATCCACTGAAGTCGGATCACAGGAGTGTGAACCGCAAAATGTATGCAGTATACTTGGTAAGAGCACCAGATTTTCCTATCAGATTGGAAAATGGTGAATGTGACTCCTCTGTAAGGAGACCGAAAGCCGGAAGCTACAGGCCAGTTAGCTTAACATCTGATGTAGGGAAGATACTAGAATCGATTGATAAAGGGGTGAGAGCAGGCTCTTAGCATATCTAGATGCACACAGGTAGAGTCAATATCGTATTATGAAAGGGAAAGCATGTCTAGCTAAGTTATTGAAATTCTTTGAGGAAATAATAAGCAATGTGGATAAAGGGGAACATGTGGATGTGCTGTACTTAGATTCGCAGAAGGCATTTGACAAGGCACCACATTAAATGCTACTACGCAAAATACAAGCTCATGGTGCAAGAGATAACAGCATGAAAGAGAATTAGCTAGTGAACAGAAAGCAAAGAACAGGGATTAATTGGTCTTTTTTGTGTTAACAAGATGTGATGAATGGAGTGCCTTGGGGATCAGTGCTGGGGCCTCAATTATTTAAACTTATATCAATGGCTTGTATGGAGGGGCCAAATGTGTGGTTGCTAAATTTACTAGTGACATTTAAGATAGGTAGGAAAGTAAGTTGTGAAGCGGACATAAGGACTTGGCAAAGGGACGCAGATAGGTTGAGTGTTTGGGCAAAGCTCTGAGGTAAAGAGGGACCTGGGTGTCATGGTGCATAAATCAGGGGAGGTTAACATGTAGCCACAGTAAGTGATTAGGAAGGAAAATGGAATGTTGTCACTTATTGCAATGGGAGTGCAATATAAAAATGGGGATATTTTACTATAGTTGTGCAGGGTGTTGGTGAGACTACATCTAGTGTAGTGTATTCAATATTGGCCTCCTTCTTTAAGAAAATATATAAATGCATTAGAAGCAATTTGGAGAAGGTTCATTCAATTCGTACCTCAGATGGGAGGAGTTATTTTACGAGGAAAGGTTGGATAAGCTGGATATTCTCCAGAGTCTAATGGGCGAAAATCCAAGTCTGTGGTTCATGAAATCCCTGAGGTGCTGTGTACCACAACTCTTCAAAAAGCTGGCCCAATCCCATGACAACTGTGAGGGCGAGGCCTCCACAATGCAGCCGGCTACGTCAGGAATGTGGCTGCCGTCTCGTGATTCAAACCAGCCTCCACACTCAAGCAGACCCTGGTGAAAACCCCAAACGTGGATTTGGGAATCCCAGTATCAGATCCTGGCCATTATTCTATGTTCCCAAAGTCTCCCTGACTCAGAAAATGTCTGCTTGTAATAATCGTCTGCTTTGTGAACCAACCTTTACATGGCTCTGTTTATGAGCTTTAGTGATTGATACTGTTCAGCAGCAGACATATCTGTGTGACTGTCTGTACCGCTTTGCTAGGCCTGTATCAGAAATGTGGATTTAGGGACTTTACACAGAGTTTGAAGCAGGGAGGAGATGATAGAAAGGGAAATAGCTTGCTTCACGGTAAACCAAACCCACTGAATATTTTCCTTTTGCTTCTCGAGGATGGCGATACAATAGAAGTTCTTTCGTTTCTCTGCTTTATGTCTCTGAGATGTGTAGAGATCGGTTTCTATGTCTGAACGGGAGTTTTATTTTAAAAGTTTCTCTTCTCTCATGTTCACAGCTTCTTGTTTTTCATTTGGTTTCTGTTCTCAGTATCCACCGCCAGGCTTCTCTAGTAGCACGTAGACAAGAGAAGCCAACAGATACTGGTAATCATATACCGAACACTCCCTCAGTTAACTATCTGAGTGAAAATAGACAAAAAAATTGAAAACTTCAGAAACATTTTGCCATTTACCTGCAAATGTGCTCACTGGTGGTGATGTTGCATTCTTTTCCAGGTGGCATTGGGTCTTTGTGGTTGGACCTCAGTTGTAGGCTTTATACAGGAAGCTTGGTGGGTGGGATTCTCCAATTTCACCCATTTCCCGCCCTGCTGCCAGTGAGAATGGAGAATTTGGCACTCAGCCAAAACACTCTTCCCTGCAGCGGCACTGGAGAATCCCAGCAGCAGATGAAGTCGGAGGTTTTTGACGGATGTTTATTGAAGTAACATTGTGTTGTTTAGTTCAAGTAATGGTCATTGACACAAAATCACCTTGAATTGTGGACAAAAGCGTGTTTTTTTTTAATCTTCATTCTGTTAAGGTTTAGATATTTAGGATTTTTGTTTGCAGTTTTTACAAAAATGGGATTCCTGTCACATCCTTGGGTAACCTAATGATTTTTTTTTAACACAGCCACTTCTTTTGAGGGAATAAGAAAGAGCTGCGATGAACCGTCATCTCCTCCGTTCAATCCCACCACCTCCCTCAGCGCTATCATCAGGACACCCAAGTGTTACCACATTTCGTCAGTGAATGAGAACACTGCCAAGCGGCTCTGCAGGCGTTATTCCCAGGAATTGATCCAACACACAGCCTGCCAGCTACTCCGAACCTACCCTGCTGCTACGCGGATCGACTCCTCCAACCCATCACCTATCATGTTTTGGCTCCACGGGATACAGCTGGTTGCTCTCAATTACCAAACAGATGGTGAGTGACTAGATTTTTCGAACCTTCGTTCACAAAGCAAAATCTGCTTGGAAGTGTTCACTGGGCAGCACAGTGGTTAGCACCTCTGCCTCACAACACTAAGGACCAGGGTTTGATTCCTGGCTCGGGTCACTGTGCAGAGTTTACACATTCTCCCTGTGTCTCCCTGGGTTTCTTCCGTGTGCTCCAGTTTCCTCCCATAGTCTGAAAGATCCCTCAGTGTACCCAAACAGGCGCCGGAGTGTGATGACTAGGAGAATTTCATGGTGACTTAATTGCGGTGTTAATGTAAGCCTGCTTGTGACACTAACAAATAAATGTAAACTGGAGGTTCCTTCAAGAATATCTGAGAGATTTAAGGTCAAATCTAATTTGAGGGCTTCAGAAAAACAAAAAGAACTTTTAAAATTTCAAATGAACCATTTTATTTTGCATCTGACTCAGGAATCTGACTGCAGCCACCCTGCAATTTCAATGTTAGAACTAATGCATTTGAGAAAGCTCAGAGCTGTTAGATGTGATATCTTAGTGAATTTAACCACAAGTATTGGGCTTGGAGAGGTTGCTTGAGTGTTCATTACTAATTCAACTCTGCCGCAATTCTGGCTTTGTCTCAACTTTGTCTCAATGTTGTCACTCACGCTGTTGAGTGGGTTGGCTGCCTGCTTTTCTGTGCAATGTACACTGTCCTGTATCTGCCAATACTGCGTTGGAAGCTGGGAGTCTAACAATGACACTCCCCTGTAATCTGAACTGAATCTGCCTTAAACATGTGTACTCCTTTAATCCTCCCAAGGCTGATTGAGTTAACATTGGATAGGACTTTGTTTTATTTGGCAAGGTTTTCTTTGGCTTGGTTCATAAAATCCTTATTTCCAGCGCAGACAAAGCATCCAAAGCTCGGATTTGATACTAGTCGCTTTGTATAATCACGTACTGGGCAAAACGTGATGTTCTTTGCAGCCAGTAATGGGGTGCATTGCAGCAGCCATTTCCAGGTGCTCCCGAATGGGACTCGATCCCAATCGGTCAAGTCCACCAGCTGTCACCGGTGTTCCCGGTTCCGTCAGGGTGGATTTTCCACTTCTGAGACTTGCTAGTCACTCAGAGGACAGCAGCTCACCCAAACTGGCCAGAAGCAATGGCCACAGCCAATACTGCAGTGGGCTTGAGAGGAAGATCGTTGCTGGAGCTCTGGATCTCAGGTTAGTAGGGTGAGATCAGTGGGAGGCAGACCTTGGTGAGGTGGAGTTGGTGTGAAGGGAAAGGTTTGTGATGGGGTTTGGGGGGTGTGGGCCCTCCTAGGGGGGCAGCCCTTGCCACATAATGTCCCTCACTTTTGTGATTGCATTGATTCTAATGTTGAAATTGCAGCTGCCAATCTGAGTCCAGAGTTCCAAAATGTAATGCATTTGAAATATTACACAGAGTATCTAAGCCCTCTAACTAGGCTGCCTGCTGTCTCTGCTCCCTCTCCTAAGAACCAATGCACAGACCAATTCTCCCCCATGCCTATCTTTAATTTTGGGCGCCAATATTGATCCTTCAAAGGCTGTGTGTGGGCTAAAGTGCCTGGAAATTGGGATTTTTGTTCCAGGATGGCAGGGATCTCTGGGAATCAGGCTGGAAGGAGTGCGGAGGCTGCCGAGTGCAGACGGTGAAAGCCTACTTGGTATACTGGCACTTCCTCAAAGACTTTTTGAAATAACATTGAAATAAAAATCACCCCTCAGCCCCGTTCTATATTCCTCATACTCGATCCATGCCAACCCATGCAATCTCATGCCCTCTGTGGCTCATCATACTCTCTAAGCCAACATAATTCCAACCCATTATCTCCCACCCACCTCCCTTTGCTGTTACAGCTACCACACCAACTCACCCAATGTGCACTATGGGTAGACTTGGGAACCGTGCTCAAATAAAATAAAGTTGTAAGTATCTCTGCAGTCTTTCTTTAAAAGAAAATGCTCTCGTTCATGAAAATCCATTAACTGCATTTATATTCCCTCAACTACATAATCCCTTGTAAAACAAGAATTTTGTGCAAGTGTTTAATCCCTTATGAAATAAGCTTTGAGATTCATAGTCCCACTTCAAAGATTGTACAATGACCTGGAGCTGTCGATTAAACTGTGATAATGGAAAGTTGTGAAATCATTCATGCAGTACAAATCCAGTAATGATATTTCAGAGTGAAATTGCAAGCAATTATATTTTTAACACTCCGCAGTTCTTTTTTCCAAAGATTTAAATGACAAGTGTTTATATACCTTGATAGTTGCTTTTGCCCATTTTGACAGTTTTGGCTGTTCCACTTGTTAGATTATTTTGACAGCTGTCTTGACAGTTCCAATGAAGTTATGAGCTTATTGTGTAGATTTTCATGTCCGCTTTTAACAATCCCAAAGGGGAAGTTGCATCTCCTAAAGATGTCCTAAGATCATATTCAAAGGCACATCCTCCCCCTCCAAAAAGGGTACCCCACCCCTGCAAAGGACAGCGGAAAGGTTTAGACCAAATCCTTCCAGGTTAAATCTGCAGACATTGGTTTCCTAATCTTGGCTAAGGAAAATCAGACATGTCTGGAGGAAGCTATTGGTGATATATTCAGCTGCCTCCATGAAACACACAAGAGCGTAAATCCTGACCTGACTCCATTCCCTCCCCTGCAAAATGGTAGGTGCAATTAGCGGGGGTGGGGACTTCTGATTTTCAGTCTCTGTCATCGTTTTCACAGTGACAGAGAGGCTGTCCCCATCACTGGGAAAATTCTGGCTCCTGTCTCATGTCCTGAGTTTGGTCATGAGTTTGAAAATTCTCCAGTTCTGCCCCACTTCCGACTGATTAGCTGACATTGTGGTGACGATATTCATTCCATTCTTAAAGTGCCTCTCTTCAAAGATCAGCAGAACATAAAAACATGCACCAAGGACAAGATGCAGTAAATTCCCAGGGCATGTCACATAGATCATTGTTTGGAGACTGTTTGAAACTTGTTCCTCTCCACGCCACTGGATTGACGTCTGAACTCTGAATTGTCCAGCAGCTAATCACTTCTGGCAAAATCCTGCTCAAAATCCATTTTGCGAAAGCTCATATATCTTGGGTTTTATTTGTGGGGAAATGGCAAAGGTTATTTGAATTTTGACAGTGATCTGTGCAAAATTCAAAGACATTTAGTTGTACATGACACAAGTCAGCGCTTTACTGAAAATTCAACCTCATCTTTCAACCATTCACCTATTCTCGACAGTTAACTAACTGCCCTCCATTCTGACCTCACGTGCTTCCTTAATGCAAAGTTTATTGCAGTTTAGTTAGATTCCTTGCAGTTTTGCAGTCACTGGAAATACAGGTGGAATACCTCACGTCCAGCAACTGTGAGACCAAGACCAGTGCCAGACATTGGAACTTCCCAGTTTTCAGAAAAATGATCAGAACCCCTTAATTGAGTGACGAAAGAGCACAATGTGATCTCTGGCTTCTCTCTGGGTTGGGTGGGGTGACAAGCCAATTGTGAAAAAACGCCTGATATTTGGATATGAATCGTGGTATCCTGCCTTTCATTTAAAGCTTAAAGTTTATTTATCAGTCGCCACACTTCAGCCCCTGTTTGGGTACACTGAGGGAGAATTTAGCATGACCAATGCACCTAACCAGACATCTTTCAGACTGAGAGGAACCTGAGGAAACCCATGCAGACACAGTGAGAACGTGCAAACTCCGCAGAGACAGTGACCTTAACCGGGAATAAAACACAGGTCCCTAGCGCTGTGAGGCAGCAGTGCTAACCATTGTGCCACCATGTTGTGTCTAGTAGGCTTGGGTCTGCTATAGATGTAACAATCTACCTAGAAGTAATTAACAGCAAAGGTGCAGACACAGTCAGGCTGATTGGCTCATTAACCTACTCTTTCTGTAAGCTTTACAAAAACATATATCAGGCAGGCAGCTTTAGAACTTGAAACATGAGGTGAAGGAGATGTTTTTAAGCACAACATTTAATGGAGAGTTTCAAGGATAATAACTATCTCTGTGGTGAAAGCATTCATCAACTGTTTAATAAGTGTAAAATCCGATTATAATGACACAAGCTATATTATTAAATAATCACAGGATGAATTTTATTGACTAGAGTCTCAGAGTTCTTTGTAATTCCTCTGTAATCAGTTTGCTAACTGATTGATGTTAACGTAAATATGAATGAACCCACTTCCTCCTATTATCTGTGAGCTGTCTTAGTGGGGTTCATTGCTCATGGGCTATTAAATAAGAGATGATCTCACACAGCACATCACCAATTACTGAAATGAAAGGAAGACATAGATTTTGATAAAGCGATGGTTTCAAAATGATGGGACTATCCCAGGTCAGCCGTAATGTACTATATCAATCGCTGAGATTACAATCTTCTCTCCCATCTCTCCTTAGATCTCCCAATGCACCTGAACGCAGCCATGTTTGAAGCCAATGGTAGATGTGGCTACGTCTTGAAGTCACCGGTCCTGTGGGACAAAAACTGCCGAATGCACAACCAGTTCTCTCCCCTGGAACGGATAGAGAATATGAGTCCGTCCCTACATTCTCTAACAGTAAGTGGAGAGAGATAGAGGCAGGATTGGGCTGATTTACTGGGTTTGGGGTGTAAGCAGCACGACACACAGTCTCTCGTTTTGTTATCTCGTCCTCTTGTTGTTGAAGTGTGGCCATTGGATAACTGCATTTTGGAGATGTTATTTTTCTTAATTCAAATAAACTCACTCTGGTTTATTTAATGTTATTAACCGCTCTGAGTTTACAGGATGGCTTGATTTCTTCCTCACTCGATCAATTTTGCGCTCTTTAACCACCATCATTCATTAAGTGAACAGTCTTTCATTTACCCTTGTGTTACTGTTAATTGGTGGAATGGATAGCTGCATGGCAGTCAAGGTTCAGTGCAGAGAAATGTAAAGTGATGCACTTGGGAGAATTACTACAAAAAGGCAGTATAATGTAAGTGGAATGATGTTCAAAGGTCTGGATGAGCAGAGAGAATTTGGGCTGAATTTTAAAGACTCACCTCCCCCACCCAACCATGGGGTGGGGGTGTGGAGCATGTAAAATATGAGAGGCGGTCAACCCACCACTTCCTATCCAACTCCAGCCAAACCCCACCCCCCCATAATACGCCAGGTGAGCAAGCCAGTTATAACCATTCAGGAATTGGGGTCTTCCTCTCCAGGGCAGCTCACTCATAAAGTCAACCTACTGCACATGTCAGTATAATGTTCTGGATTAACTAATAAAGCCACTGTCTAACTCCCCAAACTTTACTTTCATTTTCTATTTGAGGAGCTTGTAATGTTAGCAAGTGAGCGACAGCTGGATAAAATATTTGGACAATATTGTCAGAGTTTACCTGTGACATAGTGGTGTGTTGTGCGGGGCTGGACCTCTCTCCATGGCAGCTGGAGCAAAGCTTCTTAAAACAATGTCAGGTCAAATCTCCTCGAGCCAGAACTTCTCTGAGTTCAGTGAGCCAGACGAATGTACACCCTTCCATTGCATTGTAACGAATGATTCTGTTTTGTCTTGCCTATTGTGTCAGACTAAACCGACCATTAACTCAGGCAAGCTCACAAAACAACTGCAAGTTCTAGAGTTTGAATTGCCATGTACGTTGGGGCATAGCTCCTTTAAGGGAATGGGTCATATGACCTTGCACGTGGGGTGAGCTGTTGGGATCTGCCCAGAGTGGGCAGTCAATGTCTGAATGTGGAGCAAGTAGACTGAGTGAAGATCTATGTTCCCTGACACCTGATTGTGGAGTAGTTATTGAGAAGCTCCAATACAACAGGATTTGGTATTAACCATTTAGGTACTTCACTCTCTTTGCCAATCCACCACCTATTCAATAGAAAGCATATGGCAAATTTGATGGATCCATGATAAAGGATATGGATGTCTTCCATAAAAAGCCCTATAGTTCCATAAAGGATGGAAACTCAGTCTGAACTCTAAGTTTCAAACCTTTGTATTTTAACAGTAAATTGAAATTAATTAGAAAGTGTCTCGTTCCCATTCCATTCTGAAGCTCATGCTCTTTTCCTCTTTTATTTTTTCTCTCTAGATAATTTCTGGACAGTATGTTTGTCCCAGCAATACATCAGGTAGTCCGTGCATTGAGATTGATGTGCTTGGTATACCACAGGACAGCTGCCACTTTCGCACCAAGCCCATTCATCGCAATACCCTGAACCCAATGTGGAACGAGCAGTTCTTCTTCCACGTTTACTTTGAAGACCTTGTTTTCTTACGCTTTGTAGTGGTGGAGAATAACAGCTCCACTGTAACAGCACAAAGAGTGATCCAATTGAAAGCACTTAAAGCAGGTAAGAACCCTTTCCACTACCCTCCCTCCTCATGTGCTCTGAGATGGACAAATAGGTCAAGAACATTCAGATTGTTGAAGGATGAGTAAAATAAATGTTAATGTTCGTGACGTTTAAAACTGCACAAATCTCTCATCATTGTGCTCTCTCGAAAGCAGTGGCGATTGGGTCATTAAGTCTATTCAAGGCAGATTTGGCCAGATATTTGATAGACAAGGGAGGCAAGGGTTGTTTGTGGACCGGGAGGTGGGGATGGTGTGCAGATGGCAAAGTGGAATTGATATCACAATTAAAACAGCCATTATTTTATTGAGTGGTGGAGCAGGACCGAATGGCCTACTCCTGCTTCTATTTTCTTATAAGAAAATAGCCCAAGCAAAAACAATCTTGGGATCAATTTTGACTTTGTTGAATTTCCTTGCTGTCGCTCTGTTTTATACCATGAAACTACTGTCAATTGTTGGAAACGCCGTCTGGTTCACTAATGTCCTTTAGGGAGGGAAATCTGCCATCCTTACCTGGTGCAGCCTAAATGAGAGTCCAGATCCACAGCCATCTCAAGTGCCCTCTGAAATGGACTAGCAGGGTAAATACAGGGGTTCTGTGGATTGGGCCTGGTTGGGATTGCTGTTGGTGCAGACTCAATGGGCCAAATGGCCTCTGTCTGCACTGTAGGGATTCTAGCCAGCTCTCATTCTGTAAATGAATAAAAAAAACTAAAAGAACGCGATTGTAGCATTTGAACAGTCTTTAAGGAGAGTAGATTTCAAAGGCAATCAAAGTAAAATAAAAACTTAAATACTATTTGGAAGATCCGTAGTAAATTTTTGATGTAAGTGAAGCTGTATTCAAAACTCACACTTAAAAAAAAATTCGATGGAGACTGATATGGAGACGTACAGAGTTAGCTTTAACCATAAGCATAGTAACTTCAAAATGGACAAAGGACTCTGGTGGGCAGAAGGTTTGGGTTGTTAACTTGTTCTCATCCATTTTGTGCTATTGCCCAAGACTAATTTCTCCTTCAATGTTTTTCAAGTTCTATATCATTAAACAAAAAGAATTTCCACTTAACATTTGAAAGATAGAATCCAGAGACAAAGAAATAGCTCAATGAATTATGGGCCACAACATATACTTGGTTTTCTAGGACGTGGAGCAAAGTTGCAACATATTTCCAGGAATAAAAAGGAGGACAGTGCGAAAACAAAAATATTACTTTATTATCGTAATCTAGACAAAATATCTCATCTGGATAACTTTACATCGTTGAGTAGTACAGGATGTGGTGCTTGTAATTGCTAATCAATTTCACTTTGATAAATTCAGGAGAAGTTACTGAAGATTGGACAGTAACTAACTTCACCTGACAACACAAAGGTCAATCCTTTGTTGCAGGAAAAGTCTTTCAAGCATTTTTGAGAGTTCTGGCAAGGGGACGCTTGAAAGAACAGAACTTGTGGAAAGAGCGTTGGTGGGCATTAGGAGAGGAATGTCATGTTTAATTAACCTGCTCAAGTTTTGCAAAGACATTTTTAGCATGTTGCGTGGTGTATGCGCAACACAGCTGATATTATACATATGGATATTCAGAAAGACTTCGGCAACATTCTGTAATAGCGATGAATGGATAATTGAAGAAATTACATAACGAGAGGCTGGATAAAAATTAGCTTGGCAACAGGAAAGGACAGCAAATCCTGAAGGAGAATTTTAAGGCTGTAAGGGCATGTAAGGATCAGTGTTGGGAATTTTTCTATTATCGACGTATTAATGATTTGGATGAGGGATTCATTATAAACACAATGTCCACAGTTTCAAGTGATACTTAAGTAGGGTCAAAGGAAATAATGCGGATCAATGTAACCAGATTTGGAAGGATTTTAAGCATTTACGTAACAGAGCCAATTAGTGACAGGTTACGCGATGTAGATCAGTTTAATATAAATAAGCTGAGTTTTTTTTATATTATTCATTCATGAGATGTGGGCATCGCTGGCTGGCCAGCATTTATTGCCCATTCCTGAGGGCATTTCAGAGTCAACCACATTGCTGTGACTCTGGAATCACATGTCGGCCAGACCAGATAAGGGCGGCAGATTTCCTTCCCTAGAGGATGTTAATGAACCAGATGGGTTTTTATGGCAATCGACAGCAGTTTCATGGTTATCAGTAGAATTTTAATTCCAGATTTTTGTTGAATTCAAAGTTCACCATCTTCAGGGTGGGATTCAAACTCAGGTTTCCAGAGCATTACCCTGGGTCTCTGCATTACTAGTCCAGTGACAATATCACTTTACCACTGCCTTCCCTGAAGGTACATAAAAAGAGAGTATGTACTAAATAGATGCTAATAAGGAAAGGGAGCTGGAAATTCTTATTAGCATACTAATTAGCTTTAACTGGAATGACACAGTTGTCTGTAATTGTATTGGATAGGACAATAATGGATTAAGATACAGACAAAACCATTGTCTACATAATTGACGTAAGAGCTATGGTTTAAAGCAGGCTTTCAATTTAGTTTCAATGGGACAAAATATCTCATTTTTACCACTCAGTCCTCAAAGCCTGACCTTAAAGCCACTACAGTTCTCTATCCATTCCACTCCAACCAGGAAACTAACAGGTGTTATGTAATAAGGAATAGATTATATGATTGTTTCAAACTGGCCCGAGCTCCCCTACAGCACTAGAACAATGCATAAATCTCCCGTGCAACCGGTTGCCTGCACCATTGTTGAACTGTAAATTACAGTGACGGGAATAATCACTCGAGGTCTTGGTGGCTGCTTTCTTCAGAATTCTTCCCAAACTGTGTTAGATGAAAATAATTTACAATATTTAAGTGCATTGAGATTTTAAAATCCTAATACTGGGATGCATTGATCGGAGGAATAGGGTCATGTTGATCCACCCCTTCTAATAGCCAGCTTCAGCATGACTTTAACTGGTGGGCAGGTAGTGTGGCCAGCTTTTCAGCCGAGAATTAGAGATTCAAGAAAGGAGTGAAAGGTTCAAAGGGAAAGTGATTTGACGTCTGTTTCTCATCTCGTAAAGGACCAGTCACCAATTCTGATGGAAATAATTTAATGACAAAGACCAAAGTCTAATACCTGAAGTGTTTGACTTTGTCAGTATTTCATTTTCCCCAGGGTACAGACATCTGCAGCTGAAGAATTCTCACAACGAATCTTTGGAGATATCCAGTCTCTTCATTTACAGCAGAAGACTGGAGGAAAACAACCCTGGAAACCTGATACCTTCCTCAGTGGTAATGTGAAAGAACCAATTCCTTAAGAATGATCACTTCATGAACCGTGGAATTTGTTGAACGATTTGATTACAAAACATATATCAAGGCAGAACTAACAATGTTTTTACTCTGAACAGTTGTTTAACAGCGAGGACCACGGATCTAAAATCAGCCACCAAGTTACAATCCATGGAGTGCCAGGTCCTGAACCGTTCACTGTGTTTGCTGTCAATGAGAAGACCACAGCCAGTCAGCTGGTGAACAAAGTGAGTCAGTATTGGCCAAATCATCCAAAAGCGTATGGGAACCAATAGAAAGTTATGCCGTATAATAGAAAAGCGACATGGAAAGTTTCCTTAATTTAGTTAGGGATTAAAAAATAAATAAACAGTATCCTGAAGTAGAATCCAGATTTTGTGTTTTTTGCATAAAGATGCCAATTTGAAATATGATCAATGGGCGTGATTCAGATTGATGGAACCAATCACAATTTGTAGATGTTATAACATTTGTGTGCTTAGGGCAGAGAAAGCTTATATCCTTGTATTATTTTATCAGAGAATGGTCACGCCATACAAAGAGGCCATTTGGCCCATTTGTGCCCGTGCTGTCTCTCTGTAAGGGCAGTTCACTTAGATCTATTCCCTCACTCTTTCTCTGCAATCTTCTGATAATTGTCAAATTTTCTTCTGCAAGTTATGATTGAATTTGCCATGTGCTCAAGCAGTGCATTCCTGTTCCTAAACATGTGCTGCATAAAATAGTTTTGCCACAAGGCACCATTGCTTTTTTTTAGCCAATTCCCCTAAATCAATGTCTTCTGATTCTTCCAATGAGAACGGTTCTCCCTATTTACTCTTACCAGACCCCTCATGATTTTGAACATCTCCATCAAATCTCCTCTGCTCCAGCCCCTGCTTCTCCAGTCCATCACTTCCATTGGTGAGTTTTTTCTGCTCCCTCTCTGATGCATTCATATTCTTCCTAAATCTGGTGTCCAGAATGAGGCACCATACTCTAGTTAAGGCCAAATAAGTATGTTAAGTAGATTTGGGATAATTTCCTTGCTTATGTGCTGTATGCCCCTACTTTAAAAACCTGATGTTTTAATTACTACTTCAACATCTCCTGGCGCCTTCATTGATCTGTGCAAGTCTCCCCCTCAGGTCTCTCTGCTCCTGCACTCCTTTTAGAATGGTAAGCTTTATTTTACATTGTCACCCTGCTTTCTTCCCACTAAAATGAATCACTTCATACATCTCTGCATTCAGCCAATCTCTCTGGCTTCCTAAAGTCTACAAACATCCTTCTCATAGGATAATGCATAATGCATCTCAGCTTTGTGTCATTCACACATACTTCAAATTGTGCCCTGTACATCCAGGTCTGGGCCATTGTTTTATACCAGGAAAAGCAGAGATCCTAACAATGACCCCTGACATACCCCTTGACCTCATTGCATACCTTTCTCCTGTCCAAAGAAAAAAGTTGACCACTACTCCCTGTTTCCTGTCATTCAGACAATTCCACATACATGTTCCCCTGTCCCTTTTATTGCTCGTACTCCAGCTTTGCTGACCAGCCTATTATGCGTCACTTTATCAAATGCCTTTTGAAAGTTCATATGGGTGGCACAGTGGTTAGCACTGCTGCCTCACAACGTCAGGGACCCGGGTTCAATTCCAGCCTCAGGTCACTGTCTGTGTGGAGTTTGTCCATTCTCCCCGTGTCTGCATGCATTTCCTCTGAGTGCTCCAGTTTCCACCTACAGTCCAAAGATTTTCCATTTAGGTGGATTGGCCATGCTATGTTGCCTCTGAGTGTCAGGCGGACTAGCTAGGGTAAATGCATGAGGTTATGGGGATAGGGCCTAGGTGGGATTGTGGTCAGTGCGGACTCAACGGGCCAAATGGCCTCCTTCTACATTGTAGATTCTATGATTTTATATGCACCACCACATCAACAACATTATCAATCCTGTCTGTCACCTCACCAAAACCTCAAGCAAGTTAATTAAACACAATTTGCCCTTAGCCAATTGATTAATCCTTAATTAATCTACCTTTGTCCAAGTGATAATTTTGTCCCAGATTATCATTTCAAAACTCCTTGTCACCTTTTTTGAACAAGGGTGTGTCGTTTACGATCTTCCTGTTCCTCGGGCACTTGTATCTGAGCAAGATTGGCAGATTCCAGTTTGTGTCTCTGCAATTCCTACCATCCCTTCTCTCAGTATCCCAGAATGCATCTCATGGGTCCTGGTGATTTATCAACAAATGGAGCAATACATCCTCATTACTAATTTTTGGCTCATCCAGTATTTAACTACCTCCCCTTTCATGATTACTTTGGCAGCATCTTCTTCCTTGGCAAAGGCAGGTGCAAAGTTACCATATGTGACATCGGCCATTTCCCCTTCCTTCGTGTCCCTAATCAGCCCCACTCCTGCTTTTACTGCTCTTTTACTATTTATATTCCTACAGAAGACATTTGGATTCCCCTTTATATTAGCTGCCCATCTTTTTTCATGCTCTCTCTTTGTTTCTCAACAGTACGGGAAATCGGTGCTCGAACAATGAATACTTGGGGCTTTCCAGTGTGTTTATTAGCTAACAATTCCTTAATTCGAAGTAGTGTGGCCAAATGCGGAATGTAGGTTCCTCTCCTCTGACCCAGTGTGCTTTAGCTTCATTCTGAGAGAGAGGTCTCCAATGTGCTTCCCACACCATCCCCCTCTGAGCTAGTCTGGGGAAATTTTCAGTCCATTAGCAAGGTCCTTTAAAGTTGGCAGAGATGAGAAAGTTTCCCAGCGGCCTGTGCTATGTTCGAATGCTGAGGGCAAAGGGCAATGTTGTAACATACCATTCCCTTCCAGTTGCACTTTAGCTACATCTTGAAACTTGAAAGATGCTCAAATAAACTGAGTTGAATTTGCTGATGCCAACTAAACAAAAGATGCACATGCAGGATCGCTGTAGATCTGAATGATAGAATGCCAAAAGCAATAAAGCCAATATGCGATTTCATATTAAATTCCCAAGATGTGCAAAAAAATTGCATCTACTGGGACCCACAACGTTTTTGGAGGGTACTGGATACATCTTAAAGAACCATATCTAAGAAAATACGTTGTTTTAGTTTTTTTTTATTGGAATGAACTAGCAGATTGTATCTATGTTAGAAATAATCCCAAGGGAGAAAAAAATCCAATGGAAGTTAACCAACAAGTTCAGAGACCAGAAACATGGTCTGTTAAACAGAATACAACCAATGCAATTTTCCCAAATGCTTTTAGGAACTGGAACAGTTGTAGTAACATGGACACACCAGTTTCTGTGAACTTCTGAGCTATTTGTGTTTCACTGAAACTATCAGACTGTATCTGTTTGTATTGTATGAGCTCGGCCCTGGCCAACTGGGAACAATTTAGCAATTATTCTGCAGCACCAGAGACAATATAACAAGATTTGAGCATAATGAATGGTTTTCACCCCAAGGAGCATTTAAACAGAAAACTAGCTAAACTGAGCATTGGTTTACAGCAGTGTCCACTTGAAAATCAAAACTGGATTGAAGTTGCTTTTGTTTTTAGCAATAGCCATTGTTCTTGAGGAGGAATTGGGAGACTCAATGACTCTGATTGATCCTTGCAGATTGTAGGTATTTTGGGTGGCTCCGAGGCAGACGCTGCTGACTACTTCCTTCTGGAAGAGAAGACTCCCCTTTCTAAAGATAAGAGTGAATGTAAGAAGCCCTCATTGCAGAGGGTCATTAGTCCAGAGGAGGAGATCCTGAAAATCCCACAGTGTTGGTTCCCAGAGGATGGATTTGTTGGAAAAATTGTCTTCAAAACCAAAGAGGAGGTATACCAATTTTTCTCACCCGTTCACCATTTTATGAAATGTGCTATTGATTATTCTGACCTTTTTAAGTGTGACTACTTTACAATACCTCAACCTGAACATGGAGGGGGAACCATGTCCCCACCTCGATTGAATTCACAAACATCCACTTGAGGTTTCTCTCCCAACTCTTTGGATCATTTTGAATATCCAGTTTTTCACATAACCTCTTATACGTCAGACATCAATGACTGCATTAAGTGCTATTCTGGAAACCTGGAGACTAGATTACAAATAGCCCTTTCTGAAAGTAAAACTGCACACATCTCCCCTTGAGTGAGCCCACTTACACCCAACAATGATTTGTAAGTGCCTCTTTTCCCCAGACGTACACCTATTCCTTTTCGCTTTGCTGCAGTTCCTGGAGGCACAATGCTGGGCCAGTGCCAAGGATGGAACACGTTGGAATTCTTGCAACAGGTGTTACAATCCTGTTAAGAACCATTTCAAGACAAATGCACACACCAGAACCTCATTACAAAACTTCATGTTTTCAAACAAAAATAAATTTCTTTGTATATAAGAATTAGGCAGAGAAATACCATAGTTTTCCGTTATTTATGCTATGAAAGCAGTTCAAATTTTTACAGCCCCCCCCTTCAAAGTATTCCTGTGTATTTACAAAAATCATTCGCTTCATGCAATCCCAACGGAATGCCACAGCCCTCTAGAATTCTCCTAATGCTTTTATCATTCCAGTTATTTCCTGAGGTAATATTTAATGGTGATCTTTGACCACTCCATTCTCAATCCACTCCACCAACCCACCTCCTCCCAACTCAACAGCCCCCTCCCCCACACCCCCAACCCTGACTTGATCCAATCCTCCCTCCTCCCAACCCCTTGACTATCCAAATTCCATCCACTTACCTGGGCACTTATCTTCTCCCTGGCCTGTCAGGTACTCTGGGCTCTTTAAAATAACCTGTTTTTCTTTGAAAAAAGCGCCCCCTCCCCAGAGAGCAGGCAGCCTTCTGTCACCACCGTCTCCCTCGCACCCTCTCTCTCCCTCGCACCCTCTCTCTCCCTCGCACCCTCTCTCTCCCTCGCACCCTCTCTCTCCCTCGCACCCTCTCTCTCCCTCGCACCCTCTCTCTCCCTCGCACCCTCTCTCTCCCTCGCACCCTCTCTCTCCCTCGCACCCTCTCTCTCCCTCGCACCCTCTCTCTCCCTCTGGCGCGCACCCTCTCTCTCCCTCTGGCGCGCACCCTCTCTCTCCCTCTGGCGCGCACCCTCTCTCTCTCTCTGGCGCGCACCCTCTCTCTCTCTCTGGCGCGCACTCTCTCTCTCTCTCTGGCGCGCACTCTCTCTCTCTCTCTGGCGCGCACTCTCTCTCTCTCTCTGGCGCGCACTCTCTCTCTCTCTCTGGCGCGCACTCTCTCTCTCTCTCTGGCGCGCACTCTCTCTCTCTCTCTGGCGCGCACTCTCTCTCTCTCTCTGGCGCGCACTCTCTCTCTCTCTCTGGCGCGCACTCTCTCTCTCTCTCTGGCGCGCACTCTCTCTCTCTCTCTCTGGCGCGCACTCTCTCTCTCTCTGGCGCGCATTCTCACTGTGTCACACACACATTCACACATTCTCGCTCATGCTCTCTGTCACACGGACACTCACACATTCACACTCTCTGTCACACTTTCACACTCTCTTACTCACTTTCACACTCACACTCTCTCCTCCTCACGCGCTCATGCTCTTACTCACACTCTTAGCTCAGAATGAGTTAGGCCCAAAAGCCAAAGCTATTTAAAGAAAACAAAATGGAACTTGGACCTGCTGGAAACCAGTTCTGTATATTTTCGATGAGAGTTGCTATGGAAACTGTCCACTCTTTGGTTGCGAGTATGGACTGCTGGCATTTCTTCTTTTGCCTTTTGAAACTGAGCGGGGTCAGAGCGCTGGTGAGTAATTCTAAACTCAATGGAGTAGGAATGTGTTGGCTGATGTTCAACATCTGTTGCAGGAGCTGAATCTGAGGAACACCATGAATGAAGACCATGATGATGTGAGTTACAACAGCACTCCCACAGAGGGCGATAGCTTCTTGGTTCAGGTGCATGATGTCTCCCCAGAACAGCCGCGTACAGTCATCAGGGCATCAAAGTACAGCACAGCCCAGGACATCATCCTGCAGGTTGGTCAAGTTATATAAAGAATAAAGATGGGTCTGGGTGAGTTCTGTGTATATGCCAGCAATCCCTGGCTATGCTGGTCTGTTTGCAACCTTGCTGTCATATTTGACCCCAAGATGAGCTTCTGGCAATATATTTATGTCATATTGGACTACCTGTTCCCACCTCCATAACATTGCCCAATTTCATCCCTGGCTCAGCTCATCGGCTGCTGAAACCCTCATCCCTACCTTTGGACTTGAACATTCCTGGCTGACCTCCCACATTCTCTGTAAACTTGAGGTCATCCAAAACTCTGCTTCCTGTTCCATTCGCACCAAATTCAATTCACACATCGGCCCTCCGGTTCGTAGAATCCCTACAGTGCAGAAGAAGGCCGTTTGGCCCATCGAGAGTGCACCGACCACAATCCCACCCCGGCCCGATTCCCCCACATATTTACCCTTGCTAGGCCCCTGACACTGAGGGGCAACTTAACATGGCCAATCTACCTAACCCACACACATTTGGACTGTGGGTCCACCCAGAGGAAGCCCACGCAAACACGGAGAGAATGTGCAAACTCCACGCAGACAGTGATCCAAGTTGGGAGTTGAATCCGGGTCCCTGGTGCTGTGAGGCAGCAGTGCTAACCACTGTGCCACCCCCTGGCATCTGACCTTGATTGACTATTGGTCAAACAGTGCATTCATTTTAAAATTCTCACCTTTGATTTCAAAACCCTCGTTTTCTACCCCCCCGCCCCACTTTGTCTCTGTAACTCCTCCAGTTCTCATCTAATTCAGGCCCCCTGGGCATCTGCAAATTTAATCGCTCCCTCTTTGGTGGCTGGGCCTTTGCTCTTCCTTCCCATAAAACAGTCCTTGAAACCTCCCTCTTTGCTTTTGTTTAGATGACTAAACATTCCCTTATGTGACTCAGTCTTATCATTCGTTTTATAATGCTCCTACGGGACCTAGGGACTATTTATTAAATCAAAGATGTTACATAAATATAATTTACCGTTGCTATGCTATTGTGATCTAAATCTGTATCTGTGACTAATCCTTAGTAAGCTGCTAATTTACAGACTCGACGCGGGGCAGAACGTTACATACCCCTGCCAATGGTTTTTCAGATAGTAAGGGGTTAATGGCCCATAAAATGACTGGCTTGTCCATCCCTGCCAGTCCCACCCGTCAATAACTTTATGATGAGGTAGGTGAGGCCTAGACTGGCCTGCCCACTCCTGCCCCTGCCCCCCCCCCCCCCCCCCCCCCCCCCGCCCAATTGAGGCCTTAAAGTGGGCAGTTAATGACCACTCGAGTTGTTTTCGTCTCCGCCTCAATTTTGAGGCAAGTGAGAGGAGTTGCGGACATTGCCCTGCTAGAGGCTGACAGGAAAGGTGTGGTATGGTGTGCCTCCTTCAATGGGCTTTCCATATGGGGTGCCCCAGTTCCAAACCCACCTCCCAATCAGGCCCCTCTATCAAGATCCCTGCACCGCTCCCCCCCGCGCCCCCCCCCCCCCCTCCTCCTCCTCCTCCTCCTCCTCCTCCTCCTCCTCCTCCTCTCTGGGCCTCACCTCCTTCCCAATGTGAGACTGCCGGCACTCACCTGCACCTGGATTCTGGGATGCTCAATCTGGGCCTGTTTGTAGTCCCAATCCCGGCCCTTGCTGCCCCGTTGCGACAAAAGCTGGGCCAATCAGCTCTCTGAGGTGGACATCCTCCTCTCTGTCCTCCTCCCCCCTGCCCCCCCATTCCCCAAGTGAGGGGCAGGTGTCTCGCCTCCATCCAAATAACGCTGCTCGGACTGTTAGCTGCTTTAGGGAAGTCAGTACCCTCCTGTGACTAGGCCCCTGATAAACCCCCCCCCCCCCCAACCCCCTGACTACCCTCCTGGCCCCCCAACTGCCTCCCCACTGACGACCATACAGCTGCCTTCCCCACCTCCAGCCGCTCCTGCACTACATTGCTTACCCTCCACACCACCACCCCTGACCCCGCCCCCCCCCGACTGCCCTGATCACTCAACCCTAGACCCCTTGTAAACTTTGTTGTTTAAAGACATCTTTTTCCAATGCCGTGGCCCACAAGGACCAGGTACATGGCACCTCTCCCACAGGACTCGAGGCCTGGGATGGAAGTCTGGGCAGGAAATATGCAGCTCCATATTAAAGAGCAAAGTGGCAATCCGATTGTGATAGCCACCCCATGAAGGGGTAGCTCCTTCCTCTTCAGCCAATTAAACCAGCTTGTATTTATCCGTTAAAATTCAGCCCAACTGTTTTAAAGTACATTTTTCTATTCATTCGTGGGACGTGGGTGTTGCTGGCCGGGCCAGCATTTATTGCTCATCCCTAATTGCCCTTAGAGGGCAGGTGAGAATCAATCACAATGCTGTGGCTCTGAAGTCACATGTAGGCTGCACCAGGTAAGGACGGCAGATTTCCTTCCCTAAAGGATGTTAGTGAACCAGATGGGTTTTTCCGACAATTGACTGTAGTTTCATGGTCATCGGTAGGTTCTTAATTCCAGATTTTTTTTTATTGAATTCAAATTCCATCATCTGCCGTGGCGGATTAACAGTATCACTAGACCATCACTTCCCCTTCACGGATAGATTAGCTTTTCAAGGCAAAGATAGATAGATTTTTGAACAGTGGAGGATAAGGGTTGTAGTGAGCGGGCAGGAAATGGAGCTGAGTCCATGAAAGATCAGCCGTGATCTTATTGAAAGGTGCACCAGGCTCGAGGGGCCAAGTGGCCTATTCCTGCTCCTAGTTCTTATGTTCTTATTAGCAGTAAAATTCAATATTAGGAATGTTGACTGGTGGTAAATTAATGTACAGCACAGAGGTGCACATGGTAGGGTTACTCTTAAAAGATAATGTACTTTAGAGTGTTTTACAAAATAAAACAGCTAGAGAGTGCCTGAGGAACATTCCTTTAATTCATTTCTTCATCTTTATCTTCAGTTTGAAATAAGTTGGGCATTATCTTGACAGTTTTTATCTTGTAGGTTTTAACACTGGGCATGGGTGGAGTGTGTTAGGGGATGATGTATACTGTGCTTATACTAGATACAGTCAGGACTGGAGACTGTGGTCGAATCTGTTTAGACTGAGCATGCTAACAACAAGGAATATTTATTCAGTATTACAATTACACAGAGTTTGTTTTGGTTTGCTCTTGCAGGCATTAAGTAAAGCCAAATATTCCTACAGCATCCTGAACAACCCCAACCCCAGTGACTATGTCCTTGTGGAAGAGGTCACCAAGGAACCGCTGAACAAGAAATCCTCGATGGCGAAACCTGCTCTCCGGGTCCTTTCCGAGCACGAGAGTGTGTTTGTAGCTCAGAGTGGCTGGAAAGGTGCAGGAAAATTCATCCTCAAACTGAAAGAACAAGTGCAGGTAAGGAACCACCGATAACTTGATGCCTAACGGGGCCATTGCCTCACAACCAATGAAATGTTATCATATTGTTGTTGCTGTGCAGTGGAAGGCTCAACAACCTATCTGGACACAACACGTTCCCACAGACAACTGTGAAATAAATGGTCACATTGTGTTCTGGGTGCTGGGTAAGGGGTAGATGTTGTCCAGGGTGGCAGGAGAATTCCTCAGGTCTGTGGGATCTTTTACAAAAGGCAGATGATTGAATAGTGCAGTATTGTACTGAAGTGCCAACTTGGAAAATGAGCTCGTCCCTGGAATGTGGTTATGAGCCCAGAACGTTCTGACTCAAAGGTGAATGCTACCACTTGACCACAGTCAACACTTTGTTATGTACACATGCGTCCCAAAATTTTGAAAGATCTTGGCTGAAATTTTTCGGCCATTCCCGTCGGCCGGATCTTCCAGTCCCGCCAATAGCAAGCCCCCCCATGGTGCACTCTTCAGCAACGGAGGACATCAGCAGGACCAAAAGGTCCCACCACCAGCCAATGGCAAGGTGCCTCCACTATCGAAAATTACATCACAGGGTGGGGAGGCTTGGAAAATCCCACCCCTTGACCATGACTAGCCATCATTTTGTACTTCACATTCAAGTTTACATATGTAACATTCTCCAGTTTATGTTTAAATTGCAAATATCGCTCCTCGACCTTTTGGCTAAGATCAAGCCCAGGATGGGATGGAATGCCTTATCTTGTCAGCTTGGATCTTGTTTGCCTCTCTTATGGAGGTCATGAATTGGATTCAGTTGGATTTTGAATTTGGTTTTTGAAACAAACAAGGAATAGGTTTGGGTTTGCCTGGTCCACTCTGAGCATTGGCTTTGTAACTTTAACGATGGAGTAAAAAAATTGATTAATAAAATTTCTATATTGTTACCAAATAGCTCAGCGTGATCAGTACGTTACTGCCCCTTCTGTTGCAGGGAAGATATTCTATATAGGAAGGGGTATAGAGTATAAAAGCTGGTGTCTAATGTTGCAGTTGTATAGAACGTTGGTTAGAGTGCATCTGGAGTACTGCATCCAGTTCTGGTCGCTGCACTATCGGAAGGATGTGGAGATACTAGAGAGAGTGCAGAGGAGGTTTACCAGGATGTTGCCTGGTTATGGAAGGTCTTAGCTATATGGGGAGATTGGGCAAATTAGGGCTGATCTCCGTGGAAAGACGGAGAATGAGGGGCGATCTAATAGAGGTGTATAAGATTATGAAGAGTATAGATAGAGTGAACAGTGGGAAGCTTTTTCCCAGGTTGGATACGAAAATCATGAGGGGCCACGGGCTTAGGGTTAGAGGGGCAAGGTAAAATTCAGATGTTAGAGGGAGGTTTTTCACACAGAGGGTTGTGGGGGCCTGGAATGCACTGCCAAGTAGGGTGGTGGAGGCAGGCACGCTAGAGTTGTTTAAGGCTTTCCTAGATAGGCACATGAGCAGACTAGAGATGGAGGGATATAAAAGATTGTTCTAGTTAAGGATCAAGAGCCTCAGGAAGTTCCTGGGAATCAATAGATTCCTATGGGCCATCCAACATATTTTATGGCTCACCTGTCTCTTACGTTTGAGCTTCTGGGGATCTTCCGTGAATGTCTGTATAGGCTGTTGTATGTTTATTGATGTCTCTTTTTTTTACATCCACAGGTGATTTGGTCTGCCTTGTTGGCCAACAAGGGGCATACACATGGTGGGTCGTGCAAGGGCTGCTCTTGGATGTTGCTTTGAGAGTTGCCTAGTGCTTCACATTATTAGTGTATGCTTAAACTGGACCAACTGACGGGTAACATGACAGCTCAGTGACTATCACTGTTTGCTGTGCAGATGCATGGACCTGGGTCGGATCTCCGATTTGGGTCGGTGTCTGTGGGAGTTTGCACATTCTCCCTGTGCTTGCGTGGGTTTTCTCCGGGTGCTCCGGTTTCCTCCCACACCCCAAAAACGTGCTTTTAGGCTGATTTGGTGTTAACAAATTGTCCCTAAATTAGACCTCCCTTAATCTGGCGCACAAATAATTCTCTAAATTTGCACCCCTTTATTGTGGAGTCCAAGAGGCGTAGACAAAGGTCATAGGTAGAAGAAGGATTGGAAAGAGGCACTCACTGAATGTTAAAATGGGCGGCATGGGCTTGTAGGGCCAAAGGGCCTGTTTCCTGTGCTGTGTTGTTCTTTGTTCTAGAAACCCACTCCAACATTACCGTGTGGGGCATGACTTGTACAAAGGCTGTAGCAAGTTCAAGAAGGTCCAACATTACCTTCTGATGGGCGATAATTGTCGCCTTGTCAGTAGCAAACAAACCCTGAGAAAATCCAAACTTGAAAATGTGTGTGTTTTGCTGCTAAGTTTTAAAATTGACAGCACTCCCTTCATTAAGGATCTAGGCAAGGGGGGAGGAAGTGGCAGCTTAGCTTAGATTAATAATGGCAAGGGAACAAAAACACTGTTTTAAAAAAAAAAGAGCCTAGAAAGAGAATTCATGTTTCAGAATATACAGAAGGATTATGCATATCACAAAAATAGCGAGAACATTACATATGTTCAGCATTATGTGTAATATTTTCCCAATAAACTGCAATATTCTAAATCCCATTCGATAACTTTTAAGATAATTTAAAAATGGTACCATCTGCAATACAGTCTGGATAACTATTGTTCCTTTGTTTTCATGCCAAAAATACTAAAAAGAATTCTGCGTTAACTTTTATTTAAATAATACAACCGTTGACCTCCTCCAGATGTCGCAGTGTATATTTATATGACTAATTTCTTCCCAGTGCTGTTCCCAATGCCTCGCTCTGATCAATAAATTCTGGAATGTGTTGGCAGGCTGCACAGGAGAAGAAGAAAGGCCTTTCTTTTGCTAATGAACTAAAGAGATTCACAAAGTCAAGCAAGCAGAGTCGGAGCCTTTCCATCCCCCTTCAGTCAAGCCCCCCAGAAAACACCCAGAGTAAGGATGAAAGAGCTGCTGGTACTCTACCATTTACTGAGATCACTGAGTAAAGCCTTTGATGTGGTTGCAGAACGTGACTGCCCAGGTATGACTTAGCACTTGACTTCTTGTTGATTTTGACCATGTCATTTCGTAGTATGTACTTTTTTTTATTCATTCGTCATTATCTAGCCAGCATTTATTCCCCATCCCTAGTTGCCCAAGGGCAGTTGAGAGTCAACCACATTGCTGTGGCTATGGAGTCACGTGTTAGACCAGACCAGGTAAGGATGGCAAATTTCCTTCCCTAAAGGGCATTAGTAACCCAGATAGGTTTTTCTGACAATCGACAGTGGTTTCATGGTCATCGGTAGATTCTTAATTCCAGATATTGTCTATTGAATTCAAATTCTACCAACTGCTGTGGTGGGATTCGAACCTCGGTCCCCAGAATATCAGCTGAATTTCTGGTTAATAGTCTAGCAATAATACCAGCAGGCCATCACTTAGGCCAACTTTAGCTGCCAAAATAGTGAGTAAGTGGAATTCCCCCTCTGGTCAGCAACAGAATAGAAAGACACACGCTTATGCTGGATGCAGAATCTTCCCCACTTTCACCAATGTGAAATGCTTGGCAGAAATTACCAAACAATTTCAATATTGATGGAGACAGATTCTTGCTGAGGATCAAGAACTCTTCCCACTGCTGCTGCTCATTGGCTCGAAACAAAAACTAGAGATGTAAAGACTAATTTGCAGTGCAGCACTCTTTATGGATCCTAACGAGACGGGGCAGGACTGAACACTCTGGGGCCAACTCTGTGATCTCTGTGCTTCTGTTCAGTGAAGCTGTGCTTTGGGAGTGAACCTTTGTAGTGTTCAGCCTGTAATATTATCCTCCAGACACTTGCAATGTAAAGCACTACTAAGCTGTTATTTACAACAGCAATTTACCACACTCTTGAGTATGATCAAGTTTAATAAAATGAAATACCACAAATTACAATATGTAATTGAAATGAGTTTTGCTAAATAAGGCTGTAGAAGTTAACATGTGTTATTGAATTAAGTTCAGATAACAAGTTTTGGAGGTTAAGGTCCCTGACTTTAGCTAGTGCTATTGGTGGCTGATCTCCCCTGCTGTGTTACCTGCTGCAATGTGAATGAGATGTTGGTCCATCTACGTTGCTGCTTTATTGTCAATAGTGACCCTGAAGTCAGCAAGTATTTCCCAAAGTGGTGTCCATGAAGGAATGCTGAGCTTGGTATGGGCATCTGGTGGTAGAGCTGCCTCTGATGGCTGAACACCACATTGGGGTAACACTGTGGCACGGTGGTTAGCACTGCTGCAAGACAGGCTGCCATGTTTGTGGGGGGTTTAGCAATTCAATTTGGTGAACATTCATCAGAACAGAGAAAAGTTTGAAATGTTACAGGTTTTAAGCAGTGATATGGAGGGGGCGTGTGGGGGTGCGGTAAGGACAAAATGGGAAGGTCTGTGATTGGATCAAAGACAGGTGACGTGGAAATAGTTGACATTCCAGGAGTGGGGGAGGAGGGGAGCTGGGGTGTGTAGGGAGTGTATGGAACAGAGCCAAAGAGAGTAGTAATGGGACAAGTGAAGAAATAAAAGATGGATCTAGAGAAGGTGTGAATGGCAGAATAATGAATTGCTGTCAATCGAAAGCAAAAACAGGAGAATAAGATCGCTATCCTCCAGTCCTCTGGGACTCACTGTGTTCTTTGGACACAGGTGAGGACCCAGAGGACTGGAGGATAGCGATCTTATTCTCCTGTTTTTGCTTTCTGGGTCCTCACCTGTGTTCTTTGGACACAGGTGAGGACCCAGAGGACTGGAGAATAGCGAATGTGGTACCATTGCTTAAAAAGGGTAGTAGGGATAACCCTGGTAATTATAGGCTGGTGAGTTTGACGTCAGTGGTAGGGAAGTTGTTGGAGAGGATTCTTAGAGATAGGATGTATACGCATTTAGAGTGTTGCGATCTGATTAGGGATTCGCAGCATGGTTTTGTTAAGGGGAAGTCATGCCTTACGAATCTGGTAGAATTTTTTGAGGAGGTGACAAAAACGGTTGACGAAGGACAAGCCGTTGATGTTGTCTATATGGCTCTCAGTAAGGCTTTTGACAAAGTCCCTCATGGTAGGTTGGTTGAAAAGGTTAAGGCTCATGGAATACAAGGACAGGTATCTAGATGGATTGATAACTGGCTTGGTAATAGGAGACGGAGAGTAATAGTGGAAGGGTCTTTTTCTAGCTGGAGGTCTGTCACTAGTGGTGTGCCTCAGGGCTCAGAACTGGGACCTCTTCTATTTGTAATATACATAAATGACTTGGAAGAGGGAGTACATGGTGTGATCAACAAGTTTGCAGCTGACACTAAGATGGCTGGACTGGCAGACAGTGAGGAGCAGTGTCAGGCAATACAACAGGATATAGATAGGCTGGTATATTGGGCAGATAAATGGCTGATAAATGTGAGGTGATGCATTTTGGGAGAAATAATGTAGGGGGGAGTTATATCATAAAGGGTAGACCTATTATATCTGTGGGAGTTTGCGCATTCTCCCCGTGCTTGTGTGGGTTTTCTCCAGGTGCTCTGGTTTCCTCCCACACCCCAAAGATGTGCTGTTAGGCTGATTGGTGTAACAAATTGTCCCTAAATTAGTCTCCCCTCAATCTGGTTTCCAATGTGGAGTGCCATAAGCATAGACAAGGGTCATGGGTGGAGAGGGGACTCCTAATGTTGAAATGGCGGCGCAGGCTCATTGGGCCGAAGGGCCTGTTTCCCGTGCTGTGTTGTTCTTTGTTCTCTGTTCTTTGATATGCACAGTTAAGCAAAGAACACAGTAGCTTAGGGAATAACATTGCTACCTCACAGTGCCAGGGATCTGGGTTCAATTCCTGGCTTGGGTCACTGTCTGTACGGAGTTTGCACGTTCTCCTCATGTCTGCGTGGGTTTCCTCCAAATGCTCAGGTTTTCTCCCATAGTCTGAAAGACATGCTGGTTAGGTACATTAGCCATGCTAAATTCTCCCGCAATGCACCCAAACAGGCAACTAGGGGATTTTCACAGCAACTTCATTGCTGTGTGAATGTAAGCCTACTTGTGACACTTGTTTTTGCAAGCACAAGACATCTCGAGGTGAGGATCTAGATTCCTATTGGATGTGGGGTTCCCAACCTTGCTTTGAAAATCCGGCCTGTTTCTCTCCACAGATGTTGCCCAACCTGCTGCGTATTTTGAGCATCTCCAGTTTTTTATTTCCAGTGTCCGCAGCATTTTATCTTAAGTCAATTGTTTAGAACTTTTAATTTCTCCCATTGATGGCCACCCTTCAAACTTACGGCAGCAGAAACAGAAAAAGCTAGAAAACGCTCGGCAGGTCTGGCAGCCTCCGTGGAGAGAGAAAGTAGCGTAAACATTTAGAATCCATATGAAACGTGTTAGCCCTGTTACTCTCCCCCAAGAAGCTGCCAAACTGCTGAATATTCCAATATTTTCTGCTCTTGTTTCAGATTTCCAGCACCTGTAGTATTTTGCTATTATTTAACCTTGAGGCAAATGTTTTTAAGTGAAACAATGTGTTCAGAGAATGAACATTGTGCTGGAATGTTTGTGTCTCAAAATAAATGATGTAAAATACATGAGGTGCTAAAATATAATTTAAAGTACCATTTTCTCAGACTTTCTTGGCCAAATGAAGTCTTATTTCCTTCAAGTGGATTTTGGCACATTGTTATGATAAGGATGATGTCCTGAGTGTGAATGCATCATGTGGCCTTATTTGAACCTTCCTGTCATTTCACTTGCAGAATTGCCAAATTGGAAAGAAAATGTGTGTGACTGGAATGATAATGATTTGTAGATCTAATTAAAAACTATACTGAAATTTATACACACTAAACGGTCGACTAACTCTCCCCCGAGAAACGAGTCTTGCTTCATCAGCAGTTTCATCATCCCTTGATGGCTAATTTCCTAATTAGGGGAGGGAGTGGCATAGTGGTATTGTCACTGGACTAGTAGACTAGAGACCCAAATCAAGATCTGGGCACCCGGGTTCAAACCCCACCGTGGCAAATGGTGAAATTTGAATTCAATAAAAATCTTGAGTTAGAAGTCTGATGATAACCATGAAACCATTGTTGATTGTCAGAAAAACCCATCTGGTTCACTAATGTCCTTTAGGGGGAAAGGAAATCTGCTGTCCTTACCTGGGGGGCGGCACCTTGGCACAGTGGTTAGCACTGCTGCTTCACAGCGCCAGGGACCCGGGTTCAATTCCTGGCTTGGGCCATTATCTGTATGGAGTTTGCGTGTTCTCCCCATGTCTGCATGGGTTTTCTCTGGGTGCTCCAGTTTCCTCCCACAGTCCAAAGATGTTGCGGGTTGGATGAATTGGCCATGCTAAATTGTACCTCAGTGTACCCAAACAAGTGCCGTAGTGTGGCGACTGGAGGATTTTCACAGCAATTTCATTGTTGTGTGAATGTAAACCTATTGTGACTAATAAATAAACTTTTGGTCTGGCCTCCACGTGTCTCCAGATCCAAAGCGATGTGGTTGACTCTCAACAGTCCTCCGAAATGGAGGGCAGTTAGGGACAGGCAATAAGTACTGGTCCAGCCAGCGAAACTCTCATCCCATAAATGAATAAAAACAACAATACTGCAAATTTTACATTTGCCTGCTGAAATCGAGGATCTGCAGCTTAAATGATGAGAAATCTTCCAATCTAACTGCGTGTCTCTGTGTGCCAGAAGTAATTTTTGTCTTGAGCTGTCACCTCTGTTTTGGAAAGTTAAATCAACTTTCCCTTTTTAACATTTGGTTAGTCTTTGTTAGTTTTCTAGGTTGCCATGTATGGTTGCTAGGCACGTATAGGTACGCAAACTACTTTTGAAGTGATGTTTACACAATGCAGCACTGTTAATGCTCACCATGTCAACATTTCACAGAGTGTTTGGTCGCAGTGCAGCTTTCCTGCTACCTTTTAGCACAGTGTTAAAGTGTTCTTGTGAGATTTTTGGCTCCTCTACATTAACAGTAATTAATCCATTGTCACATTTTTGGGATTTTCTTTTGACCTTTTTGTCCATAGAAAGGATATAGAAAAAACTTAATACTTTAAATGTTGGGTTTTTAAAGTTTTTTTTGCAGGGAAGGTAGATAGTCAAAATGTTAATGAATGGGCGGTGGCATAGTGGTTAGCACTGGTGCCTCACAGCACCAGAGACCGGGTTCAATTCCGGCCTCGAGTCACGATCTGTGTGGAGTTTGCATATTCTCCCTGTGTCTGCGTGGGTTTCCTCTGGGTGCTCCGGTTTCCTCCCACATTCCAAAGATGTGCAGGTTATGCATATTAGCTATATTAAATTGCCCCTTAGTGTCAGGGAGATTAGCAACATAAATATGTTACTGGGATAGAACCTAGTTGGGATTATTGTTGGTGCGAACTCGATAGGTCGAGTGGCCTCCTTCTGCACTGTACGGATTTGGTGAACTAAAAGTTGATGTTATTTCCTCAGACAGTTAAAAGTATGCAATTTGTGAGCTGTGTTTAAATCAGTGACTACCTCACACCCACTGCATTAGAAAGTCTAATCTTTTAAGGCCATGAATTTAGAGTGATTCAAGACAAAGACTGAGTGACAGGTGGTCCAGCAAATGCTGCATGCCTATTTTTTAAAATGGAAAATATCAAAGACAAACTCTGTCCGGGCATAGAAATTTAGCACGTAGGTGGATAATTATGAGTCATTTTAAGTAAGGCAACACACAGATATGGGGAAATATAGTGTGGTTATTTTGTTTGAACTTGTCCCAGCTGAAGTAACTACATCCAGTTATCACTTGCTGTGTATATTTATGCCCTTTGAAATAAAGTTTAGCAATTTGAATTGGAACTCAACTCATCAAATGCTTTACATGCGTCACCTTTGATAACTGAAGACGTAAGGACTTGTTCAGGCAATACGGAGCTATTATTCCCATACCCCTAGCTTATATTATTCCACTATCAAGTATTGGTCAAAACGCCCAAAATGTAAATCACTCAGAACACTGTCTCTAATAGAATCCCTACAATGAAGAAGGTGGTCGTTTGGCCCATCAAGTTTGCACTGACAATAATCCCACCCAGGCTCTATCCCCATAACCCCATGTATTTACACTGCTAATCCCCCGACACTAATTTAGTATGGCTAATTCATCTAACCTGCTCATGCTTGAACTGTGGGAGAAAACGGGAGCCCCCAGAGAAAACCCATGCAGACGCAGGGAGAATGTGCAAACTTCATAAAGATAGTCATCTGAGGTCAGAATTGAACATGAGTCCCTGACACTGTGAGGCAGCAGTGCTAATTTATATTTAGAATAAACTTGCAAACCAAACTGTAACACATTTAAAATAACAGGCTGTAAGGAATTAGCATGGGCAGAATTTAATGCAATTGCGTTAAAGAATAAGTCAAAAACAGCAGAGGAAAATTAAATTCCATGAATGAAACTTTTAAACTGAAATGCTAAATTGAAATAAATCCCAACCACTCACTGTAATAAATTTCTAAAATTCACTTCTTTAGCGAATTGTGATCGTGATGTTTATTTCATGCCACTACACTGCTTTGCGAGGATACTGTGCAGAGTTTCTACATTTTGTGTTTATTTGAAACCAAAATTGCATATGTCAATTTGACAAAATATGATTTGGAATACAGGAAGGATAGTATGCAGTCAGCAAAGCACCTTGGACATGAACACTGCTGATTGAAGTTCATGTTAGCGTTACATGTAGAAGGCAGATCAGTCAGAAGCACAGAGTAAAATGTAATCTAATGTTGCTGTGTGTATCTGACTAACCTGCATAATCCAGAACGCTGTCTGTATCATTCATAGTTCCATTTTACACAGGGAAAAACTCTATTGCACATAATAAAGAATTGAATGCCTCACATTTAGATATGTTTTAATGGCTTGTTATAAAACCCAGATGACCCTTTTTAACTTTAGTACACAAAGTCAAGGAGAACAGATGAGGAAAAGCTGAACGTGGGTTTTCGTGTTTTCTAAGAATGGAGTGGCTTTTCTTTCAATGAATGGCTGCCTTGGCTCTGTTGCTCTTGCTCCATCTGTTCTTGACTCCTATTGTATTAACTGTGCTAATTCTAAATGCCATTTTATTTTCATTTAATCTCTCATAATAGCCATTAATTCATTATCCTTTCATTTTAGGGACAGTATTTTGAGCTGTTTACTCTGTTCTGCTCATTTAGAAGTCAGATTTCAAATATTTTTCCTTTATTATAGGATGTTGAATGAAAAATTCTTGCTTCCCTGAGCAAAGTCCATTCTTACTATTTATGTAATAACTAACTGATTTATTTAAAAAGCTCAAGTCAGGATGGTTAGAAGAACAGGCTTATTGCATAATTAAAGATGATTAATCAGGGACCATAGAATCCCAACAGTGCAGAGGGAGGCCCTTCAGTCCATCAAGTGCACACTGATCTCCAAAAGAGCATTTTACCCAGCCAGCACACACCCTCTCCCGCCCATCCAATCTCTGAAACCCCACGCATTTACCATGGCTAATCCACCTAACTTGCACATCTTTGGACTGTGGGAGGAAACCGGAGCAGCTGGAGTAAATGCATGCAGATACAGGGTGGACGTGTGAAATTTGCACAGTCACCCGAGGCTGGAATTGAACCTGGGTCCCTGGCACTGTGAGGCAACAGTGCCAATAGAAAATGATGGTAGAAAAATGTGGGAAGAAGTGACAGAATTCTTTGAAAAATTGTTTTGTCCATTTATAAATTTTTAACATGGGAGTGGCAAGAAGGAAGTAAAACCTGGCTGTTCTGACTCTATTCCTCCCTCTGCTGAAGTTTTTAATGGAAATACATCCCCTTTAGAGTGCACATTGTATTGCTGATACATTTCTCATTCATCTTTGAAGATAATGGCACCTGAAATGGGTCAATTCCCCATATTTTGAATCTAATATCAGCAAGACGTTCCCTGGTCAAGTATAGTTCAAGGTGGATGTATGATATTGCTTTACCTTGTTTACAAACATATGAATTAAGAGCTGAAGTAGGCCTTCTGGCCCTGACTCTGCTCCACCATCCAATAAGGTCTTGGCTAATATGATTGTGGCCTTAATGCCTCCCCCTTGATACTCTTAGATTCTTAACTAACAAGTGATTCAAATGACCTCTGCCTTAAAAATATTCAATAACCTTGACTCTACAACTCTTTGGGAAAGAGAGTTCCACACATTATTGATCCGCTCAGAGAAAAATAGTTCTCCTTGTCTTGCTTTTAAATGGGAGACCCCCCCCTTATTTTTGAACTGTGTCCCCGAGTTCTGGTATTTCCAACAGAGGAAAGGATCCTTTCAGAATTCACAATGTCAAGTCTATTCAGGATCTTTAAGTTTCCATAAACTTAGGGCGGCATGGTGGCACAGTGGTTAGCACTGCTGCCTCACAGTGCTAGGGACCCGGGTTCGATTCCTGGCTTGGATCACTGTCTGTGTGGAGTTTGCACGTTCTCCCCATGTCTGCATGGGTTTCCTCCAGGTGCTCCAGTTTCCTCCCACAGTCTGAATGACGTGCTGATTAGGTGCATTGACCTGAACAGGCGTCGGAATGTGGTGACTAGAGCAATTTCACAGTAACTTCATTGCAGTGTTCATGTAAGCCTTACTTGTAATAAATAAATTTTATAAGATTGTTCTACTAAACCGCAGTGGGTACAGGCCCAACCTGTACAACTTTAAGATAACCCACCCTCACCCCAGTAATCAGTTAAGTGAGCCATCCCTGAATTTTTCTAATGCAATAATATCCTTTTTAAGCAGGTGGAATTTTCCTGTCCTGCATTATGGATGATTAATCCTGTACCTGGCAGTGGAATAATATAAGCAAAGAGTGTAGTAGTAACACCTCCTGATGACCAGAACCAAGTAATTATGTCTTCAGACTTACCAAAAGATTTGGTGGACCATGTAAAAGTCCACTGACCTTGGGTGGGAATTTCCAGTCTTGGGGCAGGCTTGGCCAGAACATCTTATCCAGTGGCCGGACTTTTACTGGCATGCCCATCCCGATTCCAGCGGGTGAGGCTAGAAGAACGGCATTCTCCGTTGGCCTCGGGCAGGACTGTATGAACCTGGGGTGGCCGTGCCGGTAAAATTCTGCCCAGTATCTAGATCTGGTCTCACCAGTGCCCTGTACAACTGCAGCAAAGCATCCTGACTTTTATATCCCATTCCCTTTGCGATAAACGCCAACTTGCCTTCCTGTCACTTGCTGTCACCCAGATCCAACTGTGCCTCAGGAGTTCTGCTTTCTCTCTCCATTTCAGTAAAATGATGCTTCTTAGTCTTTGTTGCCAAAGTGGACAAGTTCACATTCTGCCACACTAAACTCCATGTGCCAAATGTTTTGCCCACTCACCACTTATTGATTCTGCTTTGTTATATGACTGAGGTGATGCGTGCTGAGTAATTCCTAACGTCTAAATTAGAGCTCAGTGCATGGTGTATTTGTTAATGTGGAAGAGAGAGACAGATGTTGAAGTTTTTGTCCTGTACTCATTTAATTTGGGATCCCTGCCATCCGACAGATGATCTAAATCCGTCTGTCAATTATATTGATTAAGAACTCAAATCCAACGGGAGTTCGCAAACGGTTTTCACACCCACGGGATTTCCTCGCTGGACTGTCCCTGCCCCACCCACCCCCCCTGACAATATCCATTTAAATATATTTTAAAATTATTAGTGAGCTTCCCCACTCTGTTAGAACTCTCACCTCCCCCCACATTAGGATTTCCCACCGTCACGTTGGCAAGTTTTCCGATAGCTTTTGTTAAACGGGAACCTGGTGAATGGTCCCTGCCGGGGATGCACAGGTGAGTACAGCCCCCAGGGAGGAGAGGTAGAACCCAGGCAGAATCCTGGCACTGCCCTGGACATTGCCAGGTTAGGGTGCATTGGCCATGCTAAATTCTCCCTCAGTGTACCCAAACAGGTGCCGGAGTGTGGCGACTAGGAGATTTTCACAGTAACTTCATTGCTGTGTAAATGTAAGCTTACTTGTGACATTAGTAAATAAACTTAAAACTTTTAAACAAAAAGGAGATACAGGAGAGATAGACCTGCTTCTGAGATGACAGCATTTGAAAATTTCAGAAAGAAAAAGGGAACAATTTTGAAACTGTGTGAATGAATGAAACAATGTCCCTTTTCTGAGGGTGGCAGTAGGAGGGCAGCCCAAGAGGCAGTGCTGGGCTAAGTTCCTTTGGGGAGGTCCATGGGGGAATGGATCCATGTATCTATGGGGAGGGGGAGCATTCCTGTGTGTGTGGGACAGGGTCTCCATGTGGGTGGGTGGGTGGGGGAGGGGGGCTGGTGGTGAACTCGTTTTAATTTTTATTTCTGTTTTATTTCTCTTGGAGACTGAGGTTGCTGATGGGTTGGGCTCTGGTGTGGGACCCACCTCCAGCAATTCTTTTAAGTAAGGTTAGAAAAATATGGTGAGGAAAGCTGTCAGCAGAGCCAGTGGGATATTCACTGCTTTTTCACATACAAATTAGTTGCCATGATCTTGCACACTAAATTAATGAATCTTCCTTTCTGCTCAAATTTGGCAAACAGACATTTCCTCGATCTTCATTTCTACCAGCAGTCCTGTATCATAAAATGCCAAAAACGGCACAGTTAGAAAAACAGAAAATTCCACCCTTGGAAAAGGGACATTGTTTCATTCATTCACAGTTTCAAAATTGTTCCCTTTTTCTTTCTGAAATTTTCGAATGCTGTCATCTCAGAAGCAGGTCTATCTCTCCTGTATCTCCTTTTTGTTTAAAAGTTTTAAGTTTATTTACTAATGTCACAAGTAAGCTTACATTACACAGCAATGAAGTTACTGTGAAAATCTCCTAGTCGCCTCACTCCGGCACCTGTTTGAGTACACTGAGGGAGAATTTAGCATGGCCAATGCACCCTAACCAGCACATCTTTTGGACTATGGGAGGAAACCCGAGCACCCGGAGAAAACCCACACAGACACCAGGAGAACGTGCAGACTGCACAGATAGTGAACCAAGCCTGGAAGTGAACCTGGGTCCCTGGTGCTGTGAGATAGCAGTGCTAACCAACGGGCATTTTGAATCACACCAATTAGGTTCCACCCCCCTCACAGCATACAGTCCCCCATGCTCCCAGATCTCTACGTCTGTAATGTAATACCCCACCTCAGGCTCTGTGCATTCTTTTACATGGTCGAATGCAGTATTCCTTCACCAGTGCCTCTCCTCCATGTTTATTTTGGCGAGAATGTCTCTTGACCCTCTTCTATGTGATCAGAGCTACAACATCTTTTGTCAGTGCACGTGAATGCATCCAGGATGTCCGCTTCATCTAAATGCTGCCCCTTGCCAACTGGTGTATCTGGTGTACCACTGTATGCCAATGAAACCCAACTCTAACCTCTTCACCGCCTCTGTGACACCTCAGCTGCCTCTGTTCATCGTGTATTCAGAATAGCAAGATCTCACGCTCAACACGCCATCTCTCTACTTTCAGCTCCTCATTTAAAAGCTTTTCAAAAACCCACCTCTTTGATCAAGACTTCCCTCACCTCACGTCAGCTTTTCTTTGGTGGCTTTTTCCGAACGCTTTTGAAGAAAACTTGGTGTTTCTTCAACGTTTTTTAATCACAATAAATACTTTGTCAAAGTGCAGGAGAAGATTTTGCTAGCTTATCTTTCAATGATGCAGACAGGGAATAAACCCTCACCACTCAATCCAGCCACAATAGGAGCAATTCACACTTCAGTGAATCCTTTATTCTTCTCAGTGAAATGTACAAACTGAAATGATACAGCCTCCCAGCAATGAATGAAAGTGACTTGCCACGGAAATGACATTGTAAGTACCACTGGCATTTTTCAGAAACTTGCAAATGCTGCAACAGTCCTTGTAAAGATTTGCAAGATATTTATATTTTGTAAGCAATGTTTGAATGGCCAATATCTTCCCAAAATAAGCAAGTAGGGCGATTGATGGATGAGACTAAACACACGATGTGCAGAATTTATTGCCTTGCCTGAGGTGAGTTTGTAGGTGGGGGTGCATTTAATCAGGATGGAGGGTGTGAGGTAGGGATCCTACCTCTGCGCCAATTAAGTCCAGGGGGGAGTGAAGGTTTGGGGATAGCTTTCCTGTCCCGATGCCACTTTAGGATCTCACTCTGCCACTGCTAGTATTCAGCTAGGGATGGGTGGGGCATACAGGAAGCCTGAAAAACAAGCCTTTGCGGTCTCTCGTGAGAGATCCCGTTGAAAGGCACTCAGTCCCCAATTGAGGGACCCATTATTGGGAAGGGGGTTCTGTTGAGAGCCAACCCAACTCCCTTTCTTTCAGACCCCCCCCGCAACTGCCCTCGCTCACCAGTGGCCTGTGCCCCGTGCTGGTTATGGAGGGTGCCTTACATCAGCTATCACTGCTGCTGGTGATGCTAACAGCAATCCAGAGCTGCTAGCTCTGGCCAGCAGTGCTCAGGGGGTGAGAATGGCATTTACTATGGCAGGCCTGTTATCAATGCAGTCTGATAATTTAGCAACACTGCAAGAGTTGAGCCAGGTGGTGGTGCGGTGGAGCTAGGTATGGTACATAAATCGACACTGGGTATTTAAATAATTTCTTATCTACATGCAGGCAACATATAGATAATAGGTAGGGTAAGAAAAATTCTTGGGCATCACCAGAGGTAACAATACAGGAACAGGAAAAGAAACCATTCCAACTGATATCCTGGCAAGAATGGAATGGGTGAGAGCAGTCCCACCCAACTGGGTGACAGTGGATAGACATTGGAGGAGGAAGACTTGGTAACTGTGTTAAAGGCAATGTTAATTTATCTTGTGCATATTGTTTCTAATAGTAGCTTTTGACTATCACTGAATTTTTTTTTGCATTCCTGCTGAATGGAAATTATAGTTAACACAAATGGTATTTTCAGTATAGCATGCTTCTTCCTATCTGCATAATACCAAATGTTTACAGTCTTCACATTGTAGCACAGATTCCATTTAAAAGCATTTATTCCTCCATGGCTTTCAAGGCCACCATTTTAGATCTCCTCTTACAGGACCTCAACTCACAACAGTACTGTTTGAGACTCAAGCTAAAAAAGTCAGTTCCAAGAGTGACAATAGTGTACCTTAAATCGATTTTCTTACAAAAATCATACTGTCTGCACTCACAGTCTTAGTTGATGTCATTGTTGCCAGTTTGGCTGGAGGAGTCTTTTTGTTGCTGCTTAAATGGGGTTTATTTTTATTGGAATGTTTATGGTCCTGCATTTAGGAGAAAAACTGGTTGGAGGATCAGGTGACAGAAACTCTTTCATTTTCAGTTGCATTTAGTTTGTTTTAAAAGGGGCATCAAGCTGAAAAGTCTCTCTCTCTCCCTGCTGTTGGAATTCTGCTGGTCATCTGAAAGCAAGGTCTTGCCTTTCTGAAGGGGGGACTCTGCTGTTGAAAGCTTACCTAGAGTCCCTGGTGTTTTGAGAAACTGTTCTAACTTCAAATTGTTCTATTCAGAGAACTGCAGACTTCATCCAAAGGACTCAATTCCAGTATCATGAGCATAAGTATTAAACCTGTTTGAATGGTATTGTTTATGGGCTTGGTTTAATTGGGACAGCTCCTATATTCATTAAAAAACATAAAAAAAATAAAAAAACATAAAGGATTATACATTATCATGATTATTTTGGTGTTGCTTGTAATTGATAGAAGTTATTGCTAATATTCTTACTATACATGTTAACTATATTTTTAGATACTTTGTTTGATAAAAGCTTTCTAGTGGGTCATTTGAATCATACCTGAAGTGGAACCTATCATGCTTATCCTAGCCAAATTAATATGCAAAACATATGATCCAGGTGGACTCCATGGAGTTTCTGACTTGAACCATAACACAAGTATTTAGAAGATGGTTAGTATTCATTTACCGATCTCAGGACCCCGAATTAGTAATCAGACCATTCCTCCTATCAGTGACCTGTAGTAGATATTGTAAATTAGGACCTTATTCAAAACAAAATCTGAAATATCTTACAAATGTGCTACTTAAAATTTTCTATAAATTTAACAATGGTATCACAAAGCACAAATTCGGAATAAGAAAACCAAATTTATGGATGTTTTATTCATTGTATTTGAACATATTATGACAGTTCTCATTGACAATTCTTTATGGTTCTTAATCTTTTTTCTATTTGTGGACTAAAATTTTTCAAATATCCCTTTTCCCACAGGTTGTTGTAAAATGGACCTCAATAATTCTTCTGTAGTGTTGTGCCAATACGAAACACAGGAACTTGTCGATAATACTGGAGAAGGCCGGCATCAGTGTAACATCACTCCTCCCTCTGTCTCCTGGTATTTTGCTCTTCTGAAAAACTGGAAACTGTGCAACTAACTTTTCCAAACAACCCAATCCATTGGAATGAAACAGATCATCTGGTACAGGTGATTCATACATGAAAATGGGTCAGCAACTGTTTCAAACAAGCTGGGCTCATTTCAATGTACTTTGTTTTAATAGAGAAGAGGGCATGTGGACAGACAGCCACCAATGCTGTTGGACTTTTCACAGACATGAGCGAGATGTTACCTTCAGTTTGACTGGGTATGGCGATATGCAGGTACAAGCTTAAGAACTTGTTAAGTTATGAGTTGTAAAACATTGTGCACTTTCCCCATTACTTATTTGAAGGATTTGTAGGTTCTAAAGGTACCTATATGCTTTCTGAATCGGGATCATTCTAGAAGCCAGCTTTGGTAGTAACATTGAGCTGAATTGTCCCATAAAGTTACTTCTTTCTGTTAATGTTTACAACATAGTTAAATTTGAGATAGATATAATGTGCTGGATCCATACATAAAATCTGATGAAAAGCAGTGTTCATACAAAATCTAATGATGTAATTTTACTGCAGTAGAAAATCATGTAAATTTCTAGGTATATAAAACACTGCTATGTTTGTATTAATTATTAGATTGAATTATTTATTTAAGCAGAGATTTAACACTTTGCAGTTATATATTCTCATGTTTAAGTTCCAAATGGTAAGCTTATTTTGATACTATAGAACAGCTTTTAATTATTTTTATTTACAACTGCCTACTTTCATGCATGTGTGTGTATATATGTGTATTTTAACTTTTCATGAAAAATGAAAATCAAACAGGAAAATAACTTCCCCAAGGTTTTTTCCCTTAATTTCTAACCGTGTATTTTAATGCATTATGTGCTGTGAGGATAAAAAATACCAAAATGTGCAAAGAATACAATTGTTTCGGCAGCTCCTGTGCACTTAGGTTACCTGTAACGGGGTGGCCAAGCATCGGTGGTGTTTAATTGCTTCACTAAATGAGTTGTGACTTTGAAACACAGAATACATTGAGCAAATGTTCAAAATTGAGCTACAGCAGTGACGCATCAATAATTTGACCATAAGACCCACTATGATTATACATACAAAACACATAATCTACCCAAATAGCAGTAGCAACAGATGCTGACAGAAATAGTCCTTGCAGTTCCAAAAGCTACCATATTGGAGTTTGACTAGGCAACAACGCTGCAGCTCGAACAAGAGAATATGATAGTAACTTATTAAACTGGTAACAAATACTAAATGATAATGTGTTAAATAAATTGTTGTGAGATGTTTGAAGAATTAAATCTAGAGACACCACTAGTTGTTTTAAAATTTAGTTTGAAATTGCCTCTTAACGAGTTTTTTTCCTGCATTTTCATCCACACATTATAAACTACAACAAAAATCTAAGTGTACAGTTTGCTCCCTACATTTTCTTGTTTAAAAAATCCATGAGCTCAAGGGAGGATCTGATATTCCTGCTTTGCTGAATGTAAATTAATATTTCTGCTCTGGATCATTGCAAACTCTTCTAGAGGACCTAGTTAGAAACTGACTTATCAAGTTAATAATTAGTTGTGTAGATGAAAATGGCCCAGAGCTTTAGCTGTTGTCAATACATCAACATAGTTGGCAGATGTGCTATATAGTCATTACACAATGCAGATTATTGTACTCTCGATATAACTTGCTCACCTACTATCCTCTCATCTATTCCTTGGAGGTTGATGTATTCTTTTAAAAACATCACTTGCTGCAGTGAGTTGGTTTAATTTTTGCATATCAAAAGTCAAATTGCAGTAATTATTTATTCTTTTTTTTTAATCAGTGTTATAATCACACAGAATATTACAGTCATATAGAATCCCTGTGATTAACTCTTTGGCTAGATAATGAACAGTACTGTTGAATGAATGTTCCTTACTGATATTGAACAGTGGAATTTTATTTTGTTTCATTTGACCAACACGTGTTCTCTGTCTATAGGATTTGTTTTATTTCCCTAACTGATTGCTGCTTGGTCTCAACAGAAGCTTTGTGCTTCTTTCATCTTGGATTTTTCCCCCTGTATTAATTATGATTTTTTTATATAGTTGATTAAACAAACCTTTTTTCTTAAGTCTTTTGTTTTAAACGTATCTTTTCATAAGGTCAGTGAAAGCCAGTCGAAACAACTTTAAATGGTACCCTCTAGCCACTTGTACTTATGAACATACACGTCTAGTAGAGTCTGTGCATCGGGCACAAATATCTGTGCCCTGAATTGATTCCAGGTGATGTCAAGAGTACATTCACTGGGCATTTACTTATAAAAAAGGCTGGTAAGTATATGGTCTTAAGTTTTGTAAATACAGTTGAACTGTATAATGCATTTTTCTTGCAGTGAATGTTTTATTTATCAGATTGAATTATTGGATAAATACTAAAGTAAGTTACGATTGTCAGCAATTGTGTATATGAAATTCACAATTCATCTATTAACTTTACTGTATTTGGTTCTATTGATATGCAAAGGACATGTCATGATTACTGAAGATGTGGGTATTGAGAATTTTAACAGTGCAATGTTATGTTAAGAGTTGAAACATTGTGCCAAATGTCATTTTTTTATACAAATCATGTTTCCAGATTGTATATGAATTGTGTTGTGAATTAATGTTGGATGTATTTATAACTATAACTTACTTTGAACATGTGTATTAATGTTGAATTGACCAGAATAAATATCAAATTGGATCAAGTTTATTTGAGCAGTAGGGATCATTTTGAAATATTTCAGCACACAGTTAAAAATGGTTTCACAATTTTTGCCATAAAATTGTGTACAGCCATTTCAATCTCAAGGTAACCAATGACTGGATGTATGCTGGAAGATGCTTTGGGAGATCCATCAAAAGTCCCAACACAAGGACTCTTCAGGAATTGCCCAAGAGGTTTCAACTCTTGATGGATCTGGAACTCTGAATTATCGAGCTTAACTACCAGGATACCTACCTTACACAACCCTATCCAACTCCTGGGTAATTATACAACTTGCCTCCTGCCCATCATCCCACTACTACAAAACACATCCTATCCACTTAGCTCACACAGTCATTAACATACAGAAAAGTTTTTAAACGTTCCAAAGTTTTCCAGTGTTATTGACTGAAGAGTTACCAAGATACAGCTGCTATGGTGGTACTTCTTATGAGAGATTGGTTCGACTGGGCCTGTATTCACTAGACTTATTTTGAAAGCGTCCCTACAGTCTCAGGATACAGGGTAGGCCATTTAGGACTGAGATGAGGAAAAATTTCTTCAAAGGGGGTGAATTCTCTGGACATTAATGGTAGCAAGTGGTTTGGGGAGAAAGCAGGAAAAGAGGATCAGCCATAATCATAATGAATGGTGGAAAAGGCTTGAAGGGTACTTAATAATAGAGGAAGTCAGTTATGTCTTGCACTGCTTATAGATCAGTTAGGGCATTAAATAACTTTGTCTTAGCTCTTTCCATTTAATTTTTAATTATTCTGCATACAAAGTTACTACAATGTTCTCATACTGGACAGTCTGTTGGTAAAATACACATCAGTCGATATGGTGCACAGCACCACCAGCTGGATAAAACAATCACTTACCATCTCCTTTTCAATCAGTACTGCCATTGGTATTATATGGCTTATTGATTCTACACATTGTGCAGTGGGTATGGAGGGGGCATGGATTGCATATCGAGGGGCATATGGAAGGGACATGGATGATATTAGCAGACAAATGCTTTTACATCTTGCCTTTTTAAAAGTTCCAGACTAGTTCACAACTGCAGAGGGGTTTGAAATACAAGTCCATGAGAAGCTGGCTGGACACCATGAAAATTGGGGTCCTGGGAGCAGGATATTAGATGCCTATCCCCTGCAATGGTACTGGCTAGGCAGGGAGTGCAGACTCATTACCTGCATCTTTATACCCTGTCCAGCATTGGGATTTGGTCCTGTCCTCATTTTTATAGACCTCCAGAACTGACCTAATGCCACAAAAATCCAGACCTGAGTTTACACTGAGGTTTTTCTACTCTAGAATATTGATTACACAAGAAAACAAACAGCAGCTTCCTGTTTCTTACTAATGGAAAATAAATATTTAAACAATGATCAGTTTGAGCATTCCATGAGGAATGATATGACTGTTATATTAATATATGCTATTCAATTGCATTTGGTCTTTTGTACCTACCTAACTTATGTTCCACGACCATCTTTTTAATATTTCTAAATATAACTTCCAAAAGAATTAACTAGCATTTTTATTGTGCCTTACATGTCCTCAGGATGGCAAAGTTCATCAAAGCTGAGAAATACTACTAAAAAGAAGTTTAGTTAAATATTTATTATTGAAAAATATACAAATAACTTGAGGCTTTTAAGTAAAAACAGCTTTTTGTCACAGTTATTAAACTTGCCCAAGAAAATTAGTTGCTGACATAATTGATATTGTTATACAAGATTGTCCCATGGCCTCCAGAAAACAATAAATCCAACCTGTTATTCTTGCTATTTTCTTTAATTGTGGACAAGGCCATGGGTGATCCACTAATGTTTACATATAAACACACATTCACCATGGATACCATGAGTAAAGTAAACATGAAAACAATGAAGCAATATCTCTAATCCAATAAGTTGTTCTGTTTAGAATTTTCTTGCAACTTTGTTAACAAACTACCCTGTATAATGAACACCCAACAATCTCTTCAGTCTAGTATTATTTTGCTTGGAAATCTTCAGCAAATTTGAGATCGGCAGTGATGGAAGGATTCTCAAGGAGGTGATTTATCTGACATTGTAGATCTGAATCAAAGAATGCACTCTGCGTTGCAGACTTCTGAAATTACAGCATCAATCATAAGCTTAAAAGTGACAGTCAATTCTTAGAAGAACTAACTTTCATTAAGCAGACTTTATACCAATACTAAAAGTACTTTACCTTTTTTAGGCTTCAGACAGAAGCAAGTGGCATCAAGAATTTTGACAATTGTTGCAAACGTAGGTAAATTTAGCATTTTGACAATTGTTGCAAACGTAGGTAAATTTAGCAGAAATTGTCTTGAGATACTGATAGTAAATTTGCCAAAGCTAATGTATTTGGGAACAAGGAGAGTTCCAAAGGCAGAAGCAGTGTGCAAAATCTTTCATCCTATTGCAAATGTATCGCTGTAATTGTGTGCTTAACCTAGCTAAATACTATTGTTATATAACTGGTGTAAACATACAGGCCAGGATTCTCCCAAAACAAAACTAAGTCCTCAACATGTGGGAAAACGGGAATGCTTCCCACCTGCGTTTTAGGCACACTTACCAGAGTGAATCTCCAATACAATATGCATTGTGGAGTGCCTCCGTATGATTCCCTCTGGTAAGTAGGGGGGTGGACCCAAGAGGCTGGCAGCATAGTGCTGAGCATACCATAGCACATGCCAATCTGTCAAAGGGTGTTGATGGGCACATGCATCGTCGATCACTGGCCTGCTTTGCAACCCCCTGGTCGCCGGCACTCCGGACATTCTCCACTCCAAACTGCACTACCCACCCCCCCCGCCCCACCCCCAACAAATACTGACTTCACCGGGCCAGCCCCCATCTCGCCCACGCCGATGACCAGGTCCAATACTACCACAGGTTGCACTGTCCAAGGGGCAACCCCAACCCCACCTTCAACCTCCTTGCGGGGGGAGGCTCAATCCCCATCAGCAAGGTGAGGACATCTCTTCCACGTCAGTGGGGAGCAATCATAAATCCCACTGGAGTGAACCACGCCCAGCAGGGCGGGAGACGCTAGCAGACCCAATAATACCGTCCCAAGCCTGCTAATCACATGGAAATTGTAATTGCCATATAATAAACAAATCTGCACAATTTCTGGCACGTAGCTGATTGCGCTGAAAAAAGCACTTGGGAGATTCGCTACCTGCATTGCTATCTCCCAGTTCAAGCACCCAGCCATAGATACAACTGCAATAAAGTAGAATAAACAACATTTATAATTTGTCTACCTTTTTGTTTGACACAGAAGATGTGATTGGAGGATTGAAGGTCATCTCTTTCATGCTGAACTCCTCAAAAAGCTCTGTAGCGTGCCTGGATTGAACAAATAAATTCATTCAGTCTCTATTCAATCTTAAAAATTCAGCACCACAAGATTCACAATAAGAACAAATAAACACACAACTTATATAGCACCTATCATGCCAATGAATTCATTTTAAAATGTAGTTATGTAGGCAAAAGTGACAGCCAATTTGCAGACAGCAGATACAACTTCCAGCTCCAAGGATTTGTGCATTAGGAAAAAGTGCGCAATTTGAGAAATTAATTACAGATCACAATTTTTAAAGCTGAAGTCATGTAGGCCAGAATCTGTGACACTGTCAATGCATTTTGTTGATGTGAACCCCTTACTTCCTGCCTAGTTCTGCTGTCAGGGCTCCAGAGCCTTCAGATGGAGCACCAACACTAAGATGTGCTGCAAACCTCCGCACTACTGGATGAAAATGTCTCTGCAATAGGAAAAAAAGGTAGAGGTCAATGAAAACCTTGTGGTGACGTTGGATTCTGGTTACATGGAATGCACTGGGATTAAAAGACTAATCACAGATTATTTACTTGCATCAGTGTATCTATTCCAATATTACCAATGAACTTTCCAAATATTGTCATGCAAATTTCAAAAAAGTCTAATTGTCATGGGATTAAACAACATGAATAATAAAAAAAATCATAAAATTAAAATTAAATAGTATCAAGTTTTTTTGCAAAATTACATTGAGAGTAAGTTAACTAATTGAGATGATTCATGTAGATTGCTACTTGCATTTACAGTCAGCATTATATTGCAAAATCTTTTCATCTGGCTGCTACCTGTATGATAAACAGGGCTAAAATATCAGGTAAAAGATACAATGTAAAATGAATTTACCTGGAGGTAATGTAACTCCCACAGTGCAGTATTCTGTGCATTGCAATATTCAGGTTCATCAAGCTCTGGGAGATAAAGTCCACTACCATGAGATTCATTGTCAAGCAAAATATCTGTCTTAGGAAATGACTAGAGGAAATAAAAAAATACACACTGTATATGGCTCAATTCAACTTCAATCCTCCTGTAAGGAAGCAGTTTCTCAAACAGTTATTGTTGCATAAATAATGTACAAATTAACTTTAACCACCAATATGCAATTTATTTTCACCATAACAATCACGTCTTCACTTCCATGCAGTGTGATTCTTTTAACTCCTACTTTATGCAATTACACTTTTGAGACTATAGAAGTGTAAGCTTTATAGGCAAATTCTGGCATTCAAATTATCTGTCACAGACAAAGGTAGCATTTCAAGTAACAGAGGACTCGTCATGATCATCCTATCAGCAAAGGTTACTTTAGAACTTGAGTAACTGCAGAAACCTTCACCAAGCAATGCCTGACTTGAAAAAAAATCAAAATAATGTGCTTATTGACATTGCTAAATTGAGAATTGCATAATCAAGAATATCAAAATAACTAACAATATTCATTTATTTATAGAGTTTACAACACTAAGCAAATGCATCCCATGGTAATTCACAGTAGGGAAGGGGAAAATAAAACCAGGTTAGAAGGAAATATTATGAGGGATGATCAAAGCCATAATTGAAGTAGCACGTTTTAAGAAGGGATTTGGAGAGGTGAAGGGGATTAACTGGGGAATTTTAAAACATGAAGACAAACAACAGAAGGCTTAGTGCTATATTAGGGGTGAAAGATAGGTGAGGAGATGCATAAACCATCAGAGTCAGAGGGAGAGAGAATATTCAGTGGGTGAAAGTAAAACAAGAGAGGCAACAAGGTTGTAGATTACGGAGATAGAAAGGAGTGAGACCATAAAAGGATTTAAACGTGAGGCTAAAAAATTCAAATAAATGGGGAACCAAAGGTCAATGTAGATCAGTAACGTCAGGGATGGCAGGTGAATAAAACTTGATGTCCGATGGATATTGCGAAATAGAGTTTTAGATGAGTTGAAGCTTATAGAAGGTGCAGGATCAGAGGTAAGTCAGGAATAATGAAAAAGTTATCCAGTGGTGATAAAGGTACGGGTGAGCTGAGAAGATGGCTGAGATATTAGCTGGATCACAAATCATTAAGTCAACTCAGTTATAGCTGCAAATTTTCTCCCAGTAAGAAAACACTTACATTCATTAACGCTCTATTCGTTGCCAGGATACCAATGGTAGAATTGGGTAAAACATTAAGTGCAAGAATAGTCAAGCGTTTAATATAAGCAATAGCACGTTGCAAAGAAACTTGTTTTCGGCGTTTTGTCAGCATAATATCTATACATTGAAGCATAATCAAAACATCTTCATTTGTATCTCCTGAAAAACAGAATCAAAAATGTTCAAACAGCTTTTAAAGCAATTTGTTTTGAGAACTGCTTTAAGATGGCAATATTCACACAGGACAGCAGGACAAAACTGTTTCAATTTACTGTTCAAGTCCTGCATTAACTGCATCAGAAATCACTAGTCAGTGTTCCCAGAGACGACAGTAAAAAGTCAGGGAAGGAGTTGAGAATTACCAAACTGCCTTTTTCACTGGATTAAAGTCTCATCTCTCTTGATCTTGTCATAGCTTCTATCAAGAAATAGGCATCAGCATTCCCAATCTAATCGGAATTAGACATAGCAGAAACCATTCAATTTGACAAACAGACAACTTAATTTAGAAAGACAATAAAGCAGGTTGGTGTAAAAATTGGAATCAAAGAAAGAACTTTGTAAGTGAGTCATCTCGAACTGGTTTCAAACCATGAAATGATTCTTCCAACTACTCTAATGAAAGGAACCAAAAGATTCCAAAAATATTCACTAATATTTTCACTTTCCATAAAGGCAAAGAGATCAGGAGTAGGTTCTTCAGGCCTGTTTCACCATTCAGTTAGACACTGACTGATCTGACCTCCATTTCCCCATTTTTGTTCCACAACTTTTGATGCGCTTACCAAACACAACTCTTTCAAAATGTCATTTGATCCAGTATCCAGAGCCTGATACCCTTTCTGTTAAAAAAAAAGTGCTCCCTGATTTCACTGCTAAATGACTCAAGTATAGTTTTACGATTATACCTGGATTCCCCCAGTCACTTCATCATTTTAAATGCCTCAATCATCCCATCAGTCTAAATGCAAGGGTATGCAAACCAAGATTATCAGGCCCTGATGTCATTCTGGTGAATCTGTGCTATACACTTTCTAATGATAGTATCTTGCCTGAGGTTTTGTGCCCAAAACTGAATGCGGTATGCAAAATAGGATATGGCCATAGTTGGAGCTTTGCTTTTGAAATTATATCCTCTCGAGATACTCTTGACTACTTTGTATTTATATTTTTAGTAAGTTGCGCATATGGATAGGACAGCACAGTGGTTAGCATTTCTGCCTCACAGCACCAGGGACCAGAAGTCTGCACATTCTCCCGGTGTCTGTGCAGGTTTCCTCTGGGTGCTCCAGTCTCCTCCCACAGTCCAAAAGACGTGCTGGTTAGGTGCATTGGCTATGCTAAATTCTCCCTCAGTGTACCCCAACAGGCGCCAGAGTGTAGGGGATTTTTCACAGTAACTTCATTGCAGTGTTAATGTAAGCTTACTTGTAACACTAATTATAAATATCAACAGATTCTAGGCCCTAAGACCGTCAAGAAAATAATCCAACTTTTCATTCTCAGATCCAAACTTCCAACTGCTTTAGTTTTACTTCCTCACTCGATAGTCTGTCTGTGTATGCTTTGCAACTACTTGCAAACTTAACCATCATCTGCAAACTACGATATACAATGTATTTTTCTTCATCCTAGTCATTAACATATAGTGAAAAGCTTAGGGCCGAAAACTGATCCATGGGGAACACTACCTGTGATATCAGACGAATCAGAGAACAAAATTTATTCCGTATCCTGTGTCCTATCTTCCAAATAATTACCAACCCATTTCAGTGTTACTCTTATCTCCATACATTCTCAATGTTCCCACTACTTTTTCCCCTGCAAAACTAAACCAGATAAACATGATAATGTGATTAATACTAATAGACATAGTACATTAATGCTCCTCCAAAAATCATGATCAAATATTCATTTGCTTATGGCACAGTTCTTAGGAATTGGAAAGATGGCTTCCAATGTAACTTTCTTATTGAGCAATAAATTAAAATTCAAGAGGTATATGACTGACTTTATATTGGATTAGAACAAAGAACAAAACAGCACAGGAACAGCCCACAAAGTGTGCACCAATCACATTGTCCTACCTGGACCAACCACTCTCACCAAGCTTGTTCATGTGTGCCTATCCAGTTAAGTGTTAAATGTCGTTAACATGTCTGCCTCAATCACCTCACTTGGCAGAGCATTCCAGGCCCCCACCACCCTGTGCAAAACATTCCCCCTTACATTTCTACTGAACCTTTCCCCCCCTACCTTGAACTTGTGATTGTAATTTCTGCCCTGAGAAAATGCTTCCAACTGTTCACTCTAGCTATACCTCTCATAATTTTATAAACTTCTATCAGGTCGCTGTTCAGCCTCCATTTTTCCAGGGAGAACAATCCCAGTTTATTCAATTTCTCCTCATAGCTAATACCCTTCATACCAAGCAACATGCTGGTAAATCTTTTCTGTATTCCCTTCAAAGGCACCATGTCCTTCTGGCAGTATGGCAACCAGAATTGGAAACAGTATCCCAAATGTGGCCTAACCAACATTTTATACAACTGTAACATAATTTGCCAACTTCTACACTCTATGCCCCAGCCAATGATGGTAAGCATGCCATTTGCTTTCTTCACCCCTTGTGCTGCCATTTTTAAGGATCTGTGGACCTGTACTCTCAGACCTCTCAGTGTGTCTATGCTCCTGATGGTTCTGCCATTTATTTTACAGCCCTCATCTGAATTGGATCTACCAAAATGCATCACCTCGCATTTGTCCAGAATAAATTCCACCTGCCATTTCTCTGTTCAATTTCCAGCCTATTTATATCCTGCTGTATTCTCTGTCAATCTTCATTCTGCTCTTGGGGAATGGAGCTGGTTGGGTGTCAAATGCAGCACTTCACCTGTCACACCTTTGCTGTTCATTCATTCATTCAATATTAATTTTTAAAAATGACGAAGTTTAACTTACCAGCATGTAACGCAAACAATATCTTATAAAGATGAGTGTAGAATTTCATAGGATCAATGTTCAGCACATCACCTGAAGAACAGAATAGAAAGTTGAAACAACTGAATTTGTAGATATAGAGTTGTGATGAAGTTTCATCCTAAATGGTTTAAGAAAGAGAGAAACGGAATGATGATCAGGTGTCCTGTGAAATAAGGAACAGTGGCAGCTGTTACAGTTTAGTTATACGGCTGAAAATCTGCTCAATGGGCCTACCTTGACCAGAAAGTATATGAAAGGCAGCCTGAATGCAATGGAAGCACTCCCTGTAATTAAGACTCTGTAACAAGAAAGTGAAGTTCAGACTAAGGTACGTAGCAATCAATACAAAGCAAACTGACTCATTGATACACAACATAACTGGAATAACTTGCACTCACCCCAGAGTCAATCAGAGAATATAGAACTACTAGGAGGTCATCAAAGAATTCCACATTAATGAGGTGAGCAAATCTGAGAGAACATGTGTAAGGTTAATTTTCACATTTGGAAATATCTGAAAATGCAGCAGATTATAGTTGGTTTCATCTAACAGGCAATTGCAAGAGACAAGTTACAAAAGTTAAACACTAATGCTGGAATATGTATTTTAAGCAGTATCCCTGCAAGATGAAAATAAATGAAATGTATTCCCTTACTTGGCAAGGCCTTCCAGAACAGCAGGAAGTAATAGTGATTTTTGTGCTTTCTTTAAGATTCTGAAGTATGTCAGAAACACAATGTTTAGGGTTTCAGTGTGCTGTCATTGAGAAAGAAAACTCCATTATTAAAATATTACTTTGGATTAATAAATAAAATCTATTAAGTTCAACAAATTTTGTACAAAGAATTTAATGAACACAACTAACTATAAGCACTCATAATTTCCGAACTCCAACATATCTAGTGGTATACTCCAAAGATGCACTGTGAAACTCTGAAATTAGCCCCGCCAATCCCGGATATTCCCAGGTAAGGACTGTATGGCATTCACGCAGGAAATTCAAATCTCCTTTGGGCAACTATCCTGTTTAAAAAAAAGGGGTTGAGAGCTTCAAGTTTTTAGATGGCCAGATCACCAACAACTTGTCCTGGTCCCCCCATGCCGACACTATAGTTAAGAAAGCCCACCAACGCCTCTACTTTCTCAGAAGACTAAGGAAATTTGGCATGTCAGCTATGACTCCCACCAACTTTTACAGATGCACCATTGAAAGCATTCTTTCTGGTTGTATCACAGCCTGGTATGGCTCTTGCTCTGCCCAAGAGAGCAAGGAACTGCAAAAGGTCATGAATGTAGCCCAATTCATCACACAAACCAGCCTTCCGTCCATTGACTCTGTCTACACTTCCCACTGCCTTGGCAAAGCGGCCAGCATAATTAAGGACCCCACGCACCCCAGACATTCTCTCTTGCACCTTCTTCCTTCAGGTAAAAGATACAACAGTCTGAGGTCACATACCAACTAACGCAAGAAAAGCTTCTTCCCTGCTGCTGTCAGACTTTTGAATGGACTTACATTGCGTTAAGTTGATCTTTCTCTACACCCTAGTTATGACTGTAACACTACATTCTTCACCCTCTCATTTCCTTCTCTATGAACAATGGTTTTGTCTGTATAGTGCTCAAGAAACAATACTTTTCACTGTATGTTAATACATGTGACAATAAATCAAATCAAAAAGCCTTTGGATGATTTCGACTAAAACAAACTTCAGGTTGTTCTGAATGTCATTCAGCAATTGTTACCCAGAAAAAGTTAGAAAAATTAAAACCACTTCTATTTCCACCCAGATACCTGCCCCACACACATTTCTCCCATTCCCCACGGTGCTCTGTCTAGCCCCCTACCATTCCCCCTGCGTGACTCCCCCAGCCCCTCTTCTAGTCCCGCTTATGATACCCCATAAGCACCTACCTCCTTCCCCCCACCACAACCTCAGGGGCTCCCCGACCAACTACAAGACTTCCCTCACTGCAGTTCTAGAAATGTCTGATAATTAACTATATTTTCTGTTTGCCTGTCACATGTAGCAGAGCTTTAATGTTTGATGTCTTTTTTGCCCACATCTGTTTGGGAACTTAAAGTTCAACTACAAAACTCCAACACTTTACTGGGTACCATATATACATTACATATATCTCACTCCTTTACAACCTTTTAAAATCAACTTGGTTACCTCACTCCACCACCAACATGAACAGCAGATGAATGACTTGCAGAACTTCAACTGTGGCAACCTCTTTATTTAAATTTCAGTACTTTTAGACGTATTTAACTTGACTGGACAAGCACGCTTTCATTATTTGGGTGTAAATCAGGGATATAGAAGGTACTGAGTGCTGAAACATAGAAACCACTTACCAGTTTTAGTTTTTTGCTTTTACTTTCTGAAGCTTCTGTCTCCAGAAGTTCCTTCTCTAGTTTCTCCTCTGCTTTTTTCCACTGAAAAATAAACATTTTAAAATTGATTTACTGGTCAAAACATTAGGAATAATAATTTTAACATGAGTAAAAGAATACTTACACACACCTGCTTAGTCCTACAACAAGAATTGGATAGTGGAAACATTACCTTTCGCTGCATCCTGGAAAGATTTTTCCTCTTCTCTTTGCATGTCATGAATTTTTTTTTAGGGGCGATCTCTTCAGAATCTTTTTTAACTTCCACTTCCTTAATCCGCAAGGCAAGTAATGTCTTCAGCACCTGATTGGAGAAGTATAATTACATTTTGGCAGGATGCATTTGATTGGCACTTCAAATGGATATACTGAATCACAAAGGTGTGGTGAAAGGAAAGACCACCGAGAGTGAACAGTACAAATGGGCTCAGCAAAATTAAATGAATTTATGTAGAATGAGGAGTGGAAGGATGTGCTGAAAAATCAGGTAGGTGGATTTGTTTATAAAAAGGGAAGAAGCATGAGGTTGCTAGATCTTTTGAAGTTTCTGTACATTTTAGAATCATGATGTTACATCCTAGTGAATCAATAAATTTCATACCAACTGTGTGATGCTGCACTGCACCAAACAAGCTGAATTCCACTGTGCTTCTCAGTACATTGTTTCTATAAATTTGTTTTCGTACACTACCCATGTACTAAGGCTGCGGAGATTGACATGCAACCTGCTCCTAGACAAACGCAAGAATGAGAGGAACCGTGGTAACCGAGTAATTTTCATCTGAGGAGATGAAGCAAGATTACACTAAGCACTTCTAATCTTGACGTGCAGATATAATTTGAACAACGCACTGAATAAAAATGCAATCAATTTCCTCATCAGCACTTGAAAAAGTTATGATAAACAAGATACTTTGGGATTTGGATGCTACTACAGTTATTCTTTCAAATTTAATTTGTCTACAATCCCAGAATACTTTCTGGATAATGTATTCAGAACATCCAGCATTAAAGTCAAGCAATTGATAAAGTGACACGAGGAAGTAAATATAATCTTTTAGTTACAGAACCATTCTGAAAATTAACAGTACCCGTAATACCATCCCAGGGTGCAAGCTGTAGCTCACCTCACTGTCACAGATAACCTTTTTGTTCACTGTACCTATGAGCCAAAATTGAGAACCCCTTAACTTTTTGTAAAGGGAAGAAAAAGATGCTGAAGCAAGAAGTAACTGGAGTACTCTTCTGCAGATTCATAAGCACACTACTCCTCACGCTGCAAGCCCAGAACAAGTGCTTTGCAATAACTTAGAGTGTATTTTGAATTTACAGATTTTACTAATCTTCAGACAAATAAAAAAGGAGGTAATGAACCACCGTGTCACTGGAACAGAACAGAATTGATGCAAGGAAGAATTTTACATAAAATACAAGTCCTCAGGCTATCAAACAGTAATTCTGGCACAAGTGGTGTCAGAGACATTAAAATTGGGCCTAACAATCTTTATACTGCAGGGTTTAGTCAATTTAATGGGGCTTATATACTTTCCTTTTATGTCCATCTCATTCTGTAAGTTTGGCTAAACCAAAGTTTGTTACACAGAAGTCAAAAGGTTTGTTTTTGTTTCTAAATTACAACCTGGAGGTTAAAAGTAGTTCATTCAGTTTATATCTGGAAGCAAGTTTCTATATTTGCCTTAAAAGCCAAAACATCTTTGTTTTTACACAACAGGTCAGAAAACTGATGTAGTTATACTGGGTGAAAAGAGGATACTGGAGGGAGTTAGCTCTATCTAAAAGGGACTGTGAAAAGAGGACTAGGAGATAGTCAACAGCACCTAGATCTTTCTTTTTCAACCTCCAATATTTGGTATAGGGAAAGAAATAGAATGGCGAGTAATTGATAAGTTATTCTACTTCTAATAAATAGTTCGCAAAGTTAAGGAATGGCAACTCTGCTTGGTCGAGTACAGCATAGGAAGTCACAGACGCACCACGTGTCCTAGACAAACACATCTGTGGGGCATGTCACCGGCTTCAGAAGGTGGAGCCCTGGGTTTCAGAATTCAAGAGGCGACTGAAGACACACTGTGGTGCACCCACAAGTTGGAGAACTACATTGACAGCATGTTCAGAGAGATGATCAAACGTTCAGAGCATGAGGCAAAGGGCAAATGGGTGACCACCGGGCAGTCTAAGTAAGAGAACTAGGCAGGTAGTGCAGGGATACTGTGTTGATGTCACTTATGAACCAGGGTTCCGTTGTGAGCTGTCCCAAATTGGCAGCCTGTTATTTCTGCAACCTAAAGGGCAGTAAAAATTTCTATTTCTGTTGACACCCTTTCAATTTAGATCACTACGGCTGCTATCTGTTATCTTATGCAAATTGATTCTACATGTGATTTTCTGAATTAAGATATAATGAGATATTAGTGAGAGACGCACTAAATGCCCTGAATTAACAGTTACCATCACAACTTTTTCCCAGATTCCTATCTTTCCCCAAAATGTCAAATCCTCTTAAATATTCAAATACCAGTCTTGGCCAACTTGCAACCAAAACTTTAAACGGCTACAGGGTCATAGACATTCACATCTATTTGTCCTTTCAATTCATATGTTTTGTTACAATCGTTGCATGCTTTAAGATATAGAGCCTTTATTTTGTATTTTTACCACCCCCGCAAATTCTGGATTTACCGGCTGTGCAGTCATAAGGTTGCATGCTCTGTCCCTCCCTGTTACACTCTGGTTATCATTAGCCACATCGCTAGCCTGTTCTGACACCTTGTCCTTTCTCTTAAATTTACCACATCTCCCCTCATGTAATTCCTCTACATCAATAATGTTATGGCAATATCTTGCAATTATTTAATTAGAACTTACCTCAGGTCTGACCTCATAGTTTCTGCTTTTAACAAGACCAGAAATTATTTTGACCACAGCAAGTGAGGACTGGCCAATTTTGTCCTGCTTAAAAAGTTTTTCCACAGCTCTGCAACACATTTCTGAAATCTGAAGAGACATAACTGTCAAACATCACAAAATAATATCACGGAATTTTATATCACAAAACAGGATATTTATCCATCATGCTGTGGTCCCATTCCGTGCCTCTTTCCATACCCCATAAAAGTTTTTCTTTCCAAGTATTTATCCACTTTCCTTTTGCAATCCAACATGGACTCTTCTTCTAATGCTCTTTATGGAAGGGCAAATCATAAACCCTCAAACTTGTCTTTTTATTGTTATAGTGATGGACTCTAGTTCCAAATGACTAGTGGAAATAATTTATCCTCATTTACCAAGATGCCAGCCTTAGGTTATTGGTAGCAATCTAGCCCGAGTTAGGAGGTTGTGGATTCAAGCCCTATTCCATATATCTGAGCACGTAATCTAGGTTGATGCTCCAAGAAAATATCTGTTAACATGAGATGTTAAACTGAATCTTCATTTGCCCTATTAGGTGGGCAAAAAACATGAGTAGGGAGTTTTTCAGGTGTACTGAAAATAAATATCCCTCAACCAACATCATTAAAACAGATGGTCTGTTCATTTATCTCATTGCCTGAGCTCTTCCTATATCAAACCTGGCTGAAGCATTTCCCTAGATTAAAAAAGTGATTACATTTCAAAAATATTTAACTGACTGTGAAACAATTTGGAATGCAAAAACATTCTATAAATGTAAGTTGATTTATTTTATCAAAATGTTTAACAAATAAATTTGAATACCTCTGCCATATCTCTTCTTAACTGAAGAATAGTCTGTCAAAATTAAAGCCTCGCAATCAGCTACCTTTCTTGTTAGAAGAGCCTCCACAATACTCTGGACACAAGGTAAGGTGCAGTATATCTTTATTCAGGCACAATAACCAAAACTGACCCTACAGCTTAATGTAAATTCAATGTAAAGCCCAAGAACAAATTCTGCCAATTACCAATTTCTTAGATTTTTTAAAAGAATGCATTATCTGATCACAAAATTGCTTTAAAAACAAAATGTCAGAAATTGCAGTTAGAGAATTCTGGTTGGTAGTGTGCCGGATAACACAGCTTACTGTACATTAATGAGATATTAGAAATACTTCACATTTGAATATAGAGAACACCATTTTAACCAAATCAACAAAACAAAGCAAGTGCTATGTGATTAAAATTAAATTACTATCAGGTTATTCATATAGGTTTATGATTTATTTCTGATTCTTTTTGGGCAAATTTAAATGCTCAACGGAACGTCCAACTGAAATAGCCTTCCGCAATGATGATCTGGCAGTTAGAAATTAAAAACTCCCAAGATTTTAATAAGAGGACAGGAAAAAGTAGAGGTTTTGGAACTTGTAGCCCAAGGATACAAGTAACCCTGCTATCTACCCTGCTCATTACTACCTCAAATAATTCTAAAGTTTGTCATGCATGATTTCGCCTTTGCAAAGCCATGCTGACTCCATTTCATTACATTATGTAATTTAAATGCTCTGCTATTGCATCCTTTATAATGGACGCTAACATTTCCCAATGACAGAGGTTAAGCTAAATGGCCTGTAGTTATTTGCATTATGCCTCCCTCCCTTTTTGAATAAGGCAGCTTTCCAATCTTGTGGGACTTGACAGAATTTAAGGATTCGTGGAAGATTACTACCAGTGCATCTACTATTTGTGTAGCTACTTCCTTTAATATCCTGGGATGCAATCCATTAGCTCCAGAAACTGTATTGAACTTTATCCTTATTAGTTTCCCAAGTACTTTTTCTCAATTACACCCGGAGAACAGGGCCAACAATATCGGGAGAGGCGAGAAATAGGGTGCAATTCTTATTTTTGCCTCTTGCTCATATTTCCTGCCCCGCTAAGCTACTTGATTAGCACAGCGGGGTGGAAAATCCCACTGTATATGTTTTTCTTTCAGTTTAATACTATCCTTAACTTCCTTGGTTAACGATGTTGATTTATCCCCTTCCTGGAATCTTTCATTTTGGTAACTTTTAAAAATGTAGGGCGAATTTCCACTGATTCTCTCATTTACCCACCATAACTTCAACAGAAGAGCTGCAGCAACACAGGGTAAGGCCATTTTCAAGCTTTTTCCACCGTTCTTCAGAAGTTATAACAAACGAGTAGGGAATCATATTGGAAATTCACCTCCTTAATATTATAATCAGTTTATTTTTTATTTATTTTAATCATTGTGCAGCATGTAAAATGTATCATACAGGATGGGTATTACTGAACTTAACCAAATGCATGAATGTACATAGAGAGCAGAATTTACCTTTCTTGATGCATCATTCATAAGGGGCACAATCATCACACCAATGTTGTTATGGAAGTTAAAATGCGACAAGGCCACGAGCAGTTCACAGAGACATTTTACAGCAACTTCTGCAAGGCTTTTGTATGCTTTTAATGAAACAACATCACTCTTCTTTTTCTTCATTTGTTTCCAATCTGGATGAAGAAAAAGAAAAATGCCCACATAAAATTGAAAGTGGCTATATGTTAATAAGGCTTATATTCAGCTTGCTTCTGTGCTGTGTTGCACAGTTGTTGGCACTGCTGCCGCACAATGCCAGGGACCAGGGTTGAATACCCCAGGTAACTATCTGTGTGGAGTTTGCACATTCTTTCTATATCTGCGTGGGTTTCCACTGGTTCCTCCAGCTTCCTCCCACAGCCCAAAGATGTGCAGGTTAGGTTGACTGGCCATGCCAAATTGCCCCTTAGTGTCAGGGAGATTAGCAGGCTAAATACTAAATATTAGCGGGCCTGGGTGGAATTATTGTCAGTGCAGTCTTGATAGGCTGAATGGCCTCTTTCTGCACCATTAGGATTCTACGATTCTACAATTCCTCTATAATGTTACTGCTCAGTCTATTCTGATTTCTGCGGCAATGACCAATATCACAGTCCAAAGCTGATTCTCAGATATGGTCTATAAACAGCATCTTTTACCAACAGTAATTAATTTGTCAACTCATGTCAGAGAAAGGCCTTTCCTTTACTGAACTGAGTTCTGACTGAAGATCTGAATTATAGAGTTAAGCATAATTCATTCACAAAATTATCCTCCAGCTGAAGCTTTGAATTAATGATGTTAATTTGGTTCTAATCAAAATATAGGTTGGAATCTACAATTTACTATTCCCCATCTCCGAGGAAGCGTCAATTTGAAATTTCTATTTCACAAGCTCCCTCTGCTTGTGGCTATTCAGTATTACTTTTGGAGGAAATGCTATCAGACACTGCAAAGCCACCAAACTCATGACACAACGGATGGGCAAGACTAACTTCACAAAAGTTGAGAGATCAATGTAAATCACTCCACATCCAATATCCGATCAACAGGACTAATATTAATGAAAGATTTCTGAATTGTGTTCACCTCCCAGTTAAGTGCTTAATGTACACAACTCACTGATCATATGTAGTCCAGATTCATTCACCCAGGACTGCCCTAGTTAAAATCACCAATAACAGCCTCTTCTTTAGAATGTCTGTCTGGTCCTAAGTTTAAATTTATTTATTAGTGTCATAAGTAAGCTTACATTAACATTAAAATCCCCTGGTTCGCCACACTCTGGTGCCCGTTTGGGCACACTGAGAGAGAATTTAGCTTAGCCGATGCACCTAACCAATATGTCTTTCGGACTGTGGGAGGAGACCAGAGCATCCAGAGGAAACACGCGCAGATACAGGGAGATCGTGCAGACTCCGTACAGACAGTAACCCAAGCTGGGAATCGAACCCAGGTCCCTGGCGCTGAGGCAGCGACACTAACCACTGTTCCGCCATGCCGCCCATACAGCCAGAATTCCTCCAGACACCATTAGGAAGACCAAAATCCTCTTATTTAGCACCTGCCAAAAACTCCAGATATTTATTTCCAACTCTATCCTTCTTCCCCACTCTTCACTTAGTTCTGTGTTAAACAGGACTCTGAGCTGATTGCTGTTTGATTTAGTCCAAGCTTCAAATCCAAAAGTGCTGTCTATCATCAAAATTGATGATGATTGGCACAGTGGTTAGTGCTGCTGCCTCACAGCACCAGGGACCTGGGCTCTATTCCCGGCTTGGCTCACTGTGTGGAGTTTGCACGTTATCCCCGTGTCTGTGTGGGTTTCCCCCGGACGTTCCAGTTTCCTCCCGCAATCTGAAAAACGTGCTGTTTATGTGCATTGACCCGAACAGGTGCCAGAGCGTAGCGACTAAGGGAATTTCACAGTAACTTCATCGCAATTTTAATGCAAGCCTTACTTGTGACTAATAAATAAACTTTTAACTTAAAATTGCCTGCAATTCCCCAGCATCTCCATTCCCCTGCTGCTGAGTTGCTACCATTCTTCTGATACTTTAAGCCAGACTTCTGTACAGTTCTTCATTGATCTCGAGCTCCACAATACAGAAAATACAACATACTGCCTCAAGTTGCACTAGTTGATAAAGCAAGTTATCAATAACTATATGTCTGGCAACACATTAAAAACATGATCTACAAGTTGTGCCCTGCCCAATCTACTCTTCTAAACATTTAGCAGGAGCAAAGTGGTCAATTAACCTGATATCAGTAATGTGAAAAATGCTAGAATCTATTGAGAATGAGATATCAGGACTCTTATATAATCTTATTATGATGTGGAGATGTGAGCGTAGGCACAGTAAGAAATCTCTCAAAACCAGATTAAAGTCCAACAGGTTTATTTGGTAACACAAGCTTTCAGAGCGCTGCTCCTTCATCAGGTGAGTGATGAAGGAGCCTGAGGTAGGAGCAGTGCTCCAAAAGCTGGTGCTGTCAAATAAATCTGTTGGACTTTAACATGGTGTAGTGAGACTTCTTATATAATCTTATTAGGCAGAATCAACACAATTTAATGAAAACAAAGTCACATTTGACAAAGATGTAGTATATTTGAATTTCAAAAGATATTCGATAAGATGCCACATGAGAGGTTGTTACAAAAGATACGGGCTCATGGGATTGGTGTTAATATATCGGCTCGGATTGGGAACAGGTTAACAAGACAGAAAGTAGGAGGAATAAACAAGTCATTTTCAAGATTGGGGTTTAACTGGTCCCCAGTTATCTAGAATCTAAATCCATGACTTTGGGGAGGAGAGTGTAATATATCGAAATGACTGATGATTTAAAACTAGATGGAAAAGGCGGCTGCCAGAAGAATGCAAAGAGGCCAAAAAGTAATGCCTGCAGATTAAGTAATGGGTAACAAGATGGAAAACTGAATAATACGAAGAAATATGGAATTATCAATTTTCATAGGAAGAATGAAAAACAGTCTTTTTTTTAAATTAGACAAGAAACCAGTGTATGTTAGTATGCAAAGGGATTTGGGATTTCTTGTAGATTGCATTTGTCTTTCCAATTGCACAATGTTCCTCCTTATTGCAAGGGAATTGGAATACGAATACGAATAAGTATTGCTACAATTGTACAGGGCTTTAGTGAGTCTACATCTGTGATAACGTGTGCTGTTTTGGTCTCCTCACCCAAGGAGGAATACTTGTCTTTGAAGGAATTTGACAAAAGTTCATTAGATTAATTCCTGGAATGAAAGGGTTGTCCAATAAAGAGAAATCAAGTAGAACGGGTTTAATATTCTCCAGTGTTTAGAAGAATAATAGGCAATCTCACTGAAAGTTTAAAATTCTTAAAGGGGATTGAAAAAGTAGATGCCAAAATATATTGTCCCTGACTAAAGAATCTAAATCTAGGGGTCACCAGATGACCAGTCAATTATTCAGACTGAAATAAGTGGAAATTTCTTCACTCAAAGGGTAAGAATCATTGAGATCCTCTACCTTAGAGGGCTGTCAAAACTGAGTCAATGAGTACACTCAAGATGGAGGATTTTTTGGCTACTAAGGTAATCAAAGGATGTGGCAGAAAAGTGGAGTTGAAGTATCTCAGTGCCATGTGACTTACTTCACTTCCTATTTCTTAAGTTCTCAATGATATGACCCATCCCATATCCTTTTATGCGCTGACTCTTGAATACCCTGCTTGCTCCATTGGCAAAGTAACCCTACTCTTAGGAACCTCTCGCTATAAACTTTATTTTGTTTAGCCTTTTCCCCATTTCAGTGCAGTACTGAGGGACAGATGCCTTTATCTAAGGCACTGTCTTTTGGATGAAACATTGAACTTGGGCCTGGTTTGATTCTTAAAATGGATATAAAAAGACTCTGGATTATAATCTGAAGAAGTGTCCTGGCATCCTGGTCAACATTTATCACTCAACTAAACACCCTTGAAACAGAATAAGTGGGCACTGCCATTTAGTGGCAAGGTATTCCAAACAATATGTTTGGCTACAAGACAATACCTACACTTTCAAAGCAATCAATTAGCTGTGAAGTGCTTTGAGACTTGAAAGGAGTTATGTCAAATGAAAATTTTTTCCCTCTTAAAAGCATTCTTAGAACTATTTACTGAAACACTTTGGGCCATCTCTCCTAACTCTCCAACTATTGCTCAGCATTTATTTCCTCCGCCATGGAAGGCCAAAGGATGTTTTCTATGAAAGTGAGGGCACAAATACAAGTAATCGCTACTGTCTCTTTTTCTTCACTTATGGAATAAAGATTATAAAAGTGTTAAATTCAGAATTAATGTTCCACAGCCAATTAGGTTTTTACTTTTGCAAATCATTGACTATCCATTTTATGCAATAAATACTCAATTTCTAACTGCTTGAGAAAATCAGTGCCTAGAATTCTGAAGACTAGGGATTGCAGCTTAACCCCGACACTATTCAATCCCCCATATCATGGCATGCAGTTAACCTCAAACTGAGATCCACAAACAGCTGAAAGTTAAGAGTGTTTCCAGGAGCTTCACAAAATAATCTCCCTAGCTGCAGAGCAAGAAAGAAAAATACAAGGGGAAAAGGAGATGGAAGGAAAATAAAAAGTATGCTGGTGGTTTTGTATACTATAACAAAAGTTAGTGTTAGGCCTGCACAAGCATCCAACAAGATCTCCACTCCAGAACACACTGCCTTCATTGTGATAATGGATATCTCACATACCATGGTTTTCAGTGGGGAATCTCACATTTAACTTTAGCGGGAAGGGATGGAGCATGGGAGACCCTCTTGCTGTAATAGATTTACTTTATTTACATCTTCCACATTTAACTTTAGCAGGAAGGGATGGAACATGGGAGACCCTCTGCTGTAATAGATTTACCTTATTTACATCTTCCACAATATTGCACTAATGTAAATTCCTTAAATTATTAAATAACACAGAAATTCAGCTGAGTTTTTACAGGCCTGTAAAATATTGCTGTGACTATAACATTTAATTGTTCAGTCACTTGAGTGGCGGGAAGGGAAGTCATCTGTATATAGGGGGTTATCGATTTGAAATTAAATTAACTTACTTTGAACCTGTTAAACATTAAAATATGGGCGACTACAGTTAATATTGATTTGATCCAACAGCTGTTTGTATTAGATCTGAATTGATAGGGTACATATGCCAGTAAAAGGAAATATTTAACCACAATAAAAGCAGTTCAGTTGATTGGAACTGGGACATTAGAAAGAATCATACTTATCCTCATCTTTGGTCTGTCTCATCCCTGTCTACATCAGTGAACAGTCTACATCTACTCTGAACTAAACACCAGTTTCTTTAAAAGCATTGTTAAAACATGCTTTTTTTTGAGTGGCACAATGGCAAGTGGTTAGCACTGCTGCCTCACAGCGCCAGGGTCTGGGTTCAATTCTGGTCTCCGGTGACTGTGTGGAGTTTGCATGTTCTCCCTGTGTCTGCATGGGTTTCCTCCGGGTGCTCCAGTTTCCTCCCACAGTCCAAAGATGTGCGGATAAGGTTGTCTGGCCCTGCTAAATTGACCCTAGTTTCAGGGAATTAGCAGAATATATCTATGGAGTTATGAGAGTAGGGCCAGGGTGGGATTGTGGTCAGTGCAGACTTGATGGGCTGAATGGCCTCCTTCCGTACGGTAGGAATTCTACGATTCTTACACGTAGCATTTCCCTATTGAACAAACTTCTAATTGGGGGGCCGTGATTAATATTATTAAAGGAGCCCTTCAACCAAAAAAGGATTGAAAACCATTGATGTAATGGACCAGTAAAATAGCAAATCGGCCAATTACTATTAAAGTAGGCCAACTATTGGTGAACAAACTCAGTCAGCTTCTACTTTGTCTAATGTGATGCACATATCCTCTCTATATCAAGCAGCAAGATTCTGGCCTGCTCAGTCTAAAGTATTTTTGTTTCAATACACGTCTTCCTTGGGCAACTATCTATGAAAGATCTGCATTTATATGGTACTTTTAACGACTATTGGACACTCAAGCTCTCTGGTGGTACAGAATTCCAAAGACTCTCAGTTGTTTGCATTGAGAGTTTTTTCCTCATCCCTGTCCAAAATGATCAACTCCTTATCCTGAGACTGTGCTTAGCTTAGCTCTAATCGGCTCAAAGCCAACATCCTACTCCCCATTCACCCTCCTAAGTCAAAACTGTTTCTTTTTTGAAACAGCCAATTCCGTAAGTACTTTCTGAAGTGTAGTCACTGTTATAATAAGAACATAAGAAATAGGAGCAGGAGTAGGCCATCTAGCCCTTCAAGCCTGCCCCGCCATTCAATAAGATCATGGCTGATCTGTCGCTGCTTAGTTCCACATTCCCACCCTCTCCCCATAACCCTTAATCCCCTTGCTTATCAAAAACCCATCAACCCGCGTCTTAAAAATATTTAGCGAGGCAGCCTCCACCACCTCAACGGGCAGAGAATTCCAGAGATTCACCACCCTTTGAGTGAAGAAGTTCCTCCTCAACTCCGTTCTAACCCCCCCCCCCTTTATCTTGAGGCTGTGCCCCCTAGTCCTACTGTCCTTTCTGAGCAGGAAGAGTCTCTCCACCTCTATCCTATTCATCCCATTCATCATCTTATATGTCTTAATGAGATCTCCCCTCATTCTTCTAAACTCTAACGAGCCTAGTTTATTCAGCCTCTCCTCATAGCTCAACCCCCTCAACTCCAGTATCAGCCTAGTAAACCTCCTCTGCACTCCCTCCAAGGCCAAAATATCCTTGCGTAAGTACGGCGACCAAAACTGCACACAGTACTCCAGCTGCGGCCTCACCAGTGCCCTATACAGCCGCAGCAAGACCTCCCTACTTTTATATTCAATCCCCCTCGCTATGAAGGCCAGCATCCCATTAGCCTTCCTGACCACCTCCTGCACCTGCAGGCTGGGTTTTTGCAACTCATGCACAAGGACCCCGAGGTCCCTCTGCACCATCGCCTGCTGCAGTTTTTCACCACGTAAGTAATAGTCCTTCCTACCATTATTCCTACCAAAGTGGACCACCTCGCACTTGCCAACATTAAATTCCATTTGCCAGTTCCTGGCCCATTCACCCAGCCTATCTAGATCCTTCTGCAGACTCTCCACACCCTCCGCGCAATTTGCCGTTCCACCAATCTTGGTGTCATCAGCAAATTTCGACACCATACACTCGGTTCCCTCCTCCAGATCATCTATATAAATGGTAAATAGCTGAGGCCCCAGCACCGACCCCTGGGGCACTCCACTAGTCACCAACCGCCAATCCGAATAGCACCCATTAACCCCCACTCTCTGCCTCCTATTTGACAACCAATCCTCTATCCACGCTAACACCCTAACCCCAACTCCATGCCCCCTTACCTTCTGCAATAACCTCTTGTGAGGTACCTTGTCAAACGCCTTCTGAAAATCAAGAAAGACCACATCCACCGGCTCTCCTCTATCCACTGCCCTAGACACATCCTCATAGAACTCCACTAAATTTGTCAGACACGACTTCCCCTTAACGAAACCATGCTGCGTCTGCTCTATCAAGCAATTCTCCTCAAGATGCCTCGCTATTTCCTCCTTGATGACGGATTCTAACATTTTACCTACATGTAGGAAATGATGCAGCTATTTTGCACTTGACAAACTCCCATAAACAGTAATGTGATCATGGCCCGATAACCTTTTTTTGATAATTCACCTGCTCTTCCTCAAAATAGTGCTATGGGCTTCTTTAAGAAGCAAACAAATGGGGCCTCAATTTACAAATCTCATCTGAAAGATGGCATCTTGAACAGTGAAATGTTCCCTCAGTACTGCACTGTAGTGTGCTGTCTTGATTTTTGTTTCAAGCCCCAAAATGGGACTTGAACCAGGAACCTTGTGTTTGAGAGATGATAGTGCATCAACTAAGCCATGGCTCTTTTGCCCCAATTATAATCAATAAAGTTTGTGATTTCCTAAAGAAACAAAACATACATAACATTGTAAGCAGTAAGTACCTTTAACAGTCTGTTCAAGGTTTTCCAAGTAAAACTTGTACTGACATACTAATCCTTCTTCAAATTCTCTCAGATGTAGGGTTTCTTTTCTAACCTGAAAATAAAAGATGTAACACTTCTTTAGTTTGCAGCCATTTCAATGCAGATCATAGCTGAATGACTCAATTTTAACTGTTGCAATGTCAGAGTTGCAGATAAATGGAGCAAAAATTAGATGATGCCACTGGCATTGTATAAGGAACTCAAACAGAATCTCCTCGGAACAATTAGAGGATAATTGTTTAAGAGAGTCTGTCAGTTGGCAATCAGGAAAAGCAGCAGGAAACTATTTTTTTCCCCTCAGTTTGACACTTGTTACATCCAAAATTATATATAGTAGACCTCCTATGGCATTGCAAGTAGTAAAGTGAATGATTATGTTATCAATCCTTTCAAGCCACTGTCGGGACACATGACCTACCAGGTATTCGCAAGTTTAGCCCTATGTTAAGTAAATGATAGACATTACATTTCCAAGGGCAGCACCTTCATTAGTTTCCTGTCGAAGTACATATCCAAAAACAGATTATTATCAATGAATGTTCTGCTGGCATCTTACTACTGATATATCAAGCTGTGTATTAATGGTTGTTTGTGTCATTAGTATCAGCGATCTGTGGTGACTGTTTCAAAGAAGAAACAATTTCGACTTAGGAGGGTGAATGGGGAATAAGATGTTGGCTTTGAGCCAACTAGAGCTAAGCTAAACAGTCTCAGGATAAAGGGTTGATCATTTTAGACTGGGACAGGGAAAAAAACTCTCAACTCAAACAACTGAGAATTCTCTACCACCAAAGACTTAAGGATGCTCCTTCGCTGACTATATTTAAGGCTGGGATGGACAGTTGTCCCCTCGGCGAATCAAGGGATTATGGGCAGCAGACAGGAAAACCGCATTGTCGGCCAAGGTCAGCCATGATCATTTTGAATGGTGGAGCAGGCTCAATGGCCACATGGTTTACTATTGTTCCCATCTCCTGAGTTATTCTGGCAGGTTACCATAACATCAGGAAAGAGTTGTGGACCAGAAGCTGAAATATCTGTTCAATGTTCCATGTCGTCCTCTTGCTGTGACCAACACAATAAAAAAACTAACAGAATAAAAAATATCCAAGTGGCAGCAATTACAGAACGTATTGGATGCTGTTCCCTTAGACAGATGTCACTTCTGATGGCTTTGGAACAAAAAAATTTTGGATTAAAACCGAGTCAGGAAAAAGTTCAGTCTAAAGTTGTTGAACTCAATGCGGAGTTCAGAAAGCTGTATCGTCCCTAATCAGAAGATGAGGTGCTATCCCTCCAATTTGTGTTGGATTTCACTGGAACATTGCAGCAGGCCAAGGATGGACATGTGGGCAGGATGGTGTGTTGAAAAGGCAAGAAGCAGGAAAGCTGGAATCATGCTTGCAGACTAAGCAAAGCTGTTCCCCAAAGCGGTCCTCCAGTCTATATTTAGGCTCCTCCAAAGTACAGGAGACAGGGAGCAACAAATGGAGTAGACCAAATTGTAGGAGGTACAGGAGAAATACATCTTCATCTTATAGCAGTGTTTTGGGCCTTGGACATCGAGGAGAGGTAGATGATGCACCTTATACGGTTGTAGGTGAAGGTGCCATGGGGAGAGGGCAGATTGCCAAGATTTTCTAGAATTTTGTTTTTTTAATTTCAGATTTGCAACATTTGTGTAATGTTCTTTTATGACAAATTTACAGTCAGTTACATGATGAGGTGATCAGAGGAATCTATAAATGGAAAAAGCTGACACGAAATCCATCAAGGTCGAAGTTTTTTCTGAGTCAACACCAACTGGTTTGAAACCATGAAATGAGCCTTCTAGCTGCTATAATTAAAAAAACAAAAAAAAACCCAACAAATATATATAAAATCTTCACTCCCCATACTGGGATGCAAGTAAAAATAAGCCATTCAGGCCCTTCATGCTATTAAATCATGGTGGATTCATACTCCTTATCTAACAAAAGATCTATTTATCATGGTCTTGAAAATTTCAATTGACGTAGCAATCACAGCAGTGGAATGAGTTTCAGATTACTACTACTGTCTGTCTGAAACAGCTTTTCCTGGCTTCACTCTGAAACGGCTGAACTCAAAAATTTAAGATTAGGCTCCACCAGCTAACAGCACCTTCTAAACCTTGATCTCTTCCACCTTGAAGGTCAAGGGCAATCAGCACATGGGCACACCAATAACTCAACGTTCCCACTCAGGCCCTTACAGGAAGTGCTGCACACTGAATGAAACATTAAACCAAGACTCCATCTACCCTCGTTGGTGGGCCAGAAAGATTCCATTACACTAATGTGAAAAAGAAGAGGAACTATTCCCAGTGTCCTGGCCAATATTTATTCCTTATTCAACATCACAAAAACAGACTAGCTGATCATTATGAGTGCTGGTTATGCATATATACCATGGTGATTGCACGTTCTGGACTATTAACGGTATTGGGATGCACTGCTCATGAAATGCACATCTTCTTTATTTCAGTCATGCACCATCCTGACATTGAAACATAACTTCCAATTTTTCATAGCTTGGGTCAAAATCCTGGAACACTGGGAGTACCTTCACAACATGGACCTCCGTAGTTCATGAAACGTAATTAGAAGTGGGCAATTAATGCTAATTTTACCAAAATGTCCACATCTTCAAAGAAAAAATGCAATCAAATTCTTTATTGTAAATACCTTGATGGGACCACCACAACTTACATTATATGTCTTTAACATAACAAAATGTCCCAAAAAGATGTGGCTCAGAATTGAAATGGGAGATACACAGGCAAAGAGATGCAAGGAGGGAATTCAAGAGCTTGGAGCCTGGACAAAGGAAGTCAGGCCACAAATGGTAGAGCAATTACAATTAGGAATGCACAAGAGGTGTGAATTAGAATAGTTCAGACATCTCGGAGGAATGTGGTGGAGATTACCAAGATAACGAGGAACAAGGCCAAGAAGGGATTGAGGGAGGGGCAAGGCCAAGGAGGGATCGGAAAACAAGGATGGAATTTCGAAGTCAAGACGTAGCTTGATTGGGAGTCAACATAGGTCAGCAAGCCCTGGAGTGATAGGGGAGCCAGACCTGCTGAGAATTAAGACACAAGTACAGAGATTTGGATGACCTCAAATTTACAGAGGGTAGTATGAGAAGAAGGGCCAGGTGTGTTGGAATTACACATTTCAGAATTACTTCATTGGTAATCGTGAATTGTACTATATGAATGTATGATCTTTCTTTTGTTAGGCTTTTCAGGATTGACTTTTTACAAATTTTTATAGTGACAGTTTTCTAACTGGTTTCCTCACTTTTGATTTGCATGTTTTTTTATCTATCATGTTTTGATTTTCTGCTTTTTTGTTCCAAGCTAAAATGTGACAAAAAGTGTGCCAAAGAGTAATTTGACGGAAATGTGCACTACATGCAAGGCTATATGGAAAGTTAGTTGGATTAATATTCATTAATAATGTTATGATGCCAACTGTAGTTAACAGCTGAGTTCAAGATCGTTGGTGAAATAATTGTAAATGTTATAAATACAGAATACATCAATTAGCATCTGAAACAAGAAAGGCAAACAACAATTGTTTTTTTATTATTATTACAACCTTACACACTTTTGACAGTACGGCCAAATTCCACCACAACTCAACTTTCAAGTTTGCTGATGACACCACCGTAGTGGGTCGGATCTCAAACAACAACGAGACAGAGTACAGGAAAGAGATAGAGAATATGCAGTACTGGTGCAACAACAATCTCTCCCTCAATGTCAGCAAAACAAAGGAGATAGTCATCAACTTCCAGAAGCATAAAAAAATCTTGCCCTTCTACATCAATGGGGATGAAGTAGAAATGGTCAAGAGCTTCAAGGTTTTAGGTGTCAGGATCACCAACAACCTGTCCTGATCCCTCCATGCGAACACTATAGTTAAGAAAGCCCAACAACGCCTTTACTTTCTCAGAAGACTCAGGAAATTTGGCATGTCAGCTATAATTCTCACCGACTTCTTTAGATGCACCATAGAAAACATTTTTTTTCTGGTTGTATCACATCCTGCTATCCAAGACCGCAAGAAACTACAAAGGATCGCAAATGGAGCTCAGTCCATCACTCAAACTAGCCTCACGTCCATTGACACTTTTTGCTGCCTCAGAAAAGCAGCCAACATAATCAAGCACCCTGTGCATCCTGAACATTCTCTCTTCCACCTTTTTCCAAGAAACAAAATTTTGAGATTATCTACCTACAGACTCAAAAACATCACCTTCCCTGCTGCCATCAGATTTTTGAATGGACCTACCTCACATTATCTTTTTCTACACCCTAGCTACAACTGTAACACTGCACTCTCTCCTTTCTTTCACTACATACGGTATGCTTTGTCTGTATAGTGTGCAAGAAACAATACTTTTCACTGCACACTAATACATCTGACAATAATAAATAAAATCAAAATTCAAAAGACAACAAAAAGATACAATAATCCATCACAAACATATGCAATTTTTTTCTTATGTGCTTCCTAGAAGAAGCTCTATTATAATTCAAAAACAAAAACTCAGCAAGAGGAATTCCAAATCTGTATAATATTTATACTTACAATTGGATTTACACAAATTTCATCCACAACTCTCAGCATGGTTAATCAATGTCTTACCCTGGGAGTTTCCCCAGATTAGTCCTTGCTGGTCTCTGGAATATAGCAAACTGTATTCTGAACAACCATTTAAAAGCTCCAATCTTAAGATAGTGTTTACAACAGCTACAAATATTCCACCACTAGATGGCGAAAAAAACAAAGTATTTATTCTTGCACAAACGATGTCAGTACAGTATTTGGAAATGTCAATTCATGAAACCAGTATTCACATGGATAGGTAAATTATTGCAAATTCAAAATAAATGCAACTTATTTCTCTAAATGAGCTTCCTCCTTTATTTGAAAAATATGTACATTTCTGAACATCAGAACTTGATACTGTATCCAAGGCTAACACAAACATGAATTGGCAAATTCAAATGAATGTCAGACTGCCACAACATGTCAGAAACATTATGAGTAAGGCTTTTACACTTTATACACTGAAATAACTTCATGTGCAACACCTTCAAAATAATTGTGAGGTGAAGAAGGATAGATTCCCTGGATTTCTTTTAAAAGTATGTACAACAAATCAGATGCTAATATAACCTGGGGGGGTTATGTTTTTAAAAAGAAAAAAGTGAGTTTGCTGAATTGAAGGCTGTGCAGAATAAGCATACATCTTCTAAACAATAGTAACAAATCAGAGTGTAACATTTAATCTGTGCAGAAGGATATGCTCCAACTGAACGAGACAAACTCCCAAAAAGAAACAAAATTCAAACATAGGCTACTGAGAGATGGAAGGCTCCTTGGGAAGGAAATGTGTTGGGCAGATTTTTAAAAGGCGTCAACAAGTTTACTGAGGGCATGTTTTAATATTTGTAGATTTTTAAGCATGCTGTTACAACCCTTATTTTTCAACATTATATTTTCAGGTTAATAGAACAAAATGGCATTTAAAAAACTTTCTAAGTATTTTGCGACAATTTATTGGTTTGTTAGCTCCTATTTCCTAGTTCCGTATTGATGAATGATTACTAATTATTTATTTGAAGTTTTTCTAACTGTTTGCCCATTGGTAGATCTCCTACCTGCTTGTTATATTATGACTTTGCTTATTTAATGTTGATTATTTCCTTTTTTGATACAAAAATGGTTTTTATACAGTAAGGGTCAAAGAAAACATACACTTTAGCATGCAAAATTTAAGTAGGACTTACATATTCACACACAACCAATTCAAATTAGATGTGAGAATTCTAATTATAAATTGGTTAATTAATTACTAGTACATATTATATATAGTATAGACGTAACCAAATCTAAACCAGCATGGCTGTCACAACATTAGAAAACATTTCCTGTTGCACTGTTGTGAACCTTTTACTCTATAAATTGATTCAATACCTTTGCAGTTTTCTCAGCTTCAGTTAGAGACCGTATCCTGTAGGATGGTACAATGTCTTTAAAGACCTCCAACAAAGATACCATCACCAGCTTTCGCACTGTCACTGCAACATTTGGATCCTGTTCCATTAGCATCGAACGCAGTTCCTTCAGCTTTTTAATCTGTCAATAAAATAACCGCTTTAAATCAATTTTCAAATGTCTTTACCCCAAATTACACAGTGCTTCAAAGTACATTTATATTTTAAGTAGAAAAAAGAAATGAGAATAGGGCAAGGTCCATTAAAAAGCACATACAATAACTCAATTAATGACAATAAAATGGCATAAATATGAAATTTACTATACCTCCATATTCATAGGGAGATCAACATGATAAGGATTGCATTAAGAAAATAAAAGATAAAAATACTTAATATAGAAATGGGATGTGCTAATTATTGTGGTCTATATGAATTTCAATAAAGCTTTTGAGAAGACCTCATATGAGAGGCTTATAAAGAAGGCAAGGCACATAGGACACAAGGTACATTGATAAGGTAGATTCAAAATTGGCTCAGTCGTAGGAGACAAAGGGTGCTGACAGAAGGCTGCTGTGGTGACTGGATGCCAGTGTCCCGGATGCTACCGGTGATGGGACATTTAAGTTAAGTTATGAAGAGGGAGATTGGGTTGGCTGGGTTGTTTTTGTCAGAGAAAACTGAGGGGCCCACGTTCCCAATGCCAGGTAACTTGGTTAGGCACTAAATGATTCTGAATGAGGATACTGCCAAAAGCCCACAAGTAACCCCATATTTATCATCTGTGCCCTGCATGGTGAGACCCCTGCCCTCCCCTTCCTCCAACTGAATTAATACCAGCTCTGGCAAAAGAAAGACCCTTGAGTGGAGAGCAACTGCCCTTGAAGGGCAATCATGAGCATTCCTACCACAAACTTAGTCAGGGTGGAGGCGAGAATGTCGAAGGGATATGCCCTCTCTCTCCTGCCCAATAAAATGGCTCCCCCTCCCATCCACCAAATTTGCCATAGGATAAGGTATTAAATACCATGCCATGATTCCATTCACAGGTGAGACCAAAAGGAGAAATCATTAAGTTAGGTAATATGAATAAAAGTTAAATATAAAAGCAATTGCTTTGAAGTGTATTAAAGTACATTTGACACTTAGAATATACCATTTTGAATTCAATTTCAAATAATTGTAATATAATTTCATGCTGGGTGTAACATCTAAAAGAGCATTATGAAATTTAATTCATTAGGTAAGCAGAAGTTAGTTCCGCTGTGCACAAGACTAATTTTGCATTCAAAGGTTTGTCACTAGGTATTTTGCATGGACATCATTCAAAGGCTATTCAACACTGTGATACCACTTCTATTGGTCTCAATGTTGCAAGAGCAATAGTAGACGCTAGCAGGTTCTTGTAGTAAATAATTACACTGAAGCTCAATCTTGCCATCAAAAGTACCATGTTAAAAAAACTGAAGTATTTATATTCATTGGCTTCTATGTCCAAAACACTCCCACATTCCTGGGATAGCAGCTGGACTTTCAAAGGCAGTCCTCACTTGACTTAACTGCATAGGGTTTGAAATTATTCTCCATAAACACAAAGGCTCTTACATTGTTGTCTGGTTCAGTCAAAATGGACGATGCTAAAGTGGCTATGTGGATCTTTTTCTCTTGTAACGTCTTTCTTCTCAGCTGTAGCAACTCCTCAGTGGTCAATACTTGAAGAGGCTCCTTTCCAGCAACTATTTCCTTTCCTGCACATTTAAAAAAATTCTATTGTAATTTTTCTCCAGCAGGTAATCAGCAATTTTTTGTCTGGTCATGAAATTGCTTCGGCTAAATGAATATAATTTTAATTCAGAATGTGCAACTAACTTTCTTTTACCTTGTTAAACATTTGCAGCAAGAAATACTTTATCAAAAGTTAGGTTTTAGCAGGATTCAAACCCTTTTTTTGGAGAAGAAAAACATTTAGTCCCATAATCTCTGCACATTATCAACAATCAGAAACTCTGACTTAGAAGAAAACATGTATACCTTCATTCATACAGTAATGAAATATAATTTTCAAGCCGCACAATATAATTTTTAAGCCGCACAAAAGGTTATTACAGAAGGTTGCCGCACAAAAGATTGTTACAGAAGGTTAGGGGGCATGGAGTTGGGGGTAAGGTGTTAGCGTGGATAGGGGATTGGCTGTCAAATAGGAGGCAGAGAGTGGGTGTCAATGGGTGCTATTCGGATTGGCGGTTGGTGACTAGTGGAGTGCCCCAGGGATCGGTGCTGGGGCCTCAGCTATTTACCATTTATATAGATGATCTGGAGGAGGGAGCCGAGCGTAAGGTGTCGAAATTTGCGGATGACACAAAGATAAGTGGAACAGCAAATTGTGCGGAGGGTGTAGAAAGTCTGCAGAGGGATCTAGATAGGCTGAGCGAGTGGGCGACGACCTGGCAGATGGAATACAATGTTGGCAAGTGTGAGGTTATCCACTTTGGTAGGAATAATAGTAGGAAGGACTACTACTTACAGGGCGAAAAGCTGCAGCATGCTACGGTGCAGAGGGACCTCGGGGTCCTTGTGCACGAGTCACAAAAACCCAGCCTACAGGTGCAGCAGGTGGTCAGGAAGGTAAATGGGATGCTGGCCTTCATAGCAAGGGGGATTGAATATAAAAGTAGGGAGGTCTTGCTGCAACTGTACAGGGTACTGGTGAGGCCGCAGCTGGAGTACCATGTGCAGTTTTGGTCGCCGCACTTGCGCAAGGATATTTTGGCCTTGGAGGGAGTGCACAGGAGGTTCACTAGGCTGATACCGGAGATGAGGGGGTTGAGCTATGAGGAGAGGCTGAATGGACTGGGCTTGTACTCGTTAGAGTTTAGAAGGATGAGGGGGGATCTTATTGAGATGTTTAAGATGATGAAAGGGATGGATAGGGTAGAGGTGGAGAGGTTCTTCCCGCTCAGAAAGGACAGCAGGACTAGAGGGCACAGCCTCAAGATAAGGGGGGGGGGTGCAGTTTAGAACGGAGTTGAGGAGGAACTTCTTCACTCAAAGGGTGGTGAATCTCTGGAATTCTCTGCCCGTTGAAGTGGTGGAGGCTACCTCGCTAAATATACTTAAGACGTGGGTAGATAGGTTTTTGGTAGGCAAGGGGGTTAAGGGTTATGGGGAGAAAGCGGGAAAGTGGAACTGAGCCACTTCAGATCAGCCATGATCTTATTGAATGGCGGGGCACGCTCAAAGGGCTAGATGGCCTACTCCTGCTCCTATTTCTTATGTTCTTATTTTCCTTTCAAGTAGTAATGCTTCAGCTGTTTGATAAAATAGAACTACTTGAAAGTTTACAAGTCAAAATGGCAATGAATCCACATTGCGTTTGAGTTGCATTGAATTCAGTCACTTGACCCAACTTAATTAATTTTTTAAAAACAATAAATTTGGATCATGTTTTATCAAAAAGGAACGATCCCCATACAAAAACGCAATCAGATATCTCTAACATATATGTACATCTTTTGAATTATTTTCAACAAAATATACAGACACTTTTTAAGTTTTGAAAGATTGTCGAAAGCATCTGACAAGTCAGAAACTGATTCTTCCAGGAACAGATTCAGATAGAGCTTGGTGTTCAAAACTGAATCAGGACTGGAGTATCACAAAGAAGCGTGCGCACAGCTTCCTCTCTGAAGCTCAGTATACATCAAAATCAAAAAAAGGTTACAGAATCCCAATTGTCGTTTGTATTTAAGAGTGGCAACATTGTGCAGTTTTTTAAATACAGATTTATAGGTTTATCACAAAAAATAAACAATTAAGCATTTTTAATTGTTGTCTAGTCCACTATATGTCAGTCACCTGATTTTTAAATATCTGAAAATGCCTTTTAAATAAAGTCAGGAACAAAACCATTTACTAGTTACACTGAAGAACAATAGTTTAAGAACATAAGAAATAGAGGCAGGAGTAGGCCATCTAGCCCTTCGAGCCTGCCCCGCCATTCAACAGGATCATGGCTGATCTGAGGTGGATCAGTTCCACTTTCTCCCCATAACCCTTAATTCCCATGTTTATCAGAAATCTATCTACCCGTGACTTAAATATATTCAGCGAGGTAGCCTCCACCATTTCAATGGGCAGAGAATTCCAGAGATTCACCACCCTTTGAGTGAAGAAGTTCCTCCTCAACTCCGTTCTACACTGCCCCCCCAACACCCCCCCCACTTATTTTGAGGCTGTGCCCTCTAGTTCTGGTTTCCTTTCTAAGTGGGAAGAATCTCTCTAAATTAAAAATAAAAGCTTTTTGTAGGTGCTGAATATAGAATTTGCACCAGAAAAGTGCTCTAAGAACCTCTTCATGGGCCTGCGAACTGGTGCAATTACGAGAAACTTCCAGTGTGATTAATTCAGTCCAGGGACATGACAGTTTTCTGGGCAAGGCTAGTTGCCAGCACAATGTTTTTAAACAGGTCCAATTGAGGAAAATTAGTCTTCCCTACCAAAGTTGACAACTGAGTGCCAAAAAGAGTCCTCCCAGTCACCAGTTATCAATGTTGTTTAAAATGTAAAAGATGGAGTATAATGTTAGCAAATATGAGGTTATCCACTTTGGTAGAAATAATAGTAGGAGGAAAATTCAAAAAGCTGCAGCATGCTACGGTGCAGAGGGACCTGGGGGTCCTTGTGCACAAATTGCAAAAACCCCATCTGCAGGTGCAGCAGGTGATCAAGAAGGCGAATGGAATGTTGGCCTTTATAGCGAGAGGGATAGAATATAAAAGCAGGGAGGTCTTGTTGCAACTGTACAGGGCAACAGTGAGGCCACAACTGGAGCACTGTGTGCAGTTTTGGTCCCCTTATTTGCAAAAGGATATATTGGCTTTGGAGGGAGTGCAGAGAAGGTTCACTAGGCTGATACCGGAGATGAGGGGGTTGGCCTATGAAGAGAGATTGAATAGACTGCTGTACTCGTTGGAGCTTAGAAAGCTGAGGGGGGATCTTATAGAGACATATAAGATAATGAAGGGGATAGATAGGGTAGAGGTAGAGAGATTCTTCCCACTTAGAAAGGATAGCAGAACTAGAGGGCACAGCCTCAAAATAAGTGGGGGTGGGGGGTGGGGGCAGTTTAGATCAGAGTTGAGGAGGAACTTCTTCACTCAAAGGGTGGTGGGTCTCTGGAATTCTCTGCCCATTGAAGTGGTGGAGGCTATCTCGCTGAATATATTTAAGTCACGGGTAGATAGGTTTCTAATAGACAAGGGAATTAAGGGTTATGGGGAGAAAGCGGGAAAGTGGAACTGATCCACTTCAGATCAGCCATGATCTTGCTGAATGGCAGGGCAGGTTTGAAGGGCTAAATGGCCTACTCCTGCTCCTATTTCTTATGTTCTTATGTTCTCTTCAACATAGTGGCCTGGTGTTTTTGTGAGGTTGTAGTGATACTTCCAGTGCAGTTCACCCAAAACCATCAAATAAGTGCAAAAAGTTGTGAAATTTCAGGCACAAATGTAGTTTCCACAACCATTTGAACATGACATGGACTTACCAGACAATTCTGTTTTAAAAGTACACAAGGAGGGATTTGTAAAATCTTTTTACCTTCTCCATGCTGTTGGTCTTCCTCAGTCATTTCTTCTTCTTCTTCCATTAAAACTAGAGAAAGTATATTAAGAGTTAACATCCCCAATGTATGCAGGTACAGTGGAATATATGAAATAAAGCGCAATATTGATAGGATTGCAATGCAAGTACTATGATCAGATGGTTTAAATACTTGGGAAAAAAAAATCAACATTTTTAGACTAAAAGACAAACCTGATTACCATCATACTAGCCAGGCATTTCAAAACCTACTTTATTCTTCTAAAATGCTCCCACGCTCAAGCCATTACTGACCGTTGTCTAAATTTCAATCTCCTTTCCCAAGGTCCTTGAAAGTGTTATCATTTCCCAGATGTGTCAGTTCTCTGTAACTGCAAACTTGAATCACTCCAATCAGGTTTCTGCCAGTCCCACAGCATTAAAATTGCTCTAACTAAAGTTATGAATTCTCCTTGACTGTGGCCATGGTGTAATAACCTTCTTTGACTTCTGAGCAGTCTTCAACAGATTGAATATAAACATTTTCCTCCAATGTCCAATGCTTCTCCACTGTTGTCTCGGTCATCAGCCAGCATTGTCTCACTATTATCAAATTGTCTGCCAATTGAAGCTCTTTCCACCCTGAGCATTATCATTTCTGCAGCCTCCGAGAATCCAGCATTGACCTCAATTTTCCACACACTGTTTTTGGATGATATCATCTACAGACAAAGTCAGCTGCAAATGAATGTGGCTGACATCATAAATGCCACGTCCACTGAACTCTGCACTTATCTGAAATCCAATCTTGCATGATTTGTAGCATCCTTTAGTAAGCCAATGTGAACATCAATGTTTTCTCAAGCCAGAGTCACAAGCTGAAACAAATTATAGCACTCTTTCTATTTTTTGCTTCTGATCCCAAATCCCTTCCACCAAAAACTGGTTTACTCTTACTACCGCAGCCAATCTGCTGCTGAAATATTTATACAACTTTGATACAGCTAGACTTGATTCCATCAACATTTGTGGCTAGCCTCCCATCTTCTATACTTCATAAACATCATCTCATTCTCTGCTGCCCATAATCCCACTGTACACTAAACCGTGCTCACCGATTATCCTAATACTCCCCAACCTACAACACCCCAAGAGGATATCTTCATATTTAAACCCCACCATGGCATCACCTCCCCTCATCTTTTTAACCTCCTCCAGTGCTACAACCACCTCGCCCCAATCTTTCTGTTCCCCTTACTATGATCTCATCTGCATCCCATCACTGGCTGCCTTCAGCCACTTCAGGATCCATGCTCTGAATTTTCCTGTCTAAATCCCTTTGTCCATTCCATTCCTTACCTCCTTAAGAGCAGCCTTAAGCTCCAATTTATGACCAAACTTTTAGCCACTCCTATTAATTTCTGCTCCTTGGTTCAGCACCCAATTTAACTGCACTGGGCTTAAGAATTGATGATGCAACAACCCATATAAATGTGATTCCAAACTTAGCACTTCTCACATGACTAACACAATCTAATTTATAATCAAAATGCAAATTAACAAAAAAGCAATTTTTGCTAATCCAGCAGTCATAAAACTAAAGGACACTTAACAAGCTCCTCCCTTACAACACCGTTACAACATAATGGACTTCTCTCCATTATTTTGAAGAACATCTATTAACCAAACCGCGTTATACAATATTAATCTTAAATGAGACTTCACAAAGAAATTATCATTGAACGTTGGCGATCAACAGATATTCATGAGTTATACTCACCAGTGTGCTTAGTAAAACTAAAATGTAACACTACCAAGCTTGCATTAAAGGGGAATAAATAATAGTATTTTCTTACTTGGTCTCTCTATTGATTGAGGAATTATGCCCCGTTTGTCTTTGATAGGTAAAAGGTGGATAAGCTCCTTTAAAGGTTCTGTCTGTAAATGTCTTGGCACCTTTTCATACTGTTCCACCACATTTTTCTTCTTACGCTTTTTGACATGGATTGGTTCACTGCAATATTAAAAATAATTACATCAAGCCCCAGGTTACCTGAGATCAAATACTTCGCATAAAAGAGAGATCAACACTGTGGAGAGAACATAAAATATTTGCACTTACAATAAAAAGGCAAATCTTCTAAATACATCAAGTTTGGGTAGCACAGTGGTGAGCATTACTGCCTCACAATGCCAGGGACCTGGGTTCAATTCCAGCCTTGGGTGACTGTGTGGAGTTTGCACATTTTCCCCATGCCTGCATGGGTGTCCTTCGGGTGCTCTAATTCCCTCCCACAGTCCAAAAGATGTGTAGGTTAGGTTGATTAGCCATGCTAAATTGCCCTTTAGTGTCAAGGGATTGGCAGAGCAAATATATGAGGTTATGGGGTTACAGCCTGGGTGGGATTGTTGTCGGTATGGGCTTGATGGGCTGAATTTGCACTGTAGGGATTCAATGAAGTTAAAGTAATTCCACAGACAGTGCTTGAGATTAATTTCACAGTGCTTTATATTTAGAAAAACAAAACCTATTTAATTATCCAATATAAAATTAACCTCATTAACTATTGCTACAGGGGAAGGTGGAAACTTATTTGGTAGTGGGATGGGCAACTGGATAAAACTGAGAAGAGAATCAAGCTGCAGAGGACAGGGAGGGATGAATGGCACTAAGGAATTGCTCAGAAATAGGAGGTTCAGAAAAGGGCAAATGTGATGTGATCCAAGATGGAATTACAGTGCAAGTATGTGAATGCATACAGTGTGGTGAATTAGATTAGTAAACTACAGGTAAAAGTCACTACATGGGACCAAGACACAGTATGAATAAGGAAGCTGGCTCAAAGGGGAGGATTTAGAACTTAATATTCCTGGCTGAAGGTAGGGAAAGAAAGAAATGAAGAGGTCAAGACAATACCGATCAAAGAAAATACTAGAGCATAGGAGAGAGATGTAGTTGAGTGGCTAAAGGCAAAATTCATTTGGTCAGAACTAAGGAACAACTGAGAAGATGTTGCATTACTGGGTGTATATAACTGGTCTAGTATCTTTTACCCAAAGCCGTTAGGGCAGATTTTGTTTTGGATTTCAAATAATTTCAGTTTTCGTATGTCACATATAAACTCACATTGCATTACCCCAAGCCAAGGCTAACTATTGTCTAAAGTAAATAAAATGGCTAGAAAAGTAAGATGCATCACTGAATAATAAATCACAGGGTATCTGAAGAAGATTTTCTTTGACATGTTCACCACAAAAATCACATCTGCATTGCAGACATAAACAACTAGACTTCTTGCACTAAAGGTCAATGAGGTTCAAAAAAAGTGTGGTATTTAGACCTGTTTTGTTTTTAGATTTACAGATAAATAAAGGATACGCAACCTATATAGGCCACTATTAACAGAATGGCAATAAGGGAGTGGATTTGCAAGGAAGTTATAGAAATATGCAAGAACTGCAGAGTTGCAATAATGGGTAAGTTCAATTATCTTGATCGGCATTGCAACAGTGTAAAGGGCTATGAGGAGGAGAAATTCCTGCAATGTGTAGTACAAGACAACTTTCTTGATCAGTGCATTTTCAGACCAATAAAGAAAGAGGTGTTGCTAGATTTAGTTCCAGGGAATGAAGTGATGCAATAGCAGAATATTTCAGTAAGGGGGCATTTGGGGAACAATGATCATAACATTAGGCTCATATTAAAGTTTAAAATTTATTTATTTGCATCACAAGTAAGCTTACATTAACACTGCATTGAAGTTACTGTGAATATCCTTGAAAAAGATCAAAGTATAACCAAAAACAAAATACTTAACTGAAAGAGGGCTAACTTCAGTGAAATGAAAAGGGAGATTGGCCCAGGTAGATTGGAATCAGAGAACAATCATTGGAAAATTGCATGAGACTAAAAGCTGACAAATCCCCAGAACCTGATGGCCAACTTCCTCAGGTTTTGAGGAAGAGCTGCAGATATAGTGGATGCAGCAAGTAATAAAGAATGACATACATATATAAAAGAACAATTTGTGGAATGAAAAAAACATGAAATATTCCAATTTCCTGATGGAGCTCACACAGTGAGTTAGGAAAGAGTAGAAAAATACAATAGTACTTTTAAAAATAAAGCAGGATGAGCAGCTTATTAGCAGCCAAAAACCTGCTATGTTTATATTCTGCTCAGTTTATGTTCAGCTTTCTTTAGAGACAATTTCATGATATAATAGCTCATACAATATAGTGAATCAGTACTGTAAATAGTGAAAAATGAAACTCTAAAAATCTTACCTTGAATTTAGATCCCTGCTGAGAAAAAATGACCTCTGAGCCATGCTTTGCATATATTCTAAGTCATCATCCTGTAGCATATCTAAAGGAAGAACATCCACTTCCACTTCTTCCTCTTCCTCATCTATTTATGTATGTGGACAACACAACTGGTTAATAATTTACAATGGATCAAGATTTTCTTTTGCAGGAACTATGTATACAAGACAATGGCATGAATCATGTAGCAATAATAGCAAGGCTAACGCACTCATTATTATGGACTAAATCAGACAGCAATTTCCGAGAGTCTTCACATCTGCAATCAGATGCAGGAATCCAGATATTGCTATCTAACTTGTCCTGCTCTTCCACAAGCTTTGCTGATAGTTTTGGCAGTGAAATCTAAGCGAAGCTGCTAAATTTAACCACTAGTTACTCATTAGTCATTCTGAGCAGATGGGGCTCAGAATTCAAATATTAAATGATTTTTTTAAAAAGAGCGATTGGTCTTGATAACTGCCAAATCATCTCACTGGAAATTACAACTGGTATTTTTAACAAATGTGTGGTCTCATTCCTTCAGAATTGTAATTATTGTTGGCTATTCTAAAAGCAAGATTAATTGCTTTTCATTTTTTTGTTTCTCAATCCATCTTTCTTTCCCACCATTTACCTTTTGTCCATTTCTAGAAATAGTTATACAATACCAATCCGCAACATTAAAAAAACAAATGCCCATTGGCTATTTCTCATGCAAATGAATTTGCATCATTCAATTCATACTAAATAGGTATTCTGTACTTTTACTTTGTGATAAAGAATAAATAAGAACAGGGCTGTCACTATACCAAAGTACAATATTGTTGTACCTACTAACTAAATAACTAAAACATGAATTGATTGAACTGAATCCTCAAGTGAGCAAAATTACCAATTTTAAACATACAGATTGCTATTATTAGTCATTCTATACATACTTTTTCACGTGGATAGAATATAATTTCCAACTATATAGTAAAAACAAACTGTAATACCATTAATAAAATTGAAATTTGACTTATTCCGCCACTATAATCCATGGTCCCGTCTATACAATGTGCTGCATAAGTCAACATGGACAATGGAACTTGCCTTGTCTTTTCCTCTTCGGTTGATCCAATGGCTTCGCTGTTTTGGCTGAAACATCTCGAGCAGCTTGTCGAAGCTGTTTCTGTTCTTTCTTGTATTTCTTTGCCGCACTTTGCTGCTTATACTGCTTATTCTTCAATTTATTTGCAAGCTTTACATTGCTAGTTTTCAGCAGCTTACGAAAGTTGGGAACTCGCTTTGTGTTTTTCCTCTGCAACAGAAGACAGATGTTAACTTTCAAGATTAAAAATGAGACATACAGACTCATGTCTTAGCAAGTTTATTCACACAGTAACCTTACAGAAAAGGAAGGCTTTTATTTTGTGCAGTTACTTTTTCATAGCCGATATAAGGATACTACAACTGCTCCCAGTGCCCAAGATACAGAAGTAAAAAGGAATAGATTTCACGTTTCTAATCACTACTCAGTGACTCCTGTAGGGTGTTTGCGAAAACCAGATAAAATTTAGCAGCAATGCTTGCTGAGATCAAAGAACTGCCAACTTGCAAATGATTCACACGTGAATCGTGAGAAATATCTTAAGTGGTAAACAGCAACTAGAAAATCTACCAAGCAAACATCCAACAACTTCAGATGAGGAGAGTGTGGAAGGAAAGGGTGAAAAAATATTTGCAAAATTTCAAGAGTTCATAATGACCATTAAAAATAAACGCAGGTGATGCTTTAACACTGATACAGCTTCAGCATATGCTGAAATGTTTGTTAAGTAAACAAGTTATATAAATGTAATTGCTTGAGAGGAATACTAAGATGCACAGAATACTGGGTGAGACAGGAAGTACTAGATAAAAAGTAGTTAAAATATTAGGTGGATTCAGCATGAGGGAAAGTAATACAGTACAAATTAAGATTACTTTGCTCGTAAGTGAATGAACGGAGTGTGGGGAATTTCAGGTGCAGATAGTCGCATGGAAAAATGATTTTGTGGTGACAAAGGAGATCTGGTTCAAAGGAGGACCGGCTTATATCCAGAATATTTTGTGGTGGATACGGGACCATGGGGGTTGGGAAGCTCTCTTGGGCACACCAACCTGGCAAGTCATCACAATCTTTATTCTGGGACTCATCACCACTCTGGTGGTAGTCCAGTGGAAATCTTCCTAGAGCAAAATTGAGGGCCCAGGAGAGCAGCAATGGAGAAGGCATTAGTGTGAAGGGATCCTGCTGAGAGAGGCTCAATTGCCTTCACAGAACTTCCGGGGAGAGTGTGTGTGTGTGTGTGTGTGTGTGTGTGTGTGTGGGTGGGGGGGCAATCATTGGTGTCACCCCCCCCATCAGACACAATGCCCAGAGTCTGGAGGCCACAACCCAAAGTTGATAAATGCATGAATGGATGAGATACATCCAAAGATACTAAGGGAAGTGAGGGTTAAAGTGGAGGCACTCGCCATAATTTTCCAATCTTCCTAACTGGAGAAATGTAAACGTTATACCCATATTCAAAAAAAGGGTGCAAGATAAGTCAAGCAATAGCAGGCAGCAAGTTTAATATTGGTGGTGGGAAAACATTGCAAACAAGAATTGCAAGTTAATTAAGGAAAGCTGCATAATTTGTTGAAGGAAAATAACATTTAACTAACCTGAAGTTCTTTTGAAGATCTAATAGAGAGGGTTGATTAGGATAATGCTGTTGATGTGGTGTACATGGATTTTCAAAAAATATTTGATGAAGTGTTATACGACAGACTTGTGAGCAAAGTTAGAACTTGATTTGATTTATTACTGTCACATGCATTAGCATACAGTGAAAAGTATTGTTCCTGGCATGCTATGCAGATAAAGCATACCATTCACAGAGAAGGAAACAAGAGAGTGCAGAATGTAGTGTTACAATCATAGTTGGGGTGTTAGAGAAAGATCAACCTAATGCAAAGTAGGTCCATTCAAAAGTCTGATGGCATGTTTTCCACTACGCCTCCTGAAGTCGATGACAAACTCCTTCATTTTGTTGGCATCGAGGGGAAGATTATTGTTGCCGCACCAATTCACCAGGTTCTCTCTCCCATCCCTGTACTTCGTCTCATTATTGTTTGAGATATCGAGTGTAAGGAACAGTAGTAACATGGATAAAAAATTGGCCCAGTGACAAAAAACTGTTCTTTTTTGTGTTTTGAAATTTATAGAGAAGTACCAAGCTTGCTTGGTGGGTTGATAATGGGTCGGATCTCAAACACTATGGTTAAGAAAGCCCATCGAAGCCTCTACTTTCTCAGAAGATTAAGGAAATCTGGCATGTCAGCTACGACTCTCACCAACTTCTATAGAAAGCATTCTTTCTGACCGTATCACAGTTTGGTATGGCTCCTATTCTGTCGAAGACTGCAAGAAACTACAAAGGGTCGTGAACGAAGCCCAATCCATTGCTTAAAGCAGCCTCCTATCCGTCGACACTGTTTACACTTCCCGCTGCCTCGGAAAAGCAGCCAGCGTAATTAAGTACACCATGCTCCCCAGACATTCTCTCTTCCACCTTCTTCTGTTGGGAAAAAGGCACAAAAGTCTGAGGACACATACCAATTGACTCAAGAATAGCTTCCTCCCTGCTGCCATCAGATTTCTGAATGGACCTACCCCGCATCAAGTTGATCTTTCTCTGTACCCCAGCTACGACTGTAACTACATTTTGCACTTTCTCCTTTCCTTCTCTATGTACAGTATGCTTTGTCTGTATAGCATGCAAGAAACAATACTTTCACTCGATACTAATAGCTGTGACAATAATAAATCAAAATCTAAAATCACAAGTTAGCGTTAGGATCCCTGCTCTTCACAATATATATAACACATATACACTAATAGCCTAGATCCTAGTGTAAAGGATACAATTTTAAAAACTGATGACAAAATTTGGATGTATTGTTAGCAATGAGGAAGATAATGTAGAACTTTACAACATAGGCAGGTTGATGGAATGCACTGACAAGTGACAGATGAAATTTAATATAGTTAAGTGTGAAGTAATTCCTCTTGGTAGAAAGAACACAGACAATACAAAATAAGAGGTACAGTGCTAATGGAGGTGCAGGAGTAGAGGGAGCTGGGTGTATAAGTGCAAAATCATTGAAGATGACAGGTAGGGTGACAGTTTTTTTTTAAATAGAATCCCTACAGTGCAGAAGGAAGCTATTCAGCCCAACAAGCCTTCACCAACAACAATCCCACCCAAGCTCTAACCCCATAACCCCACGTATTTACCCTCTAATCTCCCTGACACTTGAAGGCAATTTAGCATGGCCAATCCACCTAATTTGCACATCTTTGGAACATGGCAGGAAACTGCAGCAGCTGGAGGAAATCCACACAGACACGAGGAGAATGTGCAAACTTCACACACTCAGTGACCCAAGTCCAGAACTGAACCCAGGTCCCTGGCACTGTGAGTCAACAGTGCTAACCACTGTGCTACCATGCCACCCAGATACGAAGGCATATGGCATCCTGGAGTACAGATTACAAAAAGGAAGGAAGTTACGTTAAACTTGTATAAAACACTAGTCTAGGCAGGATGTAAAGGTACTGGAGGGGGTGCAGAAAGGAATACGAGTGGCTCCAGGGAAAAGGAGCTTCAGTCTGTATAACAGATTGGAGAAGTTGGGATTGTCCTCTTAAGAGAAGGAAACTTGATAGATAATCAAAATTATGAGGGAGTTGGACAGAATAGATGAGAAAACATTCCCATGGTGGAAAGATTTAAGGTAACTGGTAAAGAAAGCAGCAGTGACAGGAAGGAAACATTTTCATACACAAACGAGTTTGGATCTTGGATGCGCTACCTGAGTGTGGTAGAGGCAGATTCAATTAAGACATTCAAAAGAGAATAGCATTATTATCTGAAAAGGAAGAACATGCAGGCACCAGGTAAATCCTCTTTCCAATAGTCAGCACAGACATAATGGGCCAAATAGTGTCCCTTTCTGCTGCATTCATTAGACTAGAATTGTTTCCCTTATAGCACAGAAGGTTGAGGAGAAACCTGATCCAGGTATACAAAATTATGAGGGACATTGATAACGTAGATAGGTAAGAACTTTGCCCCTCAGTAGGAGGGTCAATAATCAGGGGACATAGATTTAGGATGAGAAGCAGGAGATTTGGAGGAGAATTGGGGAGGGATTTTTTCAGCCAGAGGATGATGGGAGCTTGGAGATCACTGAAAGAGTGGGAGGGGCAGGAACTCTCACAACATTTAGGAAGCATTTAGATGAGCACTCAAAATGCCATATCATGCAAGGATACAGACCAAGTGCTGAAAAATGGGATTAGAGTTGATAGGTCTTTGATGGTTGGTACAGATACGATGGACCAAAGCACCTTTATGGTGTAGTAAAACTCCATGGCTCCACCAAGCTGGAGTACTGTGTGCAGTTTTGGTTGCCGCACTTGCGCAAGGATATTTTGGCCCTGGAGGGAGTGCAGAGGAGGTTCACTAGGCTGATACCGGAGATGAGGGGGTTAGACTATGAAGAGAGACTAAATAGACTGGGTCTGTACTCATTGGAGTTTAGAAGGACGAGGGGGGATCTTATGAAGATAATGAAAAGGATGGATAGGGTAGAGGTAGAGCGGTTCTTCCCGCTCATTAAGGACAGCAGGACTAGAGGGCACAGCCTCAAGATGGAGGGGGAGGGGGAGTTTAGAACAGAGTTGAGGAGGAACTTCTTCACTCAAAGGGCGGTGAATCTCTGGAATTCTCTGCCCATTGAAGTGGTGGAGGCTACCTCGCTAAATATATTTAAGACACGGGTAGATAGGTTTTTGACAGACAAGGGAATTAAGGGTTATGGGGAAAAAGCAGGAAAGTGGAACTGAGCCACTTCAGATCAGCCATGATTTTATTGAATGGCAGGGCAGGCTCGATGGGCTAGATGGCCTACCCCTGCTCCTATTTCTTATGTTCTAAGATCACCATGATAAGAATTCTGGTTGCCTTGAAAGTAGAATTCCCTCCCAGATTCAGCTGCACTGAGGCTCAGCAGCAACACTGTGTAGTGCAGGAGAAACTAACAAGCAGCTGTGAGCATGGCACACCCATCACTGCGGACCAAAAACTGCACAAAACATCTGCTGCAGAAAAAGCACATTGCAAAATCAAATTTAATAAGCACGATTCATTTTGCAAGATTGAAAATATAAAATTACACAGTGATTAGCACTGTTGCCTCACAATACCAGGGACCAGGGTCATTTCTGGCCTCAGGTGACTGTGTATGTAGTCTGCACATTCTGATGTCTGCATGTGTTTCCTCCGGGTGCTCCAGATTCCTCCCACAGTGCAAGATGTGCGGATTAGGCTGATCTGCCATGCTAATTTGCCCCTTAGTGTCAGGGGCATTAGCATGGTAAATACAGGGGTTATGGGGATATGGCCTAGGTGGGATTGTTGTCAGTGCAGGCGCAATAGGCTAAATGGCCTAATATATGGGATTCTATGAAACCATATTAACAAATTATCTGAAGTGTGATAACAAATGTGAAACAGTTATAGATTTTTAACAAAGGTCTATTAAACTTTTAAAGGGCTTCACACAAAAAGGAATCAATTTAAACCTTCCAGGTGCAAGCCTCCTCGTTAAGAATTTGCCCATTCTCTGGAAACATAGCTGCAACAATGTTGAATTCCATTGATTTATTATTGTCATGACACACAGTGAAATGTATTGTTTCTTGCATGTCATACGGACAAAGCACACCATTCATAGAAAAGGGAGCGGGTGCAGAATGTAGTGTTCCAGTCACAGCTAGGGTGTTAAAAAAAAATCAAATAAAGTAAGGTAGGTCCATTCAAAAACGTGATTGCGGTGATACAACAATTAGCGCTGCTGCCTCACAGTGCCAGGGACCTGTGTTCAATTCCCGGCTTGGGACAGCGCCTGTGCAGAGTCGGCACGTTCTCCGCTTGTTGGTTTTCTCCGGCTGCTCCAGTTTCCGTCCGCTGTCCAAAAGACATAGCGGTTAGGTGCACTGGCCGTGCTGAATTCTCCCTCAGGGTACCCGAACAGGTGCCAGAGTGGGGCGACTGGGGGATTTTCACAGTAACTTCATTGCAGTGTTAATGTAAGCCTACCTATGACTCAAGTAAAAAATATTTAATAAATAGTTTATCAGCAATGAGCGCATGGTGGGGGGTGGGGGAGGGACGACAATGATGGCGTCCCTGCCCCCCTCTCTCAGCAGGAAGAGTGTCAGCTGTCAGTCACGGTCGGGCCTACTCGCCGCCTGGGGGCAACTTCACTCGGGACTCTCCTGCCAAACTCCAGCCGCCTTACCGGGCCCATTATCCAGCCGCTCTCCTCGCTCGGCCCACGTCCCGACTTTCAACCGGCAGCAGTGGCCGGCCCGGCTCGCTCGCTCGCTGACCGCGGGGCCGCTGTGCTCCGGGGGGTCGCTCCGCTCGCTGACCGCGGGCTCCCGGACTTTCTGGAAGGTTCTTTAACTCCCGGCGCTGTGGAATGCCGCTCCCACGTGCCGGCAGCTCCACGGAGACGCCAACGATTACAAGCGGCTCCAAGAGCGGCGCCCGGCTGAAAATTATTTCCCCCTCCCCTCCCCGAAGGAGCAGAGCGCCCCCTTGCAGGAGCAGCACCAACACTCGGAGTCTCACTCCGACATAGCTAAAGGTGAGGCTAACAGGCAACAAAGTGGCGTCTAAACATATGTATCCAAACACAGGAACTGAATAATTGTTGGCCCTCACAGGGTGCTGTTGCACTTCTCTGTAAGAGACCTGGCACTGAATGAAATGCAATGATGACTAGGGATTTTCACAGCAACTTTATTGCAGAGTTAATGTAAACCCACTTGTGATACTAATAAATGAACTTTAACTTAATTAATTGCCCACTTGTCTCCCTACCACAATGGCAGAAAAAGTTAGAGCTGGTGCAGCCTGGAATAAATAAAATTTCGTTGCGTGTTTAAATAATAATTACTGCAGAATAATCTCTCAGCTCCTGAAAATATAATTTTACAAGCCTTATTCCTTGAGGTTAGTATTGGAAATTTTTCCTCAAATTAAGAAAACTTTATCTCCGTTTCTTTTCCCATATGTATTTCTAATCCCATATGTTTCTAATCCCATATGTATTTTCCAATTTTTATTGTGCTTTTTGTACACAATTGAAATCTTTGTTTATATCTTTGTGAAACTCAGTGAAAATTCATCAATCTGATTGGTTGAAGAACCAATCTGTTTCCTGCTTAAGATAACCAGAAATCCTTTTGGCATTGACAATATTCAATAACCATTATTTGGATAAGGGTATAAATCACTACATTTTGGACATAAAACTGACACACCCGTGCCAATATCTTTTTATTCATTTGTGGGACATGGGCATCACTGGCTAGCCAGTACTTTTTGCCCACCCCTAGTTGCCCTTGAGTGGCTTGCTCAGCCATTTCAGAGGTTATTTAAGAATCAACCACATTGCTGTGGCTCTGGAGTCACATCAGCCAAATCAAGTAAGGACTGCAGATTTCCTTCCCTAAAGGGACATCGGTGAACCAGATGGGTTTTTCTGACAGTCGACAATCGGATTCATGATCATCAGTAGATTCTTAACTCCAGATTTTTTTAAAATTCAAATTCCACCACATGCCATGGCAGGATTCGAATCTGGGAACATTAGCTGAGCTTCTGGATTTGTAGTCTAGCAATGATATTAATAGACCATGCTTCATGTAATCTGCACCAGTGCATGGCCGACATCACATTGACTTCAAGGTTACCAACTGGACATTTTGGAACAGTGAGGACCAGAGTTGGATTCATTTAAACAGGCAAAATAAGTCTCATTTCAGGACTCTGAGAAAAGTATGAAAGACGGTGAATCAAGCACTGTGAAAGCTTTGAATTTTCTTCCTCGTTCCGCAGCATCTTAAACAGGGAAAGTTTTTTTTTAAAAATGTGGAGCCAGGAGGATCAGAAGTTCTTCTCACATTTCACAGCACTATTCTGAGGTTCTGCAGCCCATAAGTTTTCCTCACATCATCTCTAAATCTCCCACCCCTTACTTTAAATCTTTGTCCCCTGGTCATTGATCCATCCACTAAGGGGAAAAGTTTCATGTCTATTCATGCCCATCAGTGGTTATCGATCTCAATCATGTCTCCCTTCAGTCTATTCTGTTCCAAGGAGAACAACCCCAGTCTGTCTAATCTCTCTTAATAACTAAAACTCTCCAGCACAGACATTTCCCTGGTAAATCTCTGCAATCTTTCCAACGCTGTCACATCCTTCCCAGAATGTGGATTCCAGAACTGTACACAATACTTCAGCTGTGGCCTAATCCATGTTTTATATACTTCCACTGTAACTTTCCTGCTCTTAACTCTATGCCTCGGCTAATAAAGGGAAGTATACAACATGCCTTCTTCACCACTTTATCCACCTGTCCTACTACCTTAAGGGACCAGTGTATACGCCAACCAAGATTCTTCTGATTGTGTTTCCCAGGGTCCTGCTGTACATCACATATTTCCTTTGCTTTGTTTGTCCTGCCCAAGTGCTTCACCTCACACCTATCCACATTGAATTATATTTGTCACTGATCAGCCCATCTAACCAGCCTGTCTATATCCTCCCTGTAACCTAAGGCTATCCTCCTCACTATTTACCACCCGACCAACTATCAAATCATCCACCAATTTACAAATCTACCCTCCTACATTCAAGTCTAAATAATTCATATAAACCATAAACAGCAAGAGCTCCAAAACTGATCTCTGCAGGACATTACTGGACACAAGCTTCCAGTCAGAAAAACATCTCTTGCCTCCTGCCAATTCTGAATTCAATTACCCAAATTGCCTTGGATCCCATGGGCTCTTCCCTTGGCTATTAGTCTCCCACGTAGGGCCTTGTCAAAAGCCTTGCTGAAGTCCTAGTAGTCTATGCATTTTATACATATATTAGGAACAAGAGGGTAGCTAGAGAAAGAGTTGGTCCTCCTAAGGATAAAGGAGGGAAATTGAACCCTCAAGAGCAAGTCATAATTACAAGCAAGGAAGTGTTAGATGTATAAAAAAGCATCAAGTTAGACAAATCCCCAGGGCCAGATGGCATCTATTCCAGATTACTGAGGAAGACACGAGGGGAAATTGCTGGGTCTCAGACAGTAATTTTTTTTCTATGTTAGCCACAGGTGCAGTCTCAGAGGATTGGAAGATAGTCAATGTTGTCTCATTATTTAATAAGAGTAGCAAGGATAACCTGGATAATTATAGGCCAGTGAGCTTGTCAGTGACAGTGAAATTGTTGGAGAAGATTCTTAGGGATAGCATCTATATATATTTGGAACTGAATGGTCCTAGTAGCAATAGACAGCATGGTTTTGTACAAGGGAGGTCATGTCTCACAAATTTGATTGAGTTTTTTGAGGAGGTGACAAAAATGATTGATGAGGGAAGGACCACGGATATTGTCTACATGGACTTTAGTAAAGCATTTGATAAGGTCCCTCATGGCAGTCTGGTACAAAAGGTTAAATCACACGGGATCAAGGATGAACTAGCTAGATGGATTCAGAACTGGCTTGGCCATAGAAGACAGGGTAGCAGTGGTGTTTCACAGGGATCAGTGCTGGGACCTGTGTTGTTTGTAATATATATAAATGACTTGCAAAAGAACTAAAGCTGATCTGATTAGTAAGTTTGCAGATGATGCTAAGATTGGAGTTGTGAATAATGATGAAGATTGTCAGAAAATACAGCAGGATATACATAGGCTGGAAAATTGGATGGAGAAATGGCAGATGGAATTTAATTTGAACAAATGTAAGGCAATGCATTTTGGTAGTTCCAATTCAGGTGGGAGCTCTGTCATTTCTATCCAACTGTTCATCTTATCTATGTCCCTCAAATGTTATAAATTACTATCAGATTGCCCCTCAGCCTAATAGCTAATACCCTTCATACCAGGCAGAAATAAATGGCAGAACCATCAAGAGCATTGACACACACACAGATCTGGGAGTACACATCACATAGGGCATGCTTGCCTTCATCAGCCAGGCATTAAGTATAGAAGTTGGCAAATATATTACAGTTATATAAAACGTTGGTTAGGCCACATTTGGAATACTGTGTCCAATGCTGGTCCCACACTACCAGAAGGACATGATGGCTTTGTAGAGTACAGAAAAAGTTTATCAGGATGTTGCCTGGTATGGAGCGTATTCACTATGAGGAGAGATTGAATAAAGTGGGATTGTGCTCCCTGGAAAGATGAAGGCTGAGGGGCAATCTGATAGTAGTTTATAAAATTTTGAGGGGCATAGATAAGATGAACAGTTGGAAGCTTTTTCTCAGGATTGAAATGACAGTTACATAGGGGCACAGGTTCAAGGTAAGTCGTGGGGGGGGGTGGGGGAATGTTCAGTAAAGATGTGTGGGAAAGTTTTTTGTACTGAGGGTGGTAGGGGCTTGGAAAGCATTGCCACTTGGGTTTTCGAGGCAAACACATTAGCAACATTTAAGACTTATCTGGATAGACACATGAACAGGCAAGAGTAGAGGGATACATGTCCAGCGAGGACAACATGATCGGCACAGGCTTAGTGGGCTGAAAAGCCTGTTCCTGTGCTGTAGTGTTCTTTGTCAAATGCATAACCCTCATCTAAGAGTGGGTCACCTCTTCAAAAAATTCAGTGAAGTTGGTCAGACATGATCTGTCCTTAACAAAACCACACCGACTGTTCTTGATTAATCCCTGCCTCTCCTAATGCAGATTCATCCTGTCTCTTAGAATTGCTTCCAATAGCTTCCCCATCACCGAGGCTAGATTTATTGATCTATAGTTTCCTAGTTTATCCCTTCCTCCCTTAAATATTGGCTGCTCTCCAGCCTGTCTCCTGTGGCCAGAAAGGAATTGAAAATTATTGCTAGCACCTCTGCTATTTTCTCCCTTGCGTCACTCAACTTGATCCAAGGACATTTAGAGATGGGAAATGAAGACTGGTCTAGCCAGCAATGCTCATATGCCATGAATGAATAAAAGAATCTTCACCCACCTCATTCCTCAGAACCAGCAACGCCTCCACTTATGTTGGCCCAGAAACGTACTGATATAGAAAATTCACCTCAATTCACTTCATACTCTTGTCCCTCTTTCTGCCCTACACTATTACGATCTCATTCCCACATTAGGATAATTGAACTCCTCTAACTTCACTGCTCTATTTCTTGCACCTCTCTGAAGTTTCCTTTCAAATTTGTTCCTCTGTCTTCCACTATTTAGCGATCTATAGAATATACCGAGTAGTGTAATGGTATCTCTATTATTTCTGAGTTCGAACTAAATATACTCTGTCCTCGACCCCTGAAGGCATTGCCTCTGTCCAGCACTGTCGTGATCTCCTTAATCAGTATTTCTTCTCCATCTCCTTTCTTTCATTCCTTGTCTTTTCTGAACCCTTTGTATCCAGGAACATTTACTACCCATTCTTTTTGAGGCAGGTCACCAATATTGCCACAACATCAAAGCCATCTTATGGATAATCACATAGCATATCTAAATAGCAACATTATATATGTAGCAAGCATGAACATTGATTAATGCTTTTTAAGCAATGGCACTAACACAAAAACATCATCATCATTATGTATTTTTCCAGTGTACAAATCATCACCTACCATGGTTTGCTTCATGGTGTCCTCGAATACTGTATTCTTTCAGCAGAGCAATTGCCTATAAATCCAGTATGTGGGTCTTCCACTCATGTTCACAAAGATAGGAAATCAATGAAATAATTCATGTGACTGCTGTGGTAGTTTACCCACTGAGCACAGAGTGCAACTCGGGTTATAAACTGCACAGATCAAGAGGAGAAGTACAAAAGTTAGAGCGAAAGTGATTGTCGGAACAAACATATTTTTTGTTTTGACAAAAGCTAGAGATTTTGTGATCAAAGTCCTGAAGCCAACAGTAATTGTTTTCCAGTTCGGCTGAAGAAAAATAGCTAATCTATTTTAAAATTAATACTGCATTATTAGATTTTCCCATCACTATTGGTAAAGGAATTGGCAAGATCAAAAATATCAATTAACACACTTCATCACCAAGATTCATGGATTTCTGTTGTTAAAATTCTAGCCACCAAGACAATCATTCCATCAATCACATTTTGTTCCATCTGGAAACTCCTCGACCATATCTACAGTCGTGATAATCACTAATAAATCAGCCTTTTTCTTTCAAATTACAGCACGCCATTGCAGCGTTCTGCATTTTTTTTATACTTACAGTTTTTAACTCTATTTCAAAGAGTTTATGGACAAACCTTCTCTGCAGTTTGTTTCTGTATGGTACCTTCAACGTAGTAAAATGTCCAAAGCCATTTCACAGGTGTGTTATCAAACAGAATCTGACACTGATTCATGTATCATGAGACTAGATTGAATAACCAAAAGCCTGCTTTTGAAGTGTCTCGAAGGAAGGGCGAGAGGTAGGGAGGTGGGGAGATTTAGAGTGGGAATTCCCAAAACACAGGGCATAGCTTACCACAGACTGCCAATAGTGGTGTAATTAAAATTGAATTTGAAATTGGAGGAATACGTTTGGAGGGTTATGGGGCTGAAGGAGATTAGAGAGGGCGAATGGGAAGTGAAGCTATGGTGGGATTTGAATACAAAGATTAATATTCGTTTAAAAAAAAAGTTGCTAAACAGACAGCTAATATAGATCAGCGAGCACAGATAGGTGCTCCGGATTTGATACGAGATAGAATTCGGGCAGCAGAGTTTTGGATGATTGCCTATGGAGGGTAGAAGTTGGCCAGGATAGTCAAGTATAGAGGCAACAAAAGCATGGATGAGGCTATCAGCAGCAAAGGAGCTGAACCTGGACTAGAGTCAGACAATGTTACAGAGGTAGAATGAGGTGATCTTAGTGATGGTCAGGATATGCAGTTGGAAGCTCACGTCAGGTCTTATGTAAGGCACTAAGATTGCAAACACCTAGTTCAGCCTTAGGGAGAGGAATTGGGTTGGTAGAAACATAGAAAATAGGAACAGGAATAGGTCATTCAATATAATCAAGGCTGATCCTTCATCTCAATGCTATAATTCTCGTGCTCTCCCTATACCCCTTAATGCTGAGTCCAGAAAACTATTTCCTTTGTAAATATATTCAATAACTTGGCCTCCACAGGTTCACCACCGAGTGAAGGTGTTTCTCATCTCAGTCCTAAATGGCCTACCCCTCACCCTGAAACTGGAACCTGTTGTTCTACCTCCCGTCAGAGGAAACAACATCCCTGCATGCAGTATATCCCAGACTGTCAGAATTATATACGTTCCAATTAGATCCTCTTTCCTTCTAAATTCCAATGAATACAGGTCTAGTCCACCCAAGCTCGCCTCATACAACAATCCTGCCATATCAGGAATGTCTGGTGAACCTTTGCTGCACTCCCTGCATGGCAAGTAAATCCTTAGGCAGATACCAAAAATGCACAATACTGCAGGTGTGGCCTTTTAAGGCCTTGTACAGCTGCAGTGAGACATCCTTCCGCCTGTACTCAAGGCCTCCTGCAATGAAGGCCAACATACCATTTGCCTTCCTAATTGCTTGCTGAACCTGTCTGATTGCTTTCAGTGACTGGTGCACAAGGATACCCAGGTCCCATTGTATGTCAACATTTCCCAATCTATCACCAATTAAACAATACTCTGCCATTCTGTTTCTCCTTCCAAAGTGGCTAACTTCAGATTTGTCCACATTTACTGCATCTGTCATGTATTTGCCCACTCATGCGACTTGCCTAAATCACCTTGGACCTTCTTAAGATCCTCCTCACCATTCACATTCCCACCAAGTTTTGTGTCGTCAGCAAATTTGGAAATATTACATTTGATTTCCTCAACAAAATCATTGATGTTTATTGTGAATAGCTGGGACCCATGGACTCATCGTGTGGAACCCCACTAGACGCTGCCTGCCACTTTGAAAAAGACCCATTTGTTCCTACTCTGTTTCGTGTCAATTAAATTAAATCTCAATCCATGCCAAGATATAACCCCTAATCCCACTAATTTTGCGCACTGAACTCTTATGTGGGACATTATCAAAAACATTTTCAAAGTCAAAATACACCACATCCCCTGGTTCTCCCATTTTTATTCTGCCAGTTATGTCCCCAAAAAACTGCAGTAGGTTTGTCAAACAGAATTTTCCTTTCACAAATCCACGTTGACTTTGTCTAAGCATGTTGATATTTTCCAACTGTCCTGTTATCACATTCTTTATAATAGACTCTTGCATTTTGTCTACTTCTGATGCTAGGCTAACCAATCTGAAATTCCCTGTATTCACACTCCCTTCTTTCTATAAAATAGCAGAGTCGAATCTTTGGCCCTCCAGTCTGTTTCAGAATTTACAGAATTTTGGAAGCAGCAGCTCCTGGCTCTGCAAGAAACTCTGGAGGGAACATTCCACTCAGCACGAGAATCACAGTGGCTGGGAGTAGAATTAAGCAAGGGTCCATTTAATCTTGGACGATTTTCTCTAATTTTGGCCAAATGAGGCTGGAAAATCCCACTCACTGTCTATCATTACCTCTTCCCTCTATTCAACCGCTGTCCAACAATGTGTACCTTGGGTTGATTGGCCATATGGAATTGCCCCTTAGTGTCCCTAGATTAGGGGACTAGCCGGATAAATACATGGGAAAGAGCATGGGTGGATTGCTCTATCGCAGAGTTGGTGCAGTCTCATAGAATCCCTCCAGTACAGGAGGCCATTTGGCCCACCAAGTCTGCACCAACCACAATCTCACCCAGGCCCTATACCATTAACTCCATCTATTTACCGTTAGTCCCCCTAACGCTAAGGGGCAATTTAGCATGGCCAATCAACTTAACCCACACATCTTTGGAGTGTGGGAGGAAAGCAGAATACCTGGAGCAAAGTGTGCAAACTCCACACAGACAGTGACCTAAAGGCCAGGATTGAACCCAAGTCCCTGGCACTGAGGCAGCAGTACTAACCACTAAGCCACCATGCCACTTTGATGGGCAGAACGGCCTCCCTCTATGTTGTGGGGTTCTATGATTCTATGACCTCCACCACCTCCCTTTCTCAATCTCTGTTGAGGTCAGGAAGCCGCCATTCAGCCCATTGTATCCATGCTAGCTCTCCGAAGGGGTTACTTACCTAGTGCTACTGTAGATTCTCGTTTTTCAACTAATGGAATTCCCTTTTAAATGGCTGAATTGAATCTGCCTCCACCACACTCTCAGGCAGTGCATTCTCGATTCCAACAACTTGCTGCATGTTACAATTGCTTCTTTTGTGAATTACCTTAAAGCTGTGCAGCCTTGTTCTTGATACTTCACCAATGGAAGTTTTTCCCCAGACCACTCACTATTTTCAATACAGGTAAATCCATTTTTACAAAATGGGTTGGGGGCCCCCGAGTTCATTCTGTGAAAAAAGCTTTTTCTTAAAACTGATATTATGTTACAATTAAAACTCGTATTATGTTAGAATTATATCAAAATACACAGATTAATAACATTTAAAAATAAAACATGTAGGTCTGTTTTTCCTTCATTAACAAAGACGTAGCCTACGGTATACGATTGCATAATGACAATAATATTTTATACATTATTGTGGCAGGCAGAGGAATCAGAACAGCGATACGTGGAGCAGCCAACATCACAGCACCCGCAACTGTTACATTCCATAAAACCGGCATTTCCGGTAAAATGAAAAAGTGGGATTTACTTGTACCTCTCATCAAATCTCCTCTCAATCTTCTTTTCTCCAAGAACAACAGTCCCAACTTCCAATTTAGCCAAGTAACTGAAGTTCCTCACGCCTGGAACCACTCTTGTGCATCTTTCCTGCACACTCTCTAATGCTTTCACTTCCTTCCTAAAATGTGGCACTACAACTGGGCATACTACTCTAGTTGAGGCTGAACCAATGTTTCACACAAGTTTAGCATTTTTTTTTGCTTTTGTACTCCATTCTCGTATGAATAAGCCCAAGATGCCGCATGGTTTATTAACCACTCTTTCAACCTATCTTTCCATCTTCATTGTTCTGCACACAGCAGAATCCGAGTTCCTCTGGTCCTGTACCCACCAAAGAATCGTCTGTTTTATTTATATTGCCTCTGTTCTTCCTACCAAAATGAATCTCTGCATTAAGTTATTTGTCTCTTATTTGCCCATTCCACTAGCCTGTGTCCTCCTGAAATTTGACACCATCTTCCTTACAGCTTGCAACACTTAAATTTTATATCATCTGCAAATTTTGAAATTGAGCTCCTTAGAATTAGAATCCCTACAGTGCAGGAGATCATTTGACCCATCAACTCTCTAACAGAGCATCTTACCCTGGCCCACTTCCTCCCTTTCCCCGTAACCCTACGCATGTATCCTGCTAATCTCCCTAACCTACATATCTTGGGACACTAAGGGGCAATTTAGCATAATTAATCCACCTAACCTGCACATCTTTAGAGTTTGGGAGGAAACTGAAGCACCAGGAGGAAATCCATGCAGACACGGGGAGAATGTGCAAACTCCACACAGACAGTAACCCAAGGCTGGAATCAAACCCAGGTCCCAGCAGGGGTAGCAATGTTAATCACCATGCCACCAATTGATAACCAACTTTTTTGTTTCAATTAATATGCCTTTTCTCTCTCCCCTCAGTTTTCAGTGTTGTGATGTGAATTGGTCCAATGATGCTGCGTTTCCCCCCACAACTTCCCAACAGGTCAGCTTTCTAGATTGTCTGACTGCACTTAACACTGTACGATCAGAGCTGCAAGGGCTATTGGAGCCAGCCAGATGATAAAGGACTGTTGGAGGCTGAATTCAACATGACTAGTTTTTTAAAGTTTAAATTAGTTAATTTTTATTCCATTACGTTTGGTCCAAATACTTTCCAATAGCCAGGTACACATTTTAAAAGGAGCTGGTACCACGCTTTAAAAAGGAGCAGAGTGCTTGCTGGCGACAACCAATATTGTGCAAAATTTGAAGACATAGTTTACAATTTATTTATTAGTGTCAAACACTTTTTAACTATAGTGGAGGACTTTAGTAGGTGATATTGCCTTCAGAACAGATTGCAACAGTCAGTATAAACCCAAAAACGTTTTACCATATTGATACCTCTACTATCTTTTGTTTACTTTCCCCTTGCCAAATGTATTTGAAATTATCTATATTCAGGACAAAAATAACATCTACTTCGTTTCACCATCCATTGATCATACAGTAGTTGTGTATTTTCTACTGTCCAATCGAAAGGAAGCAAAGCAGATTCTGGCACTGTGACAGGCATTTCCTCAAACAAAGAGCACAACAGCAGCCTGACTTTATTCCCATTAACTTGGCCAATATCAGCACTTACACTCTCGATGTGGACAGATTAATGATGGAATGGTGCCTCGCCATGTTTGCATCGAACAGGGTAGTCAGTACCTTGAAACAATTGAAAATGCATTCATCAGAACTGGAGCAAAGTCCTTGGTAAAGTCTGATCCATTTTTCTTACTGTCATGGATCACACCATTTGTCACAAAGGAAGGTCAGTTTTCTACTTGGTTTAGCTTTCTTCAGCTCAGTACATCAAGGTCTGGGAACATTAGCATATCCAAAACTATTCCAAACCTATCCCTATATTAGCACCAGTTTGGACTACATATCAGTGAAGCAGTTTTGAATTACTCAGGAAGGATCACCCTGACTTGAACCTTCTTTTGTCGGGAAAAAGATACAAGAGTCTGAGGTCATGTCCCAACCGACTCAAGAACAGCTTCTTCCCTGCTGCAGTCAGACTTTTGAATGGACTTCTCATATTAAGTTGATCTTTCTCTACACCACAGCTAGGACTTAACACCACATTCTGCACTCTCGTTTCCTTCTCTATGAATGGTATGTTTTGTCTTATAACACGCAAACAATATTTTTCAATGTATGCTAAATACATGTGACAATAATAAATCAAACCAAATCAAAAATTTTAGCTCAATTCTCTCTCCACAGATGCTGTCAGGCCTGCTGAGATAGTCCAACAATTTCTGTTTTAGTTGTGATCACTTCACAAGGTTGTTGATCTGAGCTAGGGTCAATGAGTATCTAAATGGACATAGAAGATTTGTCACAGATGTGCACTCTAAGGTTCCAAGTTACAGTAAGTTATGTTAACTAGTTTTGAAATGGAGATAAATAATTATTGTACTTATGATTGCAATGTATTTGCACCAGCTGTTTTGTTTTAATTTGCAATAACCTGATTTGCAGTTTGTAGCTTGAAATACATAACGTTAACGTTACTTGTCCAGCAGATGGCGAGATTACATCTGTATCTTCTGGTTCCCATAAGTTAGAAATAATCACACTTCAGCTTTAAAAATGTGCAGATTGGGTGGATTGGTCATGTTAATTTGCCCAGGTGTTCAAAGCTGTATAGGTTAGATGGATTAGCCATGGTAAACACATGGTGTTATGGGGATAGGGCAAAGGAGGGTTGGTGCAAACTTGACGGACTGGATGGCCTCATTCTGCACTATAGGGATTTTATGTTGGAGCTTCATCAAGTATATTTCTTTCAGATCTCCATGTGGTTGGCAGACTACTAGACTGATATATTAGCCCATAACTTCTGATCTTCAGTAGCCTGTACCCAGGAGATGCACTGCAGAGGAATGGGAGATTGCAAATTCCCACATAAGGGCTGCCCAGGAAGTTCAAACTTCTGATGAGCACCCAGATCAGAGACCTAAGGCTATTCAGACTGTCTGATCAGAATTGCTACTGAGGAAAAGTTAAAAGAATAAAACCACTAACTCCTTAGACTATTCAACACCACCAGCAACCCCCACCCCCCGATTTCCCTGAACCTTACTAATCCCCACTCCCTGCACTGATCACCCAGTCCCCTCACCGTTCCCCCAACATTGACCATTTGACCCATCCTACTCGCCCCCACATCAAACCCTCCCACATACCCACTTACCTGATAAAATTACCTTCTTCCTGGCTCCTCAAAGTGGCTGGGGCCTTTAAAGTTATCCCTTTTACAGCAGCTAGTGTCATAAAAGGGGGCTTGGCTTCTTTTTCCCTGACCTGGCTGCGCTCCACAGGCCTTGGGAACCCTCAGCACTGCATATTCCTCACCAGACCTGAGTCAGAAGGTCCAGCAAGTAAGGTGCAGCTGCATTCTAGTGTGTGAGGAGTGGAGTGACAGTCAGTCTGTGTATATCATTCCTCAGAAGTTCTGGACTCATTCTCCATCAGCACATATTGCAGAGCAGCAATGAATGTAGCACCCTATACTCAAATAGCAATTAGCTCTTTAAGAATATATCAGCAGCATATCTCATTGACCACCCTAAGCATTTTAGCCCCTTGAGCACCAAAAGCATGTTTTGGCTCATGGGAAGTATACACCTCTGGAGATGCTCTATAATGTTAGGCACCATAAAGAATCAGATATCATTAGAATTGTAGTGCAGAAGGCTTCCATTTGGCCCGAGTCTACACAGACCAGAATCTCATCCAGGCCCTATCCCATATCATTGCATGTGAATCTGAGTCACGAGACCCCAGCATAAAGTGCTGTTTATTTTAAAGACTACTTTTTTTTACATCTGTAACAAAGTACAACAGTTTGAAGTGTGCCAGAGAGCTGTTCAGAAGGACCTGAATTTTCTGATTTTGATCATTTACATTTACAGGACTTGAGAGTTCTCCTGGAGGAAGGATTAGCATATGAGGAAGGTCAGCCAAGGTAGCTGTATGATGTTTAGGCCTCAGCAATCATGACTTCAGGGGCTGTTAAGCATTCACTTCATATTTCAGTCCAGCAAATTGATGCCCCACCCCTGCAGGCTTGTCAGAGTGGCAGGATATAGAATCATATCTATGTCCTCCTGAATTTCGTTGAGGCATACGTTTTTTTTAGGGCTTCACTACATGCAGAAGAACCGCAAGTGGCCTGAACAGCAGGATGGTCACAGATCTACCTAGGCCAACTTCTTGCTGAAATGCCTAGAGACACTTGGATAGCATGCTTCCAAGAAGTTAACTAAAATTCACTGCACCTATCAGACAAGGGTCATACTAATACCTAAATCAACAGAAATTCAAAGCTAACTGTTCAATACAGCTTGCTCATAGCTATAGAAGAAATGTGCAATGCCACAGGTTTTTTAATAAAACACAGTGCAATATAAAGCTTTGCAGTAATGGAAAAATATACCAAGGAAATATCATTTTACTTTTGATAGCAATAACCTAATTTTGAGGAAAAGTTAGATCAGCCCCACAGAGAAAAAATAAAAGAGGGGAGAAAGACAGGCAAGATGAAATGGCAATGTGCTGCCTCCAAAAGGGAACAACTAATGTTCCCTTCAATTTCATTGTTTTGTGTGACCTGTTTGTTGCATTGGGAGGTCCCTTTAATAGTGCTGTGTTACTGAGCACTTACCATGCTGATACAAAATGCCCTATTTGGAGATCAAATACAATAATCTGATTGAAAGTAAATGTGAAACTGAAAAAGCACACAGTTGAAGGCACTTGACTTCATACTTTATTTACATGTGAAACTGGTATCTAGTGGTATTAGCTGTGGACTGTTTCCCTTCTATTTACAATTAATTTTCATATACATTACATCTGTAGTCAGTATGAAATCTGTACAATAGAAAGCAAGGTAAAGAATTTCATTCAACTAAATGAAAGGGTATATAAATAAAAAATCTTATAATTCAAAGTATTTCACACTCAATTTGTAGTACACTATTTATGTAACATGCCAATTCCTTTAATAGAGGCTTCAAAACAAACTAGAGAAGGTAAAAATTCCTACACAATTCATTTTTATATTCCAATAAAATAAATTTGATAAGGGAATACAGGAACTGGTTTAGCTAGGAATACAAGAAAATAAAGTACAAATCCTTTCAAATAAAAAAGAAACAGAAATGTAAGAAAGTATACTTTGTAATGTGCACACGAAACAAATCTCAAATTTACACTAACGTGTCACCAAATTCATTGCAGAAATTACAAGTCAGGTTAGAAAAAAGCCTGATAATTAGCCCTCTGCCCTTTTGTGATTACTGACTAATGATCTCACTTTATCTTTCCACTTGTGAGCAGACAGCAGCCTTGAGCAATGTAATTAGTACACATTGCTACAGTTTGTAGCTGTCATCAGTTTTCATCACCTGATTTGAAATAAAAGTTATTGAATGTTACCATGGTTACATTCCAAGACTCGTGCAAAGCACTGTGTCAATTTTGGAGTTTTCTGTATTGCACATCATAAAACATACACAGTTACGGAAGTCAAGCCCACAGCACCTGTCTGAGGACAATCACAAAGGCTTCATCAGCTGAGAGACACTGACTTTTAACTACTGTAGTACAATATTTGGAAGTTTAACTTTGACATTCTACCGTTCTGTTTGCAGCTTGAGGCTTGGAATTGATGCAACATCCCTATTCCCATTGCTGAAAGCACCAGAAAAGCAGCAAATTACTGAAACGAAGGTCAATAAAAATAGCTGTTGTACAGTTCAGTAGTTGAATAAAAAATGTCACAGTTCAGTAATTGAATACAAAAGATCTGCCTCAGATTTACAAGAAAGAGGAATTGTCTGGAAATATTAAAGAGGACGCTGTGGAATATTTCAAAACCAAACACCTCCAGGCTGCTAACAGAGCTGGTGGTTCCATAAAGTAGAACAGCACTGACTTTGATGCTCTTTCGGCTTTGTCCTTTTTGCTTCAGAATCTTAGAAAGCAAAATGACCACGTTAAAAAGTAAAAACCAGCTACTTCCCAAACAGGACTATCACTAAAACGCTACACATAATGGAGGAAAGTAATTCAAAATCCATTTGGTCCACATTAGGTAGTTTCTGGGAATCAGCTGGCTTCAGAGGTACTTTGCGCACCAGAAACATGATACAGCAAGCTGGTTGGTCTATAAGTGCTTGGAAATTTTACATATCAGTTTTCAATCCACTAATAAATGAACTACTTTGCACAGGACTCGATTTTTCCATTAATACTGACACTAGTGTAAACATTTCTTCATCTTGTTGGACGCAAGCCACGAAGGGTCAACTGCACCGTAACACTTTTCCCATCAATAGGGATAACATACACCGATCTTTGGGTCATTCGCAGTCCAACAATAATCAATCCTTTAACTCCAACAGCCATCAACTTTAAGGAGATGCACTGAAGAAATTTCCATAAAGTATTGCTACACCATGAATTCTAACAAAGTCTGGGTCACCGACAGTCGCAAAGATCAAATGTCCTCAGAGAATATTAACTTTTCAGGGCAGGACAGTGATTTTTCTCAGCTTCCTTGTTTTCCTTCATCAGTGAAGCAAACACCTGCAGATTATAAAAGGAAAGCATGAGGTTTTATTTACAAGTGACCCAAAACTTTTGAGTCTGACTTTTAAATTAACTGGAGAATGGAGCTGCAACGCAGCACCAATTGTTCTGTAGTTATACACTTAAGAAGTCACAGTGGAAGATAAAACCTTACGCCAATCCTGAACTTAGCAAACTCAAACAACATAGTGAACTTTATGAAAAAAGTCTATCCCTTGCCAGAGTCTATGGTGGGCAATACTGTTGCCTGTTTCATTAATGTTCATCAGAAGTGAAGCAGTAACATATTATATAGATCTCACTACAGCATCAAAACTTTAACGTTTGATCCACAACTTAGACAAAACACTATATATTTCAAACCAGTAACGCATCTTGTGCTTGAGAATGTGTAAATTATTCAAAGTTTGCTCTTACAGTTTATGCATCTTAAGTGATAGATTGCTGAGATGTGTCAAAGACTACACTGTTGCTGAAATCCAGGCCCCCGCATATCAAACATTTTCCATATTAATTATGCATTCAGCACCAGTAGTGTTAAACTTAATATTTCATCTTTTATCTGTTTGTCTCCTCACCTGTGTCCACTTTTTGTTACTGCTGTGCATCTGAACAGTTGTGATGCAAGCAAAAAGTTTTTCTGATGTGATATCTTCAGGCAGTTTGGTAAGGAATTGAGCTATATGAATAAAGTCCATTTGCACTAAAATATCCTCATACAACTTGAGGATGCCCAATGCTGTCCGAAAAAGGAATTCTTCTCCATCGCGGCAAAAGACATCCCAGACTCGACAAGCTAGGTCCAGAGGCAGTGACTTACTGTAGAGTGTAAATATCCTACAATTTAAAAGAGTACAATCAAAATGAATGCAGTGGCTGCTATATATATATATATATATATATATCACACAAACACGCATCCAAGAAAAGAAATTGAATTTGTAACAGGTGTTGCTGAACCATTTCAAAAGGTAAAACCTTTACTTTGGATATCAATCCGTCAACAAAATTATAATACACAGACCATAACTGCAAAATTACTAGAAATTCAAAATATAAATAAATGATTAGTGCACTTACCAGTCTATAAGGTAAATATCTGGAGTCAAACTATTCTTTGTAAAATGTGCAAAGAGTTTTGGAAGATTTTCTTCAAAAAACACTTCAAATGATGCAAAATATTTCAGCATCTGAGGAGAAGTAGATTCAGTTGAAGTAGATAATATTTTTCAAAAATGTCAACAAATTTTCTCACCTTTGTATTTAAATTTTTAGAAATGATTTGACTCAAAAGAATTATGCAGCATTAACTCGTGTTAATCAAGCTTTAAATATTGTGTATTGGCTTTTAACTCCAAGTTAAGATTGGGGTGATTATAGCCAGAGCACAGCACACAAAAACAACACAGTGACACAGGAACTCTGGATTCCAGTTTGATAGTAAAACTGAATTGACCTGAGTAGTTACAATAATGACAAAGAGGCATTGTCATTTCATTAAGTGACTAGGGTTAGCATTGGGAAAGCAGTGCACCATCATATGATTTATTTGCAAATGTTTCTTGGGGTATTGCTTTGATATTATTTTCTCCTCCCGTACCATGAAGACATTCACCTCTGAGGTATCTCTCACAGGTGCCTTGCTCAATTTTCACTGGAACCCAGACAATAAGTGCATTGTCACACTATTTGACTACAGGGCGAGATTACAGCCAAGTCCAATATGACCTCAGCTGAAGCGCTCTCTCATACTTTCCAGGAGAGGTCATGAAATAGTAAACAAGTGGAAGAAAGCCTGATTTTGACTCCCTCTATCCCAAGGTCATTACAGCACTGCCATTTTTGCCATGGAAAACAGCTGCTAACTTAAGGATAAACAAAGAATGAAGTGGGATGTTTTCTTTTACATTACTACATCGTACTTCTAAATTACTGAGTTTTAGTGAAGCCAAGCTCCTTCAACGTTCAAGGATTTTTCCCTCATGTATTTTTCATTGCCATGTCCTATTGAAATTCCATCAACCTCTCCTCCACATTAAATCAAACACATGAATTTAGCTTATGAACAGTGAATTCATTAATATTTGGGTGACTTTTTTATACATGCTTTTCCATGTGTGCTTGCAGGTGGGTTTTCCCATGTTGTGCAGCCCCAAACATGTCAACAAGAGTAACGAGTCAGAAATTAGCAATCTTCCTCCCTCTGGGGTGGAACAAGTAAAGAGAATAAATGCATACATCATGTTGTGGTTTTCAGCAGAGAAATGAGAGCAGATTTTTCTAACAGATAATTATGTAATGAATACCATATGTAATAAATTCTTCTGAATTAGTAACTGATCTTCAGCTGGACCTGCACACTTAAGACATGTGTTGAAACATGGGAATGGATGAGGTGTAGCTTTAAGAAAAGGGATGGGCACTGATGCTTAAAATGCCATTTTAACCCAATACAACTGTGCATCTCACAACTATCAAGATCCTATGGGTTAAGCAAACATTTTTCCTACAGCACCCCGGAAACAAACTCAATTCTGGTGTCATAGCCCAGTTACTAGCAGCTCCATACTTGATTTGAGGTTGCATCAGTACTTCCACATGTAGCAAAAATAGCATGGAGCCTTGTCACCTGTTTCAAGCATCTGTGCACCACAATGCCCTTACCATGCTGTGGTCCACACGAAAGAATGCCAGCTGACAGGGTTTGTTCAATAGGTTTGCAAAAGCTATGAAAGCATCGGCTTCTTCCAAATTAAGGATGAGCACTGCAGCAACAAAAGACATTCCTTGGACCTGCATGAAATAGCATGCTTATAATTATATTAGCATTAAGTAACATGATCTAGCTTGCACACTGCTTGAAATTCTGCACATTATCCACAATCACACTTCATTCTTTGATAGGAAATTTTACCATCAGAATTCCTCTTATTTTTCTGCTACAAACTACCTTAACATTTTTTTATTCATTTGTGAGACGTGGGTGCCATTGGTTGGGCAGCATTTATTGTCCCTCCCTAGTTGCCTGAGGGCAGTTGAGAGTTAACCAAATTACTGTGGCTCTGGAGTCATATGTAAGTCAGACCAGTTAAAGATGGCAGATTTCCTTCCCTGAAGGACATTAGTGAATCAGATGGATTTTTCTGACAATCAACAATTTTCTGGTCATCAGTATATTCTTAATTCCAGATTTTTTTTTTTATTCCAGCTGCCTTGATGGGATTCAAACCTGAGTTGAGTCCCCAGAACATGAGCGGAGTTTCTGGATTAGTGTAGTGATAATACCACTATGCCATCACCTGCCCACAAACTGTTCCACCAACAGGAAGCCAAGGGTCTGCTTTCTCCTACCTTGGGGAACATGGTTGGAGTAGACCAGAGACCAGAGGAATGAATCACCATTCATAATCATGGAAAAGCTCAGTGCCTTTTGAAAAGTATCTAGCAACAGCCAGAGCCATTGCGGAGGTCTAAAAAATGCTGCAGAGTTGCAGATCTTGCTCTTTTTGAGAATTAAAATACAACTGACCTGAAAAAAAGTGAAATTAAAACCTTAGTATTGCAGCTGCTCCTCCATATATCATAGTACGTTGATTCATTACAACAATTGTTGTTTGGGAAAGTGCTACTTCTGTTCAGCCATTCAGCAAAGTTAACCAGTTTATTTTAAATCATCAGCCTAATTTTACAATAACGTTCTCAATGTACGGCAATGGTACTGCACTGGTAACCCAGGTGTGGCAAATTTAAATGTCACCAATCTTATTGAATCAGATTCAATTCAATAAATATGGCAATTTATGGATGCACAGAAACAAATGACCGTGGAAGATGCCAGACTATTGCACATCCTTCAGAGAATGGAACCTGCACTCCTAACTTGGTCTGGTCTGCACGTGATTCCGGTCCCATTATGTGTGTAAGATTGTGCCTCAATTCTCTGGGTAATAAAAATGCTAAAAACTCTCAGCCCTTTTTCAAAACCAAGCTTCCTATTTCAAAGTTCTGCCTCAAAAAATACTGAAGGAATTCATGCAAGTTTACAATGAGGAAGATAGTGGTAAGATTCCCTATTGATGTTATCGTATGAGTGTACGAGAGTTAACGTCAGAATGCAATGACTTATTTTGTAGAGGAATTGGCCAAGACTGCTTAATGGGGTGGCTGATGTCTCTAAACAGAAGGAAGGATAAAGAATAAGCTTGTTACAAGCAGGCTCACTAATTTACTAGCAAACTTCGAGCCTGGATAAATAATATGTTAAGAAAGCCTTACAAAGCCGTAATAATACAACAATGATTTCTGAAGATCATGGACCAGAAGTATTAAAATATTTGCATTTTATTAGTTGGAATTTAGATAGTGCAAAAGCTGTTTTATGAGTATTATCATTGCACATACATCCTCAAAATATAAAACATACATACCTTCACAAATGGTTCACTAGAACAGCATTTAACATGTGGGGAATGACTTACAAATGGGAGAATGATTTGTAAACCAAACTTTAAAATAGATTATTGCAAAAGGGCAAATACTTACATATCCCACATCAGGCCTGTAGCAGGTATATGCTCCAAGTACACTATGCAAGAGATCATGATATGGTCCACCCTGCAAATAGAATACAGAACTTTCAGATCTTATTAACATTAAATACAGAAAAATATAATGAATACAATTCCTTTTTCATGGTAACATTCTTCCACCCATGCCAAAACTGGCTGATGTTGCCCTCTCCAATGGCTGGCTGATGCCTCAGACCATGACCAGTTATTTATTTTTCTTTTCCTCAGCAACCTCACTCTTCACTTCCCCACTCACCAGCAGTCATTGGCACATCCAGATTAGTTGCAAGAATTCCAGAGATACAGTACACTGAACTGCATACCCTCCTGTGTCCTCTTCTTCCAATCCTCCTCCTCTACCCTATCCCTCTTTTCCCCTCACCTCCCTGTGCAACCTGAAAAATAAGTCAAATTGATCTGAATTATGTACTAATGAAGCTGAAGGAATTTATCAAGTAATTTGCTGTAAATGTTAAAACATCCAGCCAAAGTGCTAGACTCATGGAAACTGAACTTTGCAAGGCTTAACTTAAACAGTCAATTATGATTACTAAATCATTTGGAAAGTGAGCAGTAAAGACAGGGTGGCTGAGAGAAAAGTGCTGCCAAAGTCTTGAGGGGCCAAATGATCTGTTTCGATGTTGCAATATCCCACAATTGATATTTTGATTGTGCTTTTGACTTAGATACATTTCTTAAATGGGCATTCCCATATTGATAATCCACCGTGAATTCTCTCTTTGACCGTGATTTAACTGCTACATAAATGTTTGCCATTTTATGATGTCATTGGGAGTGCACACTTCCCAAATTAAGAAAACAAAAATCACACAATACACTTTCTTCAAAACTCCAAAGAATTGTAAATAATTGAAATAGTCTGAAATCAGACTGGTATTGCAGGATGTATCCCTCTCTTTCCTTTCCCAAGGGATAGGAATATGCAATTACAAGTCTTCCTTCACGGCATTATTCACATCTTAACAGGGAATAATGCTGTTGGCTCAATTACAGAATCAATGGCTTTTTCGGTGATTTTATAAAGGGGGTTTCAACGATTAATCTTTCTTTAAAAAAAAAGAGCTTATGCGCTGCTTGAACCATTCAAACAAATGATATAATGCAAACTAAGTTCATTGTATCTCAGCCATGGCACTTATCTCTGTACAAAAATCCAGAATGATATTCCGGTGCAGTCCTAAGGGAGTGGTGCACCCAAGAGGTACAATCTTTTCGACTAAACATGAAACCGAGACCCAGTCAGTTTGCAAAGTGAGAAGTAAAAGTTCCCATGGCACTATTTCAAAGCTCAGGTGTGTTTGTCCTGACCAATATTTATCCCTCAATCTATATCATAAAACCAGACTATTTGGGCATTATTACATTGCTGTTTACATGAGATTGCTATGTGCAAACTGGCTGCTGCATGTCCCACATTACAACAGTGACTAGACTTCTAAAGTAGTTAATTGATTATAAAGCACTTTAAAATGCCGAGGTTATGATATGCACTGAAGAAATTGTAGGGAATTGATAGGGAATTGTAGTCCTCCTTGATTTCATTAAAAACAACACTTTTTTAAAAATGAAGTCCAACAAATTGAATTCAATCTTAAACTGATGTGTTTAGTTCTCATTAAATGCATTTTTTCAGAATCAGTTTAATTTCCATATATTTTAAGTTCTTTCAAACTTAACATCTAAATAATTGCCCAACAGTTGATTTTCATTGCAAATCCCTACCCATAAGCTATTAAGTACATACAATGAAAGTTGAAGCTATGTTTTTCCACTGTTTGACAGATGTGCACACATCTGGAACATCCTGCATGGTAAGTGAGCAAATTATCTTCAGTCAATTGCTTTATTTCCAATTAGCTTGTAATTATACTGATTTAAGAGTTATTTTGTCATGAAGAGACTCAGCAAAACTGCAAACCTTTTGAAAAATGAAGAGAGAAGGGAATGTACGGGAGATGTCCAACTTTATCAGTTCAAGACTGGCCTCTCGATCAGCCTGCGATGCTCCAGATTCTAGAAATAAGCAGTAACAAATCATTACTAATTGTAGAGTCACGCTAACATTGAACTTTGTATCTTAACAGACAAAAGAATTATCTGTGATGGCATTTTTCAATATGAAGTTGGTCAAAAGTATCTTGGCTGCCTATTTTAATTACATAATCATATACTAAATGTGCACACTTTCCCAGGTCCACTGTGAATTATTTTTTCACGCTCATGGCAATAATGCCACAAGGAAACATTTACTTAGGTTACAGCTTTATAATTGAGAGGGGAATTTATTTGCTTTGTCAAAACTCCAGCATCTGCCACATGGAAACCTGTCACCTGCAGAAGATGAAATATTACTAGTAGCAGGACTTTCATTTTCTAGTTTTTTTTTTTAACCTAAACTTACCCAACAGCTCAAACAGAAATACAAATGATAATGATTATTTGCTGTCAGGTGCCAGAGGAAGATGCAAGATCATGACATTGTGGACAAGATGCCCACATACAAGACTAAATCAATCAGATAAGCCAGCATATTATGTGCAATCCATAAGGGGAACAATGGCTCACCACCCACCGTTCCAAATCCTACAAAAGTATCATTTGCCTTTAAAACCCAATAAATCCTTTAAAAATAATGATTACATTCAATAGGTTAAAACATCAAGACATAGTAGGAACAGAATGTTACATTATGGTACACAAACTGTTTAATGAGGAAACAATAACTCAGCTTGATCAAATATAGATGTTAAATATCATTCTTGATCACTACTTAACAATAAAAAGGAAAGGAGTCCCAACAGCTTGAACAGCTTTGGGTACAATACATAATGTGCTGATGGCCAATGCTCTCGTTTTTAATTTAATATTTAAAATGTACTTCCAATATATTTATTTTTGAAATATAAAAGCACGATGCTGTAGTTGATTTGGTATTGCAGACTGAAAAGCAAGATTAAATGCTGATATCCAGGTTGATCATCCACTCTGTGGTCTCCAGTGTCAGTGTTTTTTTTAAATTTGTTTGTGGGATGCGCGTGTCGCTGGCTGGGCCAGCATTTATCGTCCACCCTGACGGCACAGTGGTTAGCACTGCTGCCTCACACCGCCAGAGACCCAGGTTCGATTCCTGGCTTGCGTCACTGTCCATGTGGAGTTTGCGTGTTCTCCTCGTCTCTGCGTGGGTTTCCTCCGAATGTTCTGGTTTACTCCCACAGTCTGAAAGATGTACGGGTTAGAAGGATTGGCCACACTAAATTAACCCTTAATGTCATGGAGACTAGCTAGAGTAAATGCATGAGGTAACCGGGGTAAGGCCTGGGTGGGATTGTGCTCAGTCTAGACTTGCTGGAGCTAATGGCCTCCTTCTGCACTGTAGGATTCTATGATTCACATTACTGTGGCTCTGGAGTCACATGTAGGCCAGGCCAAGCAAGGACAAGAGATTTCCTTCCCTAAGGGACATTAGTGAACCAGCTGGGTCTTAACAAAAATCGACAATGGTTTCATGATCATTAGACTTTTAACTTCACCATCTACCACAATGGGATTCAAATCCAGGTCCCCCAGAGCATTGCCCCGAGTCTCTGAATTACTAGTCCAGCAGCAAACCAGTGCACCACTGCCAAGAAACTTGTCAGAAAGTATCTTCGCAAACCGTAGTGCCCAAGACATTCCATGTTTTGGAACACTTCACCAGTTACAAGTCACTCATCTTCCCTTTATATAGCACGTGGCTGAAGCATCCATATGAAATTCTGATGCAGTCCAGTGCCTCCTACTTTATGAAACATGGGGGTTAATCAGTGGACTTCACAATCAAATCCTGGTTCTTCACTCATTTCCTATTTCCGCCACTTGACTTTAGCTGAGATTTCTAAGGCTCTGAGTGCTTCAATTGCTAATCAGAAATTATTAAACTTCAGAAGGCATCTCAGGGACATCATTGATAAACAGATCAGAATTTCCTGGGCCTGGTTACATTCTCTGATTAACGCTGCTTCTCTTCTCATGGTAAAATATGTGCAAGGACAAGGATCCACACAATAAGAGTTGGCTTTAGCACATGATGAGGATTCTCCTAGTTGTATGTCAAAGATTTATGTGTGCATTCCTGCCCATGCTAAACTGAAACATCGGATTCCATAATTCCCAGTGATAGACCACTTGAAGAAAAAGTGTGCACTTGAATCATGCAAAGATTTCAGTTAGCATAGAAGTGCTCAAGGTTGACTTACTTTACGAAGATTATGAAAGCTTTTCATCTTAAGCCTTCATTTTACCCCTGAATGTTTAGCAAAATATTTTTTAAATATAAAAGGCCCAGTACTGTTGTTGACTTGGCATTGCAGACCGAAAAAAATTCTGTTTTGCTGAACATGAATACATCCATATCTGTAGTTTAAGTTAAGTGAAATATTAAAACCAAACTATACTAACACTGCAGTTTTAGCCATGTTAGCTTATTGAAAACTCATATTTATTCTGTATTAAAGAACTGTATGATGGAAGCTCGAGGAAGTTTCTAACATCTGTATGTAACCATTTTCAATGGATAACAAGTCAACTAAGCTGACTTGTTCGCTGGAGCACAAATAAGGGAATGACAGCTTCAGATTTCAAAGGCCTAGCAAAGCAGGAAAATAAAATGGCCTGCACTCAAAAGGGCAAACCACAAATGATAAATAGGAGCATGGAGGAATAAAGTCAGAAAGACAGACCTGCAATAATGCAAGGAGACAAGGAGGCGACAACAAAGAGGTCCACTTTGCTTTTCTGCTTTGATAGTTTAAGGATTTATCTATGAGAGGTGCTTCAAAAGTCTATTTACCTTCAGCTTCATTCTCTGATCCAGTCTCACTGAAGTTTTTCCAGCGTTCCTTAGCTCTAGACAGGAAGATTTCATAAAGCTCTATGAAATGGAAAGACACTATAAACAATTAAGGCAATTATAAAAAAAGTGTAAATTTCTCCCCTTCTGACTGAGTCAATGTGATCCTGGACAACTGTTAAAACCATTCTAAAAACACCACTGGGATGTGTCTGACTGCACTCCAGAAGAGTCCCTTCAGTAAGTCATGGTCCTCCATTTACTATCTCCTCAATAATAAAATTAAAATTAGGGTTTAGTCACTTGAGGAAATGTGAGCACAAAAACAGCAATTGTGTTATTTTCTGTTTGCTATTTCAGTTAAAATTTGATTTATTATTGTCGCATGTATTATCACACAGTGAAAAGGGCTGAATATCGTGAAGGAAATGTTAGATCAACACCACCCAGAGCTGTTTGTAAACATGCTAAAATTAGATCTAGCATAGTTGCAATAATCTGTGGATTGTTATGTGTTGCATAGGTATATCCTGAAAAAACAGCGACCTGACAAACTATATTTACTCCCTTTTTCATAAACCTTACACATTGTTATCTGCTGACAGTAACATAGCTGACATTGGCACAAGATAATATTTAACAAAGCACTGACATTTCATTCAATAATCACAAACTATAGTAAGTTCAATTAATAAATAATCTCTCCCCTAGAACTTAGCCAAGTAGCAGGTTGGATATTCAATCTTGATCCACATCAACATAGAGGATCTTGATTGAGGTGACAATAGGAACATTATAGTTGATTTCAATTAGATCATTGTCACGTTCAGTCCACTGACCTGCCAGCTCACATAAGCAAGTTGTTGTACTGAAGGGCTGTCAGAACATGAATTTGCCACAATGTTTTTGAAGCAGAACATTTTCCTTTCTTTCCCTTAACATAACGTATAGATTCAGGCAGTGCACGTACCATGAGTAATATTCAGTTCATTACCAACAGCCAAACTCCATACTTTTCCTCGAACACTTGGCGGAATACCTTGCCACCACAATTCACGCACCTTCCGTGTATTTCGACTGAGTATGAGAAACAAAAATGGTATTATAGACATGCACAACTATTACAATTAAAAGGCTTTTCAATAGTGAGCAACTTACATGGTCTCCCAGTTAGGAAGAATATCTGTGTTCCAAATTATCATCGCATGAGAGATGCTTTCTTCCTGTCTGAATCGTTCCTTCATAATTTTTTTCCTTCGTTGTGCTTCTTTTATCTCTGAATCAAATCAAAATTCCCAGAACTTTCTATTACTACTCTCAAATGACAGATCATTTGATTATAAATCAAGATAGATTTGTAACCTTGAGGAATGTTGAGAGCTCTGACAATTTCATCTTTGACCATCCAAGAGGCTACTGCCAGAAAGACATTACCCCACCGATTTCCCTGCCTTAACCATGGGACGCATAATGTGACTTGCACGCTACCCTTCTCAGTTACTGACTTTCCCACAGTTATCCCATGGCATACTAGTTAGCAATGCTGCCTCAGTGCCAAGGACTTCAATTTGATTCCCGCTTATATCACTGTTTGTGCAGAGTCTGCGTGTACACCCCATGTCTGCGTGCGTTTTCTCTGGGTGCTCCGGTTTCCTCCCACTGTCCAAAAGACTGATGCTGGTTAGGTGTTTTGACCATACTAAATTCTTCCTCAGTGTACTCGAACAGGCACCAGAGTGTGGCGACGAGGGGATTTTCACAGTAACTTCATTGCAGTGTTAATGCAAGCCTATATAGAAACTAGAAGCCAGGAGTAGGCCACTCAGCCCTGGTGAGCCTGCTCCATCATTCACCTCAATTATGGCTGATCAAATCCAATATCCTGATTCCCCCCTTCTCCCATATCTGTTCAGCCCCAAGAGCTATACCTAATTTTTTTCTGGAAATCACAACACTTTGGCCTCAATACATTGTGGTAGTGAATTCACACATTCACCACTCTCTGGGTGAAGAATGTTCTCCTCTCCTCAGTTCTAAAAGGTTTACCCCTTATCCCCAAACTATAACCCCTAGTTCTGGACTTCCCCTCCATCGGAAGCATTTATTCTGAATCTACCTTATCTAACCCTGTTAGAATTTTATAAGTTTCCGTGAGATCCCCTCTCACTCTTCTAAATTCCAGTGAATATAATTCTAACTGACTTAGTCCCTCCTCATATGACAGACCTGCCTTTCCAGGAAGCAGCCTGGTAAACCTTGTGACATTAATATAAAGTTAAGTCACAATATTACTGCACTTCTCAGATCACATTATTTCGATCACATTCCACATCAACCTGTTTACTAAGTCTTGCCCCCCAAAAAAGGGGAGCTCTGCTCAGTTTTCCTGCCCAAACCCAAGGGAAATTGGAAACTCGGAATGAGATGAGCTAATTCACCGCAGGCCAAGGATTAAATCTGGAAGTTCTGAGTTTAGTGGCTAAACTCCAGGATATCAACCTATGAACAATCTAATAATATAATTTTATGATAACATGATTATCTATTCAGTCGCTCTGTACAAAGCCAAAATGAACAAAGTCCATCATTTTTATTGGCTGTAAATCTTTGCTGATGAAAAGTCTAAGATGACAAAACAAATTGTCACTTACAAACATTTTATAAGGGATCAATCCCAGATTATTTCACATTTCTCATTACATTTTGCTCTGTAATCAAGTAATTAACTGGAGCACCTCGTTTCTTTGCCTCTGCCACCATCTCATCATATTCTTGTCGATGCCTTTGAGCCTCCTCCGCAGACTTTGCAGGTAGGTGGCTGCAAAAAGAGAGAGAGTCTCTGGTAAAGACAGGAGTATAGATTTTAATGTCAAACACTTGGAAGAAAAGCTTTCCACATGTAAACACATTAATTTCTTCCATTTGCAGAACAGAAACTGGTTTGGATCAAGACAACAATATCAACCAGAAAATTTGGGCTTGAATCTCAAAATACCATGCAGCAGAAAGTGATTTTTTTTTTTAAAAACTGCAAATGTGAGAAACAAAAGTCCTAAAAATGAAAATGGTGAGAAGGTAGCTTAATAAACAGTAAATTGTTATTTTTCAGCAGCACAATCTCTACCGTTTGCACACTCTCAAAAAGTGACTTCTGAACATAGTACAAGTCTCTTTTCATCCAATTACTTTGTCTAAACATTAACCCAGAGTAGTTGTTAAATTAATCAGACCGATTAGCATCCATCTTTCAACCTTTAGATTAAAGGTGCTGGTGCTTTCCGTAGTCTTGCTTGTACACACAATTGGGATGTTTATTTATTTAGATTTAATCTCCATTTTGCTGATATGGATAAAGTTACCAGATTCCATGAAATAGTCACAAATATTCATTGACGTATTTGCCTATGGCACATGAGCCTCCCTATGCTCTTGACTCAAACAGAAAGATGAAGGCTTCTGCACTCTGCCAAGTGGTGAAGTAACATCGGGAAAACATTTCAGCACTTCCTCCGCATAGAACTGCCTTCATTTGCCATCTGACTTGTCAATCTCACTTGGGCAACAAATACGTAAAATAGGGTAATGCTACAAAACATTATAATTTTACTTCCATGTTGCTTCATGATAGAGCTGAGGACAAAGCAATAAAAAACTCTCCCAATCCGGCCATATCCTTGGTCATAGCACGTGCAAAGGTGTGACAGATCGTTCTGACACCTATTTTTGCACAAGTTTCATTATCTTCCATGAAAAGGGTTTCAATGTTGCTTGCCCAGTACCTAAAGTATATAGATATTGTACCTCACCCTGTCAATATGACACACAGCATAACAAGTATGATGCAAGGTGAAAATAAACAGTAAGTTATTTTAAGTTACTGTCTCAAACTCAAGCACTTTTGGAATAGGACTCATTTCCACAACATTTCAATGCTGCATATTTAAAAATGTACCATATACACTTTCAGGTTCACTCCCTACCTCCCATATCTCATCAGTTAGACTGCACATGCCCCACAAATAAACACATCAACGCCTGGTAATATTTGAACCATCAGTTTAATTCACTTTCATCAATTTCCTCCACTTTTTGGTAACCGTTTAACCAGTTTTGCTGCTCCTCTGAGATAAGCTCAATTTCTTTTGCAGAAGGCACTGTTGGGCTACACATCGATAACAAGACTGGGTCAGGTTTGATAGTGATATCATTCTGCTTCTTGGTTATGAAGTCAGCCACTGCCAGTTTAAAATAAATGCATTGTTGGGGTTTGAGTGCTGCTGACAAGGCCAGTATTTATTGTCCATTCCAAATGCTGGGCTTTCTTGAACTGCTCAAACCTATGGAATAAATATGCTTCCATTGTGCTCCTAGATGGAGTTCCAGGATATTAATCCAGGAATCATGAAGTAATGACAATACATGTCCAAGTTAGGATGATGCCTGTCCTGGAGGGGAACTTGGAGTTCCAATATGGTGTTCCCCATCTGGCCTTTGTCCTTCTAGGCTTGGGGGTCAATTTGGAAAGGAGCCTTGACCTTCAATTCATTCATGAATTGTTCAATTGACCATTCTATTCATTAATTACTATACCCATCATTTTCATGATGGTGGACCATAGACTACATGGGCAGAACAGTGGCACAAATAGCATTGTTCAGATTCCTGCCGGCAGTATTTAAAATCATGTTTCTCCCTGATAACAATCTGACCATCAGTTTGGCATTAGTATTTTTGGATAGGGTCTTAGAAACTAGAGATGTAGTTTTAATCAAGTTATATTTGTATTGTGGGTGTTAGGAGTAAGCCACAGATTTAAGTTTAATTTACCATTTGTATTGTGGGTGTTAGGAGTAAGCCACAGATTTAAGTTTAATTTACCTTTTCACGTGTGTGTTAAGGGGAAGCTGGTTTTTGGTTTCACTTCAGACTGATGCCTGCACGTGTGTTGTTTCTTTGTGTACCTGCACTTTAATTAGTTTTATGACTCGTGACGAAGAGGGAGCTGTGTCATTACCAGAGGGTCAGTACTTTAGGGAAATTAGAAAAAAAAGCATTGTGGCCAAGCAGCAGGGACCAAAAAGAAACAGAAAGCAACCTTAGTTCAGCTGGAAACCAGTGCCAGAAAGCACTGGGCACAGGAGAGGGAACTACAGAAAGCAGATTTCCCAAAAGTACAGAAGAAAGTCCCAGAAACCAAGGAGCAAGACAAAACAACAAACCTAGGAATGTCAGTGAACGAAAACAGCAATTTGAACACATCCTGTTCAGTGAAGTTAAAGTTGGAAGCAGAGGAAAAGGTTCCAAATTAAAGAGAGAAAGTAGCAGGGAGCAGAATCAAGATGAAGTGGGCTTGCAAGAGGCCAAAAGATCTGAGGGGATAGCCAAGGAGTTTATGACTCCTTATTATGAGCCTATGAAGCAGTAGTATTTTGTTGATATGGCTGAGTATTTGACTCTGTGCGTGGAAGGCAGAGCTTGAACATTTGTGATGATTCAAGGGATAGGAACATCTGAAAGAGTTGAAACCTTGGAGATGGATCACTGTTAAAGGTGTTCAAGTGAAAGCGGGGAGTTTGGAAGAAAACCACAAGGTGAATTCTTCAAGAGTGAAGATTGAAAACTCTTGTGAAAGATGGAGATCAAAGAGACTGGTTGGCTCAGTGTGACAAGCATCTTGGGGAATTAGAGATCCATCGCATCTGCTTTGGATTGCATCTATTTTCAGACCGTAGTGTGTCTTGACCATAGGTCACCTATTTGTTTACATGGACAGTGTACTGCGAATAATTTTGTAACTGCAAATTAAGAGGATATCACAACACACAATGCCTTTCTTTGGAAGAAAAGATGAGAAGCGTAGATACACAAATAGGCTCCCTGGCTTTTATTATGGATACAAGACTAAGAGGCCAGCACAAAATCAAACACAGCCTTAAACAAGATGGGACATGAGAAAATTTTACCTCGTGGACATGTGGAATTAGTGGAAATATGGTTAATGTTGCATCAATTAATTTAAATGGAATATTTGGATAGGAATATGACTGCAAGTTTATAACTTCCAGCTAGTGACAAATAGGCCATGGTTTATCCATTGGCAAGATTACGGGAAAGGTCTTCTGAAGAAAGCAAACTGACGGGGTTGAATAACATATTAATATTCTGGAGAATTCAGTGATCAGGGGAAGAATTTAACTTGTCCAAATTCTGAATCCATCAAGGAAGTTTGATGAGTCAAATGGACATTTGTATTCCCATGCTTTATGTTCATTCCCCTAAGATTATGCATCTCACATGATGCGAGAAGGGCTGCACTTAAAGTGAACAAGCAGAACATTTTCCCTATCATTTATAACACATGCAATATTAGTTGAGAACCTAAGGCTCCAATACCATGGCCAGACTACTCATTACATACAACAGGGCTTACTACTATAAACCTCATTGCACATGTGTAGTCAGACTCAAATTTCAAACAGTTTTGGTATTGGGAAGGACTTACATACATTAATAAGACTAAATCTGAATGTACTTGTAAGAGAAGCAGATTTTGTAAAGTTCAAGTAGGAACTAAATGATTGAAGCAAGTTACTGGACACCTTTCATGATGTCAATGGTTGTGAAACTATCAGCTTTGTCATTATTCCATTGAAACTGACAACTTCTGCAGTCCACACTGTGCAGAATATTGCAGAAATCCAGGAGTTGCAGCCAGTGATTCCACACTTCTTCAGAAGGTCCACTGTTGAGGCATTCCCAAAATATATTCAATAGGTCAATTGATTTTCTAAGAATTTCCATTCTTGCGCTGTTAGTCTTGCCATAAAAAGCCCTCGAAAAGGTTACATCACATGACGTGAGGTGCAACCAAATTTTTAATAGCACATCAATTTTTAATTACTGTTAAACACCCTCACTGGACCTAAAGGCTAATTTTATCTTTGTGGAATGCCAAATTTCTCCATAATGGTAAAATATATTTGTTTAGAAGTTTATTTTTTCAAAATATTATCATAGCTTCTTTTTTAATTTAATGAACTAGTTAATTCACTAACTGAAAACATAAATCAGAAGTGAAGGAAATTTTAACTTTGGCCGCATATCTGCTTTCTGATATCTCAGCTGTTGCATACTTTAAGATAGTGCTAGGCATGGTGTCAAACTTAAATTGGCATTGGGAAAACTACCCAACTAAGATCATGAGATCTTTGTGGACAGCTCTCTAAGTTAGTGGTTAGCACCCTTGCTTCAACACTGGTTGCAAAATCCAGGTCCATAAAACGTGGGGTAATGAAAGAATATATGAAAAATTTACATTCTGATCTCCTGTGTTTTTGAAAGCTCTATGCCACGACCAGCAGACATTACATTTTTTCCTCACCTGGTTAATGCCACTTAAAATCTCCAGATCAATTCAAAGAAGCATTTTCTTCTTTGAGCCAAAAAAACCACGGGCATCAAAAAGCGCAAGAAACCAAGTCTCAATGGCTGATGTATGTCCATTAACCCCGCAAGACAGAATTATTAAACATATCACTTTATTGGTGTTCCCACAAAGTGAATGCATTGGTTGTGTTTGGGACAAATTCCACTCAGTCTGGTGATGGTTCAAGTCAGAAGTTTTATTACAAGCTTGCAAGGGAAAGATTCAAGTTGCAGAATCTCTTAGTTACTACAACAACATAAACACAATACAGCTTCAGCCGGCCACATGCACAAGCGTGTCTTGTCTGCTCATGGCCTAAGGCAAACATATCCAACTATGTTCTCATAAACAAGCAAGCTAATGGGATGGTAAAAACTGTAGAAAATAGCTCAGGCTTATTGTATACAGTGACTTCATCTCTAGCAAAGCACATCTAGAGGAAAGACAGGCCAGGTATTTAAGGGTTATGGAAAAATACTCTGCAACTGCTTCATAAGTATAACTCAGAAATCAGGCTAACCCTTCACTTTCCACATCAGGTTGACACAATTTTCATGCACAAGTTAAATTTGTCGATACTGTTGGGATTTTTAAAAAGCATTCCTATTTCAATAATTGAAAGCAACCCCACCCTTTGTGGTCTTAATAGTTTGCAGCTTAGGTTGCATAACTCAGGATTATCAGTAACCCTATTTAACAGCAGAGCTGTTAAGTCTGGAAGACGGAAATATGAAAGACTAGACTCACAATGTGGACTAAAACAATGTTTATAATAACTTTGCTTTTGCATGTTGTTGAACTGTTGAAGTATTATGCAGCACAACACTGAAACAGTCTATAATAAGATCACTTTCTCTTCCAAATGTTATACTTCCTTTATTTAAGAGCCTCTACTACTGCAATGTCTTTTCACTTTTGGCAAGCATTGTTCCTTGGAAATAATAAGATTATTTTTTGTTCTGGAGCTTCTTCTGACATGGCCAGAGTGAAAAACAAACACTGATAAAATGAGGCCATGGAGCTCAAAACATTTGTCGCTGAAGGCATCAAGTTTGCTTAAACAGATAAAGTAACAAAGCTGTATTATCTTGTTACTTATCCACCACATTTCCAAGATGAAATTCAATATTATCGGAGCTGACCACTCAAAATAGTTGAATAATACAATGGTTCAATAAAATTATTAAAGCATCAGCAAACCATTGGTGTTTGCAACACAGGCACTTTAAACAAGCTGTCATAAAAGGAGCCTTTGTTAAATTAATTTGATCACAAAATACAGAAATTAAACCAGTCTGTGGTTTTAAAATCCAGTACAATTTGCATATTGAGGAAGTCCTTTATAATAAATTCAGCCAGAACAAGACTAAATTTCCATATTAATTAGGCTGATTACCAAAGCATGTTTGTACTGGAATCTCAGATTATTGATGTAGTTTTTGTTGCAACTGTTCAGTCCATCTGATATGAAGTTGCTGCAAATATCTAGTTTATGATTCACGTTCCTTAGGATACATCCTTTCGTTCAAGAATATAACTTGTAGTTTTAAGAACTAAAATTTACTGTAGAAAGTGGGTCAGTGCAACATGAACTGGAAGGTTATCACATTCATTGAGGTCAGAACAGAAGAGAGGGTTATAAAATAGGGACAGGAGCTTAAACAATAAAATAGGAGATCAACCTAACCGAAAAGTGACAAAAAATGGAAACAGAAAAAGGAAACATAGAAAGGAAAGTAACCCTCCCAGTTACTTTGGGAATCTAAATTTCTGGGAATACTGAAACTGGTTGAAGCCATGTAAAAAGGAAGCAGAACCATCCAAGTAGTAGCTGCAGCTTGGAATTGGTGTGTGTGATTTGTAGCAAAGATAGATAAAGCACTGTAAGCAAAGTAAAAAATTTAACTTCATTCACCATGTGGAATGCTGTTTGAATTTTGAGAGAACCAGAGTTGGAAGATTATCTAATTTGAAGTTAGTGGAAAAAACTACAGTGGTCCCCACAGAATATTGTGGCAATGAAAGCAATCAGCACATTGGCTTGGAAAAGTAACACGAACAAGGTTCTGGGGGATCCACAGTCTAAAGATGGCAAATGAAAGCTTTAGCCCCGAGAATAGCAGGAGCCGAGGAAGACGGAAAGTCTTCAAAGTTTTAAGAGTGTGCAAATTTATAACGAGGTTCCACTAAAGCAAAGTAAGGCTGCCAGGAATGGAGTTCTGCTTACTTGCTGTACAATGTGAGCACATTGTGTAAAGCAAAATAAACCCAAAAGGATAGGTACTAAAATGATGCATGTCCCATGAACCAAGTACTGAATAAAATCTGCTCTTGTACGTAACTATTGAATAGAATTTGGCTTAAATGCTACAAACAGCCAAATTTTCACAGCGATGCCAAGTTTAAAATTTGCAGGAATTGATATTCTCTCCCAGAGAAATTGTCTTGTGAAAGTAGAAACAAAAGTAACGGAATTAGATGCTAATATACATAGCAACATTCAAGGAGTATAAGCTTAAGCAGTGAATTCATTGCATAAATCATTCTTATAGATTACATAATAAACTTTACTTACGCGGGCCGATCTTCTAGGATCAGCGCTGTAGTGGACAGTGGCTCAAATTCAAGATTTCGCCGCCGTGCAGACTGGAGTGGGGTTTTGGTCATTCGGCCGGTTCGAGCTTCATATTCCTATTTTCAGCAGAAATAAATCAACACATTGAAGACATTTTTAAAATTTAACACAAATTGATCAAGGAGCTTTAAAGCTGCTCTCTTTAAAATCAAGGGAAACAAAAACCACCATAGATTTGGGGAGAAAAATGGCCAAAAGTTCAATCAGGAAATTCTGACATTTACAGTCAAAGGATGTAATCAAATTCTGTGGTCTTGTCTGAAGAAACCATTGCTACAAAAACAGGATATATTGCTACTGTTTCTTAAAAACCTAGGTCCCTCAAATTAATAGTCAAGGTGCATTCATTAAAATATATTCATTTGAAAGTGCAGAACATCCAATTCAAGAAGCAACCACCCCTCCCTATCCCTCCACCCCAAACATTCTGCAGCAGTGACAACACATCTTTTGTTCAGCAGCACAACCCTAAGTCAAATTCAATTCTACTGATTATTGCACAATTGTGTTTTGAACTATTGCAACAGGAGTTTAACGGTGCTAAATTCTGTTTGTCTTATTAGATGATAATTCAAAAACAGAAAATGTGATCTATCCAACATGCTTCATAAAATATTTTAGCTCTTTCTCAATTTTCTGTTATATTGCAGACATTTACCAAGGCCAATAATGTTAAAGTTGCTTAATTCTTTTTTTTAAGCACTCGCACGATGTTGCGTTACTCATGTTGACTCAATTAGATAATTTGAATTAAGTACAAATTTTCCAATCCAGAGTAGGCTATAATTGGATATGTATGAGAATAAGATAACCCTTTGCAGTTGGCGGTTTATCTTTCAACCCATAAGCTTTTGCTGGTTAAGAAAACTGCCGACAGAACACTGAATAACAAAGAACACCACAGCACAGGAAACAGGCCCTTCGGCCCAACGAGCCCGCATTGCCACCTTAACAATGTGTTTTTCCTCCTCCACCCTTGATCCATGTCTATGCTTATGGTACCCCCATTGGAAACCAGATTAAGGGGAGAATAATTTAGGGACAATTTGTTACACCAATCAGCCTAACAGCACATCTTTGGAGTGTGGGAGGAAACCGGAGCACCCGGGGGAAATCCTCGCAACCACATGAAGAATGCGCAAACTCCCAGACACTGGCCCAAATCCATGTATCTGCACAGCAAACAGTGATAGTCACTGAGCTGTCATGGTGCGCATCTGCTGGTCCAGTTTTAAGCGTACACAAACAACGCGACGTACCAGGCTTCTCTCGAAACATCCAAGAGCAGCCCACGCACGACCCACCGTGTGTATGCCCCTTGTTAGACAACAAGGTGGACGATAAGGGAAATAATTTGTGTCTTGTCGTGTGTTTGGACATTCCTTCAACAGGTTATTACCATTAATATTTGCCTGCTCAATATGAATTTTAGCAAAATAAATCAACAGGAAAAATGAGAAAAGTGGAAACACATAAGCAGACTCAATGGGGAAAAACATGCAACCATACACAATGATGAAACAAGCATTTTTCTGGGAAAAAGAGAACAGAGTTCTACAGAGTGTTTAGAGAATTATATTGTATAAAGATTTTGTAGAGTCAAGGCAGGTTCACTGTTTCTTAAAAAAAAAGAGGTGAATACTATAGGAAAGGCTTACAAGGGATATTCAACTGAAGTGGGAATTACATTGCCTCATTTGTTCAAAATTACCAAATTCTATGCCACATCAAAACAGCTGTAACCATTACCCCACTCCTATGGTCTTAATAAATATGTGGGTATATTCGATTTCATACCCATTAGCTGAGCAAAATTTCAGTCTATTGCCTGCTAGGAATGCAGACTGCTCTCTAAGCAAGACTGAGATGCAAGTCATGGGGAGGTTTATTACTAAAAAGAGTAAGAACGCAATTCCATATTTAGTAATTCCTCAATCAGTGCAGGAAAAAGTTAATCAGGGTAAAAAAAAAGTGAAATTTAAGACATACATATGCACACACACAATCTAGCTCAGTTCAATTAGTTAACTCTTCTACAGTAAATGAGTCTGAGGAAGTCATGTTAATTAGTGGTGACTTCTCTACCAGTAACACTAATCATATTTTGTGATATCACTGACATCCAATGACATACTTCCTCTTAATTTTTGCCAATGTGACGCACTGCTTCGTTATACTATTTAGATGCTCATTTTCAACTTACCTAGAGAAGAAAGTAGCTGCAAATTTTACAGATTAAGTAGTAGAAAAGCATTATGGTTATAGTGGGAATTATGTACAAACTTTCTGGTAGCTGCTGTGAAATGGAAGAATATGTTATTGTAGAGATTACAAAAAGCATGAAGCAATGGCAGAACGGGTTTAATCGACGATTTTAACTTTTATATAAATTGGGAAAAGCAGACTAACACATCAGAAAGATAGTGAACTTGAGTGTTGTTAGTTTTCCGCAACAATATATGTACCCTAATCTGAATGAACAAGGGGACACTATACTTAATGAACCAGGTTTATTTAACAACCTACCATTACTTGAACATTTATCAATAGTGATCATAACATGACCAAGTTCAATGTATTGTTTGAAAGAGAAAAGTGCAAAACTAAGATTTTAGTTTTAGATCAGGCTGACTTCAACGTATTGAGATACACTGCCTAAAGTGAACTGCACCAATCTGTTAATAGGTAGAATGACGGATCAATGCAAAATAATTTAAAGTGATACAGAACCAGTTTAGACTCTTAAGGGTAAAAGGGAACTACATTCCACAAAGATCAGCTGTGAATTATTCAAAAAGATTAATGTTTAAGGTACTTTTTGTGACAGTAGTCAATCAAGCATATTATGTTGGCTTCAGTGGGCAGCAGTGATTATAAACCTATTTTATCTTTGCAAACAGCGACATTAGTTTGTGTAGACTGCAATGAGATTTGGTTGTTGAGCCAGTAGTGGCTGCAACAATTGGAACCTTTTTTATTTCATTTGAACTAGAGAAAATCTGCAGATTTTTCCACTCTCCCCAATAATGCTTTTAATTTGGAAGCATAGAAACAATTGCTAAATATTAAACTTGATTAATGACACTACATCAAGTCACTGCCACATAATAACACTGCATTGTGATAAGCTACATAAGTAGTAAGCATTTAGCCTCTTGAGCCTACTTCACTATTTTACTATAACTAATCTACCTCAACTCCACCTTTTCACACTTCCCCATATCCCTTAGCATTCAAGCCTTGTCATGAACATGTTAAATGTCTGAGCATTCACAGCCTTCTACAGTAGAAAATTCCAAAGATCCACAACTCAGTGAAGTTTTTCATCTCAGCTGTAACTAAATGGACCACCCTGTATTGAGATTGTAACCTCTATCTGAAAGTCACGAAATGACAATAAAGAATGGAATATATAGAAAATCTTATTTTAACAATTGTTGGTGTTATTAAAAGGTTCTGTTTAAATATTCAGGATTTTTCATTATACCCTCCCTTTCAACGTGAATTATAATAGAGCATCCTCCTCAACTTTCTGTTCTTAATATGTATCTGCAATTTTCCTGACCACCTTGAAAATCTGAAACAAAACCGAAGAAATGCAGCTGGTGTAACAATTTACAATACTTCCCAAAAGACTCAATCGCACCGTTTGGTTTGATTTAGAAGCCTAATCAGAGAAAGTTCAAAATGAACAACCAATGTGGTATCCAGGAGCAAAATTTTTCAGGTTTGTTTTACAAGATGTACCAAAAGAAATGATTAATTAGACAGATTATAAATATTAATTTGTATTAAACAGTTAAATATTATAAACATGCAAACTCTGCAAAGAACAAAGTCAAGTTGGTTGAAAGCAAAATGCAGGAGTAGCATTGTCAATATTCAGACACTTCAAAACCACTACTAGCTATTGTAGATGAATAGTTGAAATAACACATTTAGAAACTAATCAAAAAACAGAAATACCAGCATGATTTCGATGTGATGTTAACAGCAATCTGAACAAAGGCACAATAACTGAGGCACATTATAGTGCACGAAGCCAGTCAGTTCATCAACAGCTGATATTCATTTCCATTCAATAGAAAACGTTACTGCTTTTAAAGCAACTTGTTTTTTTAAAACGCACCCTAATCTGGAGCCTATTAAATACAGGTCAAAAGACCATTCGGGGAGAGAAACAACTTAAATGTGACAATTGGACAGCTGGTACTTCAATGAACACCTGTGGTCTATTATCATTTGAAACATTTTACTTAGTACAAAAAACATGTCTAAAGGAATGACTGCACTGATAACTGAAATTAAGGTCATGCTTTTACATACTGGCAGGATTTCAGAAACAGTGAAATGGCATGTCTGAACTAAAAGTTTAATTGCTCAGATCAATGCTAAACATTAGAATTTACAACATAATAGGATCATCAAGGAAATTAGTATACCATTCTAACACCTAGGAAAGATTTGTGACTAGACTTCATTTGCCTGTAAATTTAGAAACAAAGCATGGCAAAATGTTGAGTATTCTAAAATCAGTCTACAAAATGATGCAAAGCAACAACAACACAGATTTGTTGAACACTTTAATGTAGAACAAAGCTCCATGGCACTTCACAGAAGGATAGCTAGTCAAAAACAAATACCACGCCAAAGGAAGAGCTTTTTGGAGTGACTAAAAAACTTTGTCAAATAGACGAAACTAAAGATAGATCCTTTGTTCCAGAGAAAATGGTGCAAGGGTGGGAAGAAAAACAGATGCTCTGGCTACATTAAGACTGGGTCCAAGGAAAGGCAGTCCATAGCACAGGCCAGAGGAAATACATTGAAGGAGAAAAGAGTAATTGAACATGAAAAATTCTACTGAAAGGTCAAGATGGGATAATGTATCACTGTCAACATTGCAGGCTGTTATTTGTGACTAATTATGACTGCTTAAGTGCTGAGGAATGGATAAAGACCTCATGGAAAATATTCAAACAAGAAAGGTGGATGGTGAGAAAACATAACATAAGAAATAGGAGCAGAAGTAGGCCATCTAGCCCTTCGAGCCTGCCCCGCCATTCAATAAGATCATGGCTGATCTGTCGCTGCTCAGTTCCACTTTCCTGCCCTCTCCCCATAACCCTTAATCCCCTCTCATCAAAAACCCATCAACCTGCGTCTTAAAAATATTTAGCGAGGCAGCCTCCACCACTTCAACGGGCAGAGAATTCCAGAGATTCACCACCCTTTGAGTGAAGAAGTTCCTCCTCAACTCCGTTCTAAACCGCCCCCCCTTTATCTTGAGGCTGTGCCCCCTAGTCCTACTGTCTTTTTTGAGCGGGAAGAGTCTCTCCACCTCTATCCTATCCATCCCATTCATCATCTTATACGTCTCAATGAGATCTCCCCTCATTCTTCTAAACTCTAACGAGTACAAGCCCAGTTTATTCAGCCTCTCCTCATAGCTCAACCCCCTCAACTCCGGCATCAGCCTAGTAAACCTCCTCTGCACTCCCTCCAAGGCCAAAATATCTTTGCGCAGGTGCGGCGCCCAAAACTGCACACAGTACTCCAGCTGCGGTCTCACCAATGCCCTATACAGCTGCAGCAAGACCTCCCTACTTTTATATTCAATCCCCCTCGCTATGAAGGCCAGCATCCCATTTGCCTTCCTGACCACCTGCTGCACCTGCAAGCTGGGTTTTTGCGACTCATGTACAAGGACCCCGAGGTCCCTCTGCACCGTCGCCTGCTGCAGTTTTTCGCCCCGTAAGTAATAGTCCTTCCTACCATTCTTCCTACCAAAGTGGACCACCTCACACTTGCCAACATTAAATTCCATTTGCCATTTCCTGGCCCATTCGCCCAGCCTATCTAGATCCTTCTGCAGACTCTCCACACCCTCTGCACAATTTGCCGTTCCCCCAATCTTGGTGTCATCAGCAAATTTCGACACCCTACACTCGGTTCCCTCCTCCAGATCATCTATATAAATGGTAAAAAGCTGAGGCCCCAGCACCGACCCCTGGGGCACTCCACTAGTCACCAACCGCCAATCCAAATAGCACCCGTTGACCCCCACTCTCTGCCTCCTATTTGACAACCAATCCTCTATCCACGCTAACACCCTACCCCCAACTCATAAGAACATAAGAAATAGGAGCAGGAGTAGGCCATCTAGCCCTTCGAGCCTGCCCCACCATTCAATAAGATCATGGCTGATCTGTCATAGCTCAGTTCCACATTCCCGCCCTCTCCCCATAACCCTTAATCCCCTCGCTTATCAAAAACCCATCAATCCGCGTCTTAAAAATATTTAGCGAGGCAGCCTCCACCACTTCAACGGGCAGAGAATTCCAGAGATTCACCACCCTTTGAGTGAAGAAGTTCCTCCTCAACTCTGTTCTAAACCGCCCCCCCTTTATCTTGAGGCTGTGCCCCCTAGTCCTACTGTCCTTTCTGAGCGGGAAGAGTATCTCCACCTCTATCCTTATCCATGCCATTCATCATCTCATATGTCTCAATGAGATCTCCCCTCATTCATAAGAACATAAGAACATAAGAAATAGGAGCAGGAGTAGGCCATCTGGCCCTTCGAGCCTGCCCCGCCATTCAATAAGATCATGGCTGATCTGTCGTGGCTCAGTTCCACTTTCCCGCCCTCTCCCTATAACCCTTAATCCCTTCTCTTATCAAAAACCCATCAACCCGCTTCTTAAAAATATTTAGCGAGGCAGCCTCCACCACTTCAACGGGCAGAGAATTCCAGAGATTCACCACCCTTTGAGTGAAGAAGTTCCTCCTCAACTCCGTTCTGAACCGCCCCCCCTTTATCTTGAGGCTGTGCCCCCTAGTCCTACTGTCTTTTTTGAGCGGGAAGAGTCTTTCCACCTCTATCCTATCCATCCCATTCATCATCTTATATGTCTCAATGAGATCTCCCCTCATTCTTCTAAACTCTAACGAGTACAAGCCTAGTTTATTCAGCCTCTCCTCATAGCTCAACCCCCTCAACTCCGGTATCAGCCTAGTAAACCTCCTCTGCACTCCCTCCAAGGCCAAAATATCCTTGCGCAGGTGCGGCGCCCAAAACTGCACACAGTACTCGACCTTCTGCAATAACCTCGTGAGGTACTTTGTCAAACGCCTTCTGAAAATCTAGAAAGACCACATCCACCGGCTCTCCTCTATCCACTGCCCTAGACACATCCTCATAGAACTCCAGTAAATTTGTCAGACACGACTTCCCTTTAATGAAACCGTGCTGCGTCTGCTCTATCAAGCAATTCCCTTCAAGATGCCTCGCAATTTCCTCCTTAATGACAGATTCTAACATTTCACCTACCACAGACATTAAACTAACCGGCCTATAATTCCCCGCCTTTTGCCTGGCACCCTTCTTCAACAACAGCGTAACATTAGCCATTTTCCAATCATCCGGCACTTCCCCGGAATCCAGCGACGTCTGGAAAATAACCACCAAGGCATCCACTATCACCTCCGCCATTTCTTTCAGAACCCTCGGATGCATTCCATCCGGTCCTGGGGACTTGTCCACAATCAGCCCCTCCAGTCTGTCGAGCACCGCCTCGCTAGTAACAGTAATGTCATTAAGACCCTCCAGTCCTACCACCTTTCCATCGTTAACACCCGGCAAATTATTCACGTCCTCCTCCGTGAAGACAGAAACAAAAAAGTTATTCAATACCTTAGCCATATCCTCATCCCCTATCACTAGGTCCCCTTTCTCATCCTCTAAAGGACCAACATTCACCCTAGCCAGCCTCTTCCTTTTTATATATTTATAAAAACTCTTGCTATCCTTCTTTATATTAAGCGCTAGCCCAGCTTCATAGTTTCTCCTACCCTTCTTTATCAACTTCTTTGTCAATCTTTGTTGACATTTAAACCTCTCCCAATCCTCTTCTCGCCCACTACTCTTAGCTACTCTAAATTCCTCCGCTTTTAATTTAACACTTTCCTTCACCTCCTTTGTTATCCACGGCTTATTACCTCTCCTCCTACTATCCTTTTTGACCATCGGAATAAATTTCCGCTGAGCGCCAAGAAAGATCTCCTTAAAGATCCTCCACTGCTCCTCAACAGACCCTCCCTCCAACGTGCTCCCCCAGTCCACATTCGCCAATTCTTCTCTCATCCTACCGTACTCCCCTCTATTCAAACAGAGGACGCGTGTCCGGGAACCAACTTTCTCCTCCTCCATCTGCACCAGAAACTCCACCATACAATGATCACTCTCCCCAAGAGGATCCTTCACCACAAGGTCCCTAATTCTACCCGCCTCATTACATAGCACCAGATCCAAGATAGCTCGCTCCCTCGTCGGCTCCAACACACACTGTTCCAGGAAACTATCCCGGCAGCATTCCAAGAACTCTTCCTCGAGCCCCCCGCGTCCAACATGGGTCGACCAATCAATATGCAGATTGAAATCCCCCATAACTACGGCCGTCCCATTCCTGCACGCCACACTTATTTGCGCGTTAACAGCCCGCCCCACCTCCAGATCATTATTCGGGGGCCTATAGACGACACCCACCAGCATCTTCCTCCCTTTGCTGTTCCTAATCTCCACCCACAACGATTCCACCCTCTGCTCCTTGGCTCCAATATCATCCCTTGCTACCACCCTGATGCTATCCTTAATCAGCAGAGCTACGCCACCCCCTTTTCCCTCCTGCCTATCCTTCCTAAACACTTGATAGCCCTGTACATTCAGCTCCCAGTCCCTGTCACCCTGCAGCCACGTCTCTGTAATGGCCACCAGATCGTACCCATTTGTGTCGATCTGCGCCACCAGCTCATCCACTTTATTCCGAATGCTTCGTGCATTCAGATAAAGCGCTTTCATCCTAGCCTTCACCTGGACCCTATTTGCCGTAACGCCACCAACCATACTCACGCCCCCTACTCCCTCTATTATGGGACATCCTCGGCCTCTTCCCTTACCTGTACCCTCTCTCTCCTTAACTTTAGACCTCGTAACGTCACCTACCCTCGCACCCTCCCCCCCTAATTAGTTTAAAGCCCTGTCTACAGTCCTCTTTACTCGATTCGCCAGCACTCTGGTCCCAGCACGGTTCAGACCAACCCCATCCCGCCCAAACCGGTCCCACCTACCCCAATACTGGTGCCAATGCCCCATAAATTCAAACCCATTCCTCCCACACCAATCCCTGAGCCACCCATTCACTTCTTTAATCCTGTCAACCCTACGCCCGTCTGCACTCGGTTCAGGCAGTAGCCCAGAGATAACCACCTTGTCAGTTCTACTTTTTAATTCCATTCCCAGCTTTTCATACTCCCTCCCCAGATCCTCAGTCTGCATTTTGCTTACGTCGCCGGCACCCACATGTACCACAACGACTGGATTCTCACCCTCCCACTCCAGGTTCCTCTGCAGCCCAGCTGCGACATCCCGTACCCGAGCACCAGGCAGACAACACACCCTTCTGTGCACTTTGTCATTGTGACAAAGGACAGTGTCAATACCCTTCACCCCACTATCCCCAATCACTACTACGTTCCTTTTCCCCCTCTCTTTGCCTATGTCCTGCTGCATCACTGTACCGTGTGCAGTTTGCTCACCAACCTCACCTGCCTCGTTCTTGTCCAGCCTGGAAGCAAGAACCTCAAACCTGTTATGCAGATTAAGAGGCTGAGGCCTCCGCTCCTCACCCCCCTTCCTCCTCCCAGCAGCCCCCTCTTGTCCCTGACCCTTAGAGTTAGCCAGTCTAGGGGGGGTGGATGTCACTTGCACCCCATTGACAATGGCACCCTCTCTCCCCCTGATGAGCCTCAGCGTCTGTAGCTCAGAGGCCAGCTCATTTACCCTGAGCTGGAGCTCCTCCAGCAACCTGCACTTACTGCAGACATGGTCACTGGGAAGGACCCTGGGGTCCACCAGTTCCCACATCATACAGAAACCACACATCACATGCCCCTCCATTATTCACTGTAGTAGTTTTGAAAAAAATTTTTTTTTTTTGTTTTTTTTCCCTTGTTTTTCAAACGAACTCACCTGGCCTTTTTTCCTTCAAGCCCTTTTTGATATTAAGCCCTAATAGCTCACTCTGCTTCCCACTCACTCCGCTGCCCGCTGTCTACACCAGGCCTCTTTTTAAACCTGGCGCTGATTTAAAGCTGATGGCCCACAACTGCCTGCTAACCACTCCCTCAGAATTCTCCCTCAGAAAACATTCAAGGCTTTGGGAGGAATGGGAGGTTTTAGATAGGGGCAATGGTTTGCAAGGGGAGAGAAATTGACAGTTTTGAAAATATCATGAAAGCGATATTTTCAAAACAGAAGGGAACAGTAAGTTTCCAAAGAGAGATGTGCATCTATAACAACCGCAAGGAAATTCGCTGTCAAAAGATTAGTGGGAATGGGGAAAGAGTCTAGACAAGTTGAGGGCATGAATGGAGATGGGAGAAGTGAGGAAGATGCAGTTTCAATACTGGGATTAAGGGAATCTTAGCTTAGCTCTGGTTTGCTGGACAAGGGGCAGAGACAGCTCAATCGGTGACAAGCATATCCTTGAGCACCTTATGTCTGAAGAGAGTGGAAGTGGTGGGAAATGTGATTTAAAAGACATTTGTGGTTGTGGGGTGAAGCAGGTGGGAGTGGGGGCTGTATGTGGGAGGAAGAGGGGGAAGACATCTTTAATTTCCAGGATAATCCTAAAGTAATGCTTGATTTAATAAGTTCTGGCGATGGATGGTTAAACCAGTTCAATGCCAGAAATCTTTCAAATGAATTTCAGAAGAAGGGTTGTAAGATATTGTGCTTTCCTCAAAGCTTAGCTGAGAAATTCCAACAACATAGCCAGTATGTTTATATAATAAACACGTCAACAAGAATATAACGGATGTTCCTGGAACCTCTGTGCCTGGTGTATTCCAAATATGGATTTAAATTAAAATTGCTTTAAAATACAGATAAATTTATCATATTCTTCAACATTCTGAATCTGGAACAGCTGTCAAGCAAGACAAAACAATGTCACTGACCTCTACTTAAAAGCTGTTAGTATGTATTAATACACAGTAGAATCAAAACTGAAGTTGACTGATAAGCCAAACGTCATTAATCCTTAGCTAATTGGAATCAGTAAACAAGACTGATTGTTAAACACCAAAAACTCATTAAATATCAAAATAGCTCATCTTGAGCCGTAGTGCACTGTTAATAGTTCTGCTGAATGATCTGGCATAAAATGGGATGGGATAGAGAATTTAACTTTAATTTACACTATTGGAGAATATTGTTTGGGAATGAGGTCTTTTTGTAAGTTAAACTTTAGATATATAATACAGAATGAGATATGACTATACTGTGCCTTTAAGAAATATTTTTGACATGTTCCTTGTGCAGGATCTACTTTAGCAGTTGATTATTACCAATAATCGTTTTGTCTTAATCCTGATTGTTACTGCAGCAGCATAATTGCTAGAATGTTTGTTTTCATCTGGACTATTGCCGTTCTGTTAGTGGTTCCCCTGGGGTTTTGCAGAGTAGGACCTGATTAGGTTGATTGACAGGTAAGGTCATACGACTGGGTGGAGCTCGACTGACACACTGAATTCAAGCTTAGTTGCTTTTTAGATGCTACTTTGAGTTAAGAGCAGGGCCTCTTCTCTCTCTGAAATTGGAGACTGGGATCTGCCAGGAGAGAATTCGTCCTACAGATCTTTCTCTGAGATTCTGCTATATGAGTGTGGATCGCTGAGGGTTGCTGTCTCGAAGTGCAGAGGGAAGTATCCCTTTCTGTCACTGAAGTTTGGAGACAGAGCTGCCAGAGACTAGATTTACTTCTCTGAAGTTCCACTTTTTGAGGATATATCCTTCTCTGGAAACTGCTTTCTGGATCTTTGTCCAGAGTGTTAAAAGACTGGAAATCTAGCACCACAAACATATTTCTTTTTGTGTTAATTAATTCTGAAGAAAGATGTATGTCTGTGGGATATTGCTTTAAATTAAATGATAAAGATTGCTAGTTAGGAATTATACTTTGTTATGTTTAAAGATTTCAAATTGGTAAAAGTTATGCTAATTATTTTTGTTATATTCTAACTGCACTCTTAAATAAAATGTGTTTTGATTAAAGTTTCCTAGTGGGTCAACTGAATCATACCTGGAGCGAAATACCTATTACGAACATCAAAACTAAAGGTTGGGATCTAGGCTAACTTCATAATGAACCCTGGAGTTTCTGATCTGGTCCCTTAGAGAATACATGCAAACCCTTATATAAGGTGCTAATGGATTTTACTTAGGATTAATGTAGTCAAGCTGAAATATTATCTCTCATCATTCAGGAAAAGCTCATTCAACAGCTTCTGATCAATTAAAATAAGTGTGATTTCAAGCTGCTGTTTCTGGAACTTGGGTTCATATCCAGCACAAACAGAAGGGACCCTATACTGTATTGTCACTAGGATATTAGTAAATTCTAATGGTTCATGAAGATACTTTCATGTTAAATCAAAGGAATAAAATCTAGTACTCCAATTACTTTATAGATTTCAACCTTCCAAACTAGAGTTGCTTCTGAATCAAGAGTGTCGCACAAGAAATAAATTAGAAGATCTAAAGTGCATGGATTTAAACGCAGCATTTCCTATAGCATTTTGGTACCAAAACACCAAATAAGCCCAATAAAATTAAAATGAGTTTGGGCCATCAATTTGGTTTCGAGTCATGAATCACAAAACAAATTGAATTCTTACTTTCAAAACATTGGCTAAATTACAATGACTTAAGTCAATTACAAACATTTTATAAAAAGGTCTCATTGGAATATTTTATCTAGTACTCTACAATGAATGCAAAGTGCTTAAATGACTGGGCAAATGTGCTTTAGAGATTAAAGACAAATGAGTTCAAATGCATTCTCTTATTGCATTCATATGGGTGTTTTAATGTTCTTAATGTCAGTACAGTGATATGAATTGTGCTCAGCATGCTTGAATAAAGAGATGTACAGGTGAAAGACAACACAGATCAATAGTATCATGCATGGTTTGAAAATTGACTGGAAGGAAATGAAGTAATTTCATACCCCTGTACTGAACAGGTTAGGTGCAGACACTGACGTAAGACTGCAACCATAGCTGTCCTGATGAAAGAAACAGAGTTCAACTTTAGTTATCAACAACAAAAATACAGATCGACAATCAAAAATATAAAAGTGCAATTGTTCTTAAAATCCTGCAAGAATTAAAAGGCAATTTTAAGATGACTACTCATTAGAAATCAATCTAAAATGACTAGTGTCCATAAAAAGAATTCATGGGATAACCATAAATGTGTAGAATTAAACTAGTTTGTTACTTTTTAAAAAAAAATTCTATCTTTAAAAGCCACCTGAAACTGCCCAGTCGAATTAAAATGACAATTCTGAAGCACAGACCTAAGCAGCCCTCCTTGAAAGACTGCATAACAAGCATGCATCACGTACACACTGATTCTATTATAGAATGGGGGCAATACCACTCTACTTTCTGCATAAATTATAATCCTTGAAACGTAATCAATCCTCTTTCATTAAAGCACATAATAGATATAAGCAAAATATAAACATTAACTCATCTAAAATAGATTTTCAAACCATACTCCATAAGTAAATCTCAGATGGTCCATTGGATTGTTGAGGATGGGAAAGATTTGCCAATTCAGCACTCTAGGACAAATGGCACCACTAAGCCCTCTGTTCAGCTGGCTGGGAGACCATTTGTCCTGACTGACAGTACAATCCACATTTTGGCTCAAGAGGTATTAAATCAAGTGAGATGGAACCTAATAAAAAAAACCATTGCTGTCAGCATAAATTTGGCGTTAAATCATTGCTTTTTAAATAAGTGAAAAGCTCAAAATCTATGAACACCAGATCATCATATTTCACTGTATGAAAACATCAATCAAATCACCACTGGGCTGTAAACTGGTTAAATGATCTGGTTAGTATTTGTTAAACAATTCTGAGTTTTCTGAGATTAATTCTCGATTTCAGTACTACGTTGGAAACAAACAGGAACAATTCTCATGTTAAATAACAGAAGTGGAATGCTGATAATTGCAGTTTTCAACATGGTTTACAACTCCTCAGATACTGAAGTATCCTGGTACATTTGTAGCGAGACCTGGACAATATTCAGGCTTGGGCTAAGTGGCCAGTAGCATTTGTGACACACAAGTGCCAGACAATTACTATCGACAAAAGAGAACCTAACTGCCTCCCATCATATGCAAAGGCATCATCATCAGAGTCCCTCTCTGTAATACCTGGAAGGGGGAGGGGGATTCTCTCTACCAATGATGCATGTTTATATCATCCACCAACCAACCAAAATTCATTCAACAGCACCTTCCAAACCAATCAGCTCGAAGAACACCACCAGCTGGGAAAACCACCACCTACAAGTTCCCCTCCAACTCACTAACTATTCTGACCTGTATTGTGTTCCTTCACTGCTGCTGGCTCAAAATTCTGGAATTCACTTCCTAACTGTACTTATGTCACATGGACTGTAAACGCTCCATGTAGATGGCTCACCGCCATATTCTCAAGGGCATGTATGAGGTGGCATAGTTGTTAGCACTGCTGCCTCAGTGCCAGGGACTCAGGTTCAATTTCTGGCTTGGACCACTGTGCGTGGAGTCTGCACATTCTTCCAGTGTCTGCAAGGGTTTCCCTCCGGGTGGTCCGGTTTCCTCCCCCAGTCCGAAAGGCGTGTTGGTTAGGTGCAACGGCCACGCTAAATTCTCTCAGGAGAACAGGCACCAGAGTGTGGCGACTAGGGAATTTTCACTAACTTCACTGCAGTGTTAATGTAAGCCTACTTGTGACACTAATAAACAAACTTTAAACTTGGTTTCCAAGTTAAAAGTTATTAGAACAGACTACACCAGCATAGCATTGTGTCATTAGAGAAAATAAATTTCAAATGGCCCTTTAGTGCCCTTCATCATTCTGTATTTTCACATGGACCCGAAGGGGAAATATGAATCGATCAGCCAGCACACAAACACATTTAATCTTCCTATTATTCACTGCAAAACCCTGCCAGGCCAGATAAGATTTTGTAATCAAGGAACGGTTACAGCACAAAGGGTGGCTACTGGACCCAATGTGTCCATGGCCAATACCTGCAAGAACAATTTAACTCGTCTCACTCCCACATCTTCCCCACAGCCCTGTGAACATTTCCCCTTCAGGTTCTAACCTAATCCTCTTTTGAAAAAGAATGAATTTTTCTCCAACATGTTTACAGGAAGTGCATTCCAAATCGTAACAATTTACTGTATAAAATTATTCTTCTACCATCTTTTATTCTTTTGCCAATCACTATACGTCTTTGTCCTCTTGATTCTACATTCTTCCATCAATCGGAACTGTTTTTCTCTATCTACTCTGACTAGACCCCTTATGATTTCTCTTCAAACTTCTCTAAGATGTTAAAAAATTAAGCTCAAGAACCTCAGAACAAGATTAATTATACATGCTACTTGAATATTTCACGCATGTAGTTCAAACATAAAGGTGCTCACAATAAACCATTTTTCTCTCCTGGTTTTTGACTTCAGTACAATACCCCACTCAGTTCAATGTTAATTAATTGAAATACTGTATATGCAAATGCATCTGAAACATTTGCCTGCTTCTAACAAATTCAATTATCTTTATCAAGGAAGAAACCAGGAGGAATACATTTGACATCACAGTGTCAGCTTGTTATTCAGACATTAAAGGTCAGTGTAAATAAATTTCACTGCAGAATAGCCACATAAAGGAGTGCACTACCCTAAGAGTGGGGCAGAAGTTAAACTCAACTAGCACAGTGGAGTCAAACAAAAGTATGAGATAACAGTTGGCAATTGTGGAATTTCCCATCTTGTTATCACAAGGAAAGCAATCAGTGTATTACATTTTCACACACTGAAGGCTCTAATTAATTTATTGCAACAAAGCCAAGAAAATATCTTGATCTATTTGTACAACAACCAAGGCTCCTTCAAAAGCACCTTCCAAACCTATGGCCTCTATGACCCAGAACGGAAGGCCAGCAAATGTATGCATGTTCCACTCCATGCCACATATCATCCTGATTTGAAACTATATTGCCATTCCTTCACTGTCACTGCATTAAAATCCTGAAACAATCTCCCTGGCAATATTACGGGTATACCTATGCCATATGGACTGCAGCAGTTCAAGGTGGCAGCTCATAACACCCTCTCAAGGGGGTGTGCAATAAGTGGTAGCCAAGCCAGCGATGCTCACATCCCATGAGCAAATAGGTTATTAAAAATCCAACTTGAATTTTCAAACTGAACCCTAATAAACATATATATTAAAGTGTTTGTAAAATATTTTTGTATTACAAGTTGAACCAGAGGACTGGTTCATGCAGACCTGTCACTGTGTAGGTCACTGAGAAGTCCTGATATAATTTGGCATTCCAGGTGTGTAATATGCCTACAGTACAACTGCTACAATGATTCATAATATATTCACAAGCAGATAATAGTTCAATGGAGTATTATGTATAATGCTTATACAAGATAACTAAGAAAAAGATGTCAGATTGCAGGTGATAGAATAATTGTCAGCAAATTTAAAAACCTTTTCCTGTAAGTGGCCTGAAGTGCCACAGAAATTTGCAAAAGCCACATTTAGGCATCTCGGTCTTGGAAAATAAACCTTGTGCCTTCATACAAGTCAATTATTTTGGGTTTTCATGCACTGGTCAAAATAAACCATAAATAAGTGAAGGAATTCTGGGTGTTCCTACAGCTTAGGCATGTCCCACTGTACTTCAGTGCAATTAAGGATTTTCAAATGCCATATACTCTCAATAATCTCTCCCTCAATGTCAACAAAACAAAGGAGATTGTCATTGACTTCAGGAAGCGTAAAGGAGAACATGTCCGTTTATATCAACGGGGACAAAGCAGAAAGAGTCAAGCGATTCAAGTTTTTAGGTGTCCAGATCGCCAACAACCTGCTCTGGTCCTCCCATGCCAACACTATAGTTAAGAAAGCCCACAAATGCCTCCACTATCGCAGAAGACTAAGGAAATTTGACACGTCAGCTACAACTCTCACCAACTTTTACAGATGCACCATAGAAAGCATTCTTTCTGGTTGTATCCTGCTCTACCCAAGATCGCAAGGAACTACAAAAGGTTGTGAATATAGCCCAATCCATTACGTAAACCAGCCCAATCCATTGACTCTGTCTACATTTCCCACTGCCTCGGCAAAGCAGCCAGCATAATTAACGACCCCATGCACGCCGGACATTCTCTCTTCCACCTTCTTCCTTCGGGAAAAGATACAAAAGTCTGAGGTCACGTACCAACTGACTCAAGGACAGCTTCTTCCCTGCTGCTGTCAGACTTTTGAGTGGACTTACCTTGGATTAAGTTGATCTTTCTCTACACCCCAGCTATGACTGTAACACTACATTCTGCACTCTCGCTTCCTTCTCTACGAAGCATGTATCTTGTCTGTATAGTGCACACAGAAACAATACTTTTCACTGTATGTTAATACATGTGACACTAATAAATCAAATCAAGGCTACCATAGAGGTTTCAGCTTTTTTGAAAGTTGAGGGTCAGCTAGTACTCGTTTAAACTGCCGTGAGCTGGCAGCTATTGGTGAGACTGCCAAGAGACAACAAAGCAGAACAATATCTCCATTGAGAAAGCTGTATGTTGATTCTCTGATTAAACCATGAGGGGAGAATGCTCTACAGCCAAAGTTCAAGCTCCGACAGTTTCTGCAGATTTGTAACCAAATAATAAAGACGCAAGACTGATGTCTGTGTTGTGTATGGCAACTGGAGGAAGTTATAAACGATCTTAATAACAAACTAGTACATCCAAACCTTTCATTACATCTTTTATTGTAAATTACAGACATTCAATATGTAACACTAACTTTTAAAACAAATGCCCCAGCTCAATTTTTAACTATTTTAACCTTAAACCTACTGTAAAATGAAAGAAAGGCATTCTAAAGAGCTGGCAATAAGCCATTTGCTAAGGTTTGCAGACACGCTTCACAGCCTTTTGACCAAGGTCAGGTGTAGTATCGACATGCTGTGCTTGGTTGAAGTCATTAGGTTACATTTCAGCTTCATTTGAAGCAATTTTTAAAAGCGGCATCTCGGCCTTTTGGCTAAGATGCAAGTGAGATCAAGCCTCGGAGAAGAAGCTATGCCAACTCCAATCAGCTTGGATCATGTAGACCAAGCCCAAGACAGGAGCTGAGAGCCCTGTCTTGTCAGCTTGGATCGGGAATGTCTCAACTTGTTGAGACTCTGAATTGGGCTTGATTAGACTGAATTGGAATAACAAACAAAAAACTCTCAATTAAGACCAAAAGTGATTTCTTCATCACACACAACCAATTTCCGAAGTCAGCTGCACACTGATTTTAGACTAAGATTAATCCAACTCTATTCTAAGCCTGGCTCAAGGCCACTCATGCTGATAATGCTATAATCTAAATCTGTAAATTACATTGCAACTTCTTCCCGTAATTTCTTTCATTAACTTCAACACAAGCAAAAAGGTTTTCTTTGCAAGGGGTACTGTATTTTGAGTGGCAATTTAATGCCACAAGAGAATACAAAATTAATCATACTGAATTACCAGAATACTTATCCTCTTGGAACTTGTTTTTTCAAAAAACGTTTATATTCAAGACTTCAGCAGTGAAATGAGAAAAATGTTTAACAGATGTAATTGAACCACCCACATACTTGTGTTCGGGAAATTCAAAACTTCAGCCTAAAGGTATAATTTTGTTTTCTGAAGCACCCTGTTATTGTGTTGTTATCTGCAGAAGGCAGCAGCTTAACTTAAAATCAAATTCCAACATAATGTTATTTAGCAAGAACTTGTGCCGTATAGGGCCAGCTTCCTGTCATGAAAACAACTGAAGTAGCACACATGGGAGAATTCACTAAACAGCAGCATAAAGCATGGCTAGTGAAGCTCATTGCATTTTGCACAAAACAAACCATCAAGAGTCATGTGTTTCCCCCAAGCCATTCCTCCGCGAGCAGTGGGTGGACCTTGCCACATTGGGAATGTTTACAGCTGTAAATCAGTTTGCTTTTACTCTGCTGGCCTTGTGTTTGCCTTGATCCTTCTCCAAGATTTTTTACACTCCAAGAGAATCTTCAGTAGGTGGTTGCAAAATTGTTCCAAGCAAGCCATTCTGAACATTGAAGTGCAGCCACAGATTTCAATCCGGGTCTAAAACTAAAGGATTAGCTTGATGGGACAAAACAATGTCTAAGGAATATTAAGTTACATTTACATCATGCCTTTAACGTAGTAGCTGAGCCAGAGGAGGAGATAGAGGACCAGGTGATCAAAAGATTGGTGAAGAGATAGGTTTGTGTAACTTAAAAGGAGAGAGATAAGGGCCTTAATGGCTGAAAGCAGTAGGGAATGCATAAGAGGCCAGAATTGGAGAAGTAGAGCATTCTCAAGAGTTGTAGTGCTAAAGGACGCTACAGAGATAGGGTGGCATAAGGGCGTGAAGGGATCTGAATACAAAGATGGAGTATTTTAAATTAGAGACTTTGGGATCTAGGAGCTGTGTAGGCCAGCAAATTCATTGGCGATGGATGAACATGAGCATTTTGGACAAGCTCAAGGTGGAAGATGGGAGGCCATTCAGGGCAGCACTGCAATAGCTAACATGAACAAAACTTTTAGCAGAAAATCTGAGGTAGGGTCAGCAACAGTCAATATTATAGAGGCAGAGGGAGACAGTCTTGGTGATAGAGGGAAGACTTGGAAGCTCAGCTCAAGTGAAAAAAGGACAATAAGGTCGAGCACAGTCCAGTTTAGTCTGAAATGTTGGCTGGGGTGGAAGGTGTAGTCACTCTTAACAGCATAAAGTGCCTCTTAGGAGACGCACGTTTAGAATTGGTTATCTGATGAAGGGTATGTTCATGGGTGACAAGTGGTCACTCGGGAAACCATGCTACTCATGAGAGGAATGCCAAGTAAGGATCAACTGGCTGTTCTCCATGACAACAATGGAGAGACACTACAGGAAGGATCTGTAGATAAAATTGGCCTCAAAGTCACTACATAGATGGGAAAAGAGCAACTGGGAGAAGGGCAAATCATACAGCTTATGGGAAACAGGATAAGTGTACAAAGTGTATTTGTGATGCTGTACCTTAAGTGGTCAGAAGCTTTAGGGGAGAAAATATTTTTGAAGAGTATTGTATACTTAAATGATCAATCTACTATTGTAAGTCAAATAATAAGTTGAAGGAATACTGCATATTTCAAACCATTGCAAGAAAGGTCAGAGGTTTATGGTAACACTAAGAAAAGTTTGATTTTTGGTATTCTTTAGTCTGTGGAGATGATTTACTCCAAAATAGACAGCATTAGACAACAGAAATTTATTTCGGCAAATAGAGTGCAACAGACAAGAAAGTGGTGTACAGACTACACAGGAAGTGGGAGCTTTAGTAATGCAGGTACAATCAACACAGAAGGAAGCAATTCAGCCCTTCCATATCTGAGGTAGCCCTCTGCAAAAGCAACTCAGTTATTCCCCCTGCCTGGTCCTGCAAGCTTCCCTTCAGATAATTATCCAATTCTCTTTTGAAATTCCCAGTTGAAGCTGTCTCCACTGCAATCATGGTGATCCAATTTGATTCACCAATAGCTTTTAGGAAACAAGATTTGTTGACCCGAGATGGTCTGGCGTGTATGTGACTTGAGACCCATAGAAATGTGGGCAACTCTGGACTGTCCTCTAAAGTAGCTAGCAAGTGACTTATGGAGATAAGTCCTGTCTTCACATCAAGGATGTCCTCCATTGTGTGGCACTATCATGCTGAATGGAATGGACTCATAACAGATGAAATAGCTCAAAGCAGGCATTTGTGAAACATTGGGGGCTATCTGCAGTATGATACTCAGCCAAAATCTGTAACGTTATGTTCTGGCATATTCCTTGCATTGCCAACAAGAAAGATCATCAACATTGCTCACTGAAGAATATAGAGCAACACTTATTTTTTAAATTTATTTGTGGATGTCACTGTCTGGCCAGCATTTATTGTCCATCCTTAGCCACCCTTGAACTGAGCGTCTCACTCAGCCATTTCAGAGGGCAGTTGAGAGCCAACCACATTGATTTGGCCTGCATGTGACTCCAAGGCCACAGCAAATAAGGACAGGAGTATATTCCCTAAAGAATGTCAGTGAACCAGGTGGGTTTTTCCAACAATCAACAAGGTCATCAGTAGATTCTTAATTCCAGATATTTTTTATTGAATTCAAATTCCACCATCTGCCGTAGCCAGATTTGAATCCTGGTCCCTAGAACATTAGCCGAGTTTCTGGATTAATAATCTAGTGATAATACCACTGGGCTATTGCCTCTTCATGGCAGAAGCAGCAACAGAATCAAAAATGATGTCCCAACCTGGAGAAGTTAGTTACAATGCAAGATCTTAACATGCATGTGACACAATGGAAGCATCAGGAACTAGACAAAGGTAAGTGATTCCACAAACAACAATTAGGTCAAATCTCTGATGTCTCGCCATATCTAATTGTGAGTGGAAGTTGAGGGAACTCCATGAACCTCCCAGTGGATTCAACTTGAGTGCAAAATGCAAGGCATTTGCACCATCTTCAGCCAGAACTGTCAATTGGATGATCCATTTCAGTGCCTCCTCCTGAGATCCACAACCTCACAGATGCCAGCGTGCAGACAATTCAATTCAATCCAACTGATAAAGAAATAGCTAACCACACTGGATATAGGAAAGGTGACATCATCTCAGCTTTAGCTGAAGTCTTAAGCTCCAAAAGAAATCACATCTTCAACCAAACTATTTGAGTACAGTTACATTAGTGTAAAATTGCCCAGCTATGACTGCCCATGAAAAAGAACAGGACAAATTCAATCCAGTTAATTGCTGCTCCAGTCTACTCTTCAAAGTGATAAAGGTGTTGTTAACATACTTGGTTACTAAATAGCCTGCCTCGCATATGCTCAGTTTGAGTTCTGCCCAATTCATTACAATTTTGGATCAAAAAATGAACAAAGGAGCTTAATTCCAGGGATGAGAAAGATATTGCCCTCAACATCAAGGCAATGTTTGACAAGTATCACATCAAGGAGTCCCAGCAAAATTAAGTCAATGACAATGACAATCAAGGAGAAAACCACCTCACCAACTGGATCACACATAGCACAAAATAAAATGGTTGTGGGCTCACCTTAGTTTTTGGGGTTGTATCCCCACCATCTTAATGATCATTTCTTCGTCATAATGGCAGAAGTGGTAATGTTTACTGATGACTGCAATGTTCCGGTGCATTGAGAATGCCTCAGGAAATTAAGTAGTCTAAGCATGCCGGTAGAAAGATCTAGACAGTCAGGCTCGGCTGTTAACGAACTCCCCCTGACATTCAATAGTATTACAGCTGAATGCCCTACCAACATCTTTAGGGTCAACATTGACCAAAATCTTAATCAGACTAGCCACATAAACAGGTAAGGCGCGGGGTATTCGATAGATCATGATTCAGCTTCCAACTTCCTAAAGCCTTTCCACCATCTACAAGGAACAATTCAGAAGTATGATGGGATACTTCCAACTGCTTGGATGAGTTCGGCTTCAGCACTAAAGCTGCTTGGATAACATTCAAAATAGCTAATTTGAATGACACCCATCCACCACCTTAAATATTCACTCCCTCTACCATTAACGAACAGCAGCAGCGTACATCACTTAAAAGATGCACTACAGCAAATTGCCAAGGTTCCTTTAACAGCACCTTCTAAACCCATGACTGCTACCACCTCGAAGAACAAGGGCAGCAGGCGCACAGGGACACCACCGCCTGCAGATTCTTGGCTAGGATTCACATCAACCTGACTTTGAAATATTTCACTGCTCCTTCACTGTCGCTGGGTGAAAATTGAAAACTCCTGTACTACCTATATGACATTAATTTCAGCAGTTCAAGATTATGGCTTATCTCTATCTTATCACAGGCAACAATTGCTGACCTTGCCAGCAATGCCTACATCCCGTGAATGAATACAAAATTGGGTACCAGCTATTCAGCATTCTGGCTAGAATGTGTAATTTGACCCAGACCAGAGAACAGGCAGGTAGTACAACATTCAAGCTGTACTTGATAATGCAGAAATAGCTACCAATTTGCATATGCCTACATCTTAAGTATAAGTTCAGGCAAAACAGCGCTCAAGTTCAAGCACTGCCAGTGCTCCCCACTGTTTTGGCAACACAGCACTAACATCTCCAAAGTTCAGATAAAATATAATGTATGGTGATAATGCCAACAATCGTGTTGTCACCATCCTATCCTAGGAACCACCTCAGTCCAGAGTGCCTACTTATCCTTTACTTGAAACGGGACTCTGGGTGCCAAGAGGCCTTTTCCTTCTGATGATTTTTGCCAAATTATCACTTCCCAACTATACATGTAGCTACAACTTTCTTATCCTTTCTTGCTGACTCTGTCAAGGGCACAAATTTGAGTATATCAAACACTAGAACAGCTGCTTTTAACAAGCTGTGTGCTTGCAACTCTGCTACAATTTAAAGATAAACTACTTTAGTTGTATAATTGAAGTGGTATAATCAGTCGTCAGTCTCGGAAGTGAAATCAATGGATTCTGGGTTCCTAAAGGTTACATGAAATCATGTGAACCATGTGGTTCTGTGTTGCAACAATTGATTGGACTACTTAAGGTGTATAATTGCAGTGCTATCTACCTCAGTTAGTGATACCTAATCATAACTAATGCAGTCTCCTTTGTTTGGTGCCTTATATCTAGTGCACGTTTAGGGTTTTGCTCCATGTACTAGCCACCAACCATCTGCCCCACCCTCGCAACCTTTGTACCTACGCAGCCAAAAGAATACGGGTGGTATGAAAGAAAGATTTCCGTGCACAAGTAGATAGCAGGCCATGCCAAACATGCGGCAGCTTTACATGCAACCAAGGGCATTGGGCATACATGGAGAAAAGCTCAACATGTAGCAGAAGACTGGACACATTTTGACTCTTTCCAAACGTATTGCAGCGAAGGACACAACATAATTAAAAGTCACCCGTTTTTACTATGCAGCAATACATTTTAAATGGCACAAATCTAGATTTTGATAAAATATAACTGATAAGTTAGAACATAAGAACATAAGAAATAGGAGCAGGAGTAGGCCATCTAGCCCTTCGAACCTGCCCCGCCATTCAATAAGATCATGGCTGATCTGTCGTGGCTCAGTTCCACATTCCCGCCCTCTCCCCATAACCCTTAATTCCCTCTCTTATCAAAAGCCCATCAACCCGCGTCTTAAAAATATTTAGCGAGGTCGCCTCCACCATTTCAACGGGCAGAGAATTCCAGAGATTCAAGTTAGGTTCCATACCTACATTATGCTCACAAAGTTGATATTTGCTACTGTTTCTCTCTCTTGTACAATTATGACTTCTATGTGGCTAAATGTGTGACTAAACTGCACACAAAAAATGTTCCAATAAAACATAAGCAACACATTCATCAAACACAGATGTGACCAAGACCCATAAGTTATTGCTGGATTATGCTCAACCTATTGCATACAGTAAACCAAAATTCACCAATAGTCCAGGATTAGTCTATAACTGTACCAGACTTTATAATGTAGGTGCTGGAAAGTTGGCTAGACCCAACACTATTAAAGCCAGGATTTTGTCAGTCTCTGTCAACAGCACCTTCCAAACTCACGATCTCTACCACCTAGAAGGACACCAGCAGCAGTCTTATGGGAACACCAGCTACCTGCAAGTTCCTCTCCAAGCCACTCATCATTCTGACCTGAGGCATACCCGCAGTCCTTCACTGTTGCCTGATCAAAATCCTAGAACTCACTTTCTAACAGCGCTGTGGCTGTACCTACATCATATGGAACTGCAGTAGTTGAAGACAGCTCACTACCATTGGCTCAAGGGCAATTAACAATGAGCAATACATTTTGGCTTTGCCAGTAACACTTCCCAATAAATAAAAACAAATATTAAAAATTTCCAATCATGTTTCGCAAAATCAATTGAACTTCTTCAGAAATCAGAAAAAGGAAATGCCATTTCACTACCACTGTAGTGGGCCAGATCTCTAGAACCCGAAGAAGAAATAGCAAGACACCTAGAAAAGAACGGTTTGATCTAGCAGATGCAGCACAGATTCGTGAAGGGGAAGTCGTGTTTAACAAATTTATTGGATTTCTATGGAGGATGTGACTAGTGCGGTAGACAGAGGGGAACTGGTGGATGTGGTGTTTTTAGATTTCCAGAAGGCGTTTGATAAGGTGCCTCACAAAAGGTTGCTGCAAAAGGTTAGGGTGCACAGAGTTGGGGGTAAGGTGTTAGTGTGGATAGAAGATTGGTTGTCTAATGGGAAGCAGAGAGTTGGAATCAATAGGTGCTATTCCGGTTGGCAGTTGGTGACTAGTGGAGTGCTGCAGGGATCGGTGCTGGGCCTCAACTGTTTACTATTTACACAGATGATCTGGAGGAGGGGACTGAGTGTAGGGTAACAAAATTTGCTGATGACACAAAGATGAGTGGAAAAGCAAATTGTGTGGAAGGCACGGAAAGTCTGCAGAGAGATCTGGATAGGCTGAGCGAGTGGGCGAGGAGTTGGCAGGTGGAGTATAATGCTAGCAAATGTGAGGTTATCCACTTTGGCAGAATTAATAGTAGGAGGGATTATTATTTAAAGGGTGAAAAGCTGCAGCATGCTATGGTGCAGAGGGACCTGGGGGTCCTTGTGCATGAATCGCAAATACCCAGTCTGCAGGTGCAGCAGGTGATCAAGAAGGTGAATGGAATGTTGGCCTTTATAGCGAGGGGGATAGAATATAAAAGCAGGGAGGCCTTGCTGCAACTGTACAGGGCACTGGTGAGGCTGCAACTGGAGTACTGTGCGCAGTTTTGGTCGCCAAATTTGCAAAAGGATATATTGGCCTTGGAGGGAGTGCAGAGAAGGTTCACTAGGCTGATAACGGAGATGAGGGGGTTAGCCTATGAAGAGAGATTGAATAGATTGGGTCTGCACTCGTTAAGAGTTTAGAAGGCTGAGGAAGTGGCGGAGGCTACCTCGCTGAATATATTTAAGTCATGGGTAGATAGGTTTCTGATAGACAAGGGAATTAAGGGTTATGGGGCGAAAGCGGGAAAGTGGAACTGATCCACTTCAGATCAGCCATGATCTTGTTGAATGGCGGGGCAGGCTCGAAGGGCTAGAAGGCCTACTCCTGCTCCTATTTCTTATGTTCTTATGTTATCTCAAACAATGACAAGACAGAGTACAGGAATGAGATAGAGTGTGAGATGAACTGGTGCAACGACAATAATCTCTCCCCCAATGTCAACAAAACGAAGGAGATTATCATTGACTTCAGGAAGCATAAAGGAGAACATGTTCCTGACTACTTTGATGGAGACGAAGTAGAAAGGGTCCAGAACTTAAAGTTTTTAGGTGTCCAAATCACCAGCCACCTGTTCTGGTCCTACCATACTGGCACTATAGTAAAGAAAGCCCACCAATGCCCCTACTTTCTCAGATGACTAAGGAAATTTGGCATGTCAGCTGCAACTCTCACCAACTTTTACAGATGCATCATAGAAAGCATTCTTTCTGATTGTATCACAGCTTGGTATGGCTCCTGCTCTGCACAAGATTGCAAGAGACTACAAAAGGTTGTGAATGTAGCCCAATCCATCACACAAACTAGCCTCCCATCCATTGGCTCCATCTACACTTCCTGCTGCCAGCGTAATTCAGAACCCCATGCATCTCGGACATTCTCTCTTCCACCTTCTTCCTTCGGGAGAAAGATACAAAAGTCTGAGGTCACATATGAACCAAGTCAAGAACAGCTTCATCCCTGCTGCTGTCAGACTTTTGACAGGAGTTAACTTGGGTTAAGTTGATTTTTCTCTACACCTAACTATAACTAACACTACATTCTGCACTCTCATTTCCTTCTCTATGAACGGTATGTTTTGTCTGTATGTTAATACATGACAATAATAAACCAAATCAAAGATTCAACAAGGTTAAAAAAAAACATGGCTTTCCATTCAGTTGCAGTGGGTTTTTCCCCCTAGGGCAACTTTCTCAAAATCAATGTAACCAGCACAAAAGATTATGAAATTTTAGGCACAAATTACTTTAAATGGAAGTCGATTTCCCACAAATTTTTTATATTCAGTTAAAACATCATGGCAGAAGCTAATGTCACCCACAACAGGCCATGCAAGTAGCCAGGATAGATCAAGCTTTACCAATTTATTGTTGTTAAAAATTAAAGATCTTTCAAAAAAAATTTAAAATGTATTGGCTCACAGCAAATTGAGTTTGTGGATAAGCAAAGGATGAGTAGAAATGAAAAGGCCCCACTCCAAACTGGTAGACTTTGTGTTCAACTGTACTTAATGTGGAAACTTCTTGCCACTGCCCTTAATGTCTCTGCCATTAAACATCGATAAAATAGAAACACGCGGATAACACTAGGAATCTTCCCATCGATGAGGATAAGTGATCTGGAACCAACTTACAGCATAGGAATTAACACACAACACAAGGAGTGAATCGTTGCAGTGAAAGGAAATCAGCTGATACTATCTTACACCACTGGTTTCAAATAAGTCAACCCTTGCAATCATGTGAAAGAATCCACTATTCAAGTGCAACACAAGGTTACTGTGGAAGTGCTATGCACATTGGCATTCAATTTCTACTGTTTCCTTAGCTTTGGTTTTTTAGACGCACATCAAATTGTGTAGTTTGTTTTCATTTTACCCAATAATTCTGCTCCTTTCCCCAATGATTTTGTTAACTCAAGGCATCAAATTGACAATTTTAAACTTTTCATGCTTCAAGTTTCTACCGATACAAATTTTTGTTAACAATCGTACTTATCATTTATTTATATTTGTCATTGCTACAGCAGATCACAGATTTTGCAATGGAACTAAGTGTTATCACTGAAGTCTACCTACCAAAGGCCAGGCTGCAAACATAATAGTTTTAATCTAAAGAGCTATCTTCTGCACAACACATTGGTACACTTGGAATTTTGATAAATGCATACCTGCTGAATTGTTTTGGAATCCTTCTGTGAATTTTCCCTTGGTGGGATTTTTCCAAATAATTTCCAGCCAGGAGCACTAAGAGCAGAAGGAATGGGTTCCTTTGTCTTCTTGGTAAAAAAACTTCTGAGAAACAAAAGTAATGATACACCAATCAGAAACTTCACTCACCCCAGAAAAAAAAACCACTGCCAAGCATTTCAGATTTGTTCCCTATTAACAAACATGGAAGGCAAAATCAAATTGTTTCACAATTCTGCAGTATCAACTTATGTCTCCTTTAAATAACGGATTTATGTTAGTCTACGTCTTCGACCCCACCAGTGACACGTCATGAGTATAAATTTAAAATCACTGATTTAAGATTATACTTTTAAGGAAATCTAAGGATATCAAAGATTTAGTGGAGTTTTTTGCTAACTGTTTGCAGAGGTCACATAACAAGGAAAAACAAACCAACAGAGCAGTTCAATTTAGTGAAGACAAAATTCCACTTCAATATGAAATTTATTTTGATCAAATAAGACTCTCCTCCAAAGCGCGGAGTCTAAATCTTGCATTACTCTGGGTAGCCGGTATCAATGAATTTGGACATCAGCTAGAGAATGTTATTCTGTTTGTAATCAGGATCTGAGCTCTCTGAATAATTAAAAAACAAGGAATAATTTGACAGGAAGGAGCAAATATTATCTTATTGACTGCAGACCCTGTGTGGGTGAAGACCAACAGAGTTCATCAACAGTTGCAATATTTTCAAAGTTGCAGACATTCACAAGTCATAACGTGGTCAACTACATATGAAGCATAAATTCATGTTTAAGACGAGTAACAAGGTAAATAGTGCTGTAATTGTGTTCAGGCGTGCCTTCATTTGACCATAAAGACATACAAACATGCTTATACAAAGTGAAATATACATGCTTCACTTCTAATAGTAATGCCTATCATTTAAAAGTTCTAAGTTTTTTGTGCACATGCATCAACAACTCACTTTGCTATATAATTTCAATCAAACACTCGATCTACCAGACAATCAGATCAACAGTAGCTTTTAAACATAGGATGTTTCATTCCAAATGAATACTGTAATTATTACAGAACTGGAATGAAAAAGGAAACCAAAGCAGCATAAGGAGCAGTTAACATCAATACACCCTACAAATGTGAAACAGTACAAAAATTCTGTCATAGCCCTCAAAAAGGTACAGCTTACAATCTAATTACAGAGCTTTCTGCTACAGCGTCACCAAGCCATTTTAAATTTCATTTGCTTGATATCCATTTCAGGATTCTTAAACATAAAGGAAACTGCTCAAAAGACTTATAAAAATGCACAGCATGGGATGGATAAGATAAGCAGGAAAGTTTCACTTTGCTATAGCTCAATTTGACCAATGCCATTCCCAATGTGATAAATTTAAGAACATAAGAACATAAGAAATAGGAGCAGGAGTAGGCCATCTAGCCCTTCGAGCCTGCCCCGCCACTCAATAAGATCATGGCTGATCTGTCGTGGCTCAGTTCCACTTTCCGGCCCTCTCCCCATAACCCTTAATCCCCTCTCTTATCAAAAACCCATCAACCCGCTTCTTGAAAATATTTAGCGAGGCAGCCTCCACCACTTCAACGGGCAGAGAATTCCAGAGATTCACCACCCTTTGAGTGAAGAAGTTCCTCCTCAACTCCGTTCTAAAACGCCCCCCCCCCTTTATCTTGAGGCTGTGCCCCCTAGTCCTACTGTCTTTCTTTAGTGGGAAGAGTCTCTCCACCTCTATCCTATCCATCCCATTCATCATCTTATACGTCTCAATGAGATCTCCCCTCATAAAGTGAACTTGCATTTACATAACAAATTTATATTTCCAAGAATTTCACTCAAATGAACTACTTTGAACTGTATTATTCACTATGATGATATATGCTGCAACCAACCTGCACACAACAACATTTCAGGAGTAAAAACCAGATATTTTGGTCCCCAGCTACATGTACTGCACTAAATGAAGTGTTAGTCAAGATAATGGACTCAGTGCTTGGAATCAGGCTTTTACGCATGATCTTTTCAGTGGTGAGGTTGCAATACAGTGACCATACTTAGCCAGAGGTTTATTTTGGGGAGGGAAGGTGCATAAATATTCAGTTTAAGTCCCCATTCCTGAATACTCAATTTGTTGCTTATTGAAGTTCTGCAACTGTTGACAAGATAATGATTGGCTTGATCGCAATATTACAAGCAGCGTTTTTCCACCTTCACTGAATAATTTCATCAAAGTTCACTCTCCAGTCTCTAAACTGTCAACTGAACAAGCTGCCATTATACATATACTTTATCCTTTAAAGTGGATAAATCAAGAGGGTCAGAAATGTACAAGGCTGTTCAAAGAAGCCAGAGAGGAAACTGTGGGGGTTCTGGCCAGCATTTTCCAACCCTCACTGAGGTATCAGAGAATTGAAGTTTCGCTAATCTTGTAGCTTTGTTTGAAAAGTGTGTGAGGGACAGAGCAAATAATTACAGGCCAGTCAGTCTGACCGCTGCAGTGAATAAATTATTGGAATCAGTTCTGAGGGAGACTTAGAAAGGCATGGATTAATCAATATCAGTCAGAATGGATTTAAGGGTAATGTCTAGTTAATTTCATTGGATCTTGAGAGGAAGGAACAATGAGAATTGATGGGATAGTGCAACTGATGTGAGCTACATCGGTTTTAGCAACATCCCACATGGCAGACTGGTTCAAAAAAAGGCTTATGCATCCAAGGGAACGTAGCAAGCTGAATTCAAAATTGGTTCAGTGACAGGAAACAAAGGGTGATCGTTGATGGATGCTGTTGTGACTGGAAGGTTATTTCCAGTAGGGGTCTGCAAAACTCAGCGTGCTAGGTCTCCTACTTCATATGGTATCCACTAATGGCTTGGATGTAAACGCAAGGAGAAAGATCAAGTAGTTTACCAATGACATTAAAATTGGTCACACGATAGATTGCAAGAAGGATTGTTGTAGATTCAATGGATTGGACAAAGACTGGCAAATGGAATTCAGCATAAGTGTGAGGAAAGGTATTCAGTGAGGTCAAATAAGACAAAGGATTATACAATAAACAGGAGTATACTGAGAGTAGAGGAAATGAGAGATGTTGGAATTTACGTCCACAGAGCTGTGACAGTAGCTTGGATAGGTTGAAGAGCATTTAGTAGCCAAGGCAGAGAATACAAGAGCATGAAGGTTACGCTGGAACTATATAAAATATTAATTAGGCCACAACTTGAGCACTCTGTGCTGAATGGTCACCTCATTACAGAAAGGATGTCATTGCATTTGAGAGGTTACAGGAGAGATTTATTAGTATGCTGCTGGGACTGGAAAATTGCAACAATGAGGAAAGATTGGATAGCTGGGGTTCTTCTCCATGGTACAGAAGAGGTTGAGGGGAGATTTGATTGAAATGTACAAAATTGAGAGAGGCCTGATTGAGTGGATCAGAATGACCCATTTATGTTAGCAGAGTGGTCAATGACTGAGACACACAGATTTAAAGTGACGTAGAAAAATTAGAACAGAGACAAGGAAAAGAAAAATCAGAGGACTGTAGGGGTTTGGAACTCACTGCCTGCAAGATCAGTTGCAGATGCAGAAAGCTCAGTAGTTCCAGACTTGACTATTCTAACCAATTCTTGGCTGCCCTCCCAAAAATCTACTTTCCGTAAACTTAGATATCATTCAAAGCTCTGCTGCCCGTTTCTTACTCAGGCCCAGTTGTTCATCCATCAGCTGTTTTACTGACCAGCACGACCAGTTCATAAACAACCAATCCCCTGTTAAAATTCTGATCCTGGTTTTCAAGTCACCCCATGGCCTCACCCTTACCTGTTACCTCCTCCAGTTCCACAACCCTAGACATTTGTGCAATGTAATTCTGGTCTCAAACATCCCAAACTTTGATTGCTCCACCGTTTGCGGTTGTACCTTCAGCTGTCAAAACCCTGGAGCTCTGGAATGCCCTTACAAAATCCCCCTCTTTCCTCTTAAAAGATAGTTCATTGACAAAGCTTTTAGACATCTGCCTCAAGTGACACAAAGGCATATTTTGTTTTATAGCACTCTTGAAGCATATTGCAACATTTTATTGTATTAGAAGCACTGCATGAAAACAAGTAGTTAGCACCACAATTTGAATTCAGACCAGCCAGAACAGAACAAATCAAATTTATACAGTTTCCAGTAGAAAGTTTCAGCAATTGCTTAATTTTACGGTTCAGTCATACAGATTTTGTCTTTTGATTCTCTTCAAGCACAGAGTTTAATGAGGCAATTTATGGTCTACCTAATCCCTGGACTGCAAAGTTAATGTGTGAATGCTGACAGGAACAAGGACAGGTTTGACTCTCAACACCTTTTGTGGAGAAATAACCCAATATACTTGTTGTCAATTCATTGGATAGTAGTCGCACCTCAGTGATAAACTTCAGAGTTCAAAATCCAGTATAGAATTTTAGCACTGATGTCAAGGGTCATGTGAGTACTATATTGTTAAAAGCCCTTTATTTTGCTCAAGATGTTAAAGCAAGTTTTAATCTGCCCCCTTAGATGGGCAAAAGATCCACAACTATTTTAAAAGGTGAGGTTTTTTGGCATCTTAGATATCATTTATCTGTCATAACCAAATACAGGTGTGCCATTTATTAAATGAATGGTTAGTGCAATCTCACTGCGCACAAACCAGCCGCGATGATTATCCGCAAAATAGCAATGACTATATGTTAAAGCTGGCTTTGAGATACGTTGGGACATCTGGAAGATATGCAACGCTCTACAGAAATACAAATTCATTCTTTGTGCAGGCTCAGAGTTAAAGGATGAATATTTGTACATTTACCAGGAAAAACACTTCAGAATTATCCTGTAGGAGTCAGCACCTACAAAAGGAAATAAAAAAAACGGAAAAAAAAGTGTCAAATTCTGCAATTTATTCATTGCCAAAATTCATTTTCAGCAGGTGGAAACAGTCCCATTTTGCAAAGCTCTATTTTTGTTTAAACTACATAGGGCTTACTTTTTTTTAAAACTACATAGGGGATTGACTATAAAAGTAGGGAGGTCTTGCTGCAGCTATATAGGGCATTGGTGAGGCCGCAGCTGGAGTAGTGTGTGCAGTTTTGGTCGCCGTACTTACGCAAGGATATTTTGGCCTTGGAGGGAGTGCAGAGGAGGTTTACTAGGCTGATACTGGAGTTGAGGGGGTTGAGCTATGAGGGGAGGCTGAATAAACTAGGCTTGTACTTGTTAGAGTTTAGAAGAATGAGGGGAGATCTCATTAAAACATATATGATGATGAATGGGATGGATAGGATAGAGGTGGAGAGACTCTTCCCGCTCAAAGGACAGTAGGACTAGGGGGCACAGCCTCAAGATAAAGGGGGGGCGGTTTAGAACAGAGTTGAGGAGGAACTTCTTCACTCAAAGGGTGGTGAATCTCTGGAATTCTCTGCCCGTTGAAGTGGTGGAGGCTGCCTCGCTAAATGTTTTTAAGACGCGGGTTGATGGGTTTTTGATACTGAGAGGATTAAGGGTTATGGGGAGAGGGCGGGAATATGGAACTGAGCCACGACAGATCAGCCATGATCTTACTGAATGGCGGGGCAGGCTCGAAGGGCTAGATGGCCTACTCCTATTTCTTATGTTATGTTCTTACTGAATGTCACACAGGATTGCAAACTGAAACCGGATCCTTTTCCACTTACCCGAACAACCAAAACACTCTCTGGCCTGTCTTTCCAAATAGCTAAAATAGTTGGAATATTCTGGTTGGGTGGCAGGCTTCTGTACAGGACTGAGCTGTAAATCCTATTTCAATACAGCAATGTTTAATTTTGTTTTTAATTGCCCCACTATTGATGGCTATGTTTTTGACTGCTAAGGCCCCATGAGCACTAGAATGCCTATCCTAAACATCATTTTCCTTTTTCAAGATGCTCCTAACACATACCTCTGACTAAACTTTTGATTATCTTTCCTAATATCTCCTTGTGATTTGATGTCAAATTTTGAGATATAATGCTCCTGTGAAACACCTTGGGATGTTTTGTTACATTAATGGAACGATACAAAGGCAACTTGTTAAACAATGAAGACGAACATTCACACTAAGTTCAGGAATCAGCAAGTGAAATAAGCAGTACTTAGAGGCCAAGGTGAGCACATAATTGCAGCTTAATTGATAAGAGGTATTAAGGTCTGAGTGTAATATTTACCCAATACATTATCTTTTCACCTTTGGAGCAGCTCAGACCAATGGGTTTAAGTTGTCAGAAATAGCATGTATACATACACGTGTATCCGAAAAATTTCAGAAATCAATTTTTAGGTTAAAGTTCATGAAGCTGGCTTTTTTTTTTACATGGGTAATGGTTTGAGAGATTGATTTGTGTCCCCAAAAAAGTAAAACACAGCAATACAACTGAGCTTATTCTCTACCATTTATTTATTTTCTAACATTACAAACTATATGTGGTACATTTTAGCCAACACAATGCAACATAAATCAAATAACTACAACACTTCAATTGAAGTCCTTTGAAATCACTCTGAACACCATATGAATCACAATTTGTCCCAAGAGCCTGGCTGTATAATCTTTTTATGGATCTTCCTCATCTTAATCATAGTCATTGGTATTACTAGTAACTGTGCTATCATTCCACAAGGAATTGTCCCAAGTAGTGGTGAATGCATACCATGTTCCACATTTTGGAAATTACTTTTTTGGACAAAATTGGGATCAAGTTTATTCCGTGCAGTTTTGGCCCATTGGCACAATGTTGCTAGTGAGGGCAATCACATACTTGCACCTTTATGAATTTTTTTTGCCTTCCAACGTTCAGTTGTTCCGCATCTTTCGGGTACCCAAGAGTCCAAATGGCAGATGTGGTGAAATTTTTGTTTGCTGATAGAATACTAACTGTCACTTTTCATGTACCATGTGCATCACCTAGCACTAGCCTCAAATTCTGAAATGCCATTTTCCTTCACTTCTCTGATGGCATAGAGTTGGAGGGCTCTGCAGATCATAATGGCCATTTGGTCGCTACTGCTTAATCCATTCTGTCAATATTTTCTCCAGTTTAAACTGAGCTGTGTACCTGTTATTCTTTCTTGAAGGCGTTGTGAAAGATTGCGTAGCACATAATAATCTGTTGATTGGTTGGAAGATTGCTGCTACAATTAGCAGATGGGAAGTCTAAAGGCTCCCGTGAGTGCTTTTAAATTAATGAAGCATAGTAATTGTCAGCAAGTAAGAAATAATCAAAACGCTGTTTAATCCTATAAAACAGAAGTCGACATTTACACGAGATCGACTTTTATACGTGTACACAGGATACAGACCTACCATTAGGCATCATCAGCGAAAGTGTTAATGCAATGCTTTTGGTCAGAATAGAATGCAAAGCAATTTTTCCCTTTCAGTTAAAACCAGCTGTTTACTGCAAGCATTGTGTGTTCATATTTTACGTTTCTAACATTTGCAGCTTTTGCTACTGCTGTAAAAGTCACATGAGAAATAAAATCGAAATGAAAAACTACCCAGTCTGAATTAGACGTTGCAATGATTGCTGCTCGGGAAATTCCTGCTCGTCAAGTTACCAGGTAGTTTTCTAAAATGAATTGCCGCAGCCAAGTCAAACTATAGCTCAGCTGGAGATTTCTAATTTTATTCACCAGCTCGTAAAGCTGAAACAGAAGCATTTCCCTCCCCATCACTGGAAAGTCGCCCAAAAACTTATGGATAACAATTCTCGATGTAATGGGGCTAGTCAAGAGACTTCACTTTTGATATTTGCGTTTATTTATCTAAATGGAACTTAAAAAGTTACATTTCTTTGCTTTTTAAAATATTTCCACATCAAGAAAAGTGCATAAATAATTTGTGCCCTACAGTACTTAATTCATTCAAACAAATACTGATCAAATTATATATTTTTCCCCATACTGATTACGTGCGTTGCTGCTTGAAAATGAATTGCAGTCATGTTTCACATTCAATGCCAGTGTCTCACTTGCAGTGTTAATTACAGTATACCTGTTTCCTACCTGTAAATTTGTCGTACAATGTGTACTTAATGCTTTAGATATGACTTTGTAAGACAGTATCCTACCCATAGAGGAAAAGATGTCTTTTGAAATGGCATCCCCAATTTTTTGTGTCATTCTCTGTCTTTGTTCCAGCCTTCCAGGTCTTTCGCTCTGGTGGTTACACTTATATTATTGCCTCTCTATTTGTTTTTAATTGTTGATGGGATGCAAGTGTCCCTGACAAGGCCAATATTTATTACCCTCTCAAATTGCCCTCAAGATAGTGGTAAGCCACCTTCTTGAACCACCGCGATCCATAGGCTTAAGGTATGCCTAGAAATTTGACATGAAAAAGTGAAAAAAAAGGGGTTAGGTAACAGTAGGAAGATTATAAAGAGGCAAGGAGGCAGTGCAGCGATGGAGCTTGAGGAACAGAGTGAGTTCAGCTAACAAAGATATGCAAGGGAGGAACCACAAGCATCTGCAAGCATGATTAGAGAGGAGCTTACAATGTTCACTTTCCTTGGTTAAAAAGCTCAACATCAGGTGATGTTGAACATCTGAACTGACATGTACATGAGGACAATGCAGTCGATACAGAACTTCAAGTAAGGCTTGTGTCAAAGTCCCATTTGAGCGACTGCTCAAGGGCTCCAGGGCAATTTGACAAAATTGGGTTGGTGGCAGGAGGCAGAGGGTGATGGTAAAAAGATTTTTTTGTGACCAGAAACTTGTGCCAGTGGTGTACCGCAGGATTCAGTGCTGGGTCCCTTGCTGTTTATAGAGTACATTAATGCTCTAGATATGAATATGCGGTGTATGATTAGTAAGTTAGCAAATAACATGAAAATTGGTGGTACAGTAAACAGCAAGGAGGAAAGCCTTAGATTATATGATGATATAGATGGGCTGGTCAAATGGGCAGAACAGTGGCAAATGGGATTTAACCCTGAAGTGTGATGCATTTTGGGAGGGCTAACAGAACAAAAGAATACACAACAAATGGCAGGATACTAGAAGTACAAAGGTGCAGAAGTATCTTGGGATTCACGTCCAAAGATCCCTGAAGGCATCAAGAATGGTAGATAATGTGGTTAAGAATATATGTGGGATACTTGCCTTTATTAGCCAAGGCATGGAGTACAAGAGCAGGGAGGTTATGCTGGGGCTAAATAAAACACTTGTTAGGCCAAAGCTAAAGTACTAAGAGATCTGGTTGCAACACTATAGGAAGTATGTGATTGCATTGGAAAGGGTGCAGGAGAGATTCATCACAATAAAGCTCCGGGCTGGAGCTCTTCTACTATGAAGCTGGCTGGTTGTGCAGAGTCTGTTTTCCTTAGAACATAGAAGGCTGAGGCAGGGAGGGGGATCTAATTGAGGTGTACAAAATTATGAGGGACACATCAGAAAAAGAAACATTTCCCTTTAATAGAGAGGTGAATAACCAGGGGGCATAGATTTAAGGTAAGGGGAAGGAGAAGGAGAAGAGGGGATTTGAGGAAAAAGCTTTTTCATCCCGAGACTGATGGGAATCTGGAACTCACTACCTGAAAAGGTGGCTGGGGCAGGAACCTTAACATTGAAGCATTTAGATGAACACTTGAAATGCCCACCATGCCAGGCTACGGACAAAGTGCTAGAAAATGGGATTAGAACAGATAGGTGCTAGGTGGCCGAAGCAGACACATTGGGCCTCTATGCTGTATGACTGTGACCCAAAACCGTATCAATGTCAATACCAAACCATAAAAGTAAGCTTTCAATTGGCTTTCAAAAGTCATTTGAAGTTGTAACATTTAAGTCAAGCAAGACAATCCATTAACGTGCAAAAACATAGTATGTTAAATGACGCAAGTTATACTGATTGATGTATGCGGGTCCAAAATTTGACTTGTGCTGTAGCTTTATTAAATCAAGCAGCTTAACCTATATTTAGCCTGGTCTTCACAAATATTTTCACCACCTACATTCAAAAAGATTGGAAAGACATATGCAATCCCAGTTGATGTCATAACTGGATGGGAAGATCCCAGTAATGGAAACCTGACTTCAATGTTCGTTACTTTTACTAAAATGGAGGAGGGCTATCAATTAGCTTTTAACAACAAAAACATCTAGAAAACATGAAAGGCTTAACGATAGTACAATACTACGTCACTTCCACTTCTTTACAAATGTTCAGATTTTAAGGGATGATAGTACAAAGTATTTCATTATGCTATTTATGTTCTCGGTGAACACATCCCTACAACTCAACAGATGCCACTCAATCTTCCATGGATTTCTCCTCCAAGTCAACCCCTCCCCCCCAGATGATTATCACGAGTGTTTCAGAATTCCACTCTCAAAAGCACACTTAAGAACCCCACTGATGTTACCCACGAGTCTTTCAAATTCCCAAAGGATTACTTAAAATACTGGTTCTGTGGTGTATATTTATTTGGAATGATGTGTGGAACAATATACAATCCAATGAGGAACCAGTCCAGTAATTGTGTAAATGATTAACGTAGAGCATTTATAAAGAAAAACACAACAAGAAAGACTAATATACACTATGACTCTTAATACATTAATGACACATTTTATCTGAAATTACCTATTGTTCAGGTACACAGGTCGCTGAAAGTGGCAATGCAGGTGGAGAAGGTATGTGGCATGCTTGCCTTCATCGGCTGGGGTACTGAGTTTAAAAATTGGCAAGTCTTATAGAACCTCAGTGAGGCCACACTTAAAATATAGTATTCAATTCTGGTCACCACACTACCAGAAAGATGTGGAGGATTTGGAGAGGGTACAGAAAAGATGAACCAGGATGTTGCCTCGTGTGGAGTGCATTAGCCAAGAGGCGAGGTTGGAGAAACTTGGTTTGTTCTCACTGGAGCAACGGAGGTTGAGGGGAGACTTGATAGAAGTCTACAAGATTGAGGGGCATGGACAGAGTGGATAGTCTGAAGCTTTTTCCCAGGATGGAAGAAGCAATTGCTAGGGTGCATAGGTTTAAGGTGCGAGAAGCAAATTTTAAAAGAGATGTACGGGGCAGATTTCTTTTTAAAAAAAAGTGGTGGATGCCTGGAACTTATTGCCCGGGGAGGTAGTGGAAGCAGATACAGTAGTGACTTTAAGTAGCATCTTGACAAGTACATGAATGAGATAGTAATAGAGGAATATGGTCCCCGGAAGCATAGGGTATATTAGTTAGGTCAGGCAGCATGGTCGGTGCAGGCTTGGAAGGCCGAAAGGCCTGTTCCTGTGTTGTAATTTTCTCTGTTCTTTGTTCCTAAGGTTATACCATTTTCCCTTAACTCAGACACCCCTTTTCCCAAATAACATCCAAATTTAGCAACTCCGTCAAATAATTACCACAACACAGCTCAGATGACAGTCTGGGAAAATGCCTTTTCCTGGTTCAGTGAAGGCACAAAACTATTTTTTAAGAGGAGAATGTCTGCAATCTGCCATGGTTCTAAATGTTAGATGGAACAAGTCTCTGTGGCTGTGATCATAGATGGAACAGGCCTCTCTAAAGTGAGATGGAGTTGACCTGATGACTGTTGGATGGGAAACTAGCTTTGTTTCTCCAATAAGGGCTCTAGCAGTTATAGTTTTTGATACCAGCTGTCACTACTTCTCAAATTCCTTGCCTTTGGAAGTTATTACAACACCACTGACCTCCTGTAAACAGTTTTTTTGATATGGTCATTCATGCCTCAATTTCTTCAGACGCCTGACAATCTTGCTACTTGTATTTTGTTTTCATTTTGTTTTCAATACAACTAGAGATCACTTAAACCTACCTGTTTCCTGCCAAAATTCATAGCTACTTAGTTCAAATAACAAGGGGAGACTGCTAGGTTACACTGCTGCACATCAAATTATTAGACCACGTGAATCAACTCGAACACGGATTTGGAATCTGCTTATGGTAATGAACGGTGCTATTGAAGAGATCTACGGAAAACATATTTATAAGAGAGCAATATGCATCTGTTATTAATTACCATTAGACAACTGGTTGTCTTGCAGAGACCCAGCAGTCTTGGGTGACATCACCCAACAAACTGAATGCAAGTCCCAGAACACACTTCTAGAACCACAATCTAATTTGCCTTGTGGTCATCTTCTGCCTCACTAGGGTCCACATTTCACATTATCATCATTTTTGCCACCACCAAATACATCTTCTCCCTCCCCTTTCATCATTCCATGGGACCGTTTCCTCAGCAACATCTGGATTCGTTTCCCAATCATCCCCAAGATCCACTTTCTTTCATCTGTACCTTGTCATTCAAGTGCAGAATCTGCATCCATTATCTCTCCCTTCCCGTGCTCAAAATTCCAAATACACCTTTGAGGTAAAACAGTGATTGAACAAAGGACAACACAGCATGGGAAACAGGCCCTTTGGCCCAATGAGCCTGTGCTGCCATTTTAACATTGAGTGCCCTCCTCTACCCATGACCTTTGTCTACACCTATTGGGGAAGATTAAGGGAAGACTAATTTAGGGACAATTTGTTACACCAATCAGCCTAAGAGCACGTTGTTGGGACGTGGGAGGAAACCGGAGCACCCAGAGAAAACGTGCAAACTGCCACAGACACCGGCCCAAATCTATGTATCTGCACAGCAAACAGTGATAGTCACTGAGCAGTCACGTTGCCCGTCAGATGGTCCAGTTTAAGCGTACACTAACGACGTGAAGCACTAGGCAACTCTCGAAGCAACATCCAAGAGCAGCCCTCGCACGACCCACCGCGTGTATGCCCCTTGTTGGTCAACAAGGCGGACCGAATCACCTGTGAAGTAAAAGAAAAGACATCAATAAACATGCAAAACTTAGACATTTACGGAATCTCCAGAAGCGCAGAAATAAAGCAAGTGAGCCATGAAATATTTTGGAAGGTCCACAGGAATCAGCTGATTTATTTGGACTTTTAATTTAGCATAGTATTAGCTGCTCATGATGCGATTTCCTTTACTCCAGGGAGGACAAACACAGATTGGGTGACTTTGCAGAACACCTCCATTTAGTCCCAAGCCTCACTGGTTAATGTAATTTCCTGTCCCACTCTTCTGCCTAACACACTGTTTCAACTAAGTTCAACATAAGTACCTCATCTTCCAGTTAGGCACATTATAGCATTCTGGCTTCAAATGTTTTGTGCCGTTATTGCAGTACTTTCGTTTTAAAACACGACAACAGTTGATGATTCAACTGTCGGGTGGTGGTGGTGGTGGTGGTGGTGGTGGTGGTGGTGGTGGTGGTGGTGGTGGGGGGGGGGGGGGGGGGAGGAGAGGAGAGGAGTAAACACATTGGCATGCTTAGAAGATTGGCTAGCTAACAGGAAGTAGAGAATAACCTTAAATGGGTCTTTTTCTGTTTTGTAGGATGTAACTAGTGGTGCCTCACAGATCAGTGCTGGACCATCAACTTTTTAGTATTTATATAAATTACTTGGATGAAAGGGTCAAAGGCATGCATGGTTGCTAAATTTGCTGATACAAGGTTAAGCAGGAATGTTGTGAAGAGAACAAACAGGCTACAAGGGGATATGGATGGACCGAGCAAGTGAGCAAAGATCTGGCAAGTGATCTGGAAATGTGGACAAAGGTGAAATTGTTTATTTTGGCAGGAACAATAACAAAGGATATTATCTAAATGGTGATGCATTGCAGAACTGAAGTTCAGAAGGATCTGGGTACTCTAGTTTCTGAATCACAAAACTAGTATGCTGATACAGCAAATTTAATAGAATGTTATAGTTTATTAATTGAATATAAAAGTAAGGATGTTATTCTTCAGTTGTATAGGACACTGGTGAGACCAGACTTGGAATACTCTGCAGTACTGGTCTCTAGATTTATGGAAAGATGTAAATGCATCAGAATCATTTCAGAGAAGGTTTACTGGATTAATGCCAGGAATGGGCAGGCTTTCTTACGAGAAAAGTTGGACCGGCTATGCTTTTGTCAGCTGGAGTTTAGAAGAGAAAGAGGCGACATTATTAAAACATTGAAGACCTGAGAATTCCTTTCCTCAGAAATCCATCTTTGAATGTTTCCAAGGCAGAGGTTGACAGATTCTTGATAAACAAGTGGATGAAAGGTTACCAGGAAGAGGCAAGAGGTTACATTCCGATCAGACATTGAATACGGAACAGGCTCAAATGACCAGGTGGTCTATTCCTAGTTTTTCTGTTCACAAACACTAATGGGAGAATATGAAGGCAGCAAACAATGTCAAATGAAATAGTATATCTTTCAACATCCAATTGTGCGCAACTCACCCTTTTCAAAATGGGAATGGAAAAGTAAAATATATGCATGAAATCTAGAGCATTTATAAAATAACATCGTTACTATTCTAGTGAATAGAATTAATCTCTGCTCCCCTCTGAGAAAAAGCCTATTTGCATGCCTGACCAAATGTATAAAGGTGCAAACGTTGAGTGGCGCAGATAATAAGAATCAGAAGCGACCTCATTTTCCTGTCTTTCAAAATCAACACAACGTAGGTGATTCCAGTATTCTGAATAATCGTTTTTCAGCCACTGATTGTTACCTTGCTTTGCAGCAGAATGGACTCATAATGGATGCAACAAATTATGCGCAGACTCCAAAGATGTAATTCTAGTTTCAATTGTTTAAAAATGTTTAGTTATCACTTGACAGGCGACACTGCATTGGTGCCTTGGGATTTTTCTTTAAATTCAGCATCTGCAGCTAAATATCTACCTAGTTAACTTGATTTGAAGGCCTCTAGAATTCTGGTGAGCACAGGCAGATTGCTTTCAATTTCACTGACAGAACTAAAAACTGACGCCAAACCATAAACTGATCAAAGCTGCATGTTGTAGGAATGGTGAGTAAAGATAACAAATTTTACCAAATTGACACTATTTCTTCCCTGAATCTGACTGAGTAGGGTTCCATTCGTAGACATGCAGGGTAGAATAGGTGTAGGGTGATGCGGCGGTGCGGGCTCGTTGGGCCGAAGGGCCTGTTTCCCGTGCTGGGTTGTTCTTTGTTCTTTTTGTTCAAATCTGATCTATTACAGAATATCTAGCATAGGATACTCAACTGTGATCTCAGATAATCCATTTGGTTGAACCTGCTACGCGAAATGCATGAGGTAGAAAATATTCTAATTGCATTTTTTTAAATCTTCACCTCACACACTGAGCTAGCACCATGACTGAGAACTTGCCTTGAGGGAACTCTGGTCACAGACCAACTTCTGGCACTAGTTTTTTGGCAGACTAATCAAAACTACAAACTTTTTAAAGCTCTTAATTTTCAGGGGAGCTGTCAGTGTTGTGGTAATGTCACTGGACCAGTAATTCAGAGACCCAGGCTAATGTTCTGGGACATGGGCTCAAATCCCATTGTGGCAGCTGGTGGAATTTAAATTAGTTTAATAAATCTGGAATTTAAGGTTAGCTTTAAATGGTGACATGAAGCCAACATCGATTGTTGTAAAAATCTATTTTGTTCACTAATGTCCTTTAAGGATGGCAATCTGCTAACTTTACCTGGTTCCACGTGACTCCGGACCCAAAGCAACTTTAAGGGCAATTACATATGGGGAACAAATGCTGCCCTTACTAGTGATGCCGACATCCTGAAAGAATAATTATGTTTTATAGCCCATATCATTTAGGAAATATCTGTAAAATTCATTTTCTCCTGGGATCAGCAAGAGTTGAGATAGAAATGGCCTCAGCTGGTGCAGCACAGTAAACAAAATATTAATTCTGTTTGTTGCTGTATTCCTCATTCTCAAAGCTGTATGGATTTTGCATTTAAAAATGAAAACACAGCATTTCCAAACTCAAAAGGATAAAAATATTTGATCAAATAATAAGTACTGCTTTAAAAAACGCAAAGCTTTTAAAAGGAGCAACAATTTATAACGCATGATAAAAGATAAAGTCACCATTGTCCAAGATGCTGCTCTCCCACTCAGTTATTTAACCTGAGGATCACCACACCTCAGGCGAGGGTAAGGTTGAGAAGGCGGGCTTTCTTGAATAATCTCAGCCCGTGTGGGAATTGAACCCGCGCCGTTGGCACCACTCTGCATCACAAACCAACTGTCCAGCCAACTGAGCAAAACTGACCCTGGTGCTGATTGGCTGAGGCATTATCGTACAGCATGCACTTAGCACATGTGATTAGCAAGTTAAACATACAAATCACTAAGTGCATAAAATCCCTGAATGTCCAATTTATACAGAAATACCACGCAGAGAAACTACCAAATGCCTACAAACCCTCAAACCTTTTCTCGGTAACTACTAATGAGACAGTCAGGATCAAAGTTTACAATCTAAATCACATTTTCGTATGGCTCCCAGTACAGAGCAATCATCCATCAAAAGTTTGAACTTCTCAGGAAATGTTAATTGAGCCAAGCTTATTTAATGACCTTTTATAGATCTAAGAGAAACAGACAACACTACATGATGATTTTTGAAAGAACAGCCCTCACTGGCCCTCTGTTTCCACCTCAATGTCTCTTTTCTGATGTCCCACCAGGAACAATGAAAGCAATGTTAATCAAGTAACACAATTTCAACAACGACTTGCATTTATATAGTACCTTTAATACTGTAAAATGTTCCAAAGCACTTCTGAGGAGCATTATCATAAAAAAAAACTTGACAGCAAGCCACATCAGGCCAGGCTTGATCATAGAGGTACATATTTTAACGAGCATCTTACAGGAGGAGATGGATGAAAAGGCAGAGGGATTTAACAAGGGTATTCCAGAGCTTAGGGTCTGGGCAGCTGAAAAAAGAATATCAGGAACAATTTTAAGTATTAGACGTAAGAAACATTTGTTTGTATTTTGTTTACTCTGATCTGCCTACTTTAAAAAAGACAAAATATAATTCTACTATAAATTTACATTTACAAATGTAACCACATGCTGTCTAATAACTTTGAACACTTCAGCTGCAATGTCATAGACAAAATTCAGATTTGATCAGTAAATTCAGAAATTGGATTAGTGAAATTTAAAGGGTAAAAGCCATAAAGGAATATTGAGTTGTCATATTCTATAGCACCTTGCTAACAAGATCAAAATCTAAACTTGAAGCAATTCTTAGCAGCATAATATCACATCTCAATGGTGCTGAAAACACTTAGTTTCCAGATCTCCTACACACAACAGTATCTACGAAAAACCGGAAAGTTATGATGCTGCACTGCACAATGGAGCAGAGACATCCGAATTCTCCCTACAAAGCTGGCAAAAGCCCACAAGTTCAAAGCTGATATAGCTGCCAAACTGCTTACAGTTTAAATCAGCCACGGCTATAGGTTTAACGACACATGAAAACAAGAAGCTAGATTTAAAGTACACGGTCATAAACTAGGTATACACATCACATCAACTGTAGGTATACTCGATATCAGGTCACTTTTATCAGAGGATGAAATAAAACTAAAGTTTGCAATACTATCACTGTAACAGAACCTTAGAAGTGAGTTCTTATGAAGGAAGATGGCTAACCATAAACAGCCTCTTCTTTTTGGTAACCAAGCTGCGACACATTTCATTTCAAATATTTTCCTACATGACGATATAAATTTCTGGTGATAACATAAATATTTGATGAATGATATTCATCTTATTTTATCAGTGGGGTTAGCCTAAGTCAGTCAGATTTCTCCATTTAATTATCAGGTAGAGGAAAGCCACCTGAATTTTTTAGCCTTTATCACTAAAAAAATGAATTTTAGTCTAAGATACTCCTTTGACTGTCCTAAATATTTATTTTCTGGCACCGGAGACAAAAATAATTGTGCAATATAGCTAATTTTCAGAAAAGCAAAATATGTAAGATAAGACCGGCAGGAATTGCACAATTAATTTGTATGCAATTAGTTTTGCAATCTATTATACACCTGCTGTAAAAGCCCCTCTTAAAAATTCTTCATTGGACGCTGACCGCTTTAACAAAGATGGTGCTGGCTCATTTCTCAATTGTCCCACGATAGCAGCGTTGGCTCCACACAAGCATACAAACTGAGTAAAATGCATTTTTCATTGTAACACGGCATTAACCAGCCCTACAACCTGACCACAAACCAGCAAACTGCCTTCATGTAGTAAAAGCAGTAAATGAAATAGAACTCCAAACCATCCCAGCCTGTTTTCAATTTTCAAAAACTAATGATTCTGCAAGTGCAGGGATGGTCTTGCTAATCTTGCTAATGTATCCGCTCTAGGAAGGGTACCACATCTTCAAGCGGTTTCTGCAACATTAAAAAAATGAACTTTTGTATCAGAAAATTACCAGCCACACTTCAATCTAATCATAAGCTTAATTATACAGCATATTTCATGATTTCAGGTTGCCCTTTTTATTGGTGCTCGACAGCCAATTAAATATTTTTAAAATAGGACCACTGTTGAAATGCTACCTACAAAGTTAGGCAGCTAGCCTGCTTAGAAATTATTTTTCAAGTTGATAAACTAAGCTCAGACATTAGCTTCTTGAATCTAGTTGTATATATTTTTTTTTAATCTGTATTTCTCTTTCCATTAGTCCTCTTATATGATGCATCATGTTGGATTATTATTGAATGAATGGCTACACTCCTGAGATTGTGAACATTTAAACGTTTTAAAAACTGCCATATTCCAGAGATATGAATGATGCAGTTTGTTAGTAAATCCCACATTTATTGTTTGATGGATGAGGCATGTTGAACAAACAAGGACATAATACTGAGAAAACAGTGGATTTAGTGCTCCAAATTGACAGCTCAATTCACATTAAAGAAGCTCCAAAACCTAGAGAAATAGGAAGGAATATACATAACCCACACAAGGCATGGGTGCACACAAAGAACCAAATAGGTGGAGGTAGCCAGCATATGTACAACAATCAACATAGCTAGAAAACTGTACTTACCTTTTCTAATGAAACATCAGGCCTGACTCTGGAAGTCAAAAAGCAACAATGCTAGTTTAAAGAAATTTTATAAAACCAAGGTTCATAAAAAAATTAGCTATCACATAGATCCTTGGCTTCTACATAGGCCAGGAACAGTGCGGGCACCCACATATGCATGTGTGGGCATATTGGGCACACTCCCCTGATCATGTCAGAGGAAAACTGACTTGTTCTAGAACCAAATTCCATTGAGACATTAAAGATGCCTGAATGTTCTATTTTTGAGAGCTTTTTAAAATCAAGTTTATACCTTTGCAACAAAAGATAAATTCCTTATTTTGAGTGTCTCAGATATATACCATTTAGTAAATCAGCCACTAAATTGAAATTATACATTATACCATACATATTATATGCAATTTCTTTGATCCCTACTCTGAAAAGTATTAATCCACTTCAGCTGGACAGGGTAATGTCACTGTCAACATAGACAGAAATTATCTATAAATATGTAGACAGTCTAGATTTGTCCAACATAATTTCAGAGCATTGAGATTTGTAGCACGTACAATATTAGGAAAATTTCAGGAATGTTTCAGAATACCCACAGACTTCCTAAATGCATGAACAAAAATGTACCTTATTCGCCAAATCAATTTTTAGGGTCTTGGCATGTATCAAAGGTGGCTCAAATTGCCTCAAATGAATTGCAAGGCTTCCTGTGGAAGAACAAGTTCAAATAAGTTTACAATAGTCACTACCTTTCAAGTTTTTCTGCTTTAGGCAAAACTGTTAAGCTCATTGTCCCACTTGTTTCTTTCTTGTATCTCTTCAGCCCCAAAAATATTGCCTTACGCAGACTGAATTATTTTTCCCCAGAGCCTTAAATCTGTCAAACTCCAGAGTTCTCTTAATCCTAAATACATAATTCTTTTAACTTTAATCGGTCCATACCTAATCAATACTATTTAAGATGTGTGGTCTTTTGCACTTGTGCCTTAGTCCTTCACCTCTGTCAACCATTTAAAGGGGATATTCTACAACAACTATTATTTATCACACACCACTAAGATCAAGCACAGCAATTAAACTACTATATTTCTGTGCTTGCAGTAAAAACTATCAGAAGCACTAAAATGTTGAATGGTTTAGGAAACCAACAAACGTTAAGTAATACCACACACTCTGCCATGAAATGTTTGGTATAGGTTAGATAGATGCACGACATTAATAAGTACAAGTCTCAAGCCCAATTAGGTAATATAAGGAAGGCAAAAAGCTGAAAAGTCCATTTCATTCAGGCAATAATTCAATAGTTAACTTCAATCTGCTAAAAAAACAAGTAACGTGTAGAAGTATTCACTGTTGTGCACCAATATATTTTCATCCTTAGTAATGTAAAAATGCTACTATATATTGTGAGGAATAACGTATTTGAAAAACAGTAAATGTAGCACCTTTCCTCTGAAATGGAAAGGGTTGTTAAAGAGTAGTGAGATAAGCAGGAGGCAGAAAAATAGCAGGGAAAGGGTAATATGTCTTAAGTGTGATGGAGAAGTAGTGTGGCTCAAAATCTTAGTTATAGCCGTAAATGGTTAACATGTTCACTTGATCAACCTGAAAGATAATGCAAGATGGCCGAAGAATTCCAAATACTTGAACCATGGTCAGTATTTATTGGGAATAAACTGTAAGCAAGTCGTGTAGTTTTCCGGAGAGAGGATAAGGAGTGAGACTGGGGTGGAAAATCCTTGAACCAGTAAACAGTGAACTCCAGTGTGAATCTATTTTTCTACTCAAAAATTGCCTCAACTCTCAAAACTTATTCGGTTTTAAGTTGATAAATACCTCAGAACAATGTAATTTAGTCTAATCCCCATGGTAGGCTACTGCAGAAAATGCAGATGCATGGGATTGAGGGTGATTTAGCAGTTTGGATCAGGAAGTGGCTAGCTGATAGAAGACAAAGGGTGTTGGTTGATGGGGAATATTCAACCTGGAGTTCAGTTACAAGTGGTGTACCTCAGGGATCTGTTTTGGGGCCACTGCTGTTTGTCATTTTTATAAATGACCTAGATGACGGTGTAGAAGGATGGATTAGTAAATTTGCTGACGGCACCAAAGTTGGAGGAGTTGTAGACAGTGAGAATGGATGTTACAGTTTGCAGAGGGACATAGACAAGCTGCAGAGCTGGGCTGAGAGGTGGCAAATGGAGTTTAATGCAGAAAAGTGTGAGGCGATTCACTTTGCTAACAGTAACAGGAGTACAGGATATAGGGCTAATGGAAGGACTCTTGGTAGTGTTGACGAGCAGAGAGATCTCGGTGTACATGTGCATAGATCCCTGAAAGCTGGCACCCAGGTTGATAAGGTTATTAAGAAGGCGTACGGTGTGTTAGCTTTTATTGGTAGAGGGACTGAATTTTGGAGCCGTGAGGTCACGTTGCAATTGTGCAGAACTCTGGTGCAGCCGCACTTGGAGTATTGCGTACAGTTCTGGTCGCCGCATTATAAGGAGGATGTGGAGGCATTGGAAAGGGTGCAGAGGTTTACCAGGATGTTGCCTGGTATGGTGGGAAGGTCTTATGAGGAAAGGCTGAGGGGCTTGAGGTTATTTTCGTTAGAGAAGGCTAAGAGGTGACCTAATTGAGGCATACAAGATGATCAGAGGGTTAGATAGGGTGGACAGTGAGAGCCTTTTTCCTCAGATGGTGATGGGTAACACGAGGGGACATAGCTTTAAATTAAGGGATGGATAGGACGGATGTCAGACGTAGGTTCTTTACTCAGAGGTAGTAAGGGTGTGGAACGCCCTGCCTGCAGTAGTTGTGGACTCGCCAACTTTAAGGGCGTTCAAATGGTCAGTGGATAGGCATATGGATAATATTGGAATAGGTTAGGTTAGAGGGTCATTAGATTGGTTCCACTGGTAGGCGCAACATCGAGGGCCGAAGGGCCTGTACTGCATTGTAGTGTCTAATCAAGAGAGTCCTGAGATCTTTTAAAACTGACATCTACAGAAAACAAGTTCAGGCTTCTCAAAGATGCACAAGATTCTGGTGGAAAACACTGTAGGCATTGTAAATTAATATAATTGCAATGGTAAATTTCAACATATTTGAAGGTTTATGCTATGACTCATTTCTATCTCAAAGAAATCAAAAAGCAGCTAAATATTCAAAAATATTTGGTGATTTCATTAGTTTCACTATTCTTGTCTCCATAGGATACTTTAATACTTATTGATTTTTTTTGTTCATTGTTTTTATGCAGTTTCTCACTGGTATTTTGTTCCCACTTATCCCATTTTGATTGCTAAATTGTGGTCTGAGATTTGTTGCTATTTCATGAATATGAAATCTGAGCCAATCATATTACAGAGACTTTGAGAGCTGTGACGTCTCAAGTTGACTCAATTATAAAGTATTTGCAATTAGAAAGCAAATATGTTGCAAAGCTTCCTGAAAGTCAACATCTTTGTTCCGTTTATTTTATTTGGTTCAGAGTGACATGACAGTACACCACAGCATAATTATTTCCATGCACACTCTGCATTCAAAGTCTGGGCATTCCCTTGCACAATTTTTAAAATATACATATTTGGTCATAGTTAAAATTGGCTACCCCAAAATTTTATTTCCTGTTCAAACAAAATGACAAACAGACCTTAGGCAAGCATACTTAGCCAGTTATATTACTCACAAGCAAACGAAAATCTGCAAATAACTGAAAAACAAGCCAATTATCTCTACTTTTCTATCTCTTCAATAAATCAGGAAGAAAAATGCAGTGCTTTGTCATTACTCCTTAGCAGTTTACAAAACATCCAAGGCCAACATTGTTACGTCTTCACTTACACAATACACAACACAACAGAAATATTGACATTGAAGGAAAAGCTTTTGCAGAAGATGAAACTCCACTACCATTCCTAGAAAAAAAATCATTCTCCATCTCACCTCAAAATATAATTGAGATATGGAACTGTTTTGTTACTGCCTTATTGTGCACCAGTTTCTTTACAAGGCCTTTCTACAATGATACAAGGATCTACATTACTGAAAATGTATTCAGGAAGAATGTAGAAACGAGTAGTTACTGAAGTGTAAAATCATACAAACCAGGCTACTGCTCAACTTAAGGGGAATGTTTGTAAAGGTCTATTGTGAACTGGGGCATAGCATAATACAGTAAATAGACATCGCTAACTGAAAAAAAATTAGTCTGAAGAAATAAAGTCAAAAGGCTAAACTTTGAGACATGGAAAAGGTTCTCAAAACAAAGGCTTCGGAAAGTTGGAACACTGATCCATGGGCTTGAAATCAGACACAGGAAATAACTGCTGGAGTACATCAAAAGGATTACAAATAGCTGCAAACCAGGCTGAGAAAAATAAATATGTTGCAGACTGTACACCAGTTTCTCCAAGAGAGATCCATTACTGTTGCTCATAGTATTTTGAGAAGATTGAAACATAAATTAACAAAATCATTAACTTCAGGCTGCATACACAAATTCAACTTATTTCAAAAGTCCAATCATTCTATAGTTCCAGCTGAAATACAAGCTAATTCACTCAAATCAGCAGACTTCAAAACCAAAAATATGGCGGAGTGTTGAAACAGACATTTGCTGATCAAGAAACCTTATTATTCATACTTCTACTTCAACTGGATGACTAACATTTTACAAATACATTGCTGTCAAATTGCTACATGACTTTATTTTCAGTAGAATTATATGAAAGATATCTAATTCCAGCAAACATTACAGAAATTACAGGGCTGAAACAAAAAGGAATGAAGATTTCTGACAGTCCTAATTAGTTTCCATTTCATTTTCAAACCAAGTATCAAATGCTTTTCATAGGAATGTTTAATCTCCGGGGTTGTTGCTGCTTTATGTTTGATGGGTAGAGTGCATTATCTACAATGATCTTGTCAGGTTTTTGTAGGCACTTATTAGATACTGATAGGTACCTTGGATCATGTTTAATTCTGACAACTGCGCTGTGAATGGGGGGAAAAAAAAGAAAATCACTATTATGCATACAACTATGGATAATAAAGACAAAGAAGGAAATGTTTCTATTCTTGCAATGCATTTAATATCCTCGGAATGTTCAAATGTTTCACAACCGAGTGAAGCCCATGCTGTCATTCAACTATCAACTTGCATAAAGCAAAAGTCCCACAAAGATTAATAAGATAAATAGCCAATCTTCCATCCATACTGGCCTTCTTTCCACCTGGAGCCTAGAGTGGAAGTTCAGCTCGTGCCTTTCCAGCTGCGGTTGATAAATTCTCCATCTGTGAAGCATGTATCTGGGGAGTTGTCATGCGAAAGGAACAGGATGAGAACTGGAGATCTGTGCTGCCAAGTTGCAGAAAATTTACAGAATAGAACATGTTTAAGCCATCAAATAAAAACTGAGCAAACTCCAGAGTTCAGCATGAGAATTCCTGTCATTGTGGAGGGGAAACTAGCCAAGTCTGGGTGGATACCTGTACAGCATTTTAATCTAGAGTATGGCAACCAATGAAGCAGAATTTAAATTTTAAAAAAGGTGCAAAAAAATGTTGTTCCTTGGTTAAGAAAGGAAGCAGAGATAATCCTGGAAATTATAAACTGATGAGCCTGACGTCAGTGGTGAGGAAGCTTTTGGAGAAGACACTGAAGGACAGGATGTATGCACATTTGAAAGAAAATGGACAAGTTAGTGACAGGAAGCATGGTTTTGTATGCAGAGGTATGCCTCAGTAACTTGACGGAGTCTTTTAAAGATAACTGATATAGGAAGTGCTGTGGATGTTGTTCATATGGATTTTAGTAAGGCATTTGACAAGGTCCCGCACGGCAGACCAGTACAAAAAGTAAAATCACATGGGATTTGGGGTGGGGTGGCTAGTTGGATACAGAACTAGTTTAGTTATAGAAGACAGACAGCAGCAGAAGGGTGTTTTTCCCAAATGGAGATCCATAGCTAGTGGTGTTCCAAAGGGATCACTGGAATTTCTGCTGTCATATACATATACATATATATATATATATAAAATATATAAATGATCTGGAGGAAAATGTGGGTGGTTTGATTAGTAAGTTTACAGATGACAGATTGGTGGAGTTGCTGATACTGCCAGGAATTGTCAGAGGATACAACAGGATATAGATTGGAGACTTAGGCGCAGAAAAGGCAGATGAAGTTTAATCCAGAGAAATGCGAGGATCAAATTTAGGTGTGTATTAGACTGTAAATGGCAGAACCTTTAAGAACATTAATATACAGAGGGATCTGAGTGTGCATGTCCACAGTTCCCTAAAAATGGCAACACAGTGGCCAAGGTGATGAAGGCATATGACATGCTTGCCTTCATCAGCCAGGGCATTCAGTACAAGAGTTGGGAAACAATGTTGCAATTATATAAAATTTTGGTTGAATCGCACTTGGAGTATTGCGTACAGTTCTGGCCACCACACTACCACGACACAGAAGCTTTGGAGAGAGTTACCTGGATGTTACCTGGTCTTGAGGGTGTTGACTATGAGGAGAGCTGAATAAACCAGAATTGTTTTCATTGGCTGAGGGGGGACTTGACAGAGGTCTACAAAATTATGAGAGGCATAGACAGATCGGACAGTCAGAAGCTTTTTTTCTAGTGTGGAAGTGTCTGTTACAAGAGGGCACAGGTTCAAGGTGAGAAGGGAAAAGTTTAAGGGAGATGTGGGGGAAATTTTTCATGCAAAGAGTGGTGGATGCCTGGAACATGCTGCCAGAGGGGATGGTGGAAGCAGGCATATTAGCAACATTTAAGAGGCATCTGGACGCGTAAATGAATAGGGGGGAAAGAGAGAGATATGGACCACGTAAGGGCAGAAGGTCTTTTAGTTAGTTTACTTAGAGCATTGTGATTGGCACAGGCTTGGAAGGTCAAAGGGCCTATTCCTCTGCTGTACTTGTTTATTTGAAATATAAATGCAAAAGAAAAATAAAAATTTAACCAAAAATATGCTCTTGGTTTATTTATCTTCAATAGGCAAGGTCATAGGACATTAAAATAGTGTATAAAATTAGTCAACATTCAAACCTGTATGGATTAATCAAGGACACAGTAAAAGGTCTGACAACACCAGGTTTAAGTCCAACCGATTTATTTGATAGTAAACTCAAGCTTTCGAGGTTTCCCTCTTCTCCAGGTGAATGGAGGTTCTGGCCTCAGACAGAGCATATAAAGCACAGACAGTTTACAGATTACTGATTAGAATGCAAATCTTTACACCTAACCTGCTGTTCAAGTCCTAAAGTGGCTGACAATGTGAGTGGAAGTGGCCGACAATGTGCTCCTTCCACTCGCATTGTCAGCCACTTTAGGACTTGAGCAGGTTAGGTGTAAAGATTTGCATTCTAATCTGTAAACTGTCTGTGCTTTATATGCTCTGAGGCCAGAGCTCTCCATTCACCTGAAGGGGGAACTTCGAAAGCTAGTGAGTTTACTTTCAAATAAATCAGTTGGACTTAAACCTGGCGTTGTCAGACTTTTTACTGTGTTTACTCCAGTCCAACGCCGGCATATCCACATCTTAAATCAAGGACAACCAGCACACTCTAGGCTTGTTTAACAAATTTAATCAAGAAGTTTGAGAGACAACCAATTAGCTAGACCAAGTGGATGTAGCTGTGGTGTGCCTGATTTTTCAGAACACAATTTATATGTTGGAGAGGATTGCTCAAAACATTGAGACATATGGCTGAAAGGTTGACTAATAGGTAGGAAACTGAGCTTTGGCAAATGTGCACTGGCTGGAATGGCAAAGAACTGAAATGATATACCCTACAGTTCAGTGCTTGATCCACTTTTAAACCTGTATTTTATTTATCTGAACTAGGGCATAGGGAGCACAATCTCAAAATCTATGTTGGTTGTCCACACACTTCTAAATACTCCCCATCATCCACCAGTTGGTATTACGCAGTATTGCTCCAGTGCTTAGAAAGCGTTGACAAGAGCTGCAACTGACTTCAGGAAGACAAGTTAGTAGTATGAACAAACAGCTGGAAAATGTAATTTAGTGTCAATACGGTTGAGCTATTTCCTTCCAAAGTGTATTACTAAGAATGGCAGAACATTTGGAAGAAAATGGACTAGTTAGCGACAGGCAGTATGGTTTTGGATGGGGAAGGTCATGTCTCAGTAACTTGATTGAGTTTTTTTTTTAAAGAGGTGACAAAGATAATTGACATGGGAAGGACTGTTGATATAGTTTACATGGCCTTTAGTAAGGCATTTGACAAAGTCCCACATGGAGTGCTGGTCAAGCTTACGCGATGTGACAGGGCTGTGTCTTTTGACTTTGCAGAAGCAAACAAATAGTTCAGCGTTTCATACATTTCTGCACTTCCTTCTGTAAAAATATTATTTTCTTTTCTCAATGACCTCCCGCCACCCCGACTGATTAACAGTCAGAATATCAGCCAGATCAGCATCTTCAAGGATATTATCAGCAATGAAAAACACCTCCAGCCACTTCACTGAAGGACTCTTCCTCGTATTTTCCAGTCACCCAATGACACCCGTGGAATCAGCCAACCCAGGTATATACACACACCTTTTGTCTAAGAGCAGATTTTTGAGCCCATTTCTTAGGGGAAAAAAAAAGCTGGTTTGTTGGAAACTTCCCTTACCCAAATGCTTTGGCTAGGAAAGCCTACAATCCCATTTGCATCACCAGATTGTGAAATCTTGGCAGGACAAAACTCTGGCATACTAGTATCCAAGGGACTATATATATATATATAAAAATGGCAATAAGAGGACAAGTAATTCAAATATAGTTAAGGTGCCAGATAAAAAGTCAAGCTAAAATCCAAAAGCAAGTGCAAATCACTAATGCCACAGTATAGTAGGTCCTTAATATAATTTCTCACATGACCTCCCTGCATTATTATTTTGGAGCAACCTCTCTCCACTCCCTGACCTCCAAGTTGCAGCATTTTCCCTACCTCTGGTTGGTGACCTCTCTGCTCCCCACTCCCCAGCCGCCAAATTGCAGCCACTGCCTCTCCCCTCCCCACCCCACCTGCTGACTCACCCTTTTGCCTCTTCCTGGGCTTGGGACAAGGGCAACGAAGCATCGGCATTTGTAAAGAAACATGGATTATAGCAGCCTCAGCCTGGCACATCTGCATCAAGAGGGGGATTGGCGAAAGGGTGAACCACTGAATTGTGGGAAATTCAGTGAGTGGGCAGTTCAGGAAGCAGGATCCACAACAAGCAGGAGGGCACCATTAAGTAGAAGGTTATGTTTTTCTTTTAAATTTTTTAAACTTATTTTATTTTAAAAGTTCATTCATTTGTCAGGAGGGTATGTTCTAGTAATTGTTTTCTTTTCCTGATAAGGAAGGTCCTACAGAACCCAACCACAATTTTAACATTGATTCCCATAGGAATTAATATTTCACTTGAAGTTGTGATTTTAGCAATGCATCAACAACTTTACATGGGGACTTATTGTAATGGATAAGAGATAACGTGGAACGTGGAACATGTAACAAAGTGGGAAACCTCAATAAAAGGAAAGTAGTTGCACTATTAAATCAGTTTCCAGCAACTTCCATCTTTGAGGGGCACACCAACATGAAGTCTCAAATAAAAGCCTTTCCCTGTAAAAGAACATCTTTGTAGGACATGGTGCGAGGGGAGGGTAAATACAGATCAAACCAGACAGACCAGAAAAAGGTCTATATAAATGTGAAGAGAATATTTAAGAATGCACTATGGGAGCACTGCAATATTAAAAGTCACAGGCTCAGGAAGAGCAAAGCAGTACTTCAAACCCGCAGAGAGCTGAGATACGGGAAGGAAGGAGTTAAGCTAAAAAAAATAAGCAGAGGAGAGAGTTCAGACATATGATAATGTGTGTGATTAAATCATAAGACAAAAGGCACTCAGCAGTGGATTAAATTAACAACTTGAAAATTCATTTGCCTCAGGGCAAATCAGGGAATGGCTGAGGCTAAGGACAGCGTAAAGAGAGGACAATGAATCATGCACCACATAGCAAGAGCTTGTAACTAACTAACCCTGGAGGTTGAAAGGAATGAGAGATGTGAATTTATAAAAATGCATTATTTGATTGATAATAATGGTACTGTCTGAAGAGCTGGAGGAGACTTGATTTTATCCTGATCATCATGCTGTAACATTGAAATAAAGACAAGAATCAAGGACCAAAAGAGCCCATCGCTTTCCTCAAGAGCTTGGAGAAAATGCCCTTCAGCTAGGGTGTAATAACAGGCAAAGTTTCAGGCTGAGAGAATCTGGAGCAATACATAGACTTGGGTAGGCTGATGGTGGTGGTTGCAAGGAGCTGGTGGCAAGCAAAAGGTTATGTTGACAGGTGTTACTGAATAAAAAACTATACATTATAAGCTATAGTTGTCATTTAAGTTAACTAGCAGTACTGTGCCGGCATTCCCAACTACAAACTTGACGTGTCCAACTTTATGTTCGGACACATTGTATTAGGCTCTGCAAAAAGTATGAGAACAAGACTGGAACCACCCAGATTCTCAAAACATTGAAATCTGAGCACTTTTTAAAAACAGTTTTTAAAAATACTTACAGCAGTTATATGCCAAAGCAACAAATCAGTAATGCATCATCTTGCCAAATTTCAAATTCAATTTTACAATGTTTGCCAACTTCTTTCAATTACGAACATTCAGCTGTTCGACTTCATAATCAAATATAAATGGCCTACGTTATAACCAGGGCTTGAACAAATCACAATGGTTGTATTAAATGTTCATGCTATTGACAATATTATGAAAAACATTCAGCTTTTGATCATAACTTTTATCCTTTCAACTCCAGGCTTTCGTTAAGGAGCATTTTGATGTATACAACACTAGGAAACAACAATACTGTCAGCTCTCATAACTGACTGAAGCAATATCAATTTCAAGCATTTAAGTCAGACCTTCCAGATTTATACAAAGTACAGTATACATAAACTGCTGCAGCTGCACAACATTTTGCATTCTTTCAAAAGCTCCATTATATCCTATAAATCTACTTTCTAAACAAGCTAGAAGTCTGTCATTTGTACACAAGAGATTAAATGCAGAACTTGACACTTGGTTATCCAAATAACAGTGTCTGTTGGTAAATTTGTTGCCTGTTACCAAGGCACTTTCAACTACTGGCATTAACACTGTCTGTCTTCAGTGCAATTGTCACCACCAGTCACAGCCTATTATGAAAAAATTCCAGAAATGATTGAAAAAAATCAAGTCCATCATATTAATGAGAACTGGATGTTGGGAAACTGCCTCAGCAAAAATAACGTACATTCGTGTTTACAGCCAAACATTTCACCCAACCGTGCTGGTGCGCAGGACAAAAAAAGTGCAGCATTGTCAAAAATAATCTTATAATGGGAGATGGGAAACATTCTCTAACTTGATTCAACTGAGACGAGAGACTGAAATTGACCTTTGAGCTACATTAGTGAATGTCATGGCAAAATCCAGCGAGGAAAACAATCAGGACTGATTTAGATTAATAGCATATTACAAAGGAAATCAATGAAGGGTGGAAAAAATGGTTTGCTCAGTTATAAACTGCAAGAGAGCAAGTGCTAGAAAACTAAACGAAATGTTGAAACTTCAACATAGCTAATTCTTCTCCTTATAGGCACTGTTGAAGCTAATATAGTTCCAACATTTAATTCAAGCTATAATTTTGCATGCTTTTACTAGAAAGTTGTCCATGAAAATTCTAGGATTATGCAATCAGGATAACATGAGGGCAAAGCTCAGCATTAAATAAACTCAGAGGAAAACAAATTAAGAACTCAGCAAATGAAAAGACAAGAACAGTTACTGTAAAACAGCAAATTAAAAAGCTAGACATCCATTAAAAATTAATACTTTGTTAATGTGCCATCCAAATTAATGTCCTTTTTACTCTTATGGTCCATTTAATTCATTGTACATAGCACTGCAAATATCAAAATGATATCACCTTGAAATAAATCACTGTCACTTTTACCCCAATTTGAAACTAAACCTTGATAAACCATACTTAACACTACTGAATGTAATGCTATAAAATAGGGAAAATGCATTTTTTGTTAAACATGCAAAGTTTTATAGTGCATTTAAAAAGCAAAAGCTTAAAAGAATCTGATTTCAAAAGAGCAAACTGGAATATTTCATTGTTCACCTCACACAAATATGCATGAGGATACAAAGTGGTTCACTGGAGTGATTTTCCATTATCAATTAATTGCACTGTTGGTCCAATGGTTCCTCAGGATTCGAAGGCCCAAAAGTTAAACCGAAACCAGAAACATCAGATATATTTTGAACATTTATTAAAAAAATGCACAATGTGGAAAGGAGCACGTAAAATGTAATAGCCAGGGATACATGGTAAGATTTTTTCATAACACTCATCTTTTTAAGTTAGAGTCACTTTCTACAAAAGAAACATTAAATTTAAATTTATATGCTCAAACCTAAAATATATGGATGTTGAGTAAATCAGTATAATAATCTGTGACAATAAAGGGCAAACTTTATTCACCCATGCATACTGGTCCATTCCATAAATAAACATTTTTCAATCTTAAAGTCACAAGGATCAATATGCAAAAAACTAATATTTCAGATAAAATGTCTAACATTTTGATAGCATTTAAGAAAAATTAAGTTACCAAGCACATCCTCCTTTTAAGCAAAGGAAAAAGAGAAACAAGCCTTAAGATTAAAAAGTGATTCAATACATCTTTTGCATCAGTACTCATATGAAGTGGGAGCATTAAGCCGCTCAGCCCCTCCAGCCTGTTCCACCATTCAATAAGATCATGGCTGATCAACCCAATATTTCTGCCTACCTCTGGTAACCATTCACTGCCTTGTTAATCAATAATCTATCTATTGCTGCCTTAAAATATTCAAAGATTCTGCTCCTATTGCTTTGAGGGAGAGTTTCAAAAACTAATGACCCACAGAAATAATTTCTCCTCCTCTCCATCTTACATGAGTGACCCTTTTTTTTTTAAAAGAAAAGTGACACCTAGTTCTCTGACCAGAGGAAACATCCTCTCCACATCTACCCTGTCACCATCCCTCAGGATCTTAAAGATTTTTGATCAATTCATCTCAATCTTATAAACTCTGGTGGATTCAAACCTAACCTGTCCAGCCTTTTCTCATAAGATAATCCACCCACTCCTGGTAGTCTAATAAACCTTTTCTGAACAGTTTTTAAATGCACTTACAACCTTTCCTTAAATGAGAAAGATACTGAACACAATACTGCAGATGTGGTCAACTGAAGCATAACCTCCCTTCTTTTGTAATCAATTCTCTTCTCAATAAAAAAAAATGATATTCTATTAGCCAAAAGAGAAAATGCTGGAAAATCTCACCAGGTCTGGCAGCATCTGTAAGAAAAGGAACTGAAGTTGAGTCCAGATGACCTTTTGTCAAAGCTAAAAGGCATAGAATGTGGGAGAGACTTAGACTGCAGGGTGAGGGAATGAAAGATGAGTCATAGCCACAGAAACCAAGGGAAAGGCAGTCCATAGAGAGAATAAAAGTGTGAATGGCCAAACAGCAGAGAAGCTGAAATCAGAGGGTAAACTGTGACAGATGAATCATCTGAAGTTGTTGAGTTCGATGTCGAGACCGGAAGGCTGCAACGTGCCTAGTCAGAAGAGGAGATGCTGTTCCTCCAGTTTGCATTCAGCTTCACTTGAACATTGCAGCAGGCCAAGGACAGACATATGGGCATAGGAGCAGGATCCTGTGTTAAAATAGGAACAGGAAGGCCAGGTTCCTGATTGCGCACAGACCAAAGGTGCTCAGCAATCACCCATCGACATTTGGTCTCTCCGATATAGAGCAGACCACATTGGAGCTGTGAATGCAATAGATCAAACTGAAAGAGGTGCAAGGGAAACGCTCCTTAATCTGGAATGAGTGTTTTGAATCTTGGATGGAAGCACGGAAGAGGTAAAAGGTGGTGTTATACCTTCCACGACTGCATGGGAAGGTGTCATGGGTGATGGGAGGGATGTTGGTATAGTGGAGGAGTGGACTAGGTTATCTCGGTTGGAGGGAACAGTCTCTGCGGAATGCTGACAGAGGGAATGAAGGGAATGATATTCTATTAGCTTTCCTAATTACATGCTGTACCTATATACTATCCATAGATTCATGCACTTGGGCACGCCGATCCCTCTGAACCTCAGTTCTGCAATCTCTCACCATTTAGATAATAAGTTTTGTTATTCTTCTTGCCAAAATGGACAACTCCACATTTGCCCACTTTATACTCCACTTACCAGATTTTGCCCACTCATTGAATTTATCTGTGCCCCTAAATAGCCTCCTTACATCCTCTTCACAATTTATTTCCCTATCTTTGTGTAGTCAATAAATTTAGTAACCATACATTCAATCCATTCTTTCAAGTCATTTAGATAAATTGTAAAAAATGGTGGCCGCAGCACTGATCCCTGTGGGACACCGCTCATTACATCCTGCCAACCAGAAAAAGTCCCATTTATGCCAATACTTTCCTGTTAGCTAGCTAATTTTCTCCGCTTTCGTGCCATCATAACTGCCCTTATTTAAGTTTAAAGTACTGATCTTGGGCACACTTCTCTCTCTTAAATGGAATGTAAATTTCAATCATATTATGAGTGCTGCACCTCAGGGTTCTTCACTCTACTGCAAGAGCATCCAGGAGAAAAAAAACGTAATGATTTCAGCAGCAGATAGTTGGATAAGACATCTAAGTGGACCTTGAGATCCATTCAGACCTTTGCCCCAAGGCAGCTTCTGCAGGAGAACAGAGAAAGAGATAGTTTCTCCTCTTAATAGCAAATGCTTCAGGCTATCCAAGCAACTATAGAAAATTCAATGTTCAACCCCCATCCCAAAACAACTGACAAGCATCCACACAGCTTAAAATGCACTGAATCAATAAGCAAAAGAACACGATGCATCATTAATCAGAATTAAACGAACTCAATTTTTGACTGAAAATATTAAAAAGTACGTTATGAATGACATGATTAATTACTACTTACACCTTGGAACTACTGGGTCATTACGCTAACTTGTCATTTCATCTGTAGCAAAGTAATTTACATTGCGGTAGAATTTAGGAGTCTACTAGATTGACAATGGAGAGTGCAAATTCAGTTGATAAGTTATCCTCAGACAACTCGTCAGCACATAGCTCTACTTCCTATTTAATGTGGAAAAATCACAAATCTTTTGATTTGACTTAGAGAAGCTATTTATAAAAGTGCTGATTTTGGAGTTGTGAGCCTTAAGAGCACATGAAGGAAAGCTTCACTGAAATAACCAGTTTTTGCATGTAGCTGCTTTTCAATTAAACAATTGCCTTCGGGCATTTTTGGCCATATTAAAGGCAGATGTTAGGAACATTGAAGTTTATTACAGGACACATCTTTCTACTGAAGATAGCACCACAGTCCAGATAGAAAGCATACTGCCTTTATACAGAGGTCAGATAGCAACTTGCAAAATAAGACACCAAGCCTGTGACTAAACATAGGGACTCAATAAAGAAAGTATTTTGGATATGCTATTACAAATTTTTGGTTCCATCTGGTTAGGAACCGGTAACCTGTTATTTAAAGTAAACAAAGTTTGAGATCCCAGGTACTTACTAAGAGAATAAAGCCACAAGCTTCCAATTTTTGAACAAACAAAATAAACCTTGTGATACAGTCAGAAAAGTGTGAAAAATTGCAATACCCATACTAAGTTAGGATTATTAGGTAATATGAATTAACAAATTGGACTGGGTGGACACAGGTCCAACAGCTTTATTTGGAATCAGGTGAATGAACGAACACATACTTAAATAGCAAACACAAGTAGAGGTAGATTCCACAAATTTCACAGTAACTCAACCAGATGTCAGTTTCCACTGAGTTATACAATCTCATTTAAATGGTTTCCCTCAGGCTTTTTACTTGAGGATCAAGTCTCAGAATTCCGTCAAAACACAGCCTCAGACTGCCTCAACAACTGCTCACCTCCTAGGGTTTGAATCTCGTCGCCCAAGCTTATGCTCCAGCACCGACCTTCGGACACAACTCCAATTCTTCAGCCACATCAAGCAGAACAACACTGTTGCAAAGGGTTACTCTTTCCCCAACAGCCCACAGCACGGAGTCATCGACTTACTGCTGCCTCTTCAGCTCTCCGGGACTTTGTTTACAGCCTCATTACCCGGAGTCTGCCAACCAGCTCCTGCTAATGGCAGCATTTTAGATGCATGAAGCTTCTTCTCCTGTTCCTGACTAAAACTAAACCTTCAACTGGCCTGGTTGACCTATTAAAACATTCCAAGGAGGTCCCATTCTTGTTACATTTGTTCTTGCCTGGTAACAAGGATGAGAATATTCTGTGCCCAAAATGTTATAATCTCCAAAGCAAGGTAGTTTACAATGCACATGGTAGAAATCAAAATGATTTAATAGCAAACAATCAATTGTGCAAGAAACTAATAGTTTCTGGACAGTCACCTTTGTAATTACCAATTGTATTTTAGTCAACAGCAGAAAAATTACTCAATTTGAGTAGTAATTGGCATTAATTCAGAAACAATGCATCAGATTTGAAAGGGACTTCTGCATATCCATCACAATACTTTATCTTTAACTGAGCTCTCAATGATAGTGACATTTGCACTCCATCTGACCATAACCACATACAAGTGACAGGTGCTATTATTGGTTGCAATGCAGGAAAATATTTCACTTATGACAATAAAACCATATATTCACAGCGACATCTTACTGTAATAATAATAGGCTTTTTATTTCTCTATGCTAATCAATTTAAAACAGAATACAGTCAAAAGGTCCTAAATCTATATCATATTCATAGAGCATAGAAGGTAGGCTTTCAACCTACTGTCTGTGTTGATTCTTCAAAAAAAGCAGGCTTAGTCCCACGTCTTCACTTATTGTCTGCAAAACTAAGCCCCTCAGCCTCAAGTACCTATCCAACCCCCTTTCCAGATTAAATGAAATTCGCTTCCAGCCCCTCTTCGCTTGGGACATTCTGGATCCCAACAACAAGAGCTTCTGCTGTGATTTGAATCCATTCACCAAAGGCACAGTGGTCAGCACTGCTGTCTCAAAGCACCAAGGACTTTGGTTCAATTCTGTCCTCAAGTGTGTGGAGTTTGCACGTTCTTCATGTCTGCACAGGTTTCCTCCAGGTGTTTTACTTTCCTCCCACACTCCAAAGACGTGCAGGTTGAGTGGATTGACCATGTACAAAATTGACCCTTAGTGTATCAAGATATATTGGTTAGGTGGATAAGCCATGTTAAAATGTTGAGGGTTGAGAGGGTAGAGTGAAGGTGGGCCTGGATAATACGCTCTGTCAGAGAGTTGGTGCAGCCTCGATGGGCCAAATGACCTCTGCGCTGTAGGGATTCTATGAAATATTCTGTTTTCTAACTATCCTCTCAGAATCTATCTTGAAAACCACCGTTAGGTCAACTTTTTATCTCTCTGATCCGAGGAAATCCTAACTGTTACAACTTCTCATCAGTCCCTCATCCTTCATGATATGTTATCCAAGGTCTTTATATCTTTCCAGAAGAAATTGTCCACATTACTCCAGGTGAGACCTAACCAATGACTTACAAAGTCCTCACCTTCTCCCTTTACTTTCATATTCGATCCCTCTATGCAGCCTGCTGTAAAATGATGATTTGCACCATTATGGTCAACTCTGTATTAAGCATTACCTAGTGTGGCTCAGGAGCCCCATTCTGACGTGGCAGTCTCTGCTGCATTTGCTATAGAGAAGAACAGTGGACTGAGACAGTATACGAGTCCCTGGCTTCTGTTTTCTCTGGACCTCAATCGGCCAGTTGAGCTTTTTGTTTCTATTTTCTTCTTCCAATGCCTTTCCAAACAGCAGCCGCCAGAGGTCATGGCCATCAGCGACAGTCTCCCAGTTGGTGGTGTCAATGTGCGCATCTTCATATCTTGTTTGCAGATGTCCTTGTCAAGGCACCCTACAGGCCATGATCAAGTGACCAGATTGCCACACAAAGTCTTTAGGTACATGACATGTGATGAAAAGTAGCCGCATCAGTGCAGATGTCACTGACCTGGCATTGCATGTATACTGCTGTAATAAGCATGCTCCAAGAGCAGAGTTAGTGACCTTAGCCTACCAAGTCTGATAGAGCAAAGGTGTAAACTGTTCAGTCTTTTCTCGTGCCTAACAGATGCTGCCCCTGTCTCACCACTGTAGAAGAAGTCTGGATATAATAACTGCAGCTTTTGTAATGTGCGTGTTAATTTCAGCATCAAGTGACAGACTGCTGGCAATTGTGGAGCCTAGATAGATGAAGCTATTAGCGATCTCCAGCCTCACACTGCCAATGCTAATAAATGGCAGAATAAGATGATGCTGGATCATGACATTTGTTTTCCTGATTCTCAAACCAAACTCTTTACAGGCATGAGTGTGTCTGTGCATTTGCTGCTGAAGGTGCGGAATATTAGCAATGGAATATTAGCAAGTCAATGTTGTCTCTCTATGTTAATATGTGGATGAAGACAGCATGCTTTCTGCTCATGTCTTAGCTTGTCCTCATTTTCAGTCAAACAGCTAGCAGCAACACAAAGACAAATATGTTGATTTCTCTGTCAGTACACAGCCTCCATTGGCAAGTTCTCAGCTGTGCCTCCACATGCTTTGGCAACACATGGAAACTGGGTACCTCAGGGCACCTGACTAATGCCAAAGAACTGAGGAAGTCTGGCCCCAAACATGCAATGTGTAGGCCCACAGGCATGCCAACATGTTCAAGCACTGATGAACCAAACGGCCAACCAATGTCTTGTGGGACCTCAGGACAGCAGAAAGCCAAAGCAGTAAACCCAAACAAAAAAAGTCTGGAGTGAAGCACAAAGGTGGGCCAGTGTTTAATGTGTCATCTTCCTGGCACTCTAAGCTAGTGGCAAACATGTGTTTGCACATTCCTTTGGACTCAACTGAAGGGATAAAGGGAAATTCTAACATTTGGGCAGCCTGGGGCCTTTAAACTTTTCCTAGATGTGTACCTAGTTTCTCCAGTTTCACTGAAAAGTGTTAAAATATGGTAAACAGCAGTGCAGGTGATAAGCCCAATTTAACTGGCAGAGAGAGCAATTAACAAGGGCTATGTCTGATGTTGGGAGGGATACTGTGTCCCACTTCAGCCACCAGCTACCTTAAGTTGACAACCCCCAACCAGGAAAGTGCTGATCTGCCACAATCCATTTGCTTCAACAGGTACTTGGAACTCTGCTCAGCAACTGAACAAAATCCATCAGACCAGGCAAACAAAATGAAAAAAGATGTCAATTCTTCAAACGGCAAGCTGGAATGACCACATGCATGGGACTGACAGTCAACTTGCAGCTGGTTAATAACTAGTGCAAGACAATTTGCGATCCACATGGAATCTGATAAGCAGAACACTGTCACTGACTCTCTATAAGTCAAGTTTGCCGAGAATGGATCACAAAGAAAAACGATACACATTCATCTGGCATTCAGAGAAAACACACAAAAGCAATGTGTAGGCTTTGCTGCAATGAACTCATTTCTCTCTGACAGAACCTTCAGAAAATGTTCTTTCCATTCATATCTCAACTCAAGCAGGGCCAGTTAACCTCGTGAGTATCTATGCTCCAATGCTGTGCTCCAAAGGTAAAATACCACTTCAAAAAGGAGCTTGATGTCAGCAGAATCCCCAAGTCAGAATACCTTTACCTAATGGGGTATTCATTGGGCCACAGATCATGACTTATGGCACTCCTACCTCTAATTGTAAACCAGTGATCCATATGCCTTTTTACCCACACCGGCTTGTCTTGCCACTTTTAAGGATTGTGTACATGGACACTAAAGTTTCTCTGCTCAGCTATACAAGTTTCCACATTCCTCCAGAAGTGCACCACTTTATACTTCTCTACTCTGAACTCCATCAGTCATGCTTCTGCACATTTCAGCACTGTTTGTCATCCAGACCTCTAACTAAACTTTCCGTTTTCTACTGCATTGCCAAGTTTCATGTCATCTACAAATTTTAATAATGCTGCTTACCTCAGAGTCTAGACTGTTTATAGAAAGTGAACACTAATGGACGCAAAACTAAAATACTTTGATTTATTGGGAAAAAACTATTGCAGAACTCCACCACTGCTTAATCAACAGGTTTACAGTGAAAACTTGTTAAAGCAAAATAATCAAGACATCAGCATAAATATTAGTAAAAATGTCTTGCATTTACAGAAAATTGAGAAGTAGGAGACAGCTACTGCCCATTTTTAGAAGAATTAAGTTTAAGTTTATGTCACAAGTAGGCTTACATTAACATTGCAATGAAGTTTGTGAAAATCCCCAGTTGCACCTGTTCGGGTACACCAAGGGAGAATTTAGCATGGCCAATGCACCTAACCAGCACGTCTTTTGGATTGTAGGAGGAAACCAGAGCACACAGAGGAAACTCGCTCAAAGAGAACACGCAGACTCTGCCGACACTGACCCAAGTCAGGAATCGAACCCAGGTCCCTGGCGCTCTGAGGTCACAGTGCTAACCACTGTGCCACATACCACGAGGATTTCACATCATGTGATGCCTGTCTTGATTAGAAGCTGTGCAGTAATATTAAAACAATTACTGATTTTGCCCAGGCAGTATCAGGACAGCCTACTGAGAAGTATAACAAAGTTGAATAGAATGACTTGAAACAGTGAATTAAAAGTAGTGCATTTCACGAAATGGAAGAACATTAATGCATTAAATGATTATTTTCCAATAAGCCTGATGACAGGATTGCAGGAAACAAATTGCCAGAAAAATCAATTTAATTTAAGTATAATAAAAATGTTAAACTTGTGTAAATATTTCAATTAAAAATATTGAATCATGTTAGGGGAAACAATTCTGTTTTTTGGTACCCCACAATGAACTTCCCAGGGTCACAGAAAGGTGTCTTCTATTTTTATTTACTCGCCAATATAATATTTTATACATGGGCTTTGTGTCAGTTGGATTAAAATTATTAATTTAGATCCAACTATTTGCAACCCAACGAGATTGTGATTGAAAGTCTAGTTCAAGTAAAACCTTTGTAGCTCTCAAGGGTAAAAATTAGTCTTAGCTTTTAAATAGAACACCTTTAAGCTGCTAGCATGACTGGGGACTTTTTATCCTGAGTCCAACACTTGCACAGTGCAGTGACAGGGGTGAAAACAAAGATGTTTCACAGCTGGTAAAGAGACCGACAATGCAGCAAAAAGCAGCACTGGCTGATTGTAAAACTCAAAAATATTTCTAGTCCTTCATAAGCAAATGTCAATCATCAGTGGTTTCTTACAAAACAAAGATACCCAAAAGTGCCAATCAGTATTACAAAGTTGGGAATAGATTGAAGTTGCCTTTTGAAAACTATCATACCACAACATTCAAATAAAGTAACCCAGAATATAGAATCCAATTTCAGAGTATGTATATTTTAATTTCAAAAACTTGCTCAATTTGCTTTGCAAATACCAATTACAGTAATTTATAAATAATTTGGTGCTGTAGCTTTTGGCCTACTAAATGTTTGATAATCTATATAGGATTGCAAGCCATCACATCAGGCTTGGCCTGTTCAAATACAGAGTAGGAAGACTAGATCGTTCTATCCTCTGCTTCTACTATTACACTACTATCACGCTCCAATCTTTTAACATTTAGTGGAAGACAGGTAGTTGATTTATAAAATTACTTAAACTACATCCTGCAAAGAATATTTCTGGCCATTTTTTCCACGTTATCAATCTTCTGAGAGTCTGGTATCTTTGGTAAACAAAATTTTAAACTACAAACATATTTTCTTCCATTTGGTAGAGCCGATGATGGTTCGTTAAGGAACGGTACAACTATTTTCATTTACTGAAATCAAATGTCCTGTAATTATAAGTAGCTACTTTAAAAAAGCAATGATATGGAACATAATTTCTTTCATGTCATTGTAGTTTGGTAAAAAGTATTTTGACAACTGTAGTTAATGAGTGGGTGGATACTGGAATGTGTGGTCATAAAACTATAAACAAATAAAATTGAGATTACTATTACTGCGTGGCAGCAAAAATCTTCTGAATGATTACTCCAAAAAAATGCTTGATCGTTGTTCAATTGAAAAAACTAAAATAGGCAGCATTATGAAACATTCATTTTTCTGACATCCTCTTCTCTAACAGAGATTTCACCAAAAGAAAGAAAAATCACTAAGGTTTCATTCACTTGGAGATCAAGAGTGGCGAGTTATTTAGTGACCAACTGTGTCTATATTATTGACGGGCTTCTCAAAGGATCGTACCATTGAAAATAGGTGCCCTTTCCCACTTGTACACTAAACACAGCACCGAAACACACACCTTTGACAAGTGCACTTTACATAGGATGTGCCTATTAACTTTTTGGAAATGTACTAAACATTTCCCCCTTTTGGTGTTTTTTTTGTCACCAGATGATTGACTGGCTTTGTATCTTTAATCAGCTCTTATCAGTGTCCTTCAAGCCATGTATGTACTAAGGAGGCAGGGGTGAAACTATGATCAGGCTGGGGACAAGGCTAACACATTGTATTTGGGGTGTGCTGATGCCTGCGATCGTGGTTTGCTTATGGTAGGGTGGAGTAAAGGATCAGGTGGCCAATGAGGTTAAACTGAGGCTTTACCTGATGCAATTTTTCAAAGCCTTCTCAGCTTTTAGACTAAGATGAAGTGTCAGATCAAGCCCAGGTGCAATGCCTCATTCTTTCAGCTTAGATCTTGTTTGTCACTTATGTTGGGACCATGACTGGACTTAATTTGGATTGGCTATTTTGATTAGAATTTAAGTACTGGGCAGCAAAGTGGCACAGAGGTTAGCAGTGCTGCCTCACAGCACCAGCAGATCCAGGTTCTATTCCAGCCTCAGTTCACCGTGTGGAGTTGGCACTTTCTCCCTGTGTCTGCGTGAATTCCCTCCAAGTGCTCTGGTTTCTTCCCACAATCCGAAGGTGTGCAGGTTAGGTTGATTTGCCATGCTAAATTGACCCTACTGTCAGGGGGATTAAAAGGGTAATTGTGTGGGGCTAGGGAGATAGGTGGGATGTGGTTGAACCAGACTCAATGGGCCAAATGGCCTCCTTCTGTACTGTAGGGACTCTATGATTCTTCTAAAAAGAGGCAACCCAGCATGTATTTGAGTGACTAGCTCCAATTTTCTCTATTTCCTCCATAGATGTAACGACAATTCCCTAATAGCGTCCCAACAGCACAGCTGGTGTAAGGAATTGCAGTTTTTCCATCCAAATCCTACTTCTCCAATGATACACACAGCGACCCACATGCACTGCTAGGAAGCTTTTAGCTTCCTAAACGAGAAAACACATTTGGAAGAAGCTTAAACTTAAGAATAGTTCCCTCCAACACTAATAGAAGAAATCTCCTTAACCATCCCACAGCTATCCAATATGTCTGATGCCTGGCAGACCAGATCCTCAGTTTTTCCAACCATGAGATGATCCCACCAAGTGCTCCCACCTATAGTGACCCAAAGAACAAGCATACTTCACCCAATGTCTGTCATGCAAACAGGAATGGAAAACTCAAATACTTAGCAAAGATTGTCAGGATACCAGTTAGAAACAATGTTTAAATTAGTACACCAAAACGCACATGAAAATCCAACAAAACAGAAGGAAGCCATTTGATCCATTATGCCTGTGCCAGCACGAAGCTATTCTTAATCGCTTTCCCATCTCTTCATTTTACACAACCCTTCATTAAGTTGCGATCCAATTCCCATTTAAAAGTTATTAAATATGCATTCCTCCACCCTTTCAGGCAGTGCATTTCAAATCATAGCTCATTGCATTCAATATTTATCTTCCCCTGAAATATTTGCTTACTTTAAATCTGCATCCTCAAGTTATCAACCTACTATTTGAAACAGTTTCTCCTAATCTACTCTATCAAAACCTTCCAATTGTGACACTTCGAAAATTCTTCCTTCAACCTCCCTGTTTGAAGCAGAACAGTCCTGAATTCTCTAGACTCTAGCCAACCAAAACCCTTCTCCAAGGTCTTTACATTATTTCCTCAAGTGCATGATAGTAGTATTTTGAAGAAGCATGTTCACACAAAACATTCAAATTGCAACGTAGCTTACAACTAATATATGGATCATATAATCAAGTTAATAAGCAAACATGTAACAATCATGAGTGACAAAAATTCAGCAGCAAATTAAAAGGGTACTGTTAAATTAAAATTTTATCTCAATTCAAAACCAATACACAATTGCTAAATTACAAGCACTGAAGATTGATGACTCAAATCACGTAAGGAACAGGGCTACATCTGTCCTGCATCTTACACGACAGAATTTAGTTGAATTTCTCAGTTCCCTTGATTGCTCTGAAATGGTGGAGTTAACCGGTTCTGAAATTGAGTAGTTAGACAAGGAATTTTTCCAAACCTGGGACAAATATTAGCTCTCCTTGTTTGTACAGGATCAAGCTTTGGGATGTGGAGAGCATGATACCAAGGGCCCAAGATCAATCTAAGATTGTGCTCTGTTTTTCCGACCTCAGTGCTTTGTGCGAGGCTAAGCTGCCACACAGACACAGCGCAGTCGACAGAGGGACAAATGGAACCCTTCCCACCTTCTCTGTTCCTGCACCCTCTTTAAAATTGCACAATTTAGTTCACACTGCCGCTCCTCATTTTTCCTTTCAAACTGCACCACATTACATTGTAATGATAAAGACAAAACGTCTGGGAGTTTGATTCAATAATATTCAAACAACAGACATTCAAAATAATTTTTGAAACTGCATTAAAATAACTTCCTCTCTTATTCTATGTGTCACAAGAAATTATTGAACAAATTATTACAGGGAATAACTTATAACTGTTTCTTCAAGAAGATTATATAAAATGCACTGGTGGAAAGGCTTATGCTTTATCTGCAATACTGTTAGTATTTAACATACTTTTTGGAAGGAAGTAATCCAAATCACTAGGTATAGGGGAAAGAGCAGACAATACTCAGCATTGCCAAAAAGACAAATTGTATAACATTGTGAAAATATGGGGCTGAAATTCAGTGTGAAAATATGGGACTGAAATTCGGTGTGAAAATATGGGACTGAAATTCGGTGTGAAAATATGGGGCTGAAATTCGGTGACTCTGAAAGGTGTCCCTTCTGTAATTTGAGAAGACTAAGTACGCAATGTTGTGTTTGAAATTCCTATACACCTCACCTTGACCTTCACAGTGATACTTAACCAAACAACAGAACTATAACCTATGATTCATTGATAGGAAATAGACAAGGTAAGTACCGAGCACTGGAAACAACCTGAAAAAAACATTAGCTGCCTCCACCAGGAAAGCACTGGTTGAGCTCAAGTCTCTACTCCAGTCGCTCAATGAAAACAAATACTGTATCATTAATTTAGAAACCTGTGGAGATGTCTGTCTGTCCCTCTTGTTTTCTTTGAAGATATTGATTAGTGTTTACTGGTTATTGTTGGACTGGAGGTCATGTACTTCTTAGATGTAAACTTTGACAGGGCTGGTGGTTGATGCCAGTGTGAAGGGTAGGTGAGAGCTCTGATTTGCAGTGATGGGAGAGTGGGGATAGAAAGAGCCCCATTTCCAGTGAGTTGAGCTCTGATTGGGCATGGGGGGGGCGGACTAGGAGCCTGATTCAGTGTATGTGGGCACGTGCGTACGAGTGATCTGGTTTTCGTGGAGGGGGGGATAGGAAGCTCCATTCTGTGAGTGTGAGGGGTGTGAGAGAGCTCTGATTAGCAATGATGGGGAGAGGGGGAATAGAGGAGATGTAAGAATGCCATTCCTTGTGAGAGAGAGGTGGGGATAAGCTCTGGTTTCGGGAGAGTGGGAGTATAAGAAGTCCCAATCTGTGTGTGTGTGCAAGAACTCTGGATAGTGGTGATGAGGGAGTGAGGGCTATGAAGATCTCATTCCCTGTGTGAAGGGTGGGTGTGGAGCTCTGGTTTGGCGGGGGGGGGGGGGGGTTGTTGAGAGCTCTGGTTGGGAGTGAGGGAGATAAGGATCCCATTTTGCTGTGTGGGGGGGGGGGAGATGGTAGGTGAGAGCTCTGGTTTTGGGGTGGGGGAGAAGATAAGGATCCCATTCCATGTGTGAGGGGGCTCGGATTAGCAGTGATGGGGCAATCAGGAAATGTAAGGATCCCATTCCCTGTGTGTGAGGGGGTGAACCCTTGTTTTGGGGGAGTGGGGGTATAAGAAGCCTCATTCCGTGTGTGTGCAAGAGGAGTGTGAGACAGCTCTGGTTAGCAATGATGGGGGACAGAGAGCTGTGAAGGATCCCATTGCCAGTGTGAGGGCTGGGTGTGGAGCTGCGGATTTACCTGCTGATATAGTCGGCGATGCCCAGTTTCTTGGGCTTGGCCCCCGGCTCGCTGCCGGGTGCGGGGGCCGCCGGCGAGTCGAGGCGCTCCGCCAGCTGCTCGGGTGCGCTCTGCCGCCGGCTGCCCTCGAAGCAGCTCCTCGAACTCAGGCTGACGTCCATGAACTCCAGCAGCCGGCTGTCGGCGGGGCCGGGGCTGCGGGCCTCGGGCTCCTGGGCGCAGGGAGGGGAGGCGGCCTGCCCACCGCCGGGGGCCGCGGTAGTGCTGTCCGGAGTGTTAGTGTCCGCTTCCCCGGGGGACGAGGCCCCGCTGTCCGGGCTGGAAGCCGAGTCCCCGCTCCGCTCCGCCGGAGAGCCAGCTTGCAGAGCCGGAGCGGCCGCTGCCTCCCGCCGCTTGGCCGCCTCCCCCATGGAGCAGCAGCCGTTGAAGAGGTCCCCTAGGGCGGGCTCCGGGCGGCCGTGGAAGCAGGCCGAGGTGGTGGCCGCTCTGGGGGTGTCGGGGCCCCGCAAGCAGCTCTCATGGTTACTGTGGAGATAGATCATTCCCGACATGGAGCAGCCCCGCACTGGGCTCGGCTACCGCCGGGTCCTTCCGCCCATCCGTCCGCCCGCCCCGGAAACCACGTGACGCTTCGGGGGGAGGGGGCGTGCCCCCCCCGCCCCGGAGGGCGGGGGGAAACCACTCCGAGCACGTGATCTGGACCCCCGCCCCCTCGCCTCCCAGCCCCGCCCCCTTTCCCAGCCACTCCGCTCCCCCGCCCCCTTTCCCAGCCCCGCCCCTCAATGCGCCCCCTCTGGCTGGGAGGACTAACGCTCCCACTTCCCTCCTCTTCCGCACCTCTGGGACTCTGCTCCAGGCTCAACCACAAGCTCCACCTCTGTCAACTATTTGTCCTTCCTTGGGATCAGTAAGAAGTCTCACAACACCAGGTTGAAGTCCAACAGGTTTTTTGGAATCAGGAGCTCTCGGAGCGCTGTTCATTCATTGTGTGAGCGAGTAACCTCCACTCAGGAGCAGAGTGCCGAAAGCTCGTGATTCTAAAATTACCTGTTGGACTTCAATCTGGTGTTGTGATACTTCTTACTGTGCCCACCCCTAGTCCAACACCGGCATCTCCATATTATGGCTTCTTTCATAGGATGTGAACACACACCAAGCTCTGGCCCACACTCCACCCCTGCAAATTTTTGTTTTCTGTAAAAACAGGAAGTTCTGGAAAATCTCAGCAGGTCTGACAGCATCTGTGGAAAGAAACAGAACCAATGTTTCAAGTTAGGATGACCTTGCTGGATGTTTTAATTCTTCCTCGGGATGTGAGCATCAATGGCAGCATTTACTGCCCATCTCTCAGCACTCTGGAGAATGTGGTAGTGAGCCACCGCTTTCCTGAACTGCTGCATAGAATCATGAAATCCCTACAGTGCAGAAGGAAGTTTCTGCTCTGTAGGTGCAGAAGTTCGGCCCATCAAGCCTTCACTGACAACAATTCCACCCAGGCCCTATCCCCTAACCCTACGTATTTAACCAACTAATCCCACTTACACCAAGGATCAATTTAGCATGACCAACCCACCTAACTCGCACATCTTTGGACCATGGAAGGAAACCGGAGCACATGGAGGAAACCCAGTCAGAAATGGGAAGAATGTGCAATGACCCGAAGCTGGAATTGAGCCCGGGTCTCTGGTGCTGTGAAGCAGCGTTACTAACCAATGTGCACTGTGCTGCAGTCTATCTGTTGTTGGAGCACCGACAGTGTTGTTGCACATGGAGTTTTGATCCAGCAATGATGAGGGAACAGCACTATAGCTCCAAGTCACAATGGTGTAATTTGTGGGTGATGATGCTCCCATGTACCTGTTCCCCTTACCCTTCTTGGTGGCAGATTTTGTAGGTTAGGAAGGTGCTGTCAAAGGAAGTTGGGTAAGTTGATGCTGTGCATCCTATTGATGGTACACACTATTGCCATTGCGCACCAGTGGTGGTGGAGGGAAGTTTCATGGTGGTGAATAGGTTGTTGGTCAAACAAGCTGCTTTGTATGGATGTTGTCAAGCTTCATGAGTGTTATTGGAATCACACTCATCCAGGGAAATGGACAGTATTCTATCATACCCCTGATTTGTGCCTTGAAGATGGTTTAGGGAAGTGAGAAAGTGAGTTACTCTCTGCTGAATTCCTCTCCTATATGGCTGGTCTAGTTCCAGTTTTGGTCAATGGTAACCTCTGGGATGTTGAAGCCAGTGGTATTGAGTGTCAAGGTTCAATGGAGATGATCATCTCTTGCGAAAAATTGTTCGTACATGGCACTTGCTTGACATGAATATTGCTTGCCACTTGCCAGCCCAAGCCTGAATGTTATCCAAGTCTTGCTGCAAATGGATGTGGACTGCCTCCATATCCATGGAATTGCAAATGGTTCCGAACATTGTGCGATCATCAGCAAACATTCCACCTCTGAGCTTATGTTGGAGAAAAGATCATCGATTTGTTATGAATATAACCTGGTTTTAAGGTTACATGCTGCTACCTTAATACAGGAACTTTATTTCAATTTAATGGCATTTTTCAATCATGTACAACCTAAGAATTCTGCTTTGGTAAACTTCTCCCTTCCTCTGAGGTTGGTAATTTTTTGAGGGTGTACTGTCCCCAGATCTGAGACAGTGGCCTCTTTGGCAATGATCAACCTCATTGCCACTGGTTGAACATTCAATCTTTCATCATCCCTACACTGGTTGGAGTTTGTACCATCTGTTCAGGCAACTCACCAAGATTATTTCAACAGCAGTGCCCAGTCCCATTATCTCTACCACTGAAGGAGGAGAAAAGCAACAAAATTATGGGAACATTGTCACCTCGAAGTTCCCCTCCAAATGACACATCATTCAGATATGTCCATAACATTGCTCCATTAAAAATTGTTGCTAGAATTGACATACAATTATAAGCAGGGATCCAATCTGTGATAACTGCCAGCACTTACATGGGGAATCCCTGACTGTCCTCTCAGTAAGACTCGTAGGATATGGGTTCCTGTGGTAATAAATAATTACTTAAACATAGAATCCCTACAGTAGAGAAAGAGGCCATTCAGCCCATCGAATCTGCAGCAACCACAATCCCACCCAGGCCCTACCCCCATATCCACCCACTAATCCCTCTAACCTATGCATCTCAGGACACTAAGAGCGATTTTTAGCATGGCCAATCAACCTAACCTACACAACTTTGGGAGGAAACCAGAGCATCCGGAGGAAACCCGCACAGACACAAGGAGAACGTGCAAACTCCCACAGACGGTGACCCAAGCTGGGAATCGAACCCAGGTCCCTGGATCTGTGAAGCAGCAGTGCTAACCACTGTGCTACCGTGCTGCCCAGGTGGAACTCGTACTCTAAGACTCTCACTGGGAGGTCAATCAGGGATTCCCCATGCAAGTCTTGGGGGTTATCACATATTCTTTGCAAACAAAAGGAATATGTTCAACCCTTGCACTTTTAGCAAATTACCTGGAAGCTTGGGGAGCCTATAGTTTCCTTTTGCTTCCTCCATGGCAATAGCTCAGCCAATCAGTTATAACTTGCCAACAATTAGCACCCTTTTCTTCCTGCAGAATAATTTGTGGTAAAGCTTTGAAATTTGGCATTCTTGTGTTTGTCTTGATGAGTGCAAGATGAAAAGCTTCAATAATGCATCGCTTTTCAGCAACATTCAGGTTCTGCACTACCAAGCATCTCAGGACACTAATTGATTTAATTCAAAACTAATCTTCCCATTCTTCTTGCTTTCTAATTAAAACATATGCAAACAGATGAGAATAATCAAAATATGTTGATGTATATTTTGTATTGCAGTGATTTTTTTAAACTGGGGTACTGAATGTTTAAAAAATCTGTTGTCAGTTAAAGTATGTGTTCCCAATGCCATCTCATAAAGGTTGCCATCTGGTTCACTGCTAGTTTGTACTATTGGAGTAATGTCCAAGTTTCAGTACACGCAGATAGTAAATGATAAATATAGCAATATAACACATACCAGTTTAGCACTGGGATTGCCTGATTCCATGCCAAGAGACCTTGCTTCTACATATTAACATATTGAGGAGGATCAATGTCTATAGGAGGATGCCTCATCCTTCCCCAGTGAGATTACTTAATGGTAAAGTAAGGCAACTTTTTCATAGGAGTGAAGGAGCAGAGAGAGAGCTAAGATTTTACCTGTTAAAAACCTGTTTAAAATAAGTTTAAAGCACTTTGTTCTTTGTAGAACTGTTTAAAACATTTATTTATTGTATTTACTGCTTTAAGAATTCTGAGGGAGTGGTTAGAAGGGAGTTGTGGGCCAGACAGCTTTAAATCAGCGCCAGGTTTAAAAGGAGGCCTGGTGCAGACAGCGGGCAGCGTCGGAGTGGGCAGTGGAGTGAGAGGGAAGCAAAGTGAGCTATTAGGGCTTAATATCAAAAAGGGCTTGAGTGAAAAAAGGCCAGGTGAGTTCGTTTGAAAAAACAAGGAAAAAAAAAATTTTTTTTCAAAACTACTACAGTGAATAATGGAGGGGCATGTGATGTGTGGTTTCTGTATGATGTGGGAACTGGTGGACCCCAGGGTCCATCCCAGTGACAATGTCTGCAGTAAGTGCAGGTTGCTGGAGGAGCTCCAGCTCAAGGTAGATGAGCTGGCCTCTGAGCTACAGACACTGAGGCTCATCAGGGGGAGAAAGGGTGCCATTGTCAATGGGGTGCAAGTGACATCCACCCCCCCTAGACTGGCTAACTCTAAGGGTCAGGGACAAGAGGGGGCTGCTGGGAGGAGGAAGGGGGGTGAGGAGCGGAGGCCTCAGCCTCTTAATCTGCATAACAGGTTTGAGGTTCTTGCTTCTAGTCTGGAAGAGGACGAGGCAGGTGAGGTTGGTGAGCAAACTGCACACGGTACAGTGATGCAGCAGGACATAGGCAAAGAGAAGGGGAAAAGGAACGTAGTAGTGATTGGGGATAGTGGGGTGAAGGATATTGACACTGTCCTTTGTCACAATGACGAAGTGCACAGAAGGGTGTGTTGTCTGCCTGGTGCTCGGGTCCAGGATGTCACACCTGGGCTGCAGAGGAACCTGGAGTGGGAGGGTGAGAATCCGGTCGTTGTGGTACATGTGGGTGCCAACGACGTAGGCAAAATGCGAACTGAGGATCTGGGGAGGGAGTATGAAAAGCTGGGAATGGAATTAAGAAGTAGAACCGATAAGGTGGTTATCTCTGGGCTACTGCCTGAACCGAGTGCGGACGGGCGTAGGGTTGACAGGATTAAAGAAGTGAATGGGTGGCTCAGGGATTGGTGTGGGAGGAATGGGTTTGAATTTATGGGGCATTGGCACCAGTATTGGGGTAGGTGGGACCGGTTCGGGCGGGATGGGGTTGGTCTGAACCGTGCTGGGACCAGAGTGCTGGCGAATCGAGTAAAGAGGACTGTAGACAGGGCTTTAACCTAATTGGGGGGGGAGGGTGCGAGGGTAGGTGACGTTACGAGGTCTAAAGTTGAGGAGAGGGTACAGGTAAGGGAAGAGGCCGAGGATGTCCCAATAATAGAGGGAGTAGGGGGCGTGAGTATGGTTGGTGGCGTTCCGGCAAATAAGGTCCAGGTGAAGGCTGGGATGAAGGCACTTTATCTGAATGCACGAAGCATTCGGAATAAAGTGGATGAGCTGGTGGCGCAGATCGACACAAATGGATACGATCTGGTGGCCATTACAGAGACGTGGCTGCAGGGTGACAGGGACTGGGAGCTGAATGTACAGGGCTATCAAGTGTTTAGGAAGGATAGGCAGGAGGGAAAAGGGGGTGGCGTAGCTCTGCTGATTAAGGATAGCATCAGGGTGGTGGCAAGGGATGATATTGGAGCCAAGGAGCAGAACGTGGAATCGTTGTGGGTAGAGATTAGGAACAGCAAAGGGAGGAAGACGTTGGTGGGTGTCGTCTATAGGCCCCCGAATAATGATCTGGAGGTGGGGCGGGCTGTTAACACGCAAATAAGTGCGGCGTGCAGGAATGGGACGGCAGTAGTTATGGGGGATTTCAATCTGAATATTGATTGGTCGACCCATGTTGGACGCGGTGGGCTCGAGGAGGAGTTCTTGGAATGCTGCCGGGATAGTTTCCTGGAACAGTGTGTGTTGGAGCCGACGAGGGAGCGAGCTATCTTGGATCTGGTGCTATGTAATGAGGCGGGTAGAATTAGGGACCTTGCGGTGAAGGATCCTCTTGGGGAGAGTGATCATTGTATGGTGGAGTTTCTGGTGCAGATGGAGGAGGAGAAAGTGGGTTCCCGGACACGCGTACTTTGTTTGAATAGAGGGGAGTACGGTAGGATGAGAGAAGAATTGGCGAATGTTGACTGGGGGAGCACGTTGGAGGGAGGGTCTGCTGAGGAGCAGTGGAGGATCTTTAAGGAGATCTTTCTTGGTGCTCAGCGGAAATTTATTCCGATGGTCAAAAAGGACCGTAGGAGGAGAGGTAATAAGCCGTGGATAACGAAGAAGGTGAAGGAAAGTGTTAAATTAAAAGCGGAGGAACTTAGAGTAGCTAAGAGTAGTAGGCGAGAAGAGGATTGGGAGAGGTTTAAATGTCAACAAAGATTGACAAAGAAGTTGATAAAGAAGGGTAGGAGAAACTATGAAGCTGGGCTAGCGCTTAATATAAAAAAGGATAGCAAGAGTTTTTATAAATATATAAAAAGGAAGAGGCTGGCTAGGGTGAATGTTGGTCCTTTAGAGGATGAGAAAGGGGACCTAGTGGTAGGGGATGGGGATATGGCTAAGGTATTGAATAACTTTTTTGTTTCTGTCTTCACGGAGGAGGACGTGAATAATTTGCCGGGTGTTAGCGATGGAAAGGTGGTAGGACTGGAGGGTCTTAATGACATTACTGTTACTAGAGAGGCGGTGCTCGACAGACTGGAGGGGCTGATTGTGGACAAGCCCCCAGGACCGGATGGAATGCATCCGAGGGTTCTGAAAGAAATGGCGGAGGTGATAGTGGATGCCTTGGTAGTTATTTTCCAGACGTCGCTGGATTCCGGGGAAGTGCCGGAGGATTGGAAAACGGCTGATGTTACGCCGTTGTTTAAGAAGGGTGCCAGGCAAAAGGCAGGGAATTATAGGCCGGTTAGTTTAACGTCTGTGGTAGGTAAAATGTTAGAATCCGTCATTAAGGAGGAAATTGCGAGGCATCTTGAAGGGAATTGCTTGATAGAGCAGACGCAGCACGGTTTCATTAAAGGGAAGTCATGTCTGACAAATTTACTGGAGTTCTATGAGGATGTGTCTAGGGCGGTGGATAGAGGAGAGCCGGTGGATGTGTTCTTTCTGGATTTTCAGAAGGCGTTTGACAAAGTACCTCACAAGAGGTCATTGCAGAAGGTCGAGGGACATGGAGTTGGGGGTAGGGTGTTAGCGTGGATAGAGGATTGGTTGTCAAATAGGAGGCAGAGAGTGGGGGTCAACGAGTGCTATTCGGATTGGCAGATGGTGACTAGTGGAGTGCCCCAGGGGTCGGTGCTGGGGCCTCAGCTTTTTACCATTTATATAGGTGATCTGGAGGAGGGAACCGAGTGTAGGGTGTCGAAATTTGCTGATGACACCAAGATTGGGGGAACGGCAAATTGTGCGGAGGGTGTGGAGAGTCTGCAGAAGGATCTAGATAGGCTGGGCGAATGGGCCAGGAAATGGCAAATGGAATTTAATGTTGGCAAGTGTGAGGTGGTCCACTTTGGTAGGAAGAATGGTAGGAAGGACTATTACTTACGGGGCGAAAAACTGCAGTAGGCGACGGTGCAGAGGGACCTCGGGGTCCTTGTGCATGAGTCGCAAAAACCCAGCTTGCAGGTGCAGCAGATGGTCAGGAAGGCGAATGGGATGCTGGCCTTCATAGCGAGGGGGATTGAATATAAAAGTAGGGAGGTCTTGCTGCAGCTGTATAGGGCATTGGTGAGGCCGCAGCTGGAGTACTGTGTGCAGTTTTGGGTGCCGCACCTGCGCAAAGATATTTTGGCCTTGGAGGGAGTGCAGAGGAGGTTTACTAGGCTGATACCGGAGTTGAGGGGGTTGAGCTATGAGGAGAGGCTGAATAAACTAGGCTTGTACTCGTTAGAGTTTAGAAGAATGAGGGGAGATCTCATTGAGACGTATAAGATGATGAATGGGATGGATAGGATAGAGGTGGAGAGACTCTTCCCGCTCAAAAAAGACAGTAGGACTAGCGGGCACAGCCTCAAGATAAAGGGGGGGGCGGTTTAGAACAAGTTGAGGAGGTACTTCTTCACTCAAAGGGTGGTGAATCTCTGGAATTCTCTGCCCGTTGAAGTGGTGGAGGCTGCCTCGCTAAATATTTTTAAGACGCGGGTTGATGGGTTTTTGATAAGAGAGGGGATTAAGGGTTATGGGGAGAGGGCGGGAAAGTGGAACTGAGCCACGACAGATCAGCCATGATCTTATTGAATGGCGAGGCAGGCTCGAAGGGCTAGATGGTCTACTCCTGCTCCTATTTCTTATGTTCTTAAGTAGGCAATTCAGCTCTTCAAGCCTGCCCAGCCAATCAATCAGATCATGGCTGATCTCTTCCTGGTCTCAACTCCACCTACCCACCTGTTCCCCATATCCTTTTAACATGTTTTTTAATCAGGAATATATCTTGACCTGCCCAGGATTCTACCCCCACTACTTGTAACCTCACACCTCTCTCTCCAATGCACCCTGTTGTCTTCGAAAAGATGCGTGGGTTAGGTTGATAGGCCATGCTAAAATTGTCCCTCAGAGGGATTAGCAAGGTAAATAGGTGGGTTACAGGGACAGGACCAGAGTGGAATTTTTGTCGGTGCAGGCTTGATGGGCAGAATGGCCTCCTGCACTGTGGGGATTCTTTGATCTGCAGCAACCCTCTTCCTAGAAATTACCTGAGCGCAACTGTCGACAAGGCAGAGCAAGCAAAGGTGACTTGTCTTGTGGGCTGAGATGCCTGATGCCTGTGGAAATGTGCCTACAGCTGGCAGCTCACCACTTCAGGCCCAGTTTCTGACAGTCTTCATCTCTTCTAGTTCAGGCGTGCATTGCTCACATAGCATTGAGTCAGGAGACTGCTCTTACTGCACTGATTGTTCTCTGTTAGATTCCAAAATAGGCAGCAACATTGCAGCAGTGATCTTTTTTCAGATTCCAAAAGGTTGCTAACTTTATTGCTAAATTCCCACACAGTTAATGTTATTGCCAACATTCCAATTTTATAGGAGTGTGATATTTATGTTGGATTTGAAGTACATTCATTTCACATCCAAGAGCAGTTATTAAAATAATAGTTCACACAATGACAATCATTATCTCACCTCCAAGCAATTCCAGCAACTCTGAGCAAGCTCATTGTTCTCCATTGTTATGTATGATGTTCAGAGTCTTATCAAACGTTATCAGTGCATTTCCATCTTGCCTAACCTGTTTTACTTTTGAAATATGGATGTGTGTACTTTTACTTCCACTAGTGTGCAATATTCAATCCCCACAGTGCAGAAGGCCACTCTGCCCATCAAGCCTGCACTGACAACAATTCCACTCTGGCCCTATCTCCGTAACCCACGCATTTACCTTGCTAATCCCTCTGAGGGGCAATTTTAGCATGGCCTGACAACCTAACGCACACACCTTTTCAAAGATAACAAAGTGCATTGGAGGGAGAGGGGTGGGGGTTTATTTGTTAACTAGTTACTGTATTCAGAAGTAGAGATGCAATTTCATTACACCACTTGAATCACATTGTTTACTGGAGGGGGATGCACACAGATTCTGGATGAACTGTAGTGCATCACCCTCAAACTCAGCCTGAGGAGAGTTACAATGCTGCTCGCAGATCCACACACTTCCTTGTAGAGCTAACCATAAGAGAGATTCTTTCGATGTCAAGCTCTTAACCTGATCAAGGAACCTAACATCAGGAAGGGAAGGCCCACTGAGAGTCACCCCAGCCCTGGGTACTAACAATTCCAATCCTCCACCACCCCATGATCCCGTACCACTAATCTGTGCCTGAATACTGGGCCTCTGGTGGGTGTATTTCAGGCAACTGCCACCACCACCCAAGTGGCACTGTTGAGCAATATTTCCACTTCTGGCAGCCTTGATCCCAGGGAAAGGCCATAGCTGCTCAGTTCAGTGCCTGATTGGCACTTATTCACTTCCCAAAAATAGCGTCTCACTGACTCTGCAACCATTGGGCAAGACCCCTGCTGCCTCTATTAAATATCACCTATAGAAATCTACAGTACAAAAGGAAGCAATTTGGCCAGTTGTGTCCAAACTGGCTGACAAGTAGCTACCTATCCTAATCTGACTTTCCAACTCCTAGTCCCCTGCCTTAGAGGAAGTCTACATGAATAACATCTATGGGACATTTCAATCTCCATTCCTTCAGTCGCCACTTCAAAAAACTCAATCAAGTTCATCAGGCTTGAATTAAATTTATAAATCCACAATGCCTGGCCCTGAATAGTTGAAACTTTTCAAGATATTCAATCATTCTAGCCGTGAAAATAGACTCTCATATAATTTCCTGAAAACCAGTTGACAATTCTCTGGTTTTCCTCGCTCACCCTTCTGAGATTGTGGAATAAAGTGTGTATTTTCTATTAAAGAAATGGTTCTCAAGTCAAGTGCCATTGTTTTCTTCACTACTGGGAGAGGTGATGGCCTAGTGACATTAACGCCAGACTATTAATCCAGAAATTCAGCTAATGGTCTGGCTAATGGTCTGGGGTTCTGGGTTCGAATCCTGCCACGGCAGACAGTGGAATTTGAATTCAATAAAACATATCTGGAATTAAAAATCTACTGATGACCATGAAACCATTATTGATTATCAGAAAAAACCATCTGGTTCACTAATGTCCTTTAGAGAAGGAAATTTGCTGTCCTCACCTTGTCTGGCCTACATGTGACTCCAGAGCCATAGCAATGTGGTTGATTCTCAATTGCCCTTGAACAAGGCAAACTAGGGATGGGCAATAAATGCTGGTCAGCCAGTGACGCCCATGTCCCATGATTGAATAGAAGTACTTGATACTAACTTATTTTAATTTTCGTGAGCCCCTGTCCCTAATACAATATTAGTTTCCTTGAGATATTTGACATGCTGTCCTTTTCCTCTACTGCAAATAATAATTCGAAGTAAATTATTTAACATGTCATCCGCTTCCCTTCGTTGACTATGGCCCCATTAGCAGTTCTTGAGGGGCCCTCAGTGCTCCCAACCAATCTCTTTTTGCTAGCATAATATTTGTGTTGTCTTTTGATATCTCTTGCAAGTTTATTCTCATGTTCCCTTTTCATAGGCTCATACTGCACCTTTTTGAGGTTCTTTGTCATTTGTTTCCATTTTCCACAATTTGTGCTATTTTTCTTTTTTTTGGTATCTTTTTACCTCTTTAGTAAATCATAAGTCATCCATGGCTGTTTATTTTGGCAAGTGGAGCTCTTGCTCCTTAGAGATGTCTTGTCTCACCTTAAATTCTTTTTGAACACTCTGCATTGACCTTTTGTCTTTCTGCTGGTTAGCAGGTTTGCTGAGTTTGCTGTGGCTCATCCCATTGATGGTACCTTATCTAAGTCTAAAATCCTCAGGCGGGATCTGCTGGCCTTTCCTGTTGGTGGGATCTCCCAGTCCAGTTGAGGTTGACCCCCCCACTGCATGTTCCCCCGTGGTGGGAGTGGTGAGCCATGTAAATTGCCATTGACCAGCAGCACTGGAAGATCCCGCCAATGGCGAGCTGCCTCCATGTCAGGAAAACCTGCCATGGAGAGCTGGAAAATTCCAGCCCTGGTATCTATTTCTCCCTCTCAAACACTGAACATGGTCATATTATGATGGCTATCATATGAATGTTCATACATTCTGTTAATTAAATCTGATTCATTAACTATTACTAAATATAAAGTGGTATATATACCTTTGCTGGTTATAGGACATAGCATTGCTGAAATACTCTACACACTGTAGTAATTTATTACCTTTCTGATAAGTGTGAGTCTTTTTATCCTAATTTAAATAATAGCTAGTCACCCAATTAAACCCACTATCTTTGCTGCATGCTTATTTAATCTCAACATTTTATACATAGAATCATAGAATCCTACAGCACAGAAGGAGGCCATTCAGCCCATCTAGTCTGCACCAACTACAATCCACTCAGGACCTATTCCTGTAACCCTGCACTTGTGCACATGCACAATGGTGCATCTACAGCTCAGCAGCCGGCTTCCTGGCATGAGTAGGTGCCGCCCACCCCCTTTGCTGGCAAGAATCTCACTTTGCCTCATTTGCGTCTGTGAGTTCACCCAAAAATGGGCATGGCGTTCTACCGTTTTCACACTCGATCAACAATTAAAATTTTTTTGGTGAGTGATAGGTAACCCCCAGTGATAAGTTCTCTCCCAGATTTGCTGCTGATTGGTTCACTAGTGATTTTATCAATAACAAATTGCCTGTGTTGAAGAAGCCTGCTTGAGAAGACACAAATAACATCTCAGAGATAGCTGAAAATCAGCAAATGGAAAGGAAGGAGGAACTCAAGAAAATTACAGTCAACAAGGAATTGGTAATGAGCAAATTGTTGGAGTTATGGGCTGACAAGTCCCCGGATCCGATGGACTTCACCTTAAAAGAAGTGGCTCGTGTGATAGTTGTTGCATTGGTTTTTAGTTTTTCCAAATTCCCTAGATTTTGGGAAAGTTCCAATAGATTAGAAAATAGCACATGCAATTCCTTTATTCACAAAGGGCAGGAGACAGGAAGCAGGAAATTACAGGTCACTTAATTTAACATCTGTCATAGGGAAAATGTTAGTAGCTATTATTAAAGAAGTTATAGCTGGGCATGTAGAAAAAATGCAATGCAATCAGGCAGAGTCAACAGGGTTTTGTAGAAACAGAATCATGTTTAACTGATTTATTGCCTGACATGTCAGTGCAGCACTGTGGGACGCTGCACAAGTGAAGACAATGTTTCTTGGATAAGTAGTTAGATCCAAACCCTTTCAGGTTGTGTAAGACAACCCATTACTCTAAATGAAGAAGAACTTCCTGGCCAACATTAATCCTACAACACCACCAAAGAGATTTTTCTGGTCAGCTGTCTCTGCTGTATGTGGGAGTATGCTTGTGTGGAAAGAAGCTATCATGCTCGCCACACTACAAATTATTACACTTCAAATGTACTGACTTAACTGTGAAACACAGGACACCCTGTGAACATGAGAATTGTGTTACAGGTGTCCTGTCTTTGAAGCATGCAGCTTCATTCCTGTCTGATCTTTTTGGTACCTAAAGACTCGTGTTTTATCAAGTTTGTGCCAGCAGATGTCAGTATTATGCTTTGCTGAAAGTATAGGAAATTAATTTTGATTTTCAGTATGAATCAATTAAAATTAAATGTATTGGATAAATGAAATAAACAGCCTGAGGCCTTTCAATATTGGTTTGTAGGATTTATGCCCCAAATAGATGTCTCATAATAGACTTACTGCATTTTGTTGCAAGTATATCTCTAACCTGATAAGGAGGAATACTTCTTTCTAAACGGCATCAATAACCATTACTAAAACCCATGAGGATATTAATCACATTCAATGGATCATTTTGCATTACCCTGCATGTAATTTATATCCCATGACCATAAATCATTTCACATAGATTTTTTCTCATTACCGCACTTGTAAATTATACCCCAAGGATCATTGTTAATCACTGTAAATATTAATCATAATCTATAAAATTGCTCCAATCTTTATAAGCTGCCCTGTTCTGGTAGATGGTTGGGATGGGGTTGTAGTAATCCAGGTATCGCTACCTTGATCTTGCTCTCAAATCATAGAACCATGGAAAACCTACAGTGCAGAAGGAGGCCATTCAGCCCATCGAGTCTGCTTCCTAATCCTCTAACCTTCTTTTGGAGAACTCTAGGCTTCTCGGTTTCTATATCATCAGCTCCCCTATCAACCACAATGATTGCCTGCTCTCCCACCTCTTTCATTCATTACCTTGTCTAGTTTTTATACAACATCCTCCCCCTCTTACACCCCCCTCCGAACAGCAAAATTGGGTCAATCAGGTTTCCTGGAATTTCTGCACTTCTGACTAAGCTGATACTACCGTGGCCACCTCTCATCTTCTGACAAGTTCGAGGCCACTGTATTCTGTTTGAAAGTCTTGTCAAGAATACTCATTCTCCCCATATATAAAAACAACAGTGCCTCAAATTTATTACAAACCGTAACAACTGATGGGCAAGTAGTGACCAACAGGTGACCAGGTCATCATGGATAAACTCGTCTTCCTACAATTGGCAATCTACAACACCAGCACAAGTGATAAAGTAATTACAATGTGACAAGTTTAGACAGCGCTTATTACAAAAATATGAAAGCAGAAATTTATAATGGGAAAAGAGTACTAGTTATGCAGAGACATCAGAATTGAATGTGTTAGGGAAACAATCTCCAGTGGGAAGGCAGGTGGTAGCCAGGCCAAAGGGATCATTCAGCTGTTGAAAAAAACCTGCCTAATTTTTGCCCCATTGAAAATAGGTGAGCAATTTGCTCTGTCACACAGCAAACAGAATTGAAAGTTACTCCAGGTAAGCAGGAGAATCGGTTGGATTTTGGTCTGAAAATCATAGTGTGACTAACACTATCATAGTATTATGAGCCAAGCAGACAGCAACCTCCAGCGAGCGCACCTGTGCAATTAAATATAAAAATCCAGATGTTGTTACATGACAGTACTGCAGCACAGAAAAGACACATCAACATCTGGCTCCCCAAAGTCAAGCTCCTGCAGTGACATGTTAGATACAGAATAAATTCACCACAAAAGGTTCATGCTTGTTTGAATTGATAGGAGGAAGCTGCCTCGCACTTAACGTTTGTGCATATTTAATTAAGCCTGGATTCAGCAGGGACTGTTCTATTTTAAGCTGTCAGAGACTGCGAGAACCAGGTGTCAGATTTTCACATTCATTAGATACCAGGAGCCCCGGACCTACTTAAAAAGGAGGAAATAATTCCCTTTCCGCTGGGGATTCCACTGTTTCTGCATGTACTGTACAGAATGCAATGTCAATGCAGGAAATAACAACAAGTCAAGATGTTCATGCCCATAGACTCATCTTACCCAGCCTTGAGAAAGACTAGAAGCTCCTGTACTTGGACAGTTATTGCAGAGTATAGGCTGAACATCAGAAACATGCATAATGCCGATGTAAGATTAATGTTAGATCACATGACTGAGAAGAGCAATCCGGAATGAGGGGAATTTTCAAACTTGTGTGGAGGTTCAAATGTGTAAATAAGAACATAAGAACATAAGAAATAGGAGCAGGAGTACGTGTCGTAAATGTACAATTATGGTTAAAGAGACTACAGACTCAAGCAACATACCTTTGGGAAACTAGACAGTCCCCCAAGTCCTTTCTAAACCCTTACCACACAACAAAATAATTGTGAAGTCAAAATGTTTCCTCTCCCTCTGTTTCTCAGGAATATACTCAGAAGCAAATGAGATTGAAAGACAGAGACCCTGGCTTGTTGCTAGGAGGATAAGCACACTCCTCAACCTTTATGCTTCTGGGTGACACACCCAACATCACCCAGAGCAGGACGTGGACAGTGACACACCCACCATCATTTAGAGCAGGACATGGACAGTGACACACTCTCCATCATTTAGAGCAGGACATGGACAGTGATACAACCAGCATCATCCAGAGGAGGACATGGACAGTGATACAACCAGCATCATCCAGAGGAGGACATGGACAGTGATACAACCAGCATCATCCAGAGGAGGACATGGACAGTGACACACCCACCATCATTTAGAGCAGGACATGGACAGTGACACACCCACCATCACCCAGAGCAGGACATGGACAGTGACACACCCACCATCATCCAGAGCAGGACATGGACAGTGACACACCCACCATCACCCAGAGCAGGACATGGACAGTGACACACCCTCCATCATTTAGAGCAGGATATGGACAGTGATACACCCACCATCATCCAGAGCAGGACATGGACAGTGACACACCCTCCATCATTTAGAGCAGGACATGGACAGTGACACACCCTCCATCATTTAGAGCAGAACATGGACAGTGACACACCCACCATCATTTAGAGCAGGACATGGACAGTGATACAACCAGCATCATCCAGAGCAGGACATGGACAGTGACACACCCAACATCACCCAGAGCAGGACGTGGACAGTGACACACCCACCATCATTTAGAGCAGGACATGGACAGTGACACACCCACCATCACCCAGAGCAGGACATGGACAGTGACACACCCACCATCATCCAGAGCAGGACATGGACAGTGACACACCCAACATCACCCAGAGCAGGACGTGGACAGTGACACACCCACCATCATTTAGAGCAGGACATGGACAGTGACACACCCACCATCACCCAGAGCAGGACATGGACAGTGACACACCCACCATCATCCAGAGCAGGACATGGACAGTGACACACCCACCATCACCCAGAGCAGGACATGGACAGTGACACACCCTCCATCATTTAGAGCAGGATATGGACAGTGATACACCCACCATCATCCAGAGCAGGACATGGACAGTGACACACCCTCCATCATTTAGAGCAGGACATGGACAGTGACACACCCTCCATCATTTAGAGCAGAACATGGACAGTGACACACCCACCATCATTTAGAGCAGGACATGGACAGTGATACAACCAGCATCATCCAGAGCAGGACATGGACAGTGACACACCCAACATCACCCAGAGCAGGACGTGGACAGTGACACACCCACCATCATTTAGAGCAGGACATGGACAGTGACACACTCTCCATCATTTAGAGCAGGACATGGACAGTGATACAACCAGCATCATCCAGAGGAGGACATGGACAGTGATACAACCAGCATCATCCAGAGGAGGACATGGACAGTGACACACCCACCATCATCCAGAGCAGGACATGGACAGTGACACACCCACCATCACCCAGAGCAGGACATGGACAGTGACACACCCTCCATCATTTAGAGCAGGATATGGACAGTGATACACCCACCATCATCCAGAGCAGGACATGGACAGTGACACACCCTCCATCATTTAGAGCAGGACATGGACAGTGACACACCCTCCATCATTTAGAGCAGAACATGGACAGTGACACACCCACCATCATTTAGAGCAGGACATGGACAGTGATACAACCAGCATCATCCAGAGCAGGACATGGACAGTGACACACCCACCATCACATTTTTTTCTTGGATTCTGCAGCTTTCTTGACACACACCCAGATAAGTTTGAAATCAGAAGTTTCTCAAAACACCAGGGAGAGAGAGAGAGAGAGCACTGCATCCAGCCTGAAGTCTAAACATCTTCTAACTCACCAGCTATCAAAACTGAAAGTGAAAGAACTTTTGGCAGATCAAAAAACACTGTTCCACCTGACCTGTCAATTATTCTTTGTAAAAATTCATAAGGTCATAAACTCCCAGGAAGTGCAATAGGACCAGATTAAAAATAAGCAAAACCCCATTTAAACCATTTAAGCAGCAATGAAAGGACATCTAATCAGGCAACTCGGTGCCTGCTTATAACGGCTGAGAACATTTCTTAAAGGCACAGTAGCGCCACAACCTACCACTGCCTCACTGAAAGCATTGTCCAGAGATTTTTATCACCAAAACCGTGATACATTTTTATCCCATACATCTTTTGCTCTACCATCTATTTTTTCTGTTTGTAAGTGTAAGCTGTATTAATTTTCATTTTTTTTAAATGATAAGTTTTCATTTTAACATTCTTTACAATTCTTTCTATATTGAAGAGGCCAGGTAAAGACCACGCACCTTTAATACTCCTGACTGAACTGTGTCCTCACTATTTATTATTCCACATGTAAAGATCTTTTCCCAGATGATCCCAAACACCACTCCAATGCCCTGTAGAAGGCATTCCCATTGAGGGTGGCATGTTGTCATTGGTTAGCATTGCCGTCTCACAGCATCAGGGACCTTGGGCTCAAGACTTGGCTTTGCTCACCATGCATGCGGAGTCTGCATATTCTTCCCCACAGTCCAAAAGACACGCTGGTTAGGTGCATTGGCCATGCTAAATTCTCCCTCAGTGTACCTGAACGAGCACCAGAGTGTGGCAACTAGGGGATTTTCACAGTAACTTCATTGCAGTGTTAATGTAAGCCAAATAGTGACACTAATAAATAAACTTTAAATCTCACTGGGAATGCGGCTGAATGTAGTTTCCATCGTACCTTATCTTTTGCTCTCTCATCCCCGCTTTAACCTCATCTGCTTCTCTTTCTCCTCAACTATAGTTTTCCCTTTCTCTCTCATCTCTGATTCTCATTCTGTCTTTTCTTTTGTGCTATTCCTTTTGCTTCAGAGGTGGATAGATGATAAGGCCAAGATCACAGCATTTGGAGAACAGCATCTTCAGAAGATTCTATGCCCAGTTATGTGTGTCTCCGACACCCTAATTTCCGCCAGCTTTCATTTTTCCACGACCCTTTAATGTTCCACATACCCAAACCAACCAGATAAACATGGAGGAGGGGGCTACTCCTTCTCCTAATTCATAACTCCCCTTTGAACTACTTCCTCAACCCTTATAGCCTCCATAGCTGTCATTTGATTTGATTTGATCTGTTATTGTCACATGTATTAGTATGGTTATAATTACTCCAGGAGTTGGCTGGAAAGGAACAGTGCTTCATTGCACAAGATAAAATAAAGCAAAACCACAAGCCTGCTGTGAACACAGCTGGGACTAAAGGAATAATGGAACCCATCAAGGGGTCTGCTTTAAACAGGGCTCAGTATACAAGTTCCACCTGTAAGATAATTACCAATCCCCAGAGGTCAATGATTTCCCCATGTGAGACCCGAGGTTTACCATAGTGATCATAGCCCAGAGACACCCTCACCCGAAGCCAGTTCCCCATCTAACCCACCTTCCTATCCATTTCCTTCAGGGACTGTCTTTGATCTCCAAACTTGAATGAAGAAACACCTTTCCTTTCCCTCTCTCTCTCTTTGTCACGCGGCTGATAGAAATCAGAGAAGTGTAAACATGCACTATAGGCTGTCCTCGGATCTAAGACACAATTGGTTCCTATAAACATTATGAGTTGAAACATTGTAAGTCAGAACCTATTGTGTCTTAGGAAAATGGTAGAAATAAAGGATTGGTTCCTGAACCAAGATTGGAAATCATTCATTGGGTTCTCGTTGTTGTTAAATGTTCTCAACTCTTGCCTTGTCAAGTTGCTGAGATGACTGTTGATGTCTGCACGCCTTAGCAGAAGTTCCTCAGCCAATGTGGGGGGTATAATTAAGCCATCGATCACTGTCAGACACCTGTTTAACCTTGAATTACTTGAATCTGAGTGTTTCTCAAATACAACACAAGCATATAAATGCGCTAAAAATGTGGCGTTGTGCCAAAAAAACTACCAGACTAGAACACTCGTTTCCAAGCTGATAAAGATGGTTCGATATACAGAGGGGAGGCTCAGAATGTCAATGTGAACATGATAGTGTGGCATTATAAAGTCCAAATCAATGTTGTAAAGTCAAAATGGGCAGTCAATTTATAATGTTGTAAGGGCTGTTCATCACAACTCGAATGTCGTAAAGGCGAGGACTGCCTGTATTGAGTTTTCCTGACAAGAAAACACAGGTGATATAATCAGTTGACTTCAAATCAAAGTGGTGTATTTTTTTAAATTTACGCAATGTTAAAACATATACACATAATTCCCTGTGTTAATCTTGGTCCCTTAACTTGTTTCAATAATGACTACAACATCATTAATATAGTAAAATGTTCAAAGGTTTTCCATCACACACAGATGCATCACTAAGCAAAAAGTGCTAGAAGCTTTGCAAAATGGCTCCATTGGAGCAGCTGAATGACTGTTAGTGACGAACCTTGGGAGATACTGCACTAGCTCAGACTGCATCTTCCAAATTCACCGCCCAGACCTGATACTTTAACATGGGTAGTTATATCAAGTTCAGCTCCTGTCTTCTTCAAGGAGGCAGAGGCCTTTAAATAAAAATTTTAATGATGACATTAAATGACACCAAAGAAAAATTCGGAGAGAAAATGTACAAATACTGCAAAATATGCAATTATTTAGAACTTATTTTAAACATTAGAAATTTCAGTGACAGAGAAAAATTTCCCATTGAATTAATTTAAGAAACAGTATTTCAGTTCTTTGTTGCAAGTCAGTAGCCGGATTGTGTAATGAACTCATAAGTATGGAATAATTGTTAATAGACAATTATAAATTGAGCAAAAATTGTCACAAAACATATGAACATGTGGAGTCAAGTTGTGCAGGCAGAATGTGTATGCGCATATGCAAGATTGTCTTTAATATATTCCAAATAAGTAGGCACACAAATAGAAACCTTTTGTGGCATTGTTCATGATATGCTGCAGTGCCAGAGTTGAAATTTGGAAAATGGAAAAGGCAGAACTCCCCAAAATACAGTAAAATAATTTACCTACACACACGGGAACTAACCCAATTCCGATAGTTATACATCACAGGATTGAGTGTGTACAATCATTTACTCAGTGGAATAAAACTTCCAGTCCTATGAAGTCCAGGTAATTTTCATCTATAGAAAGTAACTATCAAGTTTAAATGTATGCTTCCAGACTAATAGTGAATTTCATAACTATGGGAAAAAATGCAGAAACTATTTTTTGGAAGTTTACCTATTAGTTCCCACCTTTCTCACAATGTTAAACTCACCTCTATGATTCTACGATTCTATGATTAAATAAGTTGGGCAAAATATATTGTTACCATTAAAGATGTTTAAGAAAACAGGAGACTGAGTTAAAGTAGGAGAAATTAGGACGGATGACCAGAGGTTTGTTCAAAGAGGTGAGTTTAAATAGGATATTAAAAGGATAAAGATAGGCAGAGAGTGAAGCAGTGGATTTGCGCATGGGACTGAGTTAGGCAATGGTGGAATGAAGGGAGGATTATACAAACAATTCCATGATTAAAAAATCACAGAGTTTACTGGTTTGCTGGAGAAGCATACAGAGATAGAGTGGCACATGACCACAGAAGGATTTAAACAAAAAGATTCAAATTTAAAATGTTGAATAAATGTGATGAGTGGGATGTGAATGAACATTTGCCGTGGGGCTTTGAACGGGCTAACGTTTATGAGGGATGGGAAGTCGCCAAAAGCGCTGGGACCATAAAATATTGATTTGATAAGGCAAAGCAAAAAAAGTTTCAGCAGGAGGTGGGCTGAAGTGGATGGAGTCAGGTGAAGTTTTAGAGGTGAGGTAGGTAGTATTTGTGATGAATTGTATATGGGATTGGGAACTTGGCTTGAGATTAAACAGGAAATTGAGTTTCTAAGTTTTTGACAGTATCCATGGAGTGGGATGGAATTGATGGTGATGCCGTAATGTTTGTGGCAGGTCTCAAAGGTCTTTATCTTCCCAAGGTTTAGTCAGGAAAATTACACCTAATGCCAGACTGGATGTTGGACAAATAGTCTGACAGCACAGAATCAGATGAAGGGGTAAAGGGCAGTGGTGGACAGGTACAGCTGGTGTCATTGGCGTGAATGTAGAAGCTTACCCCACAAGAACACAAGAAAAAGTAGCAAGAATAGACTACATGGTCTGCCAAGGCTACTCTGCACCGAATATGACCATGGCTGATCTTGGGCTTCAAATCCACTTTCCTGCCCACTCCCTGGACATATCCCATGTCCCAGATTAAAGTACAAGCTATATTTGGTTCATTAAAAGTTGTGTCTCAGAGGACATTAGGATTGTTTTTCCTCATGTTTTCTATATTGCACTACTTGGAGACTAATCTCCTTCTGTCCTAATGTTATCATTGCTTCCCTTTCACCTAAGCAGATATTCACAAGTGACATTGATCACGGACTGCAGTTTTGCTGTAAAATTTGCTTGAATTTATATTTTATCAGAGGACTGTTTGTGAGAAAGGACGATTGTATTTTGTGGAGTACAGTCATTGTTCAATTTTGAATGGAAGTTTTCAGCAATTATTTATGTAGCCAGTGGGTACATACTGTGAAGTGCTGCAGGATAGTTTACCTGTGGTAGTTTTGCTTTTCTATCTCAAAATCTCAAGTCTTTTGGAGACTAATAGTCCCGGATTAAGGCAAAGTCCACCCTGTGAATAGTTAGTACCATTGTCAGACATCGATTCTTTTGCAAACACCAAAGGCTTTTAAGGAAGAAAAGCCTCGAATCAAAATAGCTTTTCCAGAATTGATGTGATCTCAGTTAAATGTTGAGGCACTAAATGAATATTTTTCGTCAGTATTCATGCAGGAAAAAGTCAATGTAGTCGAGGAGAATACTGAGATACAGGCTTTTAGACTAGACGGGATTGAGGTACATAAGGAGGAGGTGTTAGTAATTCTTGAGAGTGTGAAAATAGATGAGTCCCCTGGGCCGAATGGGATTTACCCTAGGATTCTCTGGGAGGCTAGGGAGGAGAATGCAGAGCCTTTGGCTTTGATCCTCATGTTGTCATTGGCTACAGGTATAGTGCCGGAAAACTGGAGGATAGCAAATGTTGTCCCCTTGTTCAAGAAGGGGAGTAGAAACCATCCTGGGAATTATAGACTGGTGAGCCTTACTTCTGTTGTGGGCAAGGTTTTGGAAAGAATTATAAGGGATAGGATTTATAATCATCTAGAGGGAAATAAATTGATTAGGGATAGTCAACACGGTTTTGTGAAGGGTAGGTCGTGCCTCACAAAACTTATCGAGTGTTTTGAAAAGGTGACCAAAGAGGTGGATAAGGGTAAGGCATAAGGGTGCATGTGGATTTTAGCAAAGCATTTGATAAGGTTCCCCATGGTAGGCTACTGCAGAAAATGCAGATGCATGGGATTGAGGGTGATTTAGCAGTTTGGATCAGGAATTGGCTAGCTGATAGAAGACAGAGGGTGCTGGTTGATGGGAAATATTCAACCTGGAGTTCAGTTACAAGTGGCATACCTCAGGGATCTGTTTTTGGGCCACTGCTGTTTGTCATTTTTATAAATGACCTAGATGAGGGTGTAGAAGAATGGGTTAGTAAATTTGCTGACGACACCAAAGTCAGACAAGTTGTAGACAGTGAGGATGGATGTTACAGTTTGCAGAGGGACATAGACAAGCTGCAGAGCTGGGCTGAGAGGTGGCAAATGGAGTTTAATGCGGAGAAGTGTGAGGTGATTCACTTTGGTAAGAGTAACAGGAGTACAGAATATAGGGCTAATGGAAGGACTCTTAGTAGTGTTGACGAGCAGAGAGATCTCGGGGTACATGTGCATAGCTCCCTGAAAGTTGGCACCCAGGTTGATAAGGTTGTTAAGAAGGCATACGGTGTGTTAGCTTTTACGGTAGAGGGATTGAATTTCGGAGCTGTGAGGTTATGTTACAACTGTACAAAACTCTGGTGCGGCCGCACTTGGAGTATTGCGGACAGTTCTGGTTGCAGCATTATAAGGAAGATGTGGAAGCATTGGAAAGGGTGCAGAGCACGTTTACCAGGATGTCGCCTGGTATGGTGGGAAGGTCTTATGAGGAAAGGCTGAGGGACTTGACATTATTTTCGTTAGAGAGAAGAAGGTTAAGAGGTAACCTAATTGAGGCATACAAGATGATCAGAGGGTTAGATAGGGTGGACAGTGAGAGCCTTTTTCCTCGGATGGTGATGGCTAACATGAGGGGACATAGCTTTAAATTGAGGGGTGGTAGTTATAGGACGGATGTCAGAGGTAGGTTCTTTACTCAGAGGGTAGTAAGGGTGTAGAATGCCCTGCCTGCAGCAGTTGTGGACTCGCCAACTTTAAGGGCGTTCAAATGGTCAGTGGATAGGCATATGGATAACATTGGAATAGTTTAGGTTAGAGGGTCATTAGATTGGTTCCAATGGTCGGCGCAACATCGAGGGCCGAAGGGCCTGTACTGCGCTGTAATGTTCTATGTTCTAAATGTATGGTTGTGAGAATGAACACACCGTTCAGTGAGGACCTGGAGAAGACAAAGTTCCTTAGAACTTATAGCACAGAAACAGATTGTTCAGATCAAATGGTCTAATGTCATTATTTATACCTCATACAAATCTCCTCCCACCTTTTTAATTTAAATCAATCCCTGTCTTCCTCATGTGAAGTTTGGATTCTCTTTAATTGTTAAAATTCACTTATCATTTTGTGAGGCAGTTACTTTAACCAGTGAAATGGATCAGCATTAGTAAAATTTGAAACTATTAGCATCTCCACCATGGCTTATTCTTTAATTTCATAGTCAGGAAATGGAGGACCGTCCTTTACTGAACGAAAGGTGATTTGAAGTGATAACTTTCCTGAGGCAATAGTGCAAATGTCTTTTCTAATCATCTGGCTTTGATAAATAACTTCACAATTTAGTCTGGTTACATCATTTGTTCCTCAAATGAACAAGATAAGCGATGAATAATCCTGAGGGCAGCACAGTGGCCTGCTGCCTCACATCTCCAGGGACCTGAGTTTAATTCCCAGCTTGGGTCACTGTCCGTGTGGAGTCTGCATGTTATCCCCATGTCTGCATGGGTTTCCTCCAGGTGCTCCAGTTTCCTCCCACAGTCCAAAAGACGTGCTGGTTAGATGCATTGGCCATGCTAAATTCTGCCTCAGTGTACCCGAACAGTTGCCGGAGTGTGGTGACTAGGAGATTTTCACAGTAACTTAATTGCAGTGCTTATGTAAGCCTTCTTGTTTCACTAATTAATAAACTAAACATTAGAATATTACCTTGCATTTGTTACAGTGATTAACATTGACAATTTTTTCACAAATTAGCATGAGCATGTTTTAAAACATTACAGTGCAATTTAAATAGCTTTATATGTAAAAAAACCTAATCATCTAATGACATAACACAATGCATTTCAAAACACAATGTTAGAAAATAAATGTACAGGCTTGGCATGAATAACGGTTGTTAAATGTAGTTTTAGAAACATGCATTCAATGATAAATCCCACACAATACCATTATATTTTATAGGTATAAATCTTGAACACCAACTAAAATAATGTTTTAATGGTCATAATATCCAAATAACTGTTAAACTGTATATTATTAGGTGAAACTTACTCTGCGAAATTCTTTGCTTCTTTCATAAATTATAACTGATAATTTGAATTACCAAGATGGGCACATACCCCCTGGCAATATGTTCAAATTTTCATTGTATGTAAAGGAAATCTTTATAAAGCAAAATGGAATGATTTTTATTTACCTTTCTAGTAAATGTGAGAGATGCTTCAGTAAGAATGGAACTTCAAAAATATAAAATATAGTAGAGATCTGGGACTTGTTTTCTCCAGAAATACTGTCAACGGATTGTAAATTTGTATAACAGATACATTTGTCTCATCTTTCAATGAGGGAGCTATTTAAGAAATCCCAAATGCTTACTTGAGCAATTGTCTTGGTTCATTGCGCTTTTAGAGACATTTAAATGACTCCCGTGTCAAAGTGTATAAGCAGAACCCAGAGGCAATTTATTGCCAAGGACATTCCAGAAAATTTAAGGTTATTGCTAACCTTTTATATTTCAGTAGGAAGTAATCAAACAGATGTTACAATTAACATTTTCTCCCACTGCACTCAAGTTGCCACGGCCCCAGGAAACTTCCAAAGGAAGGCCCGGATTTTTGTTTCTGGGTTAGGCGTGCAGAGTCGGGAGAATTAACCCAATCTTTACAAATGGTGGCCTGGAGTTCCAACTGTCATTCTGGGAGGCAGGTTGGATTAGAAGTCTAGCCCACCAGCCCCAGATTGAGCATGGTGCCTGCCAGGTGCAGGAATGGCTGAGCAAATGAGCTGCCTCTGTGTCTTTGACACTTCGTTGAATTCAACTAAATAATGATTAAATCCCCTCTCACCACTCCCTCGAACTGGCCATGCTTCATCAATGCCAACCATTACAAACACATGCCTCTCACCACCCTATGGTCCCTCATATCCCCTATCCCAACTCATGCCCCTCTACCCACCCTGCATGGCCCCTCATACTCCATATTCTCCCCACATCTCCATGGTCCTTCATAGACCCTATGTCAATTTAGTATCAACACATGCCAACTCATGCCCCTCACCAACATCTTTTGCCCTCACCCTTTCCATGGCAAACCATGCTGGTATAAAGTTATGTGTCCATTTATAAAGTCACCATTTAAACAAAAATATACACTGTCATTGATTTCAAAAACGTTCAATGCATAGGGCAGGATTCTCTTCCGTTCATGCTGGCAGGATTCTCTCTTCCTGCCAGTAGTGCACCTTTGTCAACAGGTTTCCTGGTGTCGTGGTGTTGGTTCAATAACAGTGGCAGGACTAGAAGACCCAGCACCCATGAATGGCACACCACTAAGACACAAGCAGCTGGGAGGTTGAAGAAACCCATTCAATAAAATTCCACCAACTAATCACTTATGCAAACATTCTATTCTATAGCCATTTGAAGCTATCAATCAAACTGCTCTCTTAACAGGCACCCCACTGCAATAATGTTAGTTTGTAAAATCAGTCATCACAGCACAAATCCTATAATGAGAGCCCTCAGATGTATGTCACCAAACAGAATGAAATATTAAACACTATGGGTGGAATTTTATGAGATTTTTTCTACATGACCGGCTAGTGTGAAAATGGGAGAGTTGCTGATCCATTTTCTGGGGCACCTTTTCATGCCCAATCTTATTCACTCTGTCTCTGAAAAGGTAGGCTAGTCAGTTTCTAACCAGAGAGCTGTGAGAGGGGCTTAATTCACCAGCCAGCCTGCAGAGGGAGATATTGCGCACGTGCAGACCTCTAGTGCTGTACAAGCACATTAGCACTAGCAAGGATCTGACAGACAGATAGAGAGAGAACTGTCAGGCCTCTGCTACTGAAGGCAGCCTCAACAGCAACCCCCCCTGTAATCATTGGGGCCCACGGCCTGAGATGCAACCCCTTCCCATCCCCCCCCAACTGACCCAACTCAATTGTGGTCCCTCCCCCGCTGATTGCAGGAACAGTGGCGACAGGTCTCCAAACCCCCCAGTGGCCCCACCCCTATTGGCACACCCCGCAGTCTCCAATACCCCCCGCCCTCAATTGACTCTGCCCCCCGGCACACCCCCATGAGTCCACCCTAACACCCCACACATTGGCCCTGTCCTGGCACAACCCCATTGATGCCACTCCTAGCATTGTCCCCAAAGCCCCCTACCCAGCACTGCCAGGGTGGCACTGCCTGTCTGGCACCCAAAGGGCACTCAGCCTCCCTGGGGGGGGGGGGCGGGGGGGGTTCAATGGCCTCCAGTTCCACCAGTGAGACCCTCTCCTCCTGGCGAGATCATAAAGATAAGCAAGCCCGGACAACTGAGCGCCAGGCTCGCTAGACACATGTAAAACACTACTTAAATTTAAATAAATTAATCAGTCTCTTGCCCATCTCTGTTGTTGTAAAATAGTGACAGGCGTGAAATTGGGTGTCATTCCCGCTAGCTGCTTTATGCCCGATTTTATGACATATTCCCTGTGCAAAATGGGCGCAAAGTGGTCGTTGAATTCCACTCCATGGGATTTTATGGCCTCGCTCATCCCAAAACCATAAAATCCTGCCCAAGGTCAGTGGAGCTTTCCATGGTCCACCCCTTGTCCACTCTGATACCCGTGGTGGGCGGGGCAGTAAAATTGTGACCTATCTTTTTTGAACTCAAAGCTGTTATTTAAATCTAGCAGAGTTAAATCCACTGTTAGCTTTGACAGTTCCAATGAGTTATGACAATTTTTGATATTCCAATGAGGTTTTGACAGCTTTGACAGTTCTTCAAGAACTTTACAGTTCTTTGACAGCATTGACAGTTCCAATGAGACTATGTGATTTTTGCACACAATCATGCTTACTTTTAACAATCCCACAGGATGTCTTACCTCTTCCAAAGGGGTTGAGGGACCATATCCTAAGAAGTACCTTACCTCTCCAAGAGGTATTCTACCTACCCAAACAAATCCATCAAATTCAGACCAGTTCTTACCTGGTCTAATCTGCAAACAGCAGATTCCACACTTACAGCTTTCTAAATCCCACTTCAATGGAAACAGTTAATGATTTGAATGGCCAGCAGCCTCTGTAAAACATGTATGCACAAAACCTGGCCCCCACAAAAATAGGAAATTCTGTACTTGGAGTGGGACTTAGGCTTTTTAGTTATTTGTTCCATTTTTGCCGTGACAGAAACCTCTCCGTTGTGACAAACATCTGGGCTGAAATCTCCTATTAAATTCACCCTTTTATTTGTTGTGAGGGAGTCCATGGACAATGGGAGTTGAAATAATTCCTTAATCATGAAATATCTCACGGATTGCCATAGGGCATGCCAACCATATTCTTCAATCCACAGTAAAAATGAAGTCAACATCACAATATGTGTCAAGGTATAAAAGCAATCAAATTCCTTCACAAATGACACCATTCATAAAGGCAGTGGGTCTGTCATAAACCTGGCTGATGTTATCTGCGAATGTATCCCAACTTGGAAACACCAGTTTGTGGTGGTATATAGTTTTGTCGACAGGAATAGTTTGCGGAGCCACATACGAAACCCGGTCAGATCAGTAGTCGAAACATAGAAACTATAAGCAGGAGTAAGCCATTCAGCCCTTTATTATCATGGCTGATCATCAAATTCAATATCTTGATTCTTCCCCCCATATCCATTGATTCCTTTATCTACATCTAATTTCTTCTTGAAATCACACAACATTTTGTCCTCAACTACATTCTGTGGTAGTGAATTCCACACATTCACCACCCTCTGGGTAAAGAAATTTCTCCTCATCTCAGTTCCAAAAGATTTGCCTTTTATCCTCAAACTATGACCCCTAGTTCTGGATTCCCTCACCATTGGGAACATTCGTTCTGAATCTACCCTGTCTAATCTTGTTAGAATTTTATAAGTTTCTATGAGATCCCATCTCACTCTTCTAAACACCAATGAATATCATCTTAACCAACTTAGTCTCTCCTCATATGACAGATCTGCCATTCCAGGGATCAGTTTGGTAAACCTTTGCTGTACTCCATCTACAGCAAGGACATCCTTTCTCAGAAAAAAACTGCACACAATACTCTGTCAACCCTGTCATAGTATAACACTTACTAAAGATTATTTATTATTACCAAAAAGAAAAGACATACATACACGAACGGGACAATAATGATCTAAGACAGTAATATACAAGAAACTACTAAAGGTACCCACACAGGTTGAGTAGAAATTACCCTTTTGGTTTTAAAATCATTTACAAAGTCTGAACTCTTCTCAAACAACATGCAATTCAATATGTATGGAATTCAAGGCCAACTTGTAGTTACCACATTGTGCATGATTGAATAGTTATTCTGGGGAATGTCTCTTCTTAGTTCAGTGAAGGTATAGTTTTAACTGTCATCACAAAGGTTTCTGCACTCTTGCTTCTGGTCTATTAGCTAGAACCAGCTTACAAGCTGCTGGGTGGAATCTGCCCCTCAGGCCACTAGATAGAATCTACTTCCTGCTTCCACGAAAGGTTGCCAATTATACTATTGTTTCCCTTTGAAGATTCTGTTTGTATATTTGACTGGCTGTGTGCTCAGCTTCTGTTAAATCTAAAAGATTAACATATATATGTCTTCCCTGGTGCAAACATCCACCCAAAGTGTTTTTTATTAACTGGGCAATATATTTCTCTTGGTCTGTCTACACTGCTAATCTTGTTATTGGGACTCACATCCTGTGAAATACCTTTTGAAATACTGATGGCTTTGAACCTGCTGGCACATTCATGGCAAGGCACAGCAAGAAATTCAAACATAATTATACTAGACCTACACAAACTGTTTCAAACTATATATTACTTTAGGCAGAATTGAGTCCTATGTGGAATAATCTTGTGGATATTGTGTTAGGTTTCAAAGGTATTGACATAATGTTATTATGGTGAAATAATATGTACCGCTATATTCTTTCCGGAATTTTTTTTTATTCGTGTCACAAGTAGGCTTGCACTAACACTGCAATTAAGTTACTGGGAAAATCCCCTAATTGTCTGTTCGGTACACTGATGGAGAATTGTGCATGGCCAATGCACCTAACCAGCACGTCTTTTGGATTGTGAGAGGAGATTGGAGCACCGGAGGAAACAAGGTGGAGCAGCACGTAGCCTCCACACAGACCAGCAACCAAGCTGGGAATTGAACCCGGGTCCTTAGCACTGTGAGGCAGCAGTGCTAATTATTGTGCCTCCATGCCACTTGAGTCTTATCAGAGAGTAATGTGTTTAAGCTCCACTATAACTTCAGAGCACAATCAAAATTAAGATTCCAGTGTACTACTGATACAGTGCTGCCTTGATGATGTGTAGGCTTTTTGAATGATGTTATAAACTAAGGGCAGCAAGTTCTGCAAATCCTTAATGCCAATGTTCCTCCTTGAACTAATTACATCAAGAACAAGCTGGCTGGTCAGTCAGTAAATATGTAATCTGATGATTTAATATTCTGTACAACAACAGCTCAAAAATGATCCAATAGCTGTGAAGTGATTCGGGACATCCTGAGGACTTGCTCAGTGCTACAGAAATACAAGTTCAATACACAGATTAAATAGCCCTTGTGGAGGAGATAAGACAGTTGATCGAAGGTGATATTCCTCCTCAATGTCCTGGTTGCTTTTTCTTTGTTTTTGGGATGTGAGCCTGGTTGGCAATGCCAGCATTTATTGCCCATTCCAAATTGCACTTGAGAGGGTGAAGTCCATATGGATATAAAAATATCCAACTCTTTTGTTGAAAACAAATGAACTTAAATCAAGTAAACTGAATGGCAAAATAAAAGAAGCAGCCCTTTAATGGGATACTGCCAAGGGAGTTCCAGGGTTTTGACCCTGCGACAGTGGTAGAATGATAACATAGTTTCAATTAAGGATATCGGGCAACTTGGAGGGAAACTTGCAGGTGTTAGTATTCCTCTGAATCTGCCACCTTGTTCGAGGTGATAGAGGTCACGGGTTGGAAGGTACTATTGAAGGGATCATGGCAAGCTTTTTGCTGTGGGTCTTGTTGATGGCACACACTGCTTCCATGGTGTATAGATGATGAAGTGAGTGAATATTTAAGTTGGCGGATGAGATGTCAATCAAATGGGCTGCTTTGTGTTCAATGGTATCGAGCTTCTTGAGTGATTTTGGAGCTTCACCTAAACTGGCAAGTGGAAATTATTCCATCACACTGCACACTGGGCCTTTTGATTGTGGATAGGCTTTGGGGAAAGGTCAGGACATGAGTTACTTGCTGCAGGATTCCCAGCCTCTGACCCACTCATGTAACCACTCGGCAGGATTTTACTCCCTCTCTGCAGCGTGAGAACAATCCAAACTGACTTAATCTCTCTTCACAGACCTGCCATCCCAGGAATCAGCCTGGTAAACATTTGCTGTACTCCCTCTATAGCAAAGATTTTGAAGTTTATTTATTAGTGTCACAAGTAGGCTTATATCAACACTGCAATGAAATTACTGTGAAAATTCTCTAGTTGCCACACTCTGGCACTTGTTCGGGTGCACTGAGGGACAATTTAGCATGGCCAATATACCTAACTAGTATATCTTTTGAGGACATCCTTCCTCAGATAAAGACACCAAAACTGCACACAATATTCCAGCTGTGGCCTCATCAACGCCCTATACAATTACAGTAAGACATCCCTATCCCTATACTCAAATCTTCTCACTACAAAGACCAACATACCATTTGCCTTCTTTACTGCCTACTGTATCTACATGCTTATTTTCAGTGACTGATGCATGAGGACAGCAAGGTCTTGCTGAGTATTCACCTCTCTCACCTTACACCCATTAAAATAATAATCTGCCTTCCTTTTTTGCTACCAAAGTGGATAACCTCACATTTATCCATATTATACTGCATCTGCCATGCAGATGCCCATACACTCAGTCTGTCCAAATCACACTGAAGCATCTCTGCATCCTCCTCACAGCTCACCTTCCCATCCAACTTTGTATCAGTTGCAAATTTGGAGGTAATACATTCAGTTCCCTCATCCAAATCATTAATATATAATTTGAACAGTTGACGTCCCAGCACAGATTCTTGCGGTACCCTACTAGTCACTGCCCGCCAATTGGAAAAAGTCCCATTTGTTCCAACTCTTTGTTTTCTGTCTGCAACCAGCTTTCTATCCATCTCAAGACATTACCTGCAATCCCATGTGCATTAACTTTTCATAGTAATCTGCTATGTGAGACCTTGTCAAAAGCCTTCTGAAAGTCTAAACAAACCACATCCACTGGTTTTCCCTGGGCAACTCTACTATCCTCAAAGAATTCGGGTAGATTTGTCAAACATGATTTCCCTTTCATAAATCCATGCTGATTTTTTCTGATTATACCACTGCTTTCCAAATGCTGCAATATGAAATCCTTAATAATGGACTCTAGCAACGTCCCTACTACCAACTGGCCTATAGTTCCCTGTTTTTTCCCTATCTCCCTTTTTAAATAATGGGTTTACATTAGCTACTGACTTCCTTCAGCTCCTCACTAAAACTTGTGTTTCTCAGAACTTCTGGTACATTATTCATGTTTCTCTTTGTGAATTCAGAAGTAATGTTTGAACTTATATCCTCAGCTGTTCCTTTGTTCTCCGTTATAAGTTCCCCTGTTTCTGACTGGAGGGACCTACATTTGTTTTTGTCAATCTTTTTCTCTTTATATATCTATAGAAACTTTTACAGTCAGTTTTCATGTTCCCCGTGAGCTTAGTTTCATACTTATTTTCTTCTTTTTAATCAATCCCTTGGTTCTCCTTTGCTGAATTTTAAAATGCTTCCAATCCTCGGGTTTATTGCTTTTTCTTGCCAAATTTTACACTTCTTTTTTGAATCTAATGCTATCTCTAATTTTCCTTGTAAGTCACGGTTTGACCACAGTTCCCTTTAAGTTCTTGCATCAAATAGGAATAAACAACTTTTCACCTATTTGTTCCTTGAATGCCTGCCATTGCCTGTCCACTCTCTTTCCTTTCAGTAATATTTCCCAGTCCACCATAGTCATCTCATGCCTCATACCATCATAGTTACATTTATTGATGTTCAGGAGTCTCGTCTCAGAATCAATCACCTCACTGTCAGCCTTGATAAAGAATTCCATTACATTATGGTCACTCATCCCCAAGAGTTCTCTCACAGCTAGATTACCAACTAATCCTTTCTCATTGCACAACACCCACCCAATGTGACCAGTTCCTTTGTTTGTTTCACCACACATTTGTCCAGAAAACTATCCGTATGCACCCCAGAAATTCCCCCTCTGTTGTATTGTAACTAACTTGATTCACCCAAGCTATATCCAGATTAAAGTCACCCATAATCACTGATGTTCCTTTATCACTTGCATCTCTGATTTCCTACCTAATGATTTTCCCAACATTACCACTACAGTTTGGTTTTTCGTATACCACCCCCACAAATGTTTTTTCCCACTTATTTTTTCTTAACTTGACCCATACGGGTTCTGCATCTTCTCTCAGTATTGTATTAATATCTTCTTTAATCAACAATGCAACTCCGTCACCTTTTCCTTTCTATCTGTCCTTCCTAAACACTGAATAGCCCTCAATGTTTAGTTCCCATCCTTGGTCACATTGGAGCCATATCTCTGTAAGCCCAACTACATCATTCACCTTTACATCTATCTGCACAACTAATGCATCCATTTAGTTTTGAATGTTCCCAGTGTTCAGGTACAAAACCTTAAAGCTAGTCCTTTTAACATTCCTTGTCCCATTCCTACCAATTTTTACTGTGTCTTTATTTGATGCTGGCCCTTGATTTCTCTGCTTATTACTTTTCTTATTCTCCTTGCTGTCATTTTCTTTTGTTCTTGAGAAAATGAGAAAGCAGAGAACAAAAATAAAGCAGGGAATTCAGCCTTTTTTCTAAAAAGTAAACATTTTAAAAAATGTAATAACAGTCATTTCTATTTTTTGCTGTAATGTAATTGGTGAACAAAAGGGTGGTGATTGTCTGATTTAACAATGTAACATCAAACTATCTGGTGGCAATTTAATGACTCACATGTCATTTTAATTCTCCGCCCAACTCCCACTCTGACCTTTCTGCCCTTACCCTCCTACTCAGCTCCAATGAAGCTCAGCATAAGCCTAAGGAGCGGTGCCTGATCTTCTGGTTAATCAGTCTACAACTGTCTAAGCTCAGTACTGAGTTCAACAATTTCAGATCACAACATATCTTTATTTGGGTGGCAATTGCTGGTGCCTGATTTCTCATCTAGATTTGCTCTGGAAGCATCTTTTGTTTCTTTACTTGCCTTGCTCCATCATTCCTTTTGTTATTCAGTCTCTCCTGCCATCCACCCCATCAAAGGTCTCCCCATTGTCCTACCTCTGCCTCCCATTTTCCTGCCTTGCCTAAAAGCTGTTCCGTCTCTAGGTACTCGAAGTGTGAAGCACTAACTCTGTTTCCACAAATACTGCTAGACCTGGTCATCCATTTCTAGCCTTTTTCATTTTTATTATTAACAATTCACGTGTTTAAGGTTGATGCCACGTGATTGTGGCCCCAGACTGAGGCTAACCTTAGGGTACAAATCAAACGTCAATGCATGAAATTTAATTTTGAGAAGTGATAAAGCAAATATAATGATGGTGACAAGAGATAATGACTAAAAGAAAATGGTACAGATTCTGGAAAATTGAAATCGAAACACAAAATGATGGAAGCATTCAGCAGGGCAGGCAGCATTGGTGGAGAGAGAAAAAGAATTAACAATTGAGGTCTGAGACCAAAACTTTTGATAACTTCTTCAAAAACCAATGCAAGATGGTTGACTCTCAGCTGTCCTGTTAAATGATTTAGCAAACCATTCACTTGTGGTAAGCTCTTACAAAGAAGTACAAGATTTATATTTAAAAAAGTGGATGGATCACTCAACTTTGACCTCGGCATCGGATCCAGACAAGCCAAAATGCTCCCGGCCCAGATGAAGCTAAATGTCCACCTAATAATTGGGTCCTTTGCCAAAACTAGCAGAATTGTCCCCACAGACTAGCCAGGCAACAACCTGCCAAAGGTGAGTGTGACCATCAACTAATGTTCTCGACACCTGGACCTCCATCCCAATTGGAAGAGGGCGTACGTGGTGTGATCAGCAAGTTTGCAGATGACACCAAGATGGCAGGATTGGCGGAAAGCGAGGAGGATTGTCAGGTGACACAGTAGGATATAGATAGGCTGGTATATTGGGCAGATAGATGGCAGATGGAATTTAATCCTGACAAATGCGAGGTGATGCATTTTGGAAGGAATAATGCAGGGAGGAGTTACATGATAAAAGGTAGACCAATTAAGAGTATAGAAATGCAGAGGGACCTGGGAGTGCAAGTGCACAAGTCTCTGAAGGTGGCAACCCAGGTGGAGAAGGTTGCGAAGAAAGCTTACAGAATGCTAGCCTTTATAGGAAGGGGTATAGAGTATAAGAGTTGGCGTCTAATGCCTCAGTTGTACAGAACATTGGTTAGACCGCATTTGGAGTACTGCATCCAGTTCTGGTCACCTTACTACCGGAAGGATGTGGAGACCCTGGAGAGAGTGCAGAGGAGGTTTACTAGGATGCTGCCTGGTATGGAAGGACTGGGTTATGAGGAAAGATTGGGTAAACTGGGGCTCTTCTCCTTAGAAAATCAGAGATTAAGGGGGGATCTGATAGAGGTGTATAAAATAATGAAGGGTATAGATAGAGTCAACAGTGGCAGGCTTTTTCCTAGATTGGAGACAAATATCACGAAGGGTCACAAGCTAAGGGTGAGGGGGGAGAGGTATAATTTGGATGCTAGAGGGAGGTTTTTCACACAGAGGGTCGTGGGGTATGGAATGCACTACCAAGTAAGGTGGTGGAGGCAGGCACGCTGGACTTGTTTAAGGTTTACTTAGATAGGCACATGAGTGAAACAGGGATGGAGGGTTATAGGAGACGGTTTTAAAAAGGGTCGTGTGTGGGCTGCTCTTGGATGTTTTGAGAGTGGCCTAGTACTTCACATCATTGTGTGTGCTTAAAACTGGACCAGCAGATGGGCACCACAACAGCTCAGTGACTATCACTGCTAGCTGTGCAGATACATAGACTTGGGACAGTGTCTGTGGGAGTTTGCGCATTCTCCCTGTGGTTGCGTGGGTTTCCTCTGGGTGCTCCGGTTTCTTCCCACACCCCAAAGATGTGCTCTTAGGCTGATTGGTGTAACAAATTGTCCCTAAACTATTCTCCCCTGAATCTGGTTACAATAGGGATACCGTACGCATACACACGGGTCAAGGTAGGTGTAGGAAAATGCTTTGTTAAGATGGCAGCGTGGGCTCATTGGGCCGAAGGGCCTGTTTCCCATGCTGGGTTGTTCTTTGTTCTTTGTATGTCCAGAGCCACCAGCTGGACAGACCCATCAGAGGTGGCTGGACAGTGCTAAAAGGTCAAAGGAAATAGCCTTTGAGTCCTCAGCACTGACTCTGAATCCAGTGAAGTGACATGGCATCAGGAAAACACGGGCAAGGAAACCTCCTGCTGATTGCCATCTTCCACACTCCCACATCTGATGAATCAGCATTCTTCAATGCTGAATACCAATTGGAAGAATCATTATGGATAGCACAGATACAGAATGCACTCTAGGTGGGGGACTTCAATGTCCGTTATCATAAGTAGCTCAGTAGCGCTATTACTGATGGAGCTGGCTGAGTTCTGAAGGGCTTATTTGTCAAATTGGGCTTAGTATAGGTGTTAAGGGAACCAACATGAAGGAAAACCTTACTTGATCACATCCTCATAAATCCATCTGTCACAGATACAACTTCCTGTGGCAATATTGCTCTATGTGGCCACCTAACAATCATTTTGGAGGCAAGTTCCATTTTCATACTGAGGGCATCTTCATTGTATTGTGTGGCACTAGAAACATTTAAATGTCATAGATCAGAACAGGTCTAACAGCTCAAAACTGGACATTCACAAGGAACTGTGGACTATTAGTGACAGAATTTTAGTGACTCAACCTCTTGGCCCACCATTTTCCTTACTCTACCAACACCATTACGAAAGTGACCAAATCTGGGTCAATAAAGAATTTAAAGAACAGCCCTAGACGTGCTGAAAATGAGACACCAATATGAATTCTTACAAACTTACAGGTTAATCAGCAGAAACAGCATGCTATAGAAAGAACTAAGCAATTACACAGCCCATGGGTTAGATTAAAGCTCTTCTATTCTGCCACATATAGTTATAAATGGTGGTTAACAATTAAATAATTAACAAGAGGAGGAGGATCTGTAACTATTTTTATCCTCAATTATGACGTGAAAGCAAAAGTCAAAACTGAAGCATTTGCAACCACCTTACCTAGAAATGCTTTCTGTAAGATCCATCTTAGTCTCCTCCTGTTATTGCCATCGTTACAAATGCCAGCCCAACCAATTTGATTTAATTCAGACAAGATAAAGAAATTACAAGAGTGCACTGACACAGAGTGGGCTAGGGGGCCTGAAACTATCTTGGCCGTAGTACTGAAGATTTGTGCTCTGAAACTGGCTGTGTCAATGGACAAGCAGTTTCAGTGCAGCTACAACAGTGGCATCTATCGAACAATGTGAAAAATTACTCAACTATATCCTGTTCACAAAAATCAGGCCAAATCCAATCCGACCAATGATCATCTCATTAATCTATTCTTAATCATCAGCAAAGTGATGGAAGGTGTTGCCAACAGAGATATCGAACAATACTTACTCACTAATAACCTGCTCACTGATGCTAAGCTTCACTTCTGCCAAGACCATTCAACTATAGGTCTCCTTACAACCTTAGTCCAAATAAAGAGAATAAAAACTGAATTCAAGAGTTACGGTGACAGTGACTGTCCTCGACTTCAAGCCAGCATTTGACTGGGCACAGTTCCCTGTTAGACTGAGCACAGATCCCTTGTAAAACTAAAAAGAATGGGGATTGTGGAGGAAATCTCTCCAGTTGCTAGAACAATGCTTTGCACAAAAGAAAGAAAGCAAATCATCTCAGCACCAAGACACTGCTGCAGGGGATCCTCAGTGTCTTGGAGCCAACCAGTTTCAGCTACTTCATCAATGGCCTCCATTACATCACAAGTTAGAAGGAGGGATGTTCATTGTACAGTATTTGGATCCATTCTCAATTCCTCAGATAATGAAGCAGTCTGTGTCCACATGTGGCAAGACTTGGGCAACATCTAGCTTGTGTTGTTAATGGAATACTTGCCACTTGTCTGGATGAATGCAGTTTCAATAACAATCAAGATGTTTGATACCATCCAGGTAAAACTTCCCACTTGATTGGTCCCCTATCCACTATTTTCTCCACACTCCAACATGGCCACTGTGTACATGGTCTACAAGATTCACCAAAGCATTTACTAAGGCTTCTTTAATAACACTTCTACCATCTACAAGGACAAAGGCAGTAACAGTATCCAACATCAATACTTTAAAGTAAGCCTCCGCGTCAAGCATACTATGTTGTCTTGGAAATATTATCACCTTTGCTGTCGCTGAGTTAAAATCCTAGAATGCCCTAACAGCACTATAGCTATACCTACACTATGTGACTACAGCAGTTTAAGAAGGTGGTTCACCATCTTGCTTCTCAAGGGTACAGTTACAGACAGGAAAGGTTTAAGTTAAATAGCACTACTTTCTCCCATCATCAACCATCCGTAAACAGAGCAGTGTTTTGATTTATTTCATTATTTATAGGCAGTGGTGGTGGTTCCCACCCCCATGACTTTGGTGCAATCCAATTTTCTAATAATAACCCCAGAGCAAACTAGAGATAGGATGAATTCAAAGGGTTAGTTTATTTACACACAATCAAAACATGGGAGGGGGATCATAACATGCATCCTTGACATTTACACAATAAAAAAGTGATAGAGAAAATAAAGTTACAGAGCACAGACCACAGTGAAAAGAAATATTTGTTCATGTGACCAGAATCAAAGTCCAATAAGGTATTCATTCACATAGGTTGGTGAGCTGAAGAACAATGTTGGATTAATTCACTTTTTTGATGGTGTTGACTTCACATGGTGAGATAGGGGTGCAGGAGTGAATCACTATTTTGGGCAATGGTACAGAATTTCCAGCAAAGCAGTGTAGATGGGGCCAAGTGTCCAATTTGGCCATCTCCCCTTGTCTTTGAGGCTGGTAATCAGATGATAAAAAGCAAACAGACATTGCAGTGTATCAAGGCAATATTACTGGCTCCACAAGCCAGCGACCAAATTCACATGACTTCCAGCTTTCTACATTGTCATTGACAAAAGGTGTGCATCCCTCATCTGGTCCCTGAAATTGCTAAATATCTCATCCATTAAAAATTGAAAGGAAGCTTCCAGGCCCTTTGTCTTAGCAGACAAGTATACTGCTCTTGGTCAGTCTAGATTATGAAAATGCAGATGACCTTTTTTTATAGCTCCCTTTGAATTTGCTCTGTTTCACCCAATTAGTGGCTCTTCAGGGATAACAATGTGTGAGATTCCCTGATATTGCCAGCTGATATCTTTTGTTTGGGATCACGGGCAGATATAGATTCAGCTATTTTAGGTTTTGCCCAAATAACAATGAACATATCTCTTTATCGTTTACTAGAAAAAGGTCTTGGCCATCCACAGTGCCTAAGGATAGGCAACAAGTGTTGGTCTTGCCAATGATGCCCACATCCTGGTCAGCCTCCCAAATTCCACAGTAAATTTCAACTCATCCAAAACTCTGTTGCCCTTATTCTAAGCTGTACTGAATCCCAAGATCACATTTCTATTTTTGCTAACCCCACTGCCTCAAATTTAAAATTCTCATGTTGTGTTCAAATCCATTTGTGGATTCACCTGGTCTAGCTAGGGAACATCCTCCAGCCGACACCAACTGGCTCCAACTATCTTCTATAATCAAATAAAAGCAAAATACAGATGCTGGAATCTGAAACAAAAAATAAATACTGGAAAATCTTAGCTGATCTGACAGCATCTGTGGAGGGAGAATAGAGCCAACATTTCGAGTCTAGATGACCCTTTGTCAGAGTTATCTTCTGCTGCTTTTTGCCTCCTTGCGCAACAGTTCCCTCCCTTTCATTTGTGTTCATCCCTTCAACCAATGTGCTGTCTGGGGCGATGGTGGCACAGTGGTTAGCACTGCTGCCACACAGTGCCAGGGACCTGGATTCAATTCTTGCCTGGGATGACTGTGTGGAGTTTGCACTTTCTCCCTGTGTGTGCATGGGTTTCCTCTGGGTGCTCCAGTTTCCTCCCACAGTCTAAAGATTAGGGTTAGGTTGATTGGCCATGCTAAATTGCCCCTTAGTGTTAGGGTGACTAGCAGGCTAAATAACTGGGGTTAGGGGATAGTTACTGAGTGAGATTGTTGTCAGTGGAGGCTTGATGCAGGGACTCTCCACTGCAGGGACTCTCAATAATCTCTCCCGTCTCGCAATTTTAAGACCCATCTATTTACTCAAGTCCCTTTGTTATTCCTCTTCATATCCATTTCCTTTGGGTCAATGTGTATCTTTGCTCGATGCAGCTCTGGCACATATTTCCACATGACGGTGCTAGATAAATGCAAGGCGATGTCATCGAAACTCAGAAGGTACCAGACTGGGGGGTGGGGGGCGGTAAAGATCGGTGGATGTAACATCAAACACTCCCCCATTCCAGAGTCTAATTGTAGAACAGGGAATTGGGGCAATTAATCTATAATAAAACTAATCACAAAGAGCAGCATGTTGAAGCAGAATATTCCAGGTGCTTCAGTTTCTGAAATATTTCCCTGATATGAGTAACAGAAAATAATTTGCACTACACGTACTTGGTAAATACATCTCCAAACAGTAGCATTTCCGTTCTGTTTGATGCAGTTGATATCCCTTGCGAACGCTTGGTTTAAAAAAATGCTTTGTTTTTGTTAACTATAAACAGAATATTCTATCCTCTGAGAGCCGTGTAGGCACAAAGTATTGTCTAACCACCGTCCGTTTATGCAATAGGTTCCTCCAGAGGTTCCCTTCCGACTCCAGGCACCGAATCAACTTTAGTGGCGGTTTGGTGTGCAACTAACAGCAAAGAGACAGACAGGAGGAGGTTCAGAATTTCACCCTCCTACTGTCACCCTGTGGGTTGAATGCATTCTATCATCATGGTGCTCCAGTTTAGCATCAAGTGCTGCTTGCTTTGAGCCTTTCTGCTCCATCTCTTGCATCCAACGGGAGTGTTCAGCTTAACCTGTTCCAATCCACCAACAGATCGCCGTTCCTGTGCCTCCACAACGGGTTCCACACCACAAGAGTAAGACCGGATCCAAATAAATCCCTTTCTTAGTTTCGTTGTTAAATTTGTGATTTTTATTGGGGGTGGGGGTGCTCTTGTTCTTGGATGGTTCCCAGCGGCAGCACTCCAGCGCAACCCCTCAATTCCCCCCATCGTCTCTCTCTCTCTCTCTCTCCAACTGTCTCTCTTCATGATTCAAGTCGTGGATGTTTAGCTCAAAGTTCACCCGGCTTGAGGCTGAAACCACCTCCAGCCGCCACAGCTTCTGATGACTCGGATTCAGGTGGATGTGTTGCGGAGTTAGGAGGTGCACTTTTACCTTGTTGTTCTCCATTGCTGACTCATTGCAAGAGTTAAGGAAAAATCCTGTTACTTGGTCATTTCTACACATTGAATCACTGCTCACCGAGAAGGGAATGTGTGTGTATAGGGAGTAGCAGTGCGCCCCGGAGAGGATCTCTGCGGGGAACAGGTGAATCATTTGCTATCATTATTTCACTGATGGGTTCTTAGTTCAAAGTGTTTCGCTGCTGTTTATTTCAAATAGTTATTTGATTCAGTTGCCCTTCAGCAATTGCAGGGTCAGCAGAGCGGCTGGTCGTCTTCAGCAGTGGAAAACTCGCACGCTCTCTGGCAGTAGCGGAAAAGACATGTCCATGGTGCTGAAATGGTCCATTTAGTTTGACAAATGTAATCCCTAGTGTTCGCACAATTAGCCATCACAATAAATGGTTTTAGGTTAGTGCATGGCGTATGTGTGTTCGTACATGTACACTATATGCAGAGTACACAATGTATATTGGAGCCAGGTATAATATTGGGAGTAGTTAATGAACAGCGTGTTTACCATGTGGTATTGCGTATGGTAGGAACCACATACAAACAAAATACAAGAAATAGAGTATAAATGGAGTATAAGCTATAATGCCATTAAAATATAGTGTTAATTTTGCATATATGGTGGAGTTGATATATGGTATAGTTAATTGATATTGTTTATATAGTGTGGTTTATGTTTAAGGAAATTGATAGTGTCACGTTTAGTTCTACGTAGTTAATGAGTAGTATGCAGCACAGTAAATGTACCGTGTGTATTATATTATAGTGATGTACCGTATGTGGTATGTTGCTTCGTATAATGTATGATTATATTGTATATTTAATGCGCTGCGTGCTATGTTATATAATATACTGTATGTGGTATACTATACAGTTAATTTACTGTATGTGGTATACTGTTTAGTTGATGTATTACATCTGGTACATTGTACAATTAATATACTGTATTTGGTATATTGTATTATAAACTGTTGCAGTATGTTATAGAGGTAATGTACTGTTTGTGTTATATTGTATAGTTAATGCACTGTAGGGGTTATGTTGTATAATGTACTGTGTGGGTTATATAATGTAATTAATGTACTCTTTGTGGTACATAGTTATTGCTTACTGTCCTTGAAATGAAATGCTAGGAAGTGTTTTTCTTAACCTAGATTTGTGAGAGTCAGCTTTTTAAAAATTAACTGAAGAAGAACTCTATTATCCATAACTCGATATGTTTGCTTTATAGAAACACACTGCTATCGACATGCTGGTAGTAAAATCCAATGCTTCAGCGGGTAGTGGACAGATTGAACCTTCCTGGTGACTTGGAGCAGGCAATACAGAGATTCCATCCCGAAAGCTGAGGTGACTTGTTTCATGTCCTGGATCAGGGAGGTGAGAGAAAATGTGGGCTGATTGTGGAGAGCAGGGAGCTGTGGAACGGTGGGCGCTCTAACACAAACACACATGTCTCCAGAGGGGGAAAAGGAAATCTTCATGGGAAACTTAACGGAGCAGAGAAACATCTCTGCAGTGGCTGAAGGAGTGAGGACAGAGCTGAGTCTCCGGGCATTCACTGGCTGCCTGCTTTTCCTTCTCATTCTCTCCACCTTGCTGGGAAACACTCTGGTCTGCCTTGCTGTCATCAAGTTCAGGCATCTCAGGTCCAAAGTAACCAATTTCTTTGTCATCTCGCTGGCAGTCTCTGATCTGTTCGTGGCCCTGCTGGTGATGCCCTGGAAAGCCCTGAGTGAGGTGGCTGGCTATTGGCTATTTGGCTCCTTCTGTGACACCTGGATTGCCTTTGACATCATGTGCTCGACCGCCTCCATCCTCAACTTGTGCATTATCAGCCTGGACAGGTACTGGGCCATAGCCAGCCCCTTCAGATATGAGCGCAAGATGACCCAGAGGGTGGCCTTTGTGATGATTGGAGTGGCCTGGACGCTATCCATCTTAATCTCCTTCATCCCCGTCCAACTGAACTGGCACAAGACAGAGGCAGACTTGCTGCAGGAGTTGGAGAGCCAGGGGGGCAATAAGACAGGAAACTGCGACTCCAGCCTCAACAGGACTTACGCAATCTCCTCCTCCCTCATCAGCTTTTATATCCCAGTGGCTATCATGATCGGTACTTATACTCGCATCTACCGCATTGCCCAGACTCAGATCCGCAGAATCTCCTCTTTGGAGAGAGCGGTGGAACATGCACAGAATTGTCAGGAGCACACTGCTGACTGCCCGCACGAAACGGCATTGAAAACCTCCTTCAAGAAGGAGACCAAGGTGCTTAAGACTCTCTCTATAATCATGGGGGTCTTTGTCTTTTGCTGGCTGCCCTTCTTTGTGTTGAATTGCATGGTGCCTTTCTGTGACCCCCAGTTGTACCCAGCTGGGGAGCCCCCCTGTGTCAGTGACATCACCTTCAATATCTTCGTTTGGTTTGGCTGGGCCAACTCCTCACTCAACCCAGTCATCTACGCCTTCAATGCTGACTTCCGAAAGGCTTTTGCCACAATCCTGGGCTGCGCTCGCTTCTGTCCCAACAACACAGTGGAGGCTATCAACTTCAGCAACGAGCTAGTCTCCTACCACCATGACACCACTCTGCAGAAAGACCCCCCGGCAGCTGGTGTCCATGCAGCCAGCTTCCCCAACCAGCTCCCGCATTCCACCACTGAGCCCGAGGAACAGGAGGATCCCTTCGACAAGGTCTCCAACATCTCATCAGCTCATAGCCCCAGGGACACCAGGAATCTGCCTCTCCCGGGAGGGGTTCAGTATGAGTGCGAAGCAGAGATCAGTCTGGACACCATTACAGCCCTGTACCGCTGAGCAATCCTAGGAGGTGTGGTGCGGGGCACAATCATCACCTTGATCCAAATATCAAAGGCCCAGATTGGGCCCATGTATTATCTAATTCGAGCTGGCTACAAAATTATGTGCGAGCTGAAACCATTGCATTGGCTGTTCATGTGTGTGTGTGTGTGTGTGTGTGTGTGTGTGTGTGTGTGTGTGTGTGTGTGTGTGTGTGTGTGTGTGTGTGTGTGTGTGTGTGTGTGTGTGTGTGTACGTGTGTATGCACGTGTGTGTGTATGTGTAGCTTCACATCAAGGTCGCACAGGGGAGGCGACGGCCTAGTGTTATTATCGCTAGACTATTAATCCACAAACTCAGCTAATGTTCTGGGGACCTGGGTTCAAATCCTGCCATGGGAGATGGTGGAATTTAAATACAATAAAAAAATCTGGAAATAAAAAGCTACTGATGACCATGAAACCATTGTCGATTGCTGGAAAAGCCAATTTCATTCACTAATGTCCTCTAGGGAAGGAAATCTGCTGTCCTTATCTGATCTGGCCTACATGTGATTCCAGAAATACAGCAACGTGGTTGATTCTCAAATGCTCTCGGGCAGTTCGGGATGGGCAATAAATGTTGGCCAGCCAACGACTCCCATGTCTGATGAATGAATAAAAGAAAGTTCTAGGCATGAATGTGACCTGCATCCAATCAAGTGTGAGAATTTCTAATCACTCACTGTATTAAACTGTTAAACCAGGGCACTGCAGATGAAGCTTTCACTTAGGGTGTATGTGTAACCTTATCCACAGTGCCAAGTTCAGTAAATGCCCTCAGTAAATATTATCGCCAGGACTAGGATTCCAACCATTACCTATCTGTTGTCTATGTGGAACAGTTATTGTGGCAATAATGTACTTCTCAGCTGTACTGAGTGATTGTGAAATATTCACCAGTTTTCTTTTCCATGTTGGTAATGTTTCTGTTTTCTCCTTTCCAATTGGCTATTGTCTACTTTCGTTATTCACTAATAGATTGTCTTGTGTGGCAGTGGTAGCATCCTGACCTCCGGGCCAGAAGTTCTGAGTTCAAGTCCCTATGCTGGGACTTGTTGGCCATGGAGACACAGTTTAATAGGTCGAGGATCCATCTGGGAATCCTTCCAACACCTCCTCACTGCTCCCCAAAAGGGTAAAAGGTGAGCGTGAAGATGCTTTTGAGATAAATTATTCCCTAATCATTTTTTGCCTCTACTCAAAAAAACTGTCTAATAACACCGCAGCACAGACATCTTTTGAGATACAAGTGGTTATGCTTATTCTTCAGTCACCTCATTAAAACTAAAAACTCCAATACTTATTGGCTTTCTGTCATGAATAAGTCAATAATTCAGAAATCTGAAATCTTAACCATCCCTGTAAATCTTGAATCACTGTAGCATTTCCACCCTACCTTGAAAATTAATAGCTTTGACAGTGATTATACTTGGTTGAAAAGAAATAATTTGCTGAGCTATGGAGAAGGAACAGGACAGTGTGACTAATTGGATAGCTCTTTAAAGAACCAGCACAGACAGAATAGACTGAATGGCTTCCTTATGTGTTGTAGAATTCGATGATTCTCTCTCATTAGCATATAGCTGTATTCCACAGTTTTGTCCACCTTATTCCCAATGGAATTTGCCAATGTATTTTTCAGACTGTAAATAAAAACCATGATTTACTGGTAACTCCAACACTCCTAAATCAATTCTGGTCACTTACATCACCCCACTCGTCCCGTCCTGGGACTTGCTGCTTCATGCTGGTATCAACCGCTCCATGTTTACTCTTTCATAAATCCCTACATTGCAGAAGGAGCCCATTCAGCCCATCAAGCCTACACCGACAACAACCCCACCCAGGCTATATCCCTTACCTATTTACCCTGCTAATCCCCCTGACACTAAAGGGCAATTCAGCACGGCCAATCCACCTAACCAGCACATCTTTCGGACTGTGGGGAGAAACCAGAATACCTGGAGGAAACCCACCCAGACACAGGGAGAATGTGCACAATCCACACGGACAGTCACCCACGGCTGGAATTGAACCTGGGTCGCTTGAGCTGTGAGGTAGCCATGCTCACCACTGTGCTGCCCTACGCTTCTGGTTGCATTTTCTTATGCTTTGCTCTGGCCTCTACAATTTTAGTTCCCTTGCAAGAGAACAGTGAAGAAAATGAGAGAGCGATGGAAGGCAACTGAAGGAAAAAGACAATTGTGGGCAGACTGGACTGGAAATCAACAGGAGCAAATAGAGTTACAGAGAGAGAACACAACATTTCAGACTGATTGACCTGTTAACCTGTTGATAGACTTGGTGAAGAAGAAGCTGATGGAGGTGAATTCTCTTCTGAATGGTCCAATGTGGTTTGCAGAGTGAAATTGTTGCTCCTGCGGGTTGAATCTTCTGTAGAGTATTGTCAAATCAGTTTATCTAGATATGCTTCTGCATGGGTGGTACTGCTGCCTCACATCACCAGGTCCCAGGTTGAATTCTGGCCTCACATGACTGTGTGGAGTTTGTACGTTCTCCCTGTGTCTGAGTAGGTTTCCTCCGGGTGCTCCAGTTTCCCCTTACACTCCAAAGATGTGCAAGTTAGGTTGATTGGCCATGCTAAATTGACCCTCAGTGTCTTAGTGTCAGAGGGATATGGGGATGGGGCCTAGGAGGGATTTTTGTTGGTGCAGGCTAGGTGGGCTGAATGGCCTCCTTCTGCACAATAGTGATTCTATGATTCTAAGGGGAAAATGGGAAGCAAAACTGAAAAGGACAAAAGCTAAGCAAAAGAGAGTAAAAGATACGATGGTCGAAAATAACAGAGAAAAAAGGAACTACGTTATGGAAGAGCCATTGTTCTAGGGAGCCACAGAGTCCTGATGCAATTGTACATGGTCTGTCTCTAAGAAGAATATTTGAGAGATCTGAAGTCTATTAACTGCTAACCATGTATTTCCACTTAAGGTTTCCCCCGGCATTCTCTGTGGGTATGTGATCTGAATAGATACCTGGTCTAATAAAGGTCATATTTTGATGAAATATTGCCTAGATTTCCCTCCATCCATTCGATCACTTCAAGTTTAGAAAGTAACAATTATTTTGCATTTTTGTTGTATTTTATGAGCACATCTAAAAAGAAATGACTATTTTGACAACTGGAGTGCAATGTCTGAAATATTCTTAAAACCTTTGTATTAAAGCAATACATTCAATATGTTCCCTCGTTTCATTGTTTCATTTGTCCACTACTCTCACTGCCAATTGTCAGTACATATGTTGGCCATTTCTATAGTGTGCTATTTTTGATTCTTTTCAATGTTTTCCTTTTAAAAAAAGTGTTTTTTAAAAAAAGGTCAAATGTTTTAATTTGCAATCACTCCTCTAGGCTGGATAGAAATAAATTGACAACTATCAAAGATTTTGTGCAGTCATTTTTCTTTCACTGTGCAGAAAACTCAAAAACATCGTCTGGATTATTAAAAGTCGTATAAACTATTAGAAGGAGCATCAAATGTAGGGAAAAAATGTTAGGTTCCTTTGTTGACAACACAAGCTTTGATGTCTAAGTCATTCAATCATAAGTGAGTTGGGGAGACACAGGAACATGGATGTTCCTAGGGAATTTTCACAGTAGCTCCATTGCAGTGTAAGTATAAGTCTACTTGTGACACTAATAAAAAAAGTATCAGGTTTACCTGATAAATGGATAGCTTAAACACCACAGATTGACATAAAAACATGCATGAGCCTTAGCTGCTGCCTCACATTTCTTTAAAGGACAAAATTAAATTTGAGATGTTCGGAAGAAGTTACAAGACCAAATATTCCAGAAGGAGGAACTTTTCCTTAAAGTTGTAGGGGTGTCCAATTGCCACGAAGTTGGCTATGTCTCCCGCAGCATTATTTTGGTAGGTTGACAACTGCAAGAAGTTCTGTGCTGGATTGGCAGGATTGTGGTTGAGAATTGTTGCAGCAGGCCTCAGAAACTCGTGCTGAAATAAATGTGGACACTTTCAAATTTGACGCTCAGTTTCACCGGCAGCTGATGTTTTAGCATTCCAACCCTCCTTACTTCATCAGTAGCAATGGCAGGATATCACGTACCATCACTCCCACTTCCTACATGATAATGGTGATATTTTTAAAAATTCAGTTTTGGGAGGTCAGCAATGGCCTGATTACCTCGTGAAATGTCAGAGATAAGCATAGAATTGGTGTTGGAACTCATAAGTACTTTTTTTCCTGGTATCTTCTGGAGTTGCACTGGTTTCTTGGTATTACTGCAGTGGAAAATGTAGCTCACACTGTTAAATTGCCCCTAATTCTATTGAACTCTGCGCTACTGAACATTGAAGGAGAATGAATTGCCATTGTTGATGAATGCTGCCTTGTTAGCTGGAAGTATTTTCAACTTCTCATCCCATGAAAAGATTGAGAAGGCAATGAACTCTTACAGTAACATTTTATTTGCACTCACTGCTGAGTTCAGTGATGAAATAAGAGAAATGCTGGGTTCAGTATTCCCACAGTAAAGGTAGACCATTTTCAAGCAACGTAATGCCGAGATCCAGTGGTGCTTGTGTTCAGGGATTGCAATCACCAGATTAAAAGAATTAAATAACTCCTGCAGTTAAGCTCCGATTTAATTTTGGGCCTTCGAAGATGCTGGTTTTTATGGAAAAGCTCACGAGAAGCATTTCTTTAAAAAGAAAGAGTTCCATGTTTATAGTGTTTAATGTTTATATGGGACAGAGCTTTGGAGTGAATGTGATATTTTTAAGGAAAACATTACAATAGAATTGGTGACACAACCGGAATCAGTGGGACAGAAGTGATGTATGTAAACTAGCCGTGAAATTGCATTTATTTCTATTTACACTACAATACACAATTTACTTTGATAAAGGCAAAACACTGAAACATGAACAGAAAATGTTGGAAAATCTCAGCAGGTCTGACAGCATCTGTTGGGGGGAGAATAGAGCCAATGTTTCAAATCTGGATGACCCTTTGTCAGAGCTGAAGACAAGGGAGATAGGATAAGGTTTATACTGTGAGAGTGGGGGGAGTAGGGCATAATTTACTTCCTTGATTAGAACATAGAACATAGAACATTACAGCGCAGTACAGGCCCTTAGGTCCTCTATGTTGCGCCGACCAGTGGAACCAATCTAATGACCCTCTAACCTAAACTGTTCCAATGTCATCCATATGCCTATCCACTGACCATTTGAACGCCCTTAAAGTTGGCGAGTCCACAACTGCTGCAGGCAGGGCATTCCACACCCTTACTACCCTCTGAGTAAAGAACCTACCTCTGATATCCATCCTATAATTACCACCCCTTAATTTAAAGCTATGTCCCCTCGATTAGGTAGAATATTGAAGGGAGGACACTCAACTTTAGAAGCCTGTGTCTTAAATGCCAGATAGTGTTTCAAATGTATAAAAATAAGGATTCCTTCAATCTGTAGTTTTTGATTAAATTGTACACAGTAAACACTTGCGTGGCACATTACCCATTCTGACCGTCAGCAATGTTAATGCACGAAACAACGCAGTCTGTGGTATCGTTTTGCAAATGAATATTCTGGACTGTCTGCATACTTTTGATTTAGTCTTTTTATCCCCTCCTTGCGAGTGTCAGTAAATCTATTCTTCCATTGTTCATGGATGATGCAGGATCTGGAGTTTAAATCTGATTTTCCCAGCATTGTAATTGAGCAAACATTCTGAAGCAATTCTTCAAAAGGCAAACCTGTTACTGCCTTACTAAAATGTGCAGGTCTCGTGGGTAGAACGAATCCATTCACTGACTTGTTTAGGATGCAAATACCCTCTTATTCTCAATTATTTATGTCACACAATGCATTCATTTTGCCCCGCACCTCAGTGAATTTGCATTATCTGCGGAGAGTGAAAATGACTTTATTTACTTGTTTATTCTTATCTTCTCTCAACCGAAAGCCCCTGTTATTCAATTACTTACAGGATTATACATTCCTTTTATCAGGTTCTGTATTTCTGGCTGAAGCTGTTCCGGATAGTGAAAGATGTGGAGTAGAAAGATTATCTTATTGTCCCACAGACCTGGGTCTGCATGGCTGACTCACTCCATCTCAAATATTTGAGCACAACATCAAAGCGTGTCGCCTTCTGGCACAAATGTTAGATCCTCTCACTAAATGGGGAAGAAAACCTCATCCCAGACACTCCATTTAGTTCAGAGTACTCGGTGGTTTCAATGGTGTAAAGCCCATTGAAAATTATTTTACTTTTTCCACTTACAGCTAACTATTTTTGCTTGTAAATTAAAATAATGAAGACTTTCTATTTGTAATGTTGTTCTCCCTTCTATCTCGTGTAAATTTTGTCTGATTTGCATTTGACAGCAATTGTTGTCAGGATATTAGAATCATAGAACCCTTACCATGCAGAAGAAGGCCATTTAGCTCACCGAGCCTCGACAGCAATCCTACCCAGGCCCTATCCCCGGAACCCCATCTATTAATCCCCCTGACACTAAGGGGCAATTTAGCATGGCCAACCCACCTAACTTGCACATCTTTGGAGTGTGGGTGGAAACTGGAGCATCCGGAGGAAACCCACCCACATATTCTTCTGAGTTCCTGAGGAGCCAGGTGGAAGCTGCAACTTCCCCAGTGTTTCACCCCACTCACCATTTTAATGTGAAAGATAAAAAGACCCCCGTCACTACTGTGAAAGAATCTGGCGGCCAATTGCGTTCTTTCGCAGTGTGATTGGTGTAATATGGTAAATACCTGCATTCTATTTCTCTCCATCTGCCCAGTGCTGAATTAGATTCCCTGCTGGTTAATGGATAGCTGGCCTTGCAGTCAGCAAATGTTTAGCTCCTGGCATCAAGTGTGAGTAACTGGAACAAAACACTGGGAGCCTGTATTCAGTCTGTAGGAGCAGCTGGTCACTATTAAATTAGTTGACAGTTTGCAAGCACTTGGCTCAGCTGCACTCACAATGATCCAAAATCTAAATTTAGACAGCACTGATAAATTTGTCAATATTAAGAGCAAACTTTCAGTAACGAAAACTTATCTCAATGTTAGGCGGCAGGCAGAGTCACCACTGCACTGAAGATTTGAAACAAGCTGATTACGATTAAAATACAAGTGAAAGGAGCGACTTGGGCCAGAATGTTGTGGCCGTTCACACTGGTGGGCATTTTCCATCCCGTTGCAGTGAATGGAGGCTTGGGTGGGTGCCCAATACTCCGAGTTCACTGCCGCATGAACGGCCGGTAGGATTGCGTCCAAAGAATGGAAGTGAGCATGATCATAGAATCCCCACAGTGCTGAATGAGGCCATTTGGCCCATCTGCACCAACGCTCCAACAGAGCATTTGACCCAGGCCCTATCCCCATAATCCCACATATATACCCCACTAGTTCCCCTAACCTATATACCTTGCGATTTTAAGGGGCAATTTAGCGTGGTCAATCCACCTAACCTGCACATCTTTGGACTGTGGGAGGAATCTGAGGCACCCGGAGGAAACCCACGCAGACATGGGGAGAAGATGCAAACTCCACACAGACAGTGACCCAAGGCCAGAATTGAACCTGGGCCTCTAACACTGTGAGGCAGCAGTGCTAACCACTAGGACTCAACCCACATTTGTAAAAATATGCAATTTTCTTTACTTTCTGTGATAGGATTCTTGGTGACTTTGATGCATTAAATACTTTTGAGGAATTATATTTGAAATCTGAAGTCAGGTTGACCTGACTCTAGAGGGAAGCAGGCTGATGGTTGGGCTTCCAGAGATTTTCCAGCTGATTTGCTCAGGAGTAAGGGCCTGAATGTGCCAGGAGAAATGAAACTGTGAGATAATTTTCCAAGTATCCTGCAGTAAGATGCCTGTTGTTGAATCTATTCCTGATACTTTGTGACTTGGGCGATCATCTCATCACTCTTGCCATGCATTTAAATGCAATGAGTGACCTGTACTTCAATGTCTTTGAGGGCGGCATGGTAATTAGTACTGCTGTCTCACAGAGCCAGAGACCCAGGTTCAATTTCGACCTCGTGTCACTGTCTTTGTGGAGTCTGCACATTCTCCCCGTGTCCGCTTGGGTTTCATCCGGATGCTCTGATTTCCTCCCACAGTCCAATGATGTGCGAGTTAGGTTGATGGGCCATGCTAAATTGACCCTAGTGTTAGGGCATTAACATGTGGGGTTACAGGAATAAGGCCTGGGTGGGACTGTGGTTGGTGCAAACTCGATAAGCTGAATGGCCTCCTTCTGCGGTGTAGGCGTTCTATGAATAGAAATCTATTTTATCTCCAAATTTTAGTTTGCAATTTATGAAAAAATGTGGAACTTCTGATAAAATTAGCCAATCTGAAGGTTAAGTCATCATAATCCACGATGACCATAGTCTGTGATTGGTGGTGATTTAACTTAAGAGCCAGCAGAACCTCAGCTGAGAGGCAATTACCTTCATGAATAATCTCAGTTTATACTGGAATTGAACCCACGCTGTTGTAATCACTCTACACCACTAACTAACTATTCAGCCAAATGAGCTGAACCAATTCATTAGCCACTTTGGCTTTATTGTGTATTACAAATTATAATTAAGGTAAGACAATTAAAGGAAAATGGCATCCAGTTTTAATTTCTCCTCTAATCATTTGGTCAGTTCTTTGGGCAGAGAGGTTAATGTAAGCAATGGATATTGCCCCATATGAACGTCAAGCATTCCCAGGTACGGTGTTTACAGCCAGTGGCACAGTAAATGTTTTATTGTCTTTTTCCGGTTGGCGGGATGCGATGAGTGATGTGCCTCAGGGATTAATGCTGGGGCCACAACATTTTACAATTTATACAAATGACTTGGATGAAGGGATTGAAAGGATGGTTGCCAAATTTGCAGATGACTGAAAGATAGGTGCGACAATAAGTTGCGAAAAGGACATAAGGAAGCTTCCAAAAGATTCAGATATCAGCATTCAGGCACTAGCAATTATGCCAATCTTTAAGTGTATAGTAAAGCCGTTACATTGGCTTTTCCCTGACAATGTGGAGACTTGCTTAGATATGTCCCGTACACAAAAAGCAAGATGAATCTCGTCCAGTCAATTACCCACCTCCTCCGCTTCCCTATCAGTCTACTCTCCATTATTAGCAAAGCGATGGAAGATGACATTGTTCATCAGTTTACTCATCAAAACCTGCTGACCAGAACTCAAATTTTGTTCCTCCAGGAACAGTTAGTTCCAGCCACATTCTAGCCATTGTCCAAACAGGGAAAAAATAAGCTGAATTTCAGAGGTGAGGCAGAAGTGACTGACTGTCCTTGACATCAAGGCAGCATTTGACTGAGTGTGCATCAGCAAAACTGGAGTCAAAGGGAATCAGGGGGAAAATTCTCTGTTGGTTGGAATCATATCTGGCACAAAGGAAGATGGTTATGGGTATTGGAGGAAAATCATCTCAGTCCCAGGATAAAGCCAGCAGCTCCTGAATCACCATCTCTTAGCCAAACAGCATCCCAACGTGGAGATGTATTATGTTCCCTCACTGTGACTCGGTCAAAATCCTAGAACTCCCTACATAACAGCACTGTAGGTAATTTTATGGATGATAGTCCTTCAGGAAGAGGGCTCAGCAGCATATTCTCAAAAATGTGTCTTGAAAGAACTACTTGTATCAGTCAGAACATTAATCCAAGTTGCGTGATATTCTCATGCTAACCAGAGAGTACATCCAAGACATTCAAGGTTGATATCAAAGATAAGTCATTGTTACAAAGGAATACTCAACTGTGTTCATCAGAGCAGAAAGGTGATCTACTTTACTGAAATAACGAAAGGTATTGAGAAGATAAATTGCACTGAATATACAGAGCAGAAACACGCCATCTTTGTACTCAAGCTTATTCCCACCCCTCTTTACTGAATGCTATGAGGACATCATCTTATTCCTTTCTTCCCTTGTGTATTTATCTAGCATCCCTTTAAGTGCATCAAGGCTTTTTTTTATGATTTTATGAACAAGAAATTGCTATCTGATTTTGTGCTTCACAGAAATACAGATTCTTATATAGTTTGAGTGAGCACGATGTTGTAATGAAATTGGGAGAGGTCATTTAAAGATTGAAAAGATTTCACGTACTGATTTGAAATACATTAATAAATTACACAGGGCATTTCATGTTTCTGGCTAATGCATATTTCATGATGTTATCAAAGAACGATGACAGTAATTGCAGCATTCACCTGACTCTATGATGTTGGAATAGAGAAATGTCAGGCAACAATTTGAGATGCTGCCACTAACTTGTAGCTAGATATACATTAACCATCAGTTATCACCTACAGCCATTCAAGATTTATCAGTGGCTTGGCATTTTCATATACAATTGTGCATTTTCAATTACCTTCATAATTGCACAGGCATTAGGTCATTTTTGATGTTGTAGCCCTTCATTTTAACTCAAAAGCAACAGTTTTATTGCACAATTAGCAAAAATGGTTTTACCTGGAAGTAAGTTCAATTCTTCCTTTCATTTAGCAAACAGAACAGAGCAAACAGAAACTAAAAGTTTTGGCCGTATTTATACGAGGGACTTATCATTAAAATACAGCACAACAAAATAACCCCACTTAATTTAATCCATGTGAGCAATGGTTATCCATCAACATCCTGGGGTTACCCTTGGCCAAAAACTGAACTCGATGAGCTACAAAAGTACTATGAGTACCAGAGCAGGTCAGAGGCTTGGAATTCTGCAGCAAGTTACTCACTTCTTGACTCCCCAAAGCCTGTCCATCTACAAGGCACAAGTTAGGAGTGTGATGGAATGCTCTCCCCTTGCCTGGATGAGTGCATCTCCAACAATATTCAGGAAGCCTGACATCATTCAGGAAAATGCCCAATTGATTGACACTCCATCCACAAACAATCATCCTCCCCCCCCACACCTCCCACCAGCGATGTATGCTGGCAACAGTGTGTATCCTCTACAAGATACACTGCAGGAATTTGCCCAATGCATGCAGGCAGCAGTGATGCACCATCTACAAGATACATTGCTGGAACTCACCAAGGGTCCTTAGGCAACATTTTCCAAACCCACAACCACTAACTCGCATCTAGAAGCGCAAGGGCGGCAGATACGTGGGCTACAAATGCCTAGAGGTTCCCTTCCAAGCCACTCATGATCTGTGGGTGAACAAGCTCATTATCACTTTCTCTCGGGCAATTGGGAATGGGTAACAAATGGTGGTCTAGCTGGTGAAGTCCATATCTTTTGATTGCATAAAATAAATCATTAGCTTAGCATTTTAAGAAATTAAAATAATTGAGTTGCTAACATTAAACATGCCATACACTGATGGCACAAAGGACAGTGGTTGTTGGCATGTTGAAAGCTGTTATCAGCAAAATAAGCTTCAAGTGCTTAATGCATAGTTTATTCTTGCAGGAAAATCCAGGGTTCTGAAAAGATAAATGGTCAAAATGCCAAGCGGCTTTGCAGTTGTTCATCTGTGAACTGTAAACCAAATGCAATTTGTTGGCCTTTTCAGGAGTCAATAAAAATCCCACACTCTTTTGATTAGAATGTATTTGCTTCCTCCAGCAGTGAATAGAGATGAAACATGGATAAAGACCCAATCAGTCATGGTTGTAAATATCAGTAAAAGCAAAATATTGCAGATACCCAAAATCTGAACTAAAAACAGAAAATTTTGGAAGGGCTCAGCAGGTGTAGCAGCACCTGTGGAGAGAGAAACAGAGGGCAGGAGTTTGTGTTTCCATTTTCGGGGAGGTGGGATTGGTGACGTTTAATGTTGGGATCCCAATTTGAACACATTTAAATATATTTATCAGGTCTTCACACCTGATATTTCCCCCACCCACCCCTGTTACATTGTCCATGCATACTGACATGCCCTCACAGGGATGGGGGGGGGGCGCAGAAGGAGGGGATGGGGGCAGTGATGAGGGGGTGTTCCTTGGCATGGACTCCATAGAAGGGTGTGGGTGTTGGGTGGCCTTCAATAGGAGGAGGGTTTTGTAGGGGGGTTGTTGAAGGGATGGTGACGGTGTTTGCGGGCAGTGTTCAGGGTTGAGGGAGGTTTCTATTTTTAATTTCTTAGCAGCTCAAACTTCAAATTTGTAGTAGGAAAGATTTTGAGCTGGAGGTTGCCCACACCAGCAAACTGATCCATTTTGTTGCAAACATACACTTCATGAGAACAAAAAATGATTTACTGAGTTTTGCACATGCATAGTTTTCAATAAATTAAGAGTAGTGTCAGAATTATTCTTTTGTGATCCTATAATCGAAATACCTTAAATGAGACTATTGAGTGGCTGGAATATATCACCTACTTACTTGTGCTAAACAATTCACCATATACGTAGCTGAGCTGTAGTTTTTTATGTTCAGCAGCAATAATAAACTTACTGATGACACTAATGTCCTGACAGAAGGGCTGATCATTCAAGTCACAATTATCCACCATCCTACATTAGCCTGATTGACTATCTTTGCATAAAGGACTTTCTCATATGGCAGGAGCTGTTATTTAGATGAGACCCCATAGTATTGTGAAGGCATCAAGTGTACTGCACTGAATTAACCAGAGTAGTTAACTGAACAGCTAATGTAGAAAGCATTGTTGTTTCCATATTGTTTTAATTCAAACTCCTAATTAAGCTGCAATAATGAAAAGCCTCTGAAATTACCCTTAATATGAGGCATCATATTAAATCCATTGTGTGCGTTAATGGAGAACGTTGAGATCAAGGCATCCAGAAACAAGCTTAAGAGCGAATGAATCTTTCTACAACCCCAAGACTTTCATTGTACTCATTAAATATTTACACATCCCACTTCCCCACTTCCCCTGCTCCACCTCACATCATTGTCACTATCCCTGAGTCATTGGGAATAATGCTGCAATGGGTTGACCAGTCTTCTGGATCATCTTCTTGTTTCATTTGCAGGAGGACTAGGGTCGCAGCCTTTCTCTGGCAGGGCCTGTGACCCATCTGTGTTGTCTTCTCTGTCAGTGCTGTAATGGCCGTCTGTCCGGCCTGAGGATGGCCTGGTCCGTTTGCACAAGGCAGGGGCACAGTAAATGGACTAACTCAAAACCGGTCCAAACCAGTTCTAGTCTCAGACCCTGACAGACACCCCTGGCAATAGTGCTGTTAGATCCTGTGCTTTGGTGTGAGAGTTGTATATCAGGATCTGGTGTGGATGGTAATGATCTTCTTTTTCTCGCATGTTTTCTAACTCTATTGCTTGAGACCCGGTTGAAGGGTATGTGGGAGACTGGGGAGCTGTGTGTGTGACACCTACCCATTTCTGATCGAGCTGGACCACTGTGCAGTGGCATAGAGCAGTAACTCAGTAAAATCAGGTCAATGTCGGTGGGTTTCTCCGACAAAGATTGGATTGTACGGACCTCTTTTTAACCCTCACCATTGTCCTGTGGGTGCCTGGTGGAGCTGGTGGACTAAGTGTCTGCCTCAGTGAAACATTTAAAACAGTTGTCGGCAAAGTGTGGACTGTAGTCAGAGCCAATCCTAATCAGGGATGTCACGTGTGCCAAAATGTTCCTTAAGCACAGCAATAATCTCTGTTGAGTTAAACATAAGAACATAAGAACTAGGAGCAAGGAACTAGGCCATTTGGCCCCTCAAGCCTGCTGTGCCATTCAATAAGATCATGGCTGATCTTTTGGTGGACTCAGCTCTACTTACCTGCCTGTTCACCATAACCCTTAATTCCTTTACTGTTCAAAAATTTATCTATCTTTGCCTTAAAAACATTCAATGAGGTAACCTCAACTGCTTCACTGGGCAGGGAATTCCACAGATTCACAACCCTTTGTGTGAAGAAGTTCCCCCTCAACTCAGTCCTAAATCTGCTCCTCCTTATTTTGAGACTAGGCCCCCTAGTTCTAGTTTCTCACACTTCTATCTTATCTATTCCCTTCTTAAATTTATATGTTTCTATAAGATCTCCCCTCATTCTTCTGAATTCCAATGAGTATAGCCCCCTAGTTCTGGTTTCACCTGCTTCTATCCTACCAATTCCCTTCATAATCTTATATATTTCACTAAGATCTCCCTTCATTCTTCTGAGTCTACTCAGTCTCTCCTCATAAGCCAGCCCCCTCAATTCTGGAATCAACCTAATGAATCTCCTCTGCACCCCCTCCAGTGCCAGTGTATCCTTTCTCGAGTAAGGAGATCAAAACTGTACACAGTACTCCAGGTATGGCCTCACCAGCACCTTATACAGTTGCAACATAATCTAGCAATGAAGGACAAAATCCCATTTGCCTTCTTAATTACTGCTGCACCTGCAAACCAACTCCTTGAGATTCCTGCACAAGGACACCCAAGTCCCTCTGCACAGCAGCATGTTGCAATCTTTTACTATGTAAATAATAGTCCATTTTGCTGTTATTCTGATCAAAATGGATGCCCTCACATTTACCAACATCGTACTCCATCTGCCAGGTCCTCGCCCACTCACTTAGATTATCTATATCCCTTTGCAGACTTTCAGCTTCCTCTGCACACTTTGTTCTTCCAGCCATCTTAGAGTCATCTGTGAATTTTGACACACTACACTTGGTCCACAACTCCAAATCGTCTATGCAAATCGTAAATAGTTGACTGTAGCCAGCTGACTGTGACCCACTGAGAGTAGTAAAGCAATGACAAAAAGAAAGGTTTTATCTTTGAAGACAAAATGATCCTTCCCAAGGAGCTCCCAAGGTCGGAATGGGAAGTAAGATGCCATCAGTGGTTCCTTGTGTTCTTGCCTATGGATAGCACAAGGAGTGGAATTGGAAATCATGTCTTCAATAGCTCCGGAGATGCCTGGTCACCAGACTGAACTGTGAGCCCTAGCCTTGCACTTGGTTATAATCGGGTATCCTTGGTGTAATCATTGGAGAATGTCCAGCCTGGGGACACTGAGGATGACAATCTGGTCATTATCGATAAACAAGTGAGACTATGCTGACAACATGTTAACAGCATTGCTTCAAAATACAATTGCTAGGAACCTACACAGGCCATTCAGTAACACAACACTCCCATATCTGTGCGTAAGCTGCATCAGTATGCTGGGCTGCTCACATTTCTTCTTGTTTCTGGGTGGTTGCCAGAAGGAACTTGGTGGACAAGGAGATGCAGGGCTTCAGGCTTTAAACAAAATGTATATTGTTCTGTGCAGGCTTCCCATGGAAATGCAGGACAATACATCAGTTAAAGGCAAATTACTGCGGATGCTAGAATCTGAAACCAAAAGAGAAAATGCTGGAAAATCTCAGCAGGTCTGGCAGCACCTGCAAGGAGAGAAAAGAGCTGACGTTTCAAGTTCATTTGCAAGAAACAGGAAAAGTTTCCTTTACATCTGCTAGAGCTTTGACAAAGGGTCACCTGGACATGAAATGTCAGCTCTTTTCTCTCCTTACAGATGCTGCCAGACCTGCTGAGACTTTCCAGCGTTTTCTCACAATGCATCAGCTGTTGTTTTTAGTTTGCTCTGGACAAATTCTGCAGCAGCATCAAACCTCATGCGCAATAATCAAAACCTTTAGATGTGGAGTGGCATCTTCCTAAGTTCTTTGGTATTAAGCAGGATGACTAATGGCTTATGGTTGATCTACATAGAGAATCGGAGTCCCAAATGTAATGTTCCTGCAGGAATTTAAAGTTCTTCAGCAGCTTAAAAGGTCAGTGCAAACAATATTGTAAATTTCCAAAAACATCACAACAAGGACATATCATGAAAGCTTTCAGTTTCAGATTTAAAGTTGTGAAGAATAATAGCTGTCTGGGCTCTCAGCCGAGAATACATAATGAAGCTTTGATAAGAGCCCTGACAACAATTAACCTGCACTCCAGAGGAACAATTGTTTGATTGGCAGTTCTGGCATTCTGACCTCTGCTGTCAATTTCACAATGTTGGTATAACAAATTAAGTGGTTTCTAGAGTTTATGGTTTTTGTTATTGATACTTCCAAAAGGCCTGAATGATAGAGACTTTTATGAGCTTATAGTGAAACTATGTTTTTTAACATGGGAGAAAATAATGAATGAGTCACTTCTTTTCAAAGCTTTCATTTTACACATCCTACTGTTAGTACCGTGTTCTTTGGATTCTAGGCAGTGTTTACTGGGCTAAAGGCTTTGGAAGTGCCATAGTCTGTCATGGTAGCATGAGAAGATTGCCTCATGCGGATTAGGTTTCATAGCCGCTCTGATGGATTGTGAACCATGACTTTCACAAGCAGGGCCTGACACAATGAATATTGAGAAGGGGTAGGACATGCCTTTCTGCACAATGGCCAAGGTTGGGAGTGCCAGATGCTGCCTTTTGATAGGAACTAGCTCACACCCTTTAAAGAAACTCTGAAAATCAGACAGATTGGGGATAGGGTTGGGAACCCTGGAACTAGGACTCAGCTGCCATTTTTGAAGCATCGTTTCAATTCAGTGAAATACAGGCCAATATTTCAGCTGAGTCCTACTGAGTGTTATATAAAGATTTAGCATAACTTTCTCATGTTTACGTTTTAGGCCACTTCTATTTAGGCAAAGAATCCTATATGCTTTTTAAGAACCTTATCAAGTTGTCCTGCGCCTTCAGAGATTTGTGTACAGTCCCAGTTCAGCTTTCTCTGTTTCTGAATCCCTTTTGCATTATAATTAATTAATAATATTTCTCCTCATTCCTAATGCCAAAATGCATTAATTCACATTCTCTGTGTTAACTTTAATCTGTCATGTATCTATCCATTTCACTGGTCTGCTTGATCTCCTGCAGGCTATTATTATTCTCCTCAATACATTTCTGAATTTCATGTAACTTTGAAACGATGTTCTGTATAATAATGGGAAATGAGGAAATTGCTGAGGCATTGAACAGATACTTTGTGTCGGTTTTCACAGTAGAAATCACAAATAACATGCCAAAAATTGATGACAAGGAGGTGAGGACCTAGAAATGATTCTTATCATTAAAGGACAGTGTTGGGCAAGCTAATAGGGCTAGAGGTAGACAAGTCTCCTGTCCCTGATGGAATACATCCCAGGGTACTAAAAGAGCTGGCAGGGGAAATAGCAAATGCACTCGTGGTAATTTTCCAAAATTCGCTGGACTCTGGAGTGGTTCCCACAGATTGGAAAACAGCAAATGTGATGCCACTGTTTAAAAAAGGAGGTAGACAAAAAGTGGGTAATTAAAGGCCAGTTAGCTTAACTTCTGTAGTGGGGAAAATGCTTGAATCTATCATCAAGGAAGAAATAACGAGACATCTAGATAGAAATTGTCCCATTGGGAAGATGCAGCATGAGTTATTGAAAGGGAAGTTATGTTTAACTAATTTAGTGGAATTCTTTGAGGACATTGTGAGTGCGGTGGACAACAGGGAACCGGTGGATGTGTCGTATCTGGATTTCCAGAAGGCAATTGATAAGGTGCCGCACAAAAGGCTGCTACATAAGGTAAAGGTGCACGGGTAATGCTTTAGCATTGATAGAGGATTTGTTAACTAACAGAAAGAAAACAGCAAGGATAAATGGGTGTTTTTCTGGTTGGCGATCAATGACTAGTGGTGTGCTTCAGGGACCAGTTTTAGGACTGCAATTGTTTACAATTTACATAGATGATTTGGAGTTGGGGACCAAATGTAGTATGTCTAGGTTCGCAGATGACGTAAGACAAGTGATAGAGCAAAATGTACAGAGGACACTGAAAGTCTGCATTGGGATATAGATAGTTTAAGTGAGTGGGCAAGGGTCTGATGGAGCACAATGTTGGTAAGTGTGAGGTCATCCATTCTGGTAGGAACAACAGCAAAATGGATTATTATTTAAGTGGTAAAAAAATTGCAGCATGCTACTGTGCAGAGGAACTTGGGTGTCCTTGTGCATGAATCACAAAAGTTGGTCTGCAGATGCAGCAGGTAATTAAGAAGGCAAATGGAATGTTGTCCTTCATTGCTAGAGGGATGGAATTTAAAAACAGGGATGTTATGTTGCAGCTATAAAAGGCGATGCTGAGACTACACCTGGAATACTGTGTACAAAGGTTGGGGAATCTAAATCTAGAGGGCATAAGTTTAAAGTGCGAGGGGAGAGATACAAAAGAGTCCAGAGGGGCAATTTTTTTCAAACAGAGGGTGATGAGTGTCTGGAACAAGCTGCCAGAGGTAGTAGTAGAGGCGGGTACAATTTTGTCTTTTGAAAAGCATTTAGATAGTTACCTGGGTACGATGGGAATAGAGGGATATAGGCCAAATGCAGGCAATTGAGGTTACCTTAGGGGCCTTTTAAAAAAAAAGGTGACATGGACAAGTTGGGTCGAAGGGCCTGTTTCCATGCTGTAAACCTTTATGACTCTATATCTGTGGGCACTGGGGGTGGAGTCTGAAGATCACAGGTCAAATAATTGAATCCCCGAATCTGTGGTATCCTGTTGGATAGCTCCCAGAACTGTTTTTGATGAAGGATCTTCATCAAAATCCCGTGTTGGTGTGGGTTTCCTCCGGGTGTGCCCGTCTCAGTCCAGTGGTTTGCGGGTTAGGTTGATTGGCCATGAAATGTTAAGTTATCTTTCGTTTTTATCGTTGATTACTGGTCTGCAGAACAATTGAACATTTCCTATTTGTATTTTGTTTCCTAACCATGGAGGAAAAATGTTGAAAGATTTGAAATTTAATGTGACAAAATCTGCTGGGAGGAAACAGTCGAAATGTAAATTACGTTTTTAAAATTAATATTCTGTGTGACGGTATCAGGGAATTTATAACAATAGCCATTCATAGTATTGCGTTGATCTGATGAAGCATTTTAAAATTAGTTCTTAATAAAACAAAAACCACCATGATAATGTTGATGATTTTCATTTTAAATTAATGAATTCCAATCATTCTTTGGTAACATTGCACATGGGTAGCGAATATCAAGTAAGGTCTCTTGATGAGTGAGAAGAGGAGCCGGGATAATTACATTAGTATGCACAGGCAAAATTCTGTACCCATTCTTAAGTTATAAAGCATCCTTATTTTTAAATGATACAATGACTGGAATTCCCATGTCCTGCCACCTCTGTAAGTGAGGACGGAGAATTTGGCACTCACCATGGGGTGGCACGGTGGCACAGTGGTTAGCAATGCTGTCTCACAGTGTCAGGGACCTGGGTTCAATTCCCAGCCTCGGGTCACTGTCTGTATGAATCTTCTCCCTGTGGGTTTCGTCTGGGTGCGCAGGTTTCTCCCTCAGTCCAATGGTGTGCAGGTTAGGTTGATTGGCCGTGCTAAATTGCTTCTTAGTGTCAGGGAGACTAGCAGGGTAAATGCCTGGGGTTCTGGGGATAGGGCCTAGGTATGATTGTGGTCAGTGCAGGCTCAATGGGCCGAATGGCCTCCTTCTGCACTCTAGGATTCTAAGTTTCTATGAAATCTCAGTTCACAGCAACGGGACCAGAGAATCCAGCTAGTGTGAATGGCTGGAGAATTTGGGCCATTGTTTATAATTAAAGAACAAAATGCTAATTTATTTGAGAAATAGAGAATTTGCCTTGCAAACTTATTGCCTGTTATCTTGCACATGATCTCACCACCATCATCTTAAGGGAAATTCAGGAAGGGTAGTAAACCCTGGACTTTCCAACAATGTCCATCAACAAATTAAACAAATCAGGATCAAACCTGGTAACATGGTACTGTTATGGACAAGAGAGAGAGAAACTGAACTTCTTTATCCTCTCCCCACCTGAGATGTTTTTGAATAATTTTTGAACTAGACTGTGGCGTGTTTCCCCAATCCCCCAGTCTGAGTGATTCAAATTAATAATTACTCTGAGCAAACTTGCATTATGATTAACTCAAAGTTAGAATGCCCAGGGGGAGTAAGGGGGAATGTGTTCGCACACACACACGTGCACATACACGTGCACACACACACATGTGCGTGCTTATGCATATATATTCACACACACACAAGCATGCATGCACACAGATACACATCCATGCACACATACATGCACACACACTGACATGCATGCACGCACACATGCATGCACACACACTGACATGCACACATGCACACATACACACACGTGCATGCACACAGGCACCCACATATACATGCATGCATGCATATTGACATGTATGCACACACACACAGATACCCACTTATGCGTACACACACACACAAGTAGCAGAAAAGAGGGACAAGCAACAATAGTAAAGAACTACAAAAATGAATACTGGCACGTGATCTCCAAAGTTTGCGATGTCGAAGTCTGGTGGGTGTTTTCTTTGTGATGGAGTTCGGTCCAGGTGAGCTCCTGATTGGAGACAGTAATGTGACAATCCTAGAAGTGAATGATGCTGTACCCCGCTGGGGTTTCGGTGCTTAGACCACTTGGCAGGCAATGATCAGAGAGTTTTAAAATGAAACCGGCTTTGAGGAGATAGGTAATGACTGAATGGACAGCCAAGAATTTCTGGAGTTCTTCCCGATGGTGTTAAAGCAGAAATCTGAGATGTCAGGCTGGAAATGAAACATTAAAATGATCCAAAAGGGGAGGTGCGTTGGGTCTTGTGACATGGCCCATCAATAAGTTAATTGCAGTTCGTAAGCAGTTTCTGTTTTCTTGGCCAAAATTAATCGTTTCTCTTAGGAGTGAAATGGTGGCTATTAACACCTCTTCAGGTATAATGAGTTTCAATGTCTCTGTCTTTGTTATCGTACCTCTGGGGAAGTAAGTTCGTCCGCTAATTGTCCAGTATCATGGTTGTACTGTGGTCTTACAGTTGGCTGTGAGATTCCACAATGGTGGAACTCTTTCGTTCTTATAGTCTCTGTTGGAACATTCCAGAACAGATCTTGTGAATCTAGTGAGTCATATGACCTGTATCAGCCATTTTGTGGCCCAGCAGCTATACATTTTAGAATAGCAGAAAATATTGAAGTTTTGATGCAAGCAGGTTTGATTTATTTTCATGTCTTATTGACAGAACAGTATTCTAGTCATGGAAGGTTTGATTGCAGAGTATTAAGAGAGTACGTGCCGGGAGAGGGAGAAGATCAATTTCAGGAAGACTAAAGATCTGGCAGAAGGCAAAAAAAAAACTGAAAGTCATGAGACAGAGAAGCGGAAAATGGAGAGAGGTGGGAAAAGGAGAAAGCCAGAATAGAAAAGGGACATGAGTATGAAATAACTCCTCAGAGGCTGGTGTCTCTTCACCAGCTTCCCTTTACATACAAACTCTATTCCACTCCTAGAGTGCTTCAGGGACAATATCAGATTTAAGAGTGCCAATGGACCTGACACTCCCATTATATACAGGTGAGGCTCCCTGATTGGGCAGGCAATTAAAAGTCTATTTATTAGTCATATGTAATGCTTACATTAACACTGCAATGAAGTTGCTGTGAAAATATGGTCTCAGAGAGGGATTTCATACTCCAGGGGGCCTCGTTGAAGTCATTACAGGGTGCAAGGCCAGAAGGATGGGAAAAGAGAGATAACAGTAGAAACAGGAGATCAAACACGCACAGTGCAAGGGAGAGGGCAAACCAGGAAATTGTCTCAAAGTGAAAATAGGAAAATGAAGGTCCTGTGGTCTACTCTCCCCTCAATGGGAGAGGAGGATTTTCATCCCAGTGTCAAACAAGAATCAATGCAGAGGCTGTTCCCCACAATCTGCAACTTGATAAAGGAGCATATAGAGTTCTATAGGTTTCAGAACAGAAAAAAAATCCCAGTGTCAAGACCACTATGTTAAATTCAAAAACGTTCCAGCTAATTCATTGCCAGTATAGCGAGTTTCATTTGTTTTGAGTTGATTTGATTTACTATTGTCACATGTATTAGTATGCAGTGAAAAGTATTGTTTCTCGAGCACTATACGGTCAAAACATACTGCTCATAGTAAAGAAAAAGAGAGGGTGCAGAAAGTAATGTTACAGCCACAGCTAAGTTACAGAGAAAGATCAATTTAAGGGATTGAATTAAAGCATTATTACAGAGTTTAAAAGAGTTAGAATAGAAATTCAAAAGCATAGAATGAGAGTAAAAGATAATATTAGCTGGTATGCTGGGCATAGTTGCGAGAAGATGCCTCGCTCTGGCATCATAAATTATCATCTAGTGAGAATGAGTATTAATTTTCAGTATTTCTATTGTAATTACAACACAGTACTTTAAATCAATAATTAGAAAACAGTCACCATTGACCCAGACAATCTGTTCATCCAATTGATAGTTTGTACTGAAGCCAGAGGATACACTTAGCTAACAAAATGTGACAGGTCATTTCAAATGACAAATGCTAATCACAACACCACTTACAAACTGAAGTGATACAGAAGGTAAATGTTGACAGCTTTTCCTTTGGGCTTTTCCTGATGCAGGAATATTCAATGTAATCACAGAGCGATCTTAAAAGGTAATAAATGCATCTCCGAGGGGTATGAAGTCCCTGACTGGATGAGCATGAGAGGAACCGATATTGCTAAATTCTCCTCTGAACTGCAGACAATTTTAGAATGTCAAACAAGCTCCTATAGGCTGCTTTCTCAAATGTGTTGTGGAATAAAAAAATAGCACCAGCTTAATCCTCCTGAAAACCCTGCCAGGCTCTGCTCCACTGCAGGTGAGTGGAGTCAAGGGAAAGTGGTTAACCCCCAAACCACTTATCTTAATTTCCATCCCAAACCCACCCTGAAGTAACCACCTCCAATATACAAATGGTTGTTTGTACTTCAGCAAGGCACCCCTGAGGTAGGTACCACTGTGCTACTAATGGCCAACTTTCCCTGGATATCACTCTCCTGGTATTTTGGAGGTTAATCAGGACTTTGGCTGCTGACCTACTCAAAGTGCTGATTTACACTAGGGACATAGACTTTTCCTTTGAGAATCCGTCTTTTATGAAGTAGAAGAGATTGACATGGTAGAAGCTGGATAAGAGGCTCTAAAAGCAAGATTTCCCAGAGGACAACTCTTTTCATGCAGGTAACTACTCAGCAGCATATACAGATAAGATGGTCATGCTTAAAGCCATGATGTGAAGATGCTGGCGTTGGACTGGGATAAGCACCGTAAGAAGTCTCACAACACCAGATTAAAGTCCAACAGGCTTATTTGGTAGCACAAGCCACAAGCTTTCAGAGCACTGCTCCTTCGTCGGGTGAGTGGGGAGTTCTGTTCACAAATAGGGCATGTAAAGACACAAACTCAGTTTACAAAATAATGGTTGGAATGCTAATCTTTACAGGTTATCAAGTCTTAAAGTCACAGACAATGTAGAAGACTTGAATATTATTGCACTTTTTGTGAAGGCCATTTTGAAATATGTGTACTGTTCTTTCAGATAGTCTATGAATAAAGCCAATGTTTTGCAATAAAAAGAAACTATCCCACTACTCCTACAAGGTTCTCCTTCACTGAGATGAGGTTGAGCGGTGGAGTCCGGATTGTCTCAGGAGGCTATAGTTCAAGTGAAGCGGCTGCCCTGGAGGGATTAGTTTCTGCCAGCCTTTCTCTCACAGTGACGAGAGCTATGTGCCTGAAGCTCCTTTATATCCTTTGGAAGGTGGGGTTGGGAGGGGTGGGGGGGGGGAGACCCTGAGGAAGCAGTCCCATTGCTCATTGCTACACTTTGCAGCGACCGTGACATTTGTTATTGCTCCTTCCAACATTCAATTTACTAAAGCCGGCACCAAATCTCACCCAAAAAGATTGGAGGAAGATAAGACACACATTTCTCATTTCAATAAAACATGAGCATAATCATTATAGAAACATCAGAGGAAATGGGCAATAGTCCTCATAACGCAGGAAAGCATTAAGGGATGGTGACATTGAGACACAATTCATTCCAGTCTGATTGAAAATTCTGGAAAGATGATTACTTTTGAAAAATGACTCCACACATTTCACAACTCTATTGGAAATGACTGCTTCATTTCACCCTGTAGATGCTGATTGGAGGGACACTGCATCACCCATGTCTAGATATGTTAAATAATTTTATTTTGTTGCAAAAAATGATAAATGTGCACATTAAAGTGGGTTCCTGAAGGAAAAAGAACAGCTTTCAAACATTCTTTGTCCACTTATAAACAACTGATATTATAAAAGCTTTCTTAAATTGCATAGTTACCTTCCAATGTTTTTAATAAGATTGGAATCCAGAGAAGTGGGAAAGTGAAAACACCAATTCATTTTATTTAAAAATAGTCACCAATTTGGAAGAAATCAACATAATTTGCATCATTATCATAGAAATGACAGCGAGAATTCAACCATTAAAACTATACTGCATAAAATTAATCTCAAATTAGTTAGTATATACACCTACTTATCTTAACTTAGATATTAATCCATTTAAAATAAATTCAACTCTAACTAAAAATAGTTTGTATTTTCATATTTATGAATTTCTGTTATTTTCATTTTAAGCATTTACATATGAAGTTGTTAAAATTGAATACGTAAGACTAGAAATCGCTACTTGTGCATTGAGCATGTATTGACTGAATGTAGCTTCAGTTTTTCCCATGTAATTAAGACTGAGATATTGAGGGTTAACTTGCTTGAGAGAAAATATGTGCAACAGGAGATCCAACAGAACATAATGGCATTAGTCTAATGCTGAGTGAAACAGATAACAGGCACAATGGGAGAATGTTGGTGAATGCTTACACCACTTCTATAGCGGTCTTCTACAGATATTCAAACATGTTGGGACTATCACATATGGACAACCTTTGGATTCAGATTTATTAGCTGGCCAAAATCTTGCTCATCAGGAGATCAGTGCACATGTTGCGGGTGTTCCCAACAGTTGAACTGTGCCTGTAGGAGTCACCTATATTGCAGTTGACCCTGAAGGTGGTGGCACTGTCACATTTCTTTTTGGCCTCAGTCTTTGTGCTCTGCTTAGCTGCAGTGACACAAATGGGTGAATTCAATGGGCAAGTTACCAGTAGGACACCATGCAGCATCTGCCTTCTTATCCATCCAATTCTTTATAAGTGCTTACAAGGGCATGAAGTGATTAACATGGTCAACCGGCTACTTGTGAGTCTTATCTTCCTGGTCAAGCAACCATACAGTTAAATCATCTGGAACTAGTCCCAGAAATCTATCCCTTATCATTAAATACAAAGACCTCATCATTTCTTGAATTTTCACATTCGAGTCAAAGCTCCTTAGTTTCAATGCCATTCTTTGTCTGTAGTGAACAGATTTTTTCATAGCCTCTCATCTTTGCCTCCATGCTTCAATTATTAAATCTTATGTATCAAGATTGGCACAACCTACAGTTTCATTTATCATGCCACTTGTTAAGAAAGGTGAGTGGAGGAAACCAGGGAATTATTGACCTAATTATCTGATGTCTGTTGTCAGGAAATTATTACAGGCTATAATTAAGGATAGAATATCTGTACACTTTGAAAATTTTACACTGATCAGGGAGAGCCAGCATGGATTTGTCGATCGTGGCTGACAAATCGGATTGAATTTTTATAAGAAGTAACTGAGATAATGGACAGGGGAATGTCAATGGGTTTTATTAATATGGATTTCCTGAAGGCACTTAATAAAGTTCTTCAGAGCTCAATAGCTAAAACTGAAGTTCATTGTGTGACGATATTGTGCTATTAATATATTTTATGTTTTGGGGAACTACTCAGTTTCAGTGTTTTCCTGCAAGGGAGTCAGTTTGTCTGGGGGGAATGCAGCAGATGCTTGAGAAAGTGGGATAATAACTCATTTTAGTTAGGAATGTGTTACTTTGTAGAAGATTTAATGCATTTTTGCTTACTTAAGTTCTTCTGGGATTTCAGATTAGGTCATGAGATCTACAGTTAATGGGAGGAACTCAGTCTATAGCAAGGATTCTGCACTGGTTTTGATTTCAGCTTTGGAGTTGAGTTCTGGCTGGGAATTGCTTAAAGTCAGAGGTTTTCTGTAAATTGCTAAAACTCATTCCCTCTCTTCAAAAGTTCCATGTCTGTTAACAAAGGTTAAAGCAAGTCTGCCTGGATTTGCTACCTTTTTAAAGTGGGGTTTAGGTCTATAAGAGAAATATTGCTAAATTGGAAATTTTAATTATTCATGTGATGGAGGCATCGCTGGCTGGGCAAGCATTTGATGCCCATCCTAATTGCCTTTGAACTGAGTTACATTTTTTTAAGGGCATTTGAGAGTCAACCACACTACTATGGGTCTGCAGTCACATGTAGGCCAGACCAGCTAAGAACAGCAGATTTCTTTCCCTGAAGAACATTGGTGAACCAGATGGGTTTTACAATAATTGACAATGGTTTCATGGTCATCATCAAACTTTTAATTTCATGTTTTTTTATTAAACTCAAGTTTCATCATCTGGTGTGGTGGGATTCAAATCTGGGTCCCCAGTGCATTATCCTGGGTCTCTGGATTACTAGTCCAGTGACAAGACATCTATGCCACTTTCTCTGTTTCCCAGCCTAAGCTCAAACCCACCCATTTCTAGCATTATTGTGGCTGGAAGTTGGGCAGACAGTCAATCCGATTCAAGGTGGGTCCAAATCTCATTGACATTCTTCTTTAGGACTTTTATTATTGTTGTCCAGGTTTCCCAAGGATCAGATCATCCAGCAACTTCCTCAAGATGAGGTGGATTCAATACTTTCAAACCTAACTCTTGGATCCAGGTTCCTGCCTGAGGAGCCTTTGAGCTTGGCTTTCCCCATCCCCAGTGATCTCCACCCCAAGGGAGGGAGGATTGCAAGCGGCAATCCTCCACACCCTCCTGCTAATGCCTTTCCACCCTACCCCAATCCTCAAATGACTCCATCCCTCCTCCCCAAAACCTGTCTTGTCAGGATCTGACCCCTCACCTCCCCACACACATTCCCTGCTTCCTCCTCCCAACCCCTAAACCATGCTCCCTGCTCTGCTCAACTCCCCCTCCCCAGTTGCCCTCCACACACCTCTCAGCCTGTCGATCAGCCTGCGGTTCTGGGCAGGAAACTAAACACAGACATCAGAGACTTAACCATGTGGGAAAACCCCAAAATGTGAGTTCCCCTGACTTTCTGACTGGTCTGCTCTCCACGGATCAGATCAGTTAGAATTCTGCCTTATGTTCCAAACTCATCTCTCATTCTTTTTTTTCTTTACATTTGTATTAGCCACTGTCTCATTTCCAGGTACTTATGGAACTAAGTTCCAGAACTCCCTTGGGTGAGGCAGTGGTGCAGTGGTATTGTCACTGGACTAGCAATCCAGAGACCCAGGATAATGATCTGGGGGCCTGGGTTTGAATCCCACCATGGCAGATGGAGAAATTTTAATTCAATAAAAAAAAATTTAAATTAAGAATCCACTGGTAACCGTGAAACCATTGCTGATTGTTGTAAAAACCCATTGGTTCACTAATGTCCTTTAGGGAAGGAAATGTGTTGTTCTTCACCGCTCTGGCATACATGTGACTCCAGATCCATAGTAAGAAGTCTCACAACACCAGGTTAAAGTCCAACAGGTTTATTTGGTATCACAAGCCTTTGAAGAGTTCTGGAGTGTTGTGAGGCTTCTTACTGTGCTCATCCCAGTCCAACGCCAGCATCTCCACATCATGGCCACTGCCAGATTCACAGCAATGTGGTTGACTCTCAAACGTCCTCTGAAATGGTGGCAGTTAGGAATGGACAATATATGCTGGACCAGCAAGCAATGCTGCATCTGTAAAATGAATAAATAAAAAAACTCCTAAAATAGTTTCTATAAACCAGTGTTACTTACTGCAAAAGTCATGGGATTCCAGAATGCATTCAATTTCATCCAGGTGCCCAGCGGGCATTCAGTGTGGTAAATTCCATTGAGCTTCATTGATTTCTAAGATTCCTGGAGTTCTCTACACCTCACACTCCAGTTTACACTTAATAGCCAACCTGACAATTTTTTAAAGAAATGAAATAGATATTTAATTCAATACAGCTCAGAGAAACATCTACCAAAAGATATGATGAAAGTTGCCTGAATGGCTCTTCAATGAGAACATAAATGATGAAGAGAAGCAAATATAGCAAGTGGCCTTTCCTTGATCTTACATCGATACTGGAATTTGAATAATGGGATATTTTCAGAGCTCCTGCAGCATTGGGCTCAGTGAGTCAGCACATGAACTGCTCCAAAAGAATCCACTCTTCTTGGCTGAAAGAAATGGAAAATCTTTCTTTATGCAGCAAGTTTTTTTTTGCCTGGTTCCCGGAAAAGAAACTGGGTTAACCATTCGTGGCAAGGTCGCCGAGGAATCCGGCAGACCCACCTCCCTTACCATGCTCCCAGCTAACATATTGTCATGTTAGGGAGGCAGGGGCGGAATGGAATCGGGCCCACCACCAATGGAAGCCGGCCCCAGGCAGCAACAAAGGCAGCCAGCTGGCATCTAAGGCAGACTGGCACACTGGCCTTTGTTTGCTGAGACATCGGCCAAGTTTAACGCTGATCATTTCCTCAAAACCATCACCAGCCTCACCAAACCACCCCCGTCCCCCCCCACCCCCCGTCCGATCCCCACCCACTGTACATGTCTCCTCCATTCCCATTCATAACCCCCTGCTCCCCCCCCCACCCCCCTTGTGTCCCATGCCCTGTCCATGCCCCCTGCACAGTGGTTAGCACTGCTGCCTCACAGCACCAGGGACCCGGGTTCAATTCCAGCCTCGGTCACTGTTTGTGTGGAGTTTTCACATTCTCTCCGCATCTGTGTGGGTTTCTTCCCACACTCCAAAGTTGTGCACATTAGGTGGATTGGCCATTATCCCTGGGTGTCATGGGGACTAGCTAAGGTAAATACATGGGGCTACGGAGATAGGGCCAAGGTAGGATTGTTGTCAGTGCAAGCTCGATGGACTGAATGGCCTCCTTCTGCACTGTAGGGATTCTATGATTGCATGATTCCTTGCTCCCTCATTCACCTCATGCCGAATAAACCGAAACCAGATTGAAATTATAGAAGAGATCCCAACAAAAGATTATTTCAGATAAATATGAAGTATATAGATATTGGTGGCACAATGGCACAGTGGTTGGCATTGCTGCCTCATAGTGCCCGGGACCTGGGTTCGATTCCTGGCTTGGGTCACTGTCTGTGTAGAGATTGCACATTTTCCCTGTGTCTGCATGGGTTTCCTCCAGGTGCTCTGGCTTCCTCCCACAATCCAAAGATACACCGGTTAGGTGGATTGGCCATGTTAAATTGCCCCTTAATGTAGGGTAAATGCATGGGGTAATGGGGGTAGGATTGTGATTGGAGCAGACTCAGTGGGCTGAATGACCTCCTTCTGCACTGCAGGATTCTAGCATTCTATGATTTTATGAAAATTCCCAAATGTCTACAATTGATATTAAATATTAATTCCAAACGCAGCATCAAAATTATCTTTTATTGATGTCAAACGATGTATGATGTACAGAGTTGGAATCATGTGCAGTGCACTGTTTTAACAAGGATGGGTTGGTGCACTATAACAATACTCAGCAGGGGCTGCCTGAGAAGAACAAAAAATGTTTTGATTAACCAGTAAAAGGTCTTTCATTAGCTCAAAAATTGGAAGACGTAAAGCATAAAATAGCAGAACTATGAGCACAGCCCATGGTGTGTCGATGTGTTATTCATCAGTCAGGGCCCATGAATGAATCAAATATGTGACAATATAAGCATTATGGCTCAGCGTTGAGTACCTGCCAACCACATAGCATTTTTACTGGCAGCTCCTCTCTCCCAGCCCTGAATCTGAAACCAAGCAATCTGGGTTACTATAATACAGGGAATATTTACACAACTAATATTCAATTTAGACACGTCCAGCCACTGTTTGCTTTTTGCTCAATGTTTGTTACCTGACAGTCTGTTTGAATATGAAAGCTGGGCCATCTACAAATTTCAGTCTGTGTACAATAATCAAATGAAAAATAAATGTGCACAATGAAGTGGGATGTTAATGAAAGTTACAGATTACTGAAAGGCCTGGGTAGAGTGGAAGCGGAGAAGATGTTTCCATTAGTAGGCAAAACGAGGATCCGAAGGCACGGACTCAGAGTAAAGGGATGACCCTTTAGAACCGAAATAAGGAGGAATTTCTTCAGCCAGAGGGTGGTGAATCTGTGGAATTCATTGCCACAGAAGGCTGTGGAGGACAGGTCATTGAATGTAGGTATTGAGGTAGATATGTTCTTGATTGGGAAGGGTTACAGGGAAAAGGTGAGATAATGGTGTTGAGAAACATATCAGACTTGAATGGCAGAGCAGACTTGATGGGCCGAATGGCCTAATTCTGCTCCTATATCTTATGGTCTTGTCTTATGAAATTCATACAGTACTTCAGGATGTTAAAGGTTAACCCACAGGATGCTGAACATTTCTGCTGGTGCGGTGATGGAGTTAGGAGCTGACAAAGTCAGAATAAAGTATGTTGGATTGGCTACCCAATGGGATCTCATTTCCAAGCAATCCTGCTGGAGGCTGGATCAATATGGCAGAAGCCATTGCCCACCAATGGCAGGTTACCAATTATGCCATTAATGGACGAACTGGGGGAAACATCATTGCACCCTATCAACATCCTGGGGGGGTTACCATTGACCGGAGACCTAACTGGACAATCCTTGGAAATACTGTGGCTACAAGAACAGATCAGAGGCTTGGAATGCTCTAAGTAATTCACCTCCTGATGCCCCAAATCCTGTCCTCTATCTACAAGACACAAGTCAGGAGTGTGATAGAATACTTCCCACTTGCCTGGATGAGTACAGCTCCAACAACACTCAAGAGCCTTGACACCATCCAGATCAAAGCCCACTTGATTGATACCCTTTCCATACACATTCATCCCCACCCTCCAAAACTGATGAATAGTGGCATCAGTGTGTATCATCTAGAAGATGCACTGCAAGAACTTACCAAGGATCCTTCAGCTTCCAAGCCACTCCCACTACCATCTAGAAAGACAAGGGCAACAGATGCATGGGAACATCACTACCTTGAAGTTTTCCTCTTAAGTTGCTCGCCATCCTGACCTGGAAATATATCACCATCCCTTCACTGTTGCTGGGTCAAAATCCAGGAACTCCTCCAGCAGCACTGTGGGTGTACCTGCATCACATGCACTGCAGAGTTTGTAAAAGCAATGCACCACCATCTTCTGCAGGGCAACTAGGGATGGGCGATAAATCTGGCCTGGCCAGGGATGCCCACATCCCATAAACGAATAAAAAGAGTATGAATGGCAGGCATACTGAGGCTGGAGTCAGAATTGAATGGGGAAAGGCCACCCAGTATTCATCAATGCCTTTTCAGACTGAACCCCATATAGATCACTGGGATATGATGCAAGCCATTCCTTGGAATGAATCTTCATCCACAATGATTGTCTAACGTCTGTAGCCATGCATAAGATTAACTTTTTTTTGCAATTCTGTAAAGAACTTTGTCATGTTGAGGCAGCCTCGCAGACTCCTGCCTCCCTTAGCAGTGCTCCCCTTCCCAGCAACCCTGCAGAATTGTCTTCCCACTTCCTTGGTCTGCCCACCCCATACTTGATTGATGGAGGCTTCAGGAGGTGGCTCCATGATGGGCCACCTCCAGGAAGATGGCGAGTGACTTCCTGCCAGGGCCTCTCCTGGATTCCCAAGCTGGAGGCCAGTGTGAGGATCGCGAAGTAACCAGGGAAATGTTGGCCGTTGTTGCTCAGTTTTGTTGTGTAGAAGCCCATTATGTTGTAAAGCTCCGTGACCAGCAGAGGCAGATTGTGCGGATGAATACATGTCACACCTTCAGGAGCAGCCATTGGAAGAACTTTAGAACTAAACAGTAGATACAAAGCATCACTGACAGATTTTACTGATTTATAGCTTTGGAGGTGATGATGTTAGATCTGCAATTCAAATGATTGGAAAGTAGAAGCAAGATTATGAGATGATTGATGGAAGATTAATTGTCAGCAGTTTAAACACTTGTATTGCACACAGTCTGTCCCAATGAGCTTCAGATAAAACATGATAAAAGACGGCAAAGTAAACACTGGGTCCTAAATTTATAGAAGGTAAAAGAGAATGCTTTAATGTACGATTTTCATCTTACAGTGAAACTATCAGAAGATAATAAAAATTATAAAACAAAAAAAATTATAATGCAATGTGCATATTAAAGAAAGAAGCTCAAAAAGCACTATGTGAATATTGGCTTACTCATGTTTGATGTCTGAATATTAACCATTCACTCAGAACAAATGAGTATTAAATAAACATGCTCAGTGCAATGCAACACTTGCAAATAGAACATCTTCCAAAAGTGTTTCACAGACAGGTAATCAAAAAATAATGAATCGCAAGCCAAAAAATGGGACATTTGGACTGGTGAACAAAAGCATGGTCAGCAATGGGAGTTTTAAGAAGGATCCTAAAGAAAGAGATGGTAGTGGATATAGTTCAGCAAAAAAAGCTCTTAGGTATCTGAAAGCAGAGAGTAGGTAAAAAGGAGGACCTGAGGCCATGAACTTTGGGAGCGATGTTGAGACAAAATGGGAATTCCAAGCCTGTATTTATCGATGATAAACTGGCATTTTAGCATTTGGCCTCCAATGAGGCCATTTAGGAACGGCAGTCAGGCGCCTGATGCTGCCACCCAACTCAGAGGGCCAGCAGCCTTGAGAGATGCAGGCAGCAGACCTTGAGGACATAGGTGGACATGATAAACTCAGGATGGCTGGAGGGTAACTCCCCTGCCAACGCCTCCCGGAGAGAAGGTGGGGGGCAACATTTGGGGATTGTGGGGTCTGTCTTTCTGCCTGCTGGGCCTCTGAGTCTGATGGTTCCCCAGGCAGTCACAAGGAGGTCATCACATTGTTCTTGGCCAAATGCATCAGCCCTAATTAGTGACCCTTAGTAGGGGTTTTAACTTTGCAAATAGGCCATCGGTTCCAGCTATCCGTCTCACAGACTGCCTTCTGTCCACCACTGAGAAACCTCCCCAAGGCTGTATCGAGAAATGTCCTATATGGTTTCCCGCTATTTTACTGGAGAGTTTCACCCAGCTGAGCGATGGAGGATTGGCATTGGGGGAGGATAGTGTAGTCAGCTATCTCAAACACTGCAGAGAGGCTGAAGTGAGAGAACACAGCGTGACCCCCCCCCCCCCCCATGATGCTCAGTGGCATTAGCATTGCTAAATCACTCACCAGTAACATTCCGGGGGTTATTACTGACCATAAACTTAATTGGACCAGCCATAAGTAATATGGCTACAAGATTAGATAAGAGGCTGGGACTTCTGCAGTGAGTAACTCATCTCCTGGCATCTCAAGGCCTGTCCACTATCTACGAGGCAGAAGTCAGGATTGTGATGGAATACTTGCCTGGATAATTGCAGCTCTAATGATACTCAAGAAGTTCCATTCCCCTCCCCCTAGGGATTAGAAACGCATCCTTCACCTTTAAACATTCACTAGCTTCACCCACCAATCCAAAATGGCAGCGATGTGTACCAGGTACACTGCAACAACTTGCCAAAGCTCTTTCAATGGCACTTTGCAAACTTACCACCTTTACCAGCTAGAAAAACAAGGGTAGCAGATGAATGATACCACCACCTGCAAACTCTGATCCAAGTTACACAGCATCCTGATTTGGAACTATATCACTGTTTCTTCACAGACATTTGGTCAAAATCCCAGAACTTACTCCCTAACAGGAGTAAGGGAGTGTACCTGCACCACATGGACTGCAGCAGCTAAAGAAGTTGCTCACTGCCATTTTGTCAAGGACAATTAGACATAGGCAATCAATGCCAAAGAGGTCCAGATCCCATAAACATATATATCGAAAAAGTTTAAACAAGAACACAGGCAGAAAGGAGAGTAAGAGATTGGAAGAATAATAAACTAAATAGGGTAGAAGGCAGGGGAGATTAAATGACAAAGGTATGATGGGGCAAAACAAAGCAAAAGCATTCAAATAAGTGACTATGCGCAGTGCAAGAGAGATTCATAGTCTGAGAGCATTAACTATGTACAATTCAAATCAGCCTTATTCTTCCATATCCTTTACAAACCCGAGTGAGAGTGCCGTGGAAGAACATCACAAAATGAATGTCTGCTGTATGAATTTTTGCAAAATTGCATGTCTGTGAGTGTTTAGGAGAAGCATTGTTTCCTATCTCTGCTTTTCAATTTGTCTTTCTACATGAGGCTGATTTTGATGTCTGGCCTGATTTGTTTTTCAATGTGAGCTGGCTTTAGCTGCTAGCATTGTGACTGTTCAATCATAACATTTTCTGAAGACTTACAGTGATCTCAAGCATAGGATGGCATTTCAGTCGAAAGCTGCATTGCTGCAGATGCCACTGAAATTGTGATGTTACACTGAGGCCAAGGTTCTCTGATCTCATCCGTGGCTGGGGCTCTCCGGTCCCCCTGAGTGAATGGTGATTTGCCTGAGTGCCAAATTCTTGGTTCTTGCTGGCAGTGATGGCAAGTCATAGGGAATGGAGAACTCAATCTCTGAAAGTGAGTTCAGGCAGATGTAGGAGATGCCATGGCACAGTCTTGACAAATGTTCTACACCCAAAACATTAATTGCTCTGCATTCTCAGCAGTTGCTCACTGGCCTACTATATGTTTCCTTGTACTTTCTGTTTTCTATTATTTTTTGCACATTGGCAATCATATATGTAGCATAAGGATACCTGGCATAGCAAAAATTAATGTGGGATTGGGAACCACTATAACCCATAATGTAATGTAATGTAAAGAGCTAAACTGCAATGTGAGCCCATTGATGAGGAACATTCCAACCACAGGGGATTTTCAATCCCCACAAGGATCCCAGCAGACTGCATGGAAAAAGAAAAGCCAGGTTCATACCGTAAATGAATGGATGAACATTCCCTCTGCAAAGAATGGGACAAGCTGGTAGTCCACAGAGTAGATAGGGAGTTAAAGTTCAACTCTAAGGAGTAAGCAAAGTATATTCAAAGACAACCAAGAGCCAGAAACACAGGCCACAACTCAAATTCCAAATCAACAAAGGTTCCCCAAATCAGTGGAGCCTATCACTCCTACAAATATGACCAGAATGAGATCTGCAAGAATTCTCAAGCCTCCAGAATTTGAATTTATAAAGTCAGAGACTTCAGGTGGGACAAGAAGGGGTAGCATGATTGTAATGTAAATACTTTAGGTAAATTTGGGGGAGGGGAGGGATTGGTATGGCGAGGTGTAGTGTCAGCATATCTGGTGTAACAACGGTTAATGTGGGAATTGGAGACATTGCTAGCCATGGTATGACATAAAGGGACATATGAACTGATGCTAGTCAGTTGTCAATGGGATAGACACTTGTGTGGAAACCAGCATGGAGTTAACTCACAACTTGGGCTAAACCCAGTATATACGTACATAGTTACACATTCTCAATAAACACTTAATGTTCAGCCATACAAGACTCAAAACCTTTTCCTGTGACCTATTGAACATACAACATATGACAAGACATGACTTAGAGCAATGATTATATGACAATACGTGCCTCAGAGCAACAACTATACTTAGTTGTAAAGTAGCTTGGAATGTCTTGAAGGCAAAAGACATGATATAAATTTGTTAAGGTTTAGCTCACATAATGAATCATCTATTTCACCTAGAGGCAGTGCAGAAACCAGAAAAATGTAGCTGGTTAACTTTATGAGAGGGAAAGAAGAAAAAAGAGGGGTCCTAAACTTCAAAATGACAATACTCAATGGATCTTACAGATATTTAACAGAAAACACACCCAAAATAATATTTTTGGTTATTCCATGGGAGCAGGACAAGCTAAGGCAAGTTCGGAGTTATGAAAAGATAAACTTAAGACTGACTCAGGGGTATTGTTTTACACAGCTGTGAATAGGAGGTTGGATGATGCCGGGACACTTGTCTCATTCACAAACAGGTGGAAGTCATATTGATAAAACATTGGTAGTTTGGTATTCTGAAAGAAAAGTTCCCCAACAGTTTGAAAAGTTAAAGGCAAAATACTGCAGATGCTGGAATCTGAAACAAAAACAGAAAACGCTAGAGAAACTCAGCAGGTCTGACAGCATCTGTGGAGAGAGAATTGAGCCAGCTTTTCGAGTCAGAATAACACTTCATCAGAAGCTAAAAAGCTTCCTATGATTATTCCTATCAGAGGGGAAGGAGTCACAAGATACTCTGCAACTTCCTTTCTGCCTCTGCTTGATGTTCTAACATTAATCCACAGACAGGTATTCCAGTTGTGCCTCGATCTGATGTTGTGGTTCAGACAATAATAATGATGGTAGAGTAAGGGAGTTGTTCGATACAAGACAAAGCTTTGACGAGGATGAGGAGGGAACAACAGACACTGACAATGGAGTGAGAACTGAAATTAACAAGGTTGCAGGCAGCACTTAGATGCTCATGAACACTTATTAAATTACATGTTATCTATACCTTTCATTGTGTTTTTAATAATCTCCCAAGCAAGGCTGTCTGGAAAAAAAAATCTAGAAACTAGAAGACAAGTGTGAGGGGACCAAAGCATCACCTGTAATTTTTTTTATGAAATAGATATTGATATCCTCATGGCTATTTTAAAAAAAAGCTAAAAACTGAGCAAAGACCTTTTCAAAATAGCAAAGTTATGTCTGTCCGCAATGATCAAATAAGAGGAGCTACCTGGCAGTGTGGAGAAAACTTACACCTCACTATTTCAGTAGAAACTCAGTTTCACTCAGAGGGTGGTGAGTGAGTGGAATCGGCTGCCGTCGGTGGTGGTAGAGGAGAACTCGCTGGGGTCTTTTAAGAGACTTCTGGATGAGTACATGGGATTTAATGGGATTGAGAGTTATAGATAGGCCTGGTAAGTATGGATATGTTCGGCGCAATTTGTGGGCCGAAGGGCCTGTTTGTGCTGTAGTGTTCTATGTTCTATGTTAAACACTAAAAACCCCACTGTGGATGGCAAAGCCCAAATTCAAAGACAGCTATACAACTGCATTTCATAACCCAGGTTGGCCAACCACAGACCTTCCTGGTCACCTGAATCTTCTGTGAAGCTGATCCTGGAGGGCCTCCTGTATCCTACAATGCCACAGCATCATTTCTGCCTGGCTCTACCTCTAATGTCTCCGGTGTCACATTCACCAACTTTTCACTGAGTTGGTGTTCCATTTTCCACCACTTAAAATTCATTAATATTATTTATTGCAGTTTCCCTTTAAGTGATGCAGCTGGTTCTTACCAAAAGCAAACTCAGTCTACCACATACAATCTACACACTCGGAGTCTCACCAAGTACCGATATAGCCAGCAGTATGAAAAGGAAAGAAGTGCCCATACAGTCACACGCTATAATCGTGCAGTGATGCATGTGCTCCCCACTTCCACTGTGATCCCTAAGCCCAAAACACTGGGCACACACAGTCCTAGTTGTCGAAGAGAATCGGAAAATTTATAGCATCATAGAAGCTTATAGTGCAGAAGGAGGCCATTCGGGCCATCAAGTCCGCACCGACCACAATCCCCACCCAGGTCCTATCCCCATCCCCCTGACACCAAGGGACAATTTACCATGGTCAATCCAACTAACCCACACATCTTTGGACTGTGGGAGGAAACCAGAGCACCCAGAGGAAACCCACACAGACATGGGGAGAATGTGCAAACTCCACACAGATGGTGACCCAAGGCAGCAATGCTAACCACTGTCCCACCATGCTGCACATTTAAGTTAAAGTTCTGCAGAATTATAGCACTTCAGAAAATGGCACATTTCTCTAATGTGTAAATTGCACAATACTTTGAAGTAGATTCACACCAGCACAACCTGTCGGATTCTTTGTTCTTTACTTCATATTCTGACCCTTCGGGAATAGCTGTCTCGTGATGGCAAGCAACGTGTCATCTTCTTGGATTGAGTTTAAAGAAAATCTAAACAAAAGTAACCCTCTTAAAAGGTTAACGCATTTATATAGATTAAAAGAGGTGAGAATTAACAGTTCCTCAGAACCGTTCAGATTAGCATAGCGCTTTTCTCGGAACACAAGCAACTGCAGCAGATGCTGCAACTATAAAGTTCACTGATGATTCACTGCCTGAGAAGCACTTAAGTGAAATTCTAACATCTTCTCCAGCTGAGACCCTCCACTTAATTTACAGGCGCGATCTTTATCCACCATTAAAGAAAAGGAATCATGTCTGTGAGAACGATTGCACACAAAGACCAAAGCATCTAATTCCACACATTTATTCACAAGACCCACCCAGGCCTAAGGAATGGACACGCGACAGACCCTCTATTACTGAACCTGCACAGGGTCAAGGAAAGGTCACTTCACATTTTGTTGGCAACCGCCACTGGAAATATATTCAGGGCAACCTGTCGCTATATGAATTCTGGAAATTCAGGCAGGGGACTGTGTATTTTTAGGCAGCTCTCGGACCCTGCTCAAGGAATGATGCCTTTTAAACGGTGTCACTTTTCAGATTTCAAAAGGTCTTTGCCCAATCTTCATGTCGAGCACACTGATGTGGCCCTCACAAGTGTCAGTGCGTCAGTCAGTACACCTTCTTTGACTGGACATACCTGTCCAAACTCATGACAAGTTCCAAAGAAAGTCTCAAAATCAAAGTTCAACGTTTATTTATTAGTCAAAAGTATGCTTACATTCACACATTACTGTGAAAAATCCTGAGTCACCACACTTTGGCGCCTGTTCAGGTACACTGAGGGAGAATTTAGCATGGCCAATTTACCTAACCTACAAATCTTTGGAGTGTGGGAGGAAACCAGAGCACCTGGGGGGAAACTCACGCAGACATGGGGAGAACATGCAAACTCCACACAGTCACCTGAGGCTGGAATTGAACCTGGGTCCCTGGCGCTGTCAGGCAGCAGTGCTAACCACTGTGCCATTGTGCCTGGAAGATATTTGCTGTCCCCATCCAAAGCTTTCTTCCCCACCCTCTTTTCCTCATGACATCAATTTTCTAAATAAACCTGTTCGTTCTTGAAACTGTGCAGTGTTGAGAATGGACACAGTTAAGTCCCAACCAAGCTTGCAAATGTTCCAGTAAATTCACGCTGAAATGACTTTTGGATCTGGAGTACCTTCAATGCCATAGGAAAAAAACTGGCAACAAAGTCTAATGGCGAGACTACTTTAATGACATAGGGGGGAATTTTCCCATCCCAACCACCACGAGAATCGTAGCGGGCAGGAGCAGACCATGCAAAGGCCCATTAACCTCAGGCAGGATTTTTGGGTTTTTGGAGCAAAGGCGGCTGGAAATTCCTGCCGATAAAGTCAGAACAAGTTTACTACATTTCACGTGATCTATAGCAACTGACTCAAGCAGTGACTTATAGTTTAATGGGGCGAGATTTCCCCAGATAAGGCAGGACGGGGAGTGTAAAATGACTCCTCGGCTTGAAGCTTTGGATATTTTGGTTTTCAAGATTCTTTCTCTTTTTTTCTCTCTCATCTCTTGTGTTATGGAGAGGAGGCAGCTTAACCTGAACAGCCCTGATTTCTCCTCTCACCACCCGTCCATGAACAGAAAGGTGTTTTAATTTACTTCTCCCTTTAAAAGTGGTGGTTCATTTTCCAAGCCCTCAGTTTTGATATGCTCCCATTTCTATTAGCAACCCCACAGCAAACTAATCTGAACATAGGAGCAGGAGTCAGCCTCTCTGCCAGGTAAGGCTGTGTCACCATTCAATAAGATCATGGCTGATCTGATGGTAACCTCAACTCTTCATTCCCATCTACCCCCAATAACCTTTCGCCTCTTTGCTTATCAAGAATGCATCTAGCGCTCCCTTAAAAATATTCCACTCACTGTATATAAAATATTCCACAAATACCACTCACCTGATAAAGAGGCAGTGCTCTGAAAGCTCGTGCTACCAAATAAGCCTGTTGGACTTTAACCTGGCGTTGTGAGACTTCTTATTGTGCCCACCCCTGTCCAATGCCGACAAGTCCACATCATTAAAATATTCAGAGATTTTGCTTCCGCTTGTCTTTTGAAGTAGAGAAGAACTCACAGCCCTCTGAGAGGGAAATCTCTCCTCATCTCTGTCCTGCGTAATCTGAAGATAGTGTGACCATTTAGTTTTCACTCTAGCACTCTTCCCTTACACCAGTCATCTAGTTAGCGTTTCCTGCTCTCAATCACTTGCATCATGCTCAGCCACAGCAGCTCAAGGAGGAAGAGAGAGCGAAGGCATAGCACTCGATTGCCAGCCATGGGGATAGGGGTCAACCCAGTGTAATTCTGAAAGAACGTTGTAATGGGAGGTGCTATCTTTTGGATGAGATGATAAGTTGCTCAGGTAGATGTTAAAGAATCTACGGTACTATTTTGAAGAAGATTAGAGGAGGTATCACCAGTGCCTTGGTCAGTATTTTCCCCCGTATAATTTCACCGCATGTCACTGACACCCCCTTGAATGCGGGTCCCTACAGGTTGGCACTCAATCACGAATGGTTCAAGAAAACAAATCTTTACCCAAATTCAATCATCCACAACTTGTTGTTATATAATTTGTGCATTAGCTTTCTGAAACCACCAGAAATTTTTCGTGTTACTGCAATTATTTTGTCATTGCAATATCTCTTCCTTAGTTTGAGGGAGTATAAAAATAACTTAAACAATTTAGAGAGTTAGTGACAATCTCTGTTCGGATTCATTGAATCTCAAAGAAATTAAGCAGCACATTCAGTTTACTAGCCTGTCTAAGTACCAGGCCTGTTAATAGGTGCAATGCTGAACATCCATGGTTGCTCAAGATGATATTGAAGTTGAGAATGTGACAACATTGGTGCACTCACAACACAGTCAATACATATTACTGTTCAATTTCTGGTTGTGCTTGTGTTTGAAGTAGGTGGAATTAAATGGTTAAAAATCAAAGCAATGGTCAGTCTTTCAAATGAATCATCTGGCAGTGCAGAACATCATTTGAGGAAATGACTTAATCTTTAGCTGATAAAATATTATGTTTCAAAACATTTTGAAAACCAAGATTTTGTAACAGTTTCAGCCTGACAGATGGATCTAATGATGTGACATTCATTTGACAACATGAACACAAAATGGACAGCTTAGTTTCCATCTATTTGAGAACCTGTACTAACAAATGAGATAATACCATTTAATTTCAGAGTATCTTTACCAGGATTCCACAGGGGTGTAATTCCATGTAAAAATATTTTCATTGCATATTGAAGGGATGCTTTAGTTATGATGTTAAACAAAAATAACATAACATACGTCCACTTAAATGATGTTCAAAAACTGAGCATAGGCAGGTTGGGCATAGCATAGCAACAGGGCCAGATTATCTGTATTTGTTGGCTCCACTTTGCATCTAGTATACACGGATTTTTATTTCTATTTAGCCTGGGTAATTTCACAAACCTGTCCTCTTGATATATAATCTTGCCCCTAGTCTGACCAGGTCCCTGCCACAAACCCAGTTTCCTCATCAATTATTCCATTGCACTACCTGGTCACACCCACCAGCCATGTCCATCTTTGAAGCTTCAGATCCCAAACTTCCCTGACGTCGCTCCCCATGAGCATTTCCAAGTGACAATCTCCACCAATTCTTCAGGTCGTATTCTGCTGTGTCACTTAATAAATAAAACCTGGTGTTGTCAGACTTTTTACTGTGTTTACGCCAGTCCAACGCCGGCATACCCACATCGTGTCACTTAATCCCAGGTGTCAGTACAAATTCACCAACTAAGCATCCTCCTAGTTCCCATCTCCTCATTCCTGAAGCAAGTGGGGGGTTCCAAGATTGGGTTGTTCTGTCCTGGACCTTAGGTGTAGAACTTGGTTCTTAGACATACTCTGGTATCTGCTTAACACGTGTTAAGTAGTACTACATCTGACAGAGCAGACACATATTTCTTAGGCATGATTCCAACCACTCATGAGAGTCTAACACATGACTGACTCGTGTTAGTGATACATTATCTATGTCATACATTGCATATTCCATCTATTACCCTTCATACTGCAGTGGGGACCAATTTTAAATAAAACTGGAACAAATTGAGATGGAAATGGTGCAAGAATATTGGAGCAATAGATCAAAAAGGAAAGAGTTTGGAGTGGGACATCTGTTTCATAAAAGATCCCAAATGAAGCATGGAATGCTGACATATGAAGAAAGCTCAGAATTTTGGCTAGGAGGATTAAGGTTGAAAGATAATCACAATTGGCCATTCAAGGATAAGTAGTTGGGAGAACTGTGCGTAAGTGTGAATCATATGGCAGGAAACACATCAATAGGAAGTAATAGTTTTATTTGATGTAAGTAATAGTATCCTGATGACAGGAGTAATAGAGGGAGTAACATAAGCCTATTTATCACTCAATACAAAATTTACAAATACTCATACTAATTATTGGTAGTGGGAGTGCTATCTCGTCAATGTCAGAATTAGCAAGAAATAGACTTCTTGACACTGGGAGACATACTCTGTTCAGGAGGGTCTGTAAAATACATAAAAATATTTGGAATGGGAAAGAAATGCTTGATAAGTCTGTACTAATATTTAAGTGAGGAAATAATAGGTAAAAATTAGTAGGGCACTACATTATCCTACAATCCTAGCTTTTTAAAACAAAGCCTAATCAAAAAATCTATTGCAAGACTATGCAAAGTTTAACCATTTTTGCCCTTCTAGCTGATTTGTCTCTAATTGTATTGGGCTTGCTTTAATAATTCCTAATGGAGAGCCTTAGCAAATGCCCTCTAAAAGTCTAAATACACTGATATGTAGATGTCTGTAAAATCCTGCATTAAACTGAGTACACTGTTAGCTGTCGTGAACATTGTGAAATGTTTGTTTTTTTGTAGAACCACGCACACATAATTCCATTAATTAAATAACCATTAAAGCTACCTTGTTATGATAACCACGCAGGAGTCTTAAAAGCTTGGATGTGTTTGTTTTTATGGATTAGACTCTCCAATTGCTCTCAACTGCACTATTAGGATAGAGAATAGTCTGTGAAAGCCTATATATCAATTATTCAAGCACCATCCCAGGAAACAGTACATTCAATGTTCAGTAATGTTTGAGAACAGACACTGAATTTCAGCCAACGAGCCTTTTATTAACAAAGATTGCTTAAAATAGAAAACTGATGGGGGGTCTCAAGACAGAAAATTGGCATTTCTTAACCAAATACATGGCAAACCTTCAAGTATCCCTGGTAGAATGTGCGATTTTCATACACAGTAATTAAAAGTCAGGCATGTGACAATGAAAAAAATTGAAATTCCAAGTTGACCTAACTCTGAGTATTAAGTTTTGAGTTTTTTTTACTTTTATTTTTGAATTTTCTTTGCATTGCTAGTATATGCCCGCTCAGGTTTTATACATCAATTCGGAGGAAGTATGGTAAAAACATGTTTAAAAAGATATAAACATGGAAAACCATGTCGATTTAATAGAAAAATAACATATTTCCACTTTGAAATATACATATAAAACTGATTTTTTTGCTGTAATTTTGTCAGCAAATTTATCTTTGAAAAAAACTTTAACGTAGGACATGTAGAATTAAGCCAACTTCTTTCCACATTGATTCTTATGATTAAGCTTTTAATAGCACATTCAGGACAATTTATAGTCTCAGTTTTCCCAGAAATGCTGAGTGCAACATCCCTCAGAGAATTCCATCAGATCTCAGTAGAGTCAGGGAAAGAAGGGACACAACTTTTCATTAACTGCTCCAGCTGCCTCATAGTAAGTTTAAATGTCAACATGAATATCAGTGAATAGCTGAGTGGGTGAATGAGTGAATGGGTAGAGAGAAGGGTGGATAGGTGGGCAAGATAGTTGGGTAGGGTGAGTGTGCGAGGAGGTGTACCTAGCGCACAGTACTCCCAAGAAAGCTTGGAGATGAGCGTAGTGCTCAGTGAGGGATGATGGAAGGGCTGGGGAGGTGGGGTGGGGGGGGGGATGCGACGGGTTGGGGGGGGGGAGGGAGGGGAGCGGGGGGCGGTGGATAGAGGGTCATGTCACAGTAATGTCAGGAGGTGTCAAGCAAATGCTGGGGGTGTCAGGGTAATGCCAGGGTAATGCCAGAGTGCCATTTTGATGCCAGGGTGGTGCCATTTTAACTGTGCCAAGTCTCCGATTCTACTTGGACACATTTGTAGCAGATCCAGCGGAGCAAGGGATTTCCTTGGAAGTTCAAACTTCCTGGGCAATTCTTAGGGAGATCAGCACACCAGGGCCTCCACAGGGTCCCAACATGCATTTAAAAAGAAATCAACGTCTAGGGGATCATAGCACATTGCTTTCAGATGAAAGGTGTGGGTTTTGTATGTATTGTAGACTTGATTCTCAGAAAGCTGCTGTGGCCTCACTGCAATGTTCTTCTTTTAAATGAACACTAATTGTCTGTCGCGACAAGGACAGAATATGTCCCTGCATACTGTGGCCCAGAATTCAAATACTAATACTTTCTGGTACTAGCTGAGTTGCAAATGGAATGATTTACAATAGCTGGGGTCTCTATAGCGCTCACTCATTCTGCTAAAATTCTACAGTTTAATATACCTCAGCTCAAACCCATTCATTTGGTTTAAAATGTTCCTGATTGCTATTTCCCTTCAGGTTTCATAGGGTAGGTGCAGAGAAACTATTCTCTCTGTGGGAGAAATCAAGAACAAGGAGATGTACATTAAGGTTAGACTATTGAGGAGGGAAAACAAGAAGCACTTTTTGTTATTAAATTCCAAATTTGTGTTGGTTTCATTGAATTAATATAAACCGGGCTAACTGGAATCTCCAATTTCAGACACATTGAAGTACACTTTATCAAAAAATCAGGTTTGTTTTTGAGAATGCTTATGTTTGGATTTGAGCATCACATTGACCTATATCATATTTAACTGAGATCTTAGCGTTGTGACTTTAAACAGCTTAGGCCAGGAATAATTTGCCCATGCTCTATGATGTAAACAACTAAATCAGTTGGCATCAAATGTTGTTTTGTTCAGCAATTGACCACTTTTTCACTCACGGGGGAATAGGATTCTGGAATTTTGTCCGTCAGGATTAGGAATGCTGGGACAATTGGAAGTTTCAAAGCTAAGCTTGCCAGATTATTGTTACATAAGGGACATGGAGTTATGCCACTTGAGGAACAGGTCAGCCATCATGACCGGATGAAATGTCACGGTAGCACAGTGGTTACACTGCTGCCTCACAGCGTCAGGGACCCATGTTCAATCACGGCCTTAGGTGATGGGTAGTCTGTGTGGAGTTTGTATGTTCTCCTTGTATCTGCATGGGTTTCCTCCCAGTACAACGCTTTCCTCCCACGATCCAAAAATGTGCAGGTTAGATGGGATAGTGGTGGGTGCAGACTCGATGGGCCAAACGGCCTCCTTCTGCACTATAGGGATTCTATGATGTCAGCAAGAACACCATTGTGGCACATGCATAGCTCAGTGAACCAACCCAGAGACATGGGGAAGCACTGGTGCATTAATTAATGATTTGTAGCATTTAGCAGAAGTCTATGCATGGTAATCTGAAAGAGGAGCTAATTCATGACAAAGTAGTTTTTGGAGTAATAGATGATGCGTCATCAAATTACTTGCTCTCTCATGAAGGTGGTGAAGGCAATGTAATTAAATAGGCAAGCTGAGATTAGGAGAGAGGACTGATTGATAATCAGAGCGGGGGGCGGGGGTGAGTGGGCGAGGGCACCTGACCCTGGAAGTAACGTATATGGTTGAATTTGTCAATCAGAAAAGAGGGAAAATAGAGAGAAGGAGAAATGTGCAGCATGGAAAGCAATTATTGGCAGCAGGCCAGACTGGCTGTTGCTGGTAAGGAAGAGAATGGCACAGACATGGGAATGGTCCTGTCAAAGGTGCACAATGTCATTGATGCAACAGATGAAGCATTTTCAGGCAGTACGCTGCTGTAAGAAACAAAGATGGGCAGAACACAATAAAAGTTTTAAAAGGAAATAGAATCCATGAAGTTGAAGATTCACAAGACTTTGAGCTACTCTTCTTAACAAAGATTAAAAAAGTGTGTGGAAACTATGAAAGTCCAGAAATCCCGGTAGAAGGTCAGAGGACACACCTTAACTTAGACACTGAAGCAGCAATTTCAGTTCTTTCAGACACTGATCCATGGTTAAAGTTGAGTTCTTCAACCATCCTGCAAAAAGCTACACAGACCAGGAGTAATAGCACTGAACGTTCTGGGAAAATGAATAGCTACTATAAAGCACAGTGTAAAAGTAATCACTGAAGTACTGTAAGTAATTCAAGGTCAGATTTGTTTGCTTCTAAATAGAAATTTATGTATGGAAATTAATTAATCTGCAGAAGAGAAATGAATAATGGTGAAGGTCAATCAGGAGACTTCAGAGCAGAATTTCCAAAGTTACTTACAAGATTGGGAGTACTGGAAATGATGCACAGTATTTACACTAAGCCCAGAAGTGAAATAAATGGGCTTAGAAACATGCAATAATATCCCACATCCTTTACTTCGAAATGTGACGATTTGACTTGATTTATTATTGTCATTTGTATTTACAGTGAAAAGCATTGCTTTCTGTGCGCTATACAGACAAAACATACTGTTCATAGAGAAGAAAAGGAGAGAGTGCAGAATGTAATGTTACATAGTTAGAGTGTAGAGAAAGATCAACTTAATGCAAGGCAAGTCCATTCAAAAGCCTGACAGCAGCAGGAAAGAAGCCGTCCTTGAGTCAGTTGGTACGTGACCGCGGACTTCTGTATCTTTTTCCCAAAGGAAAAAGGTGGAAGAGAGAATGTCCAGAGTACGTGGGATCCTTAATTATGCTGGCTGCTTTGCCGAGGCAGTGGGAAATGTAGACAGAGTCAATGGATGGGAGGCTGGTTTGCGTGATGGATTAGGTTACATTCACGATCTTTTATAGCTCCTTGCAGTCTTGGGCACAGCTGGAGCCATACCAAGCTGTGATACGACCTGAAAGAATGCTTTCTATGGTGCATCCGTAAAAGTTGGTGACAGATGTAGCTGAAATGCCAAATTTCCTTAGTCTTCTGAGAAAGTAGAGGCATTGGTGGGCTTTCTTCACTATAGTGTCAGCAGGGGGGAACCAGGACAGGTAGTTGGTGATCTGGACACCTAAAAATTTGAAGCTCTAGACCCTTTCTACTTTGTCCCCTTTGATGTAGACAGATGCATGTATTCCTTTACGCTTGCTGCAGTCGATGATAATCACCTCTGTTTTGATGACATGAGGGAAAGATTATTGTTGTCACACCAGTTCACCAGATTCTCTATCTCATTCTTGTACTCTATCTCGTCATTGTTTGAGATTCGACCCACTACGGTGGTGTTATCAGCAAACTTGAAAATTGAATTGGAGGGGAATTTGGCCATACAGTCATAGTGTATAAGAAATATAGTAGGGGACTGAGAACACAGTCTTGTGGGGCACCGGTGTTGAGGATGATCGTGGAGGAGGTGTTGTTGCCTATGCTTACTGATTGTGGTCTATGAGTTAGAAAGTTCAGGATCCAGTTGCAGAGAAACTGCATCCTTAAGGAATGTGTTATTAGTCATGTTTCTTTGCAAGTTTTTCAAGAAGCTCCCAGCATTTTATGTCGGCGCCATTTTGTCTGTAAGCAGGTGTCCTCTAATTGCTACTGAAGCAATACAATGGACATCATGTTTGTTTTTAATTTGGACTAATGCAGTGACCTGGGCGCTTTACGATCCTTTGAGGTTTGCTGTGTGGAGCATGATTTGAGATGATTGACAGATCAGATGATGCCTGGGGACTGGTTTTTTCCACCGAAAAGTCCAAGGCTTTAGTTTCACTTTTCTCAGACTGACTTGAGACAGAAAGCAGTGTCTCTTGTTTTATGCTGTCACTGGAGTTGGAAATTGTGCTCTCTGTGTGTTGCTATTAGAAGCTTGTGGAGGCAAGCAGTGTCTCTGTCTTTCTGTGTGTGTCTCGCTCTCTCTCTCTCTCTCTCCCCCTCCCCAGAGGCTCTTTGAGAAGTCCTAGGACTGAGAAGCTTCAGAATTTTATCCCAACATTCAAAAGATTATTTCACAGCAGGTTTTAAAGGGCTGCAAAATTCAGCATCACGTGAGTATACGTGCTTATTTTGTGGGGTGCTGCTTGACTTGGAACATCATAGATAGCTAGCTGTTAAGATTTATGCTATATCATGTCTGATTCTTGTAATTGGTAAAAGTTATGTTAGATCTTTTTATTATATTTTAACTGTGTTCTTAAGTAAACTTTGTTTGCTAAAATCTCCCTAGTGGGTCACTTGAATCATGCCTGGAGTAAAACACGTCACGCTCACCCTAATGCCAAATTCCAATGTAAAAACTTCAGATCTAGGTTATATCCATAGAACGTCTTTATGGCCTGGGTCTTAGTGCAAAGACAATGAACGAGATTGATTCAATGATAAAACAAGGAATAATTTCAGTAATTAAAGAGCCAACAAATTAGTGCTTGGGGACCGTACTGATTCTGAATCCAAATGCTTCCAGAAAAATTTGTGTTGATCTCATATGATTCAATAAAACTGTGAAAGAAAATCCATCCAATGGCATCAGTAAATTAGAGTTTATCTAAATTAAGGAAAATTTCAATAATCTCTAAATTAGATGCTAACTGTGAATCCCTTTGGAGGCAGATTCTACATTTTTCATAACTAGCACAACAGCATTTAAAAGATTTATCTTTTGCAATAACAACTGCTGAAATTCTGTTCTAAAGTCTCTGGATACGCCATTGCCATTCTTTCAAAGACCAGCGCTAAATCCTTTAGAGGGCTTACATGGTTGTTAGCCACGTGGATGATGTGTTGATACACAGATCCATTCAAGCTGAGCAGGAAGTGAGCATGAGAGCGGTGCTGAGAAAACCAAAAGACACATGGTTTTCACAACCAACAATCAGGTTTCTTGCTCACACAGTGAATGCATCAGGGTTAAAGACTGATCAACTGAAGACCAGAGTCATGAAAGAATTTCTATCTCCAAGGAACACCACAGAGTTTCAGCTACAGAGTCTGAACCACTTCAGATAGCAGGCGGGAATCTCAATGCCCTGCAGAATGGAGTATTGGCCAAAAATCAGGATACCTGATGGGTGTCAAGGCAATTGGGATTTACCCAACACATTTGGGTTCCCATCCATAGCAGGCAGCAACCTGATAATTACACAAACTTGCTAATAATAATACAATAAAGCAAATAGGATGAGGAGATGTTGATTGGGTAGCGAGCAGGATGAGGAGATGTTGATTGGAGAGTGAGCAGGATGAGGAGATGTTGATTGGAGAGTGAGCAGGATGAGGAGATGTTGATTGGGAAGCGAGCAGGATGAGGAGATGTTGATTGGAGAGTGAGCAGGATGAGGAGATGTTGATTGGGAAGTGAGCAGGATGAGGAGATGTTGATTGGGAAGCGAGCAGGATGAGGAGATGTTGATTGGAGAGTGAGCAGGATGAGGAGATGTTGATTGGGAAGCGAGCAGTATAAGGAGATGTTGATTGGGCAGCGAGCAGGATGAGGGGATGTTGATTGGAGAGTGAGCAGGATGAGGAGATGTTGACTGGGAAGCGAGCAGGATGAGGAGATGTTGACTGGGAAGCGAGCAGGATGAGGGGATGTTGATTGGGAAGCGAGCAGTATGAGGAGATGTTGATTGGAGAGTGAGCAGGATGAGGAGATGTTGATTGGGAAGCGAGCAGGATGAGGAGATGTTGATTGGGAAGTATTGAGGCGCAAGGTATCACAACGAGGAAGTCTTGAACCATAATGCTGATTTATTTAAGGGCAGTTAAAGCTATATCCAAACATCTCAGCACAGATACAGATCTAATCCCACCATCTTTTGGGTTCCTGGAATGGAGGTTCTCTTTTATCGGGACCCATGCCCTAACCCAATAGGTGACAATTAACGCACTTCTTTCTGATAGTCCCCAGGAAGATCATGTGACTCAGGAACAACTGCCCCTTAAAGGGGCCACACTATCACATTCCACCCGCCTTAAGTTCCATTACAACCATACAAACAATAACTCTGATATACAAATATATACAGTCAAACTGGAATCTTCAAAAGGGGGGCCATTCAGCAAAATTCACACAGCCAATCATTCTGGGGACTTCTAGACTGTTTATTTGCCATGTTAAACCTGCAATGTTACGATATGAGAGATGGCTTAGGGTTGTGGTGATCCGATACCATATCTATCAAATCGTCAAAAGATTTTGAATCCAGGACGGCCGTGTAGGCTAAACTTTTCATAATGCTGAAAGTTGAGGCTCGTCATGTTGTCAGGGGGAGGACTTTCTGTCAGTCATCTCCTTCCATTCTTGCTTGGAAAAAATATTTAAATTTTTTGGCATACTGTGGCCAATCCTCCAGACCCACATCATAAGGTTCCAGTTTCCTAAACTTCAACATTTTCAATATCTCCCTGTCATTGTCTTACCAAGTTTATTGAAAGACAAGGTTCCCAACGTAATGCCCCAGGAAGCCCAGCTGGAAAGGAACATAGTTTATTACAGAACACAAAATAAAACAATTACCTTGGTGTATACACACACTGGTCCCTGCCTGGGACTACACTTCAGCAGGCCCAGTCCTGGGCCTTCCTTATAAAAAGCTGAAATAATAAGTTCCATCTGGACAGACCATTGCCTCTTACCAGAGGAACTTATATGCACTGAGCCCTGCAGGAACTCATGGGGATTATCACAAGGATGTTGGATGGGAAGTAAAACGGGATGAGGGGATGTTGGAATGGGAAACAAGTATGTGAAGCATGGAGTGAGGAAGGAGGTCTGAGAGGGGTGGATGGTTGTGAAAACTGAGAATAAAACCTGGGTCCTGACTTTACGCTAAATGATGCTCTGCCTTATTCCAATCCACCACAACATGGTGCTGGAGTAGCACTGTGCTAGCTCCAATAAAACATTTTGCGCTTGGAAACTGCCCTATTTGTTTGTTAGCATGATGATCTTCCTGGTGATGCTCAACTCTTGGACTGGAGGACAAGTGAATTGAAAGTTGGTGAGGCATGGTGAAAGAGGTCACTCCATTCGGTTTGGTTCAACATTCAGAGAAGCAGTTCTACATTGTACATTTATGGAGGGGCTCCGCTTAATTCGAACATCATGTTTTAAGTTTCAAAAACATTTTTTATGTTTCACTTTACCCAATTTTGTTCTGAAGGTGTTGGGTGATGAAGTAGCACTTCTCCAGTAAGTATGTTGTACAAGTGGCTACTCTTCATCTGTTATCCAGTCTCTCAGTAGTTTTTCATGGGCTATTGAAATGCAAGGAATAAGTCTGGTGCCTCATCATGTCCTCATCAACATATAAATGGTTCCATTGTTGTCATGAGATAGTTATTAGGAATCAGAAGCCTGGCTAATTTTTTTACTCTTACCCAGCCCAAGCAGGAAATGCTTTCAAAGATACCTTTGATTGATATCTGTGTTTTTTACTCATTCCTGGGACATGGATGTCTCTGGCTGGCCAGCATTTATGCCCATCCCTATGTGCCCGAGGCAGCTGAGAGTCAACCACATTACTGTGGCTTTGGAATCACGTGTAGACCAGACCAGGTGAGGACGGCAGATTTCCTTCATTAAAAGTGAACCAGATGGGTTTTTCCCCTCAATCAATAATGGTTTCATGATCATCAGTCAATACTTTTTATGGAATTCAAATACCACCATCTGCTGTGGCAGGATTTGAACCCAGGTCCCCTGAACATCAGCTGAGTTTCTGGGTTAATAGTTTAGTGATAATACCACTAGGCCATTTCCTTCTTCCTTGCTTACTTACTGCAGACTAGTGATCAAACCTGTGAACCTCCTAATCTGTATGACTCAGTAGCACGGTACACAATGCATTGTCATCAGAGACTGCGACCAAAACTTTTTATATTCTTGAATTTTATTTTCAGATATTACTGCAGGAACAAATCTCACTGTATCCATTAGGGGTATTGCATTGGTATAATTTTAAATTAATACTGTAGAAATATAATAATTAACCCCATGGCGCATCTACGCATGTTAATCAGCTCCATTCTATAACTCAGCTTAGTAACAAGCGATGTTTTATTCTCTGTGGAAATAAAAAAGTATTGATTTGCAGGTTAATAGCATGCATGTCGTGATTTCAGTCAGACCATTGAGGTTGGCCTATTGGAGTATGAACTCTGTGATTAAGGATCCAATTAATGGGCCAATCAGGGAGTCTTTGCCTTGTATTTAACCAGGAGTGTCAGTTCCTCTGACACTCCCAGAGTTAGACTGTTAAGTGAGAGCACTCTGTACTGCTGTTAGAGTTTAAAGGGACTCTGATGAAGGGACTTCTGCCTCTGTACACTTTTTGCAATACACAATGAAAAGTAATTCCTCTCTCTTATACTTTTTTTGACCTACCGTGGACACGGTATCATAGATTCCCTACAGGTGCAGAAGGAGGCCATTCAGCCCATCAATTCTTCATTGGCTCTCCGACAGAGCCTCCCATCCAACCCCCACATATTTACCCAGCTAATCCCTCTAACCTACACACCTTTTGGACAATTTTTTTTACCCATGGCCAATCCACAAACTTACACATCTTTTTACTGTGGGAGAAAACCAGAACAGCCAGAGGAACCCCCTGGTTAAAAGATGCAATTGTATTTTTCACCCTGTTCCTTCCATAGATTAGAAATGTAGGTAGTGAATTGAAAACTAACAAGCAGCTTTAGAGCGTGTGTAAATTTGGCTTTGTTGTAGAATCAAAGATGGTTGGTCAGAATGATCACAGATATGTATACTAAAATTCCACTGGCTCAATACATATTCTACAGGATAAAATTAAGCGAAGAAACAGATACAAGACTAGAGAACCGCAAGCAAGATGAGACTGAAAGGTCATTTTCCCTGCTTATTATCAGGTGGTTGATTAGTATCTTAATGTTGTGTGTTATATAGAAATTCAAAATACATTGACTTAATATATCTGCTTAAGAAGCAAACTGAAGGACTAAATTAGCAGGACATATATTTTTAAAAAACTCAAAGCAGTTATGAACCAAGAAATCTTCTCACAAAAAGGCTAGCAGTCTCTGAGGCATGGACCATCCATTGACTCTGTCCATAGTTCCTGCTGCCTTAGAAAAGCAGCCAGTCTAATCAAAGACCCCACGTACTCTCAGTAATATCTGAAAACCTCTCCCACCTTTTTCCGTTGGGACAAAGAAACGAAAGTCTGAGAACATGTACCAATTGACTCAAAAACAGCTTCTTCCCTGATGCTGTTAGGCTTTTGAATGATCTTATCATATAATTAAGCTGATCTTTCTCTTTACCCTATCTTCGTCTATAACACTGTATTCTGCACCCCCTCCTTTCCTTTTCTCCAATGTACTCTGTGAATGGTATGCTTTGTCTCTATAGCATGGAAGAAACAATACTTTTCACTGTATTCCAATAAAGGTGACAATAATAAATCAAATCAAATCAAAATTTCATCTTCCCTGATGTTAATTTCATTCTAGCTTCTGGGTGTCCAGGGACAATTCTGTCATTAAGCAGGCTAAGCAATCAAAATCATATTGAATAATTTTCATAGGCAACAAGGAAGGAATTAATAAATAGTTACAGTTATCATTTCTAGTTTATAATTTTACAGAATGGTAAAGATTGAGACAGATAGAAGGTATAAGCTGAAACTAGAGAAACATTAAAAGAATCTTTGTTATTTTAAACATTTATGGCATTTTTAACCTGGATTTGACTTTCCAGAAGTGTACAATTACTTTTTTCAGGAGCAGAGAGTTTGTCCATGAGTAGTCGTGATTTATACTAATTACACATAATTTAACACGACACAACTTCTTCAAGAATTTTTATAGCAAGGCCCAGCAAGTAAAAGCTAGAACTTCAAGTCAATCCAGTGATTTCTCATTGATTTGCATTTGCAAGGACTTCAACAATACGCTCTGTGAGAGATTGAAGAATCCTTGATGGTGACATCTGGATTTCCACATTAATCGTATTTGTATGGATGCCAGAAATTGCTGAGTTTCACAGATTAGTGGGAGCTGGCAGTTTTGCCATCATTGCACCTGCAAAATAACAATAACTGTAAAGATCCCACAGGCATCAGTCTGACATTGCAAGAGCTGGAAGGTAATTCTGCCGTGAAATCACTGGGCTCCTGCACCGCTCCATCTCACAGTCTCTATTTCTCTCTGATGGACCCAGCTCCATCAAAGGATGTGAATATTTAAAGTGGTTAAATGAAAACACTGCCATTAACTTCATTCCCCAGCCAGTAAATCCACTTATTTAAAGTGGGTGTTAAAGGCAGGCTGCTTTCTCGCAGAAAGAGAGTTCATAAAGGTACAGAGCTATTTTCTCAAATTGTACTTTCCACTAAGTAATAGCTTTTCTTCCATGGCGACCTGCTACAATAGCCAGTGTTGGATGATATGGCGGATGTTAAAAAGACACACCAGGAGACCAGTTAAGAAGCAGATGACCTCATACAAAAGCCACCGCCCTGGCACTCCCACTCAGCAGTAGTTGAGAAGAACTGCAGCCACAATGACTGGATGAACACAGTTTCCGCTGCAGACCTGTTCCATTTACTCTATGGACAACAGTTGTTCGCACTGCTGCCTCACAGCCACAGGCATCCGCATTCTATTCTGGCTTTGGATCACTGTTTGCATGTGGAGTCTGCATATTTTCCCCATGTCTGCGTGAGTTTCCTCCGGGTGCTCTGGTTTCCTCCCATAGTCCAAAGATTTGCAAGTTAGGTGGATTGGCCGTGCTAAATTGTCTCTTAGTATCAGGGGGATTTGCAGGGTAAATACATGGGGTTACGGGGTAGGGCCCGGGTGGAATTGTTGTCTATGCAGACTTGATGGGCTGAATGGACTCATTCTGCACTGTAGGGATTCTATAATTCTATAACTGCAGACAATTTTTACCATATAATAACATTCCCTTAATGTCAAGGCCATCCATCCTATTCAACTGCTATGGGGGCAATCCCAAAAAAATTCTAAGGGTGGGATTTTAGCAGCACATCTGCCCGAGGTTTGTACAATCCCAGCTGAGGCTAACAAAAAATGCTGCTCTCTGAACCTTGCCTACTCCCAGAATCGGGACAGGGTGTGCCAGTAAAATTCCAACCAAAGTGTTGAATTCCTATAAAAGCTGGAGTAAACCCTGCTGGTTTTTTCAGCAAGAGTTTCAGAATGCATCTCCCACGCTCTGTGCACTGCACGGTGTCCTAGTGTGAATCACGCTGTAAAGCTGTGGGCATGTCCTGTTTCCAGGGAAGAGGCCAGCAGCATAGCACTGAACAGGCTCACATCAGTGCCAAGATTGGCACATGCTCAGTAGCCTGCACTGCCGGCTTCCCAATTGCTGGCCAGATGCGTGACTCCACATCGCAAGCCTTGCCTCATGACCTGATTACTGGCCCCCTGGATGTGTCAAGGCTAGCTTCACTTCCCCTTATCCCTCGCCCGCCCCAATGTATCTCCCCGCAGCCCCAGGTTCCTGATCCCTCCCACCATGGGCAGCCTGGATCCCCTAATCTCCGTAGTCCCAACCCCACCCCCTCAGAAGGCTGCGACCCGATGGCCAGTCCTGATCACTCTCTCTGTCACCCAGCCCAAGTGCAGAATGGCAGCAGGACCACACATCCCCACTGATCACCCCCCCGCCCCCCCAGAGGCCCTCCCCCAATTAGGCACTGCCCCTATGCCAAGGCAGTGCCAAGGGGCCAGGCTGGCACTGCCAGGCTGGCAATGTCCAAGCTGCACCCTCCCGGCACCCAACCCTCAGGAGGGCCTTGTTTGCCCCTCCTTCACACCAGCGGGGTCGGGCTGCCAGCTCCCTGCAAGTGCCAGGCTATGCAAAACCCTGCTGGATTGAACCATCCCTGGCAGTGGGGAGAGGCTACCGAGCTTGGAGATTCCAGTCCCGGGCTCGCTAATGATATTTAAAAGATATGGTAATGAATATCTTTTAATTATGGTAATGAATATTACCATAATTAATGCAGCCCCGTGCCATTTTCTGGCACAGAGCTGGTGGCAATGTAAGTCAGGCTGCTGAAGAATCATGGAAGCCATGACGCCCAGCGGGGTGCCCACAAAGTGGCCTCCACTCAAACTTTCCGGTCCAGCATAGCAGGATGGGACAATAGCCCCCTATATTTTTAACACTTACACGGCATATCTGCTAATCTCGAAACTAACGAGAATCACTCATGCTAATGGGTGAAAGACAGAATGGAAGCATAATAAAAAGGCAAAACAGGCCCAAAACCAATCAATCATTCAAGATATAAAAATATTGATAGGGAACAAATGCTAATTCCTTTATAATCTCTTTGTTTTTATATTTCTGTGCCTGATAAGGTACAGTGGAAATTTTGTCCTCATTGTAATGATTAAGCTTGGACCACAATCTGTTTCCGGCGCAGTCTCAGACGGTTCATTCCAGGTCCTGACTCACTGTGTAGAAATCTCTTTCCTTGTGGCATCATTTCTCCTTTTGCCAGTCATCTTAAGTCAGTGTCCTTTGGCTCTGGATCCTTCTGTCTTCCCCTTCTGTCTTTTCCATTGTTTTCCTCTTCAAGCTTTTTTGTTTTACTGCATTTCCATAGGATTGTTTTTTTTAATTTGTCCTGGTGACATTGGTGCGCTGGCTGACCAGCGTTGATTGCCCATCTCTCGCTGCCCAAGGGCAGTTGAGAGTCAACCACATTGCTGTGACTCTGGAATCAAATGTAGGCCAGACCAGGTAAGGGTGTCAGATTTCCTTCCCTAAAGGACACGGGTGAAACCAGATGGGTTTTTCTGACAATCGACAATTGTTTCATGGTCATCACTAGATTCTTAATTCCACATTTTTTTTTATTGAATTCAAATTCCACCATCTGCCGTGGCGGGATTTGATCCCAGGTCTCCAGTGCAAAAACCGAGTTTCTGGATTAATAGCAGTAATACCACTAGACTTCCCCCATCGAATGCCCGATCACAGAATCCTTACAGTGCAGATGGAAGCCATTCGGCCCATCAAGTCTGACCATCTCGGAAAGAACATCTTACCCAGAGCTACCCCCGCTCCATTTCTTTAAACCCCTTGCATTTGTCCCACTAATCCCACCTAACCTGCACATCTTGAGACACTATTCCTTTTGTTCTGATGATCTCTCATTTCTTCTTTGCTTTTTCTATTCACTCCATTCCTTTCTTCTCACTAAAATGGTGATTTAAGTTCCTATTATTTTTCTTATGTCTACAACATTTCACCTACTCATTATCCTGCTTGCCACCATTTACTTTGATTTCCTGTGTTCAGACAATGTGATTACCTGGGTCTACTTTAGTAAAAGCTCTGCCAAGGTCCAGGGAGCTGCTCTCTCATCTTTTTTCTCTAAGATACAAGGTCAAATTTAAGAGATCTACTCATCACTACTCATTTATTGCACTAGATTTTGATTACAACCACTGAGTTTATTTGAATATATTACCATACAATTGCAATATTTAATTTTCAAAGCAAGCTTGCACCGATCACTGGGATCGTAAATCAATGCAGCATCTGTCCTTTGCCAATGAATTCAAGGGAGTCTCCATGGTAACAATAAGGGAATTGGCATAAAGTCTTGGTGTGATTCACAATAAGCGAAATTAGGCTGGATTACCTGTCAAAACAGTGCTGAGAGGACAAACAATTTACAAATTAGGTTTGCGCTAATGAGATGAGTTTCTATAATAAGATCAGGAATGTCCCTTGGAGAATTAGACAGTGGAAAACCTTGGAAACGTAGGTTGAATTTTCTGCTATCTTGGCCTCACTCACTCTCGATCTTGCCCTGTTGATTTCTCGACAGTCATCTTACTAAGGAATGTTGAAATTCAGAGAATATGCTGTGCAATGCATTGTTCTACTTTTAGTGTAATCAGCAGCACACAATGCTATTTTGTCAAAGTGCTCTACCAAGCAGTCATGACTTTAATGCGGAGCTTCTTTTTCATAGATAGCAATATCGCAGAGGAAGAAATTCACAAGGTGCATAGGATATTGCTGAAGGGCAACTTTGGGTAAACCAGGGAATAGCTAATTGCTAAGATTTACATAGAAAGATAGAAAGAACAGGAGGAGGTCATTTGGCCCTTCGAGCCTTCTCCGCCATGCATCACGATCATGGCTGATTGTCCAACTCAATAGCCCAATCCTGCTTTCTGCCCATAACCTTTGATCCCATTCACCCCAAGTACTTTTTTTGCCACCTTTTGAATACATTACATGTTTTGGCATCAACTACTTCCTGTGGTAATGAATTCCACAGGCTCACCACATTTTGGGTGAAGAAATGTCTCCTCATCTCTGTCTTAAATGGTCTACCCCAAATCCTCAGACTGTGACCCCTGATTCTAGACTCCCCCCATCATCGGGAACATGAACTTTGCATCACAATTCCCATGCCCAGTTTTGAGGGCTATTGAATTTAACTCCACTGACACCTATTGCTGCTGTGGTTCCAATTAAAAAACACAGAAAAACACAGTTACAAAGCTTAACATATTAATTTACTTTGTACTTGATTCACGCGCTTTCAGAAGTTGTACAATCCTTTAAAATACTGAACCCCTGTACCTGTTATTGAACCCATGCACCTGTTACTGAACCCACGTACCTGTTTCTGAACCCGTACACCTCTTTCTAAACCTGTGTACCTGTTTCTGAACCTGCGTAACTGTTACTGAACCCATGCACCTGATATTGAACCCGTATATGTTACTGAACCCACCCACCTGTAACTGAACCTGTGTACCTGTTACTGAACCTGTGTACCTGTTACTGAACCCGTGTACCTGTTACTGAACCTGTCTACCTGTTATTGAACCTGTGTACCTGTAACTGAACCCTTCTATCTGTTATTGAACCCATGTACCTGTTTCTGAACCCGTCTATCTGTTACTGAACCCGTCTACCTGTTACTTAATCCATGTATCTGTTACTGAATCTGTTGACAGTTATTGAACCCATGTACCTGTCACTGAACCCATCTATCTATTACTGAACCCATGTACCCATTACCGAACCTGTGTACGTGTTGCCGAACCTGTGTACCTGTTACTGAGCCCGTCTACCTGTTACTGAATCCATCCACCTGTTACTGAATCTGTGTACTTGTTACTGAACTCACCCATCTATTACTGAACCTGTGTACCTATTACTGAACCCGTGTACCTTTTACTGAATCTGTGTATCTGTTACTGAACCTGTGTACCTGTTACTGAATGCGTGTACCTTTTACTGAATCTGTGTATCTGTTACTGAATTCACCTATCTGTTACTGAACCTGTGTACCTGTTACTGAACGCGTGTACCTTTTACTAAATCTGTGTATCTGTTATTGAACTCACCTACCTGTTACCGAATCTGTGTACCTGTTACTGAACCCGTGAACGTGTTACTGAACCTATGTACTGTTACTGGGCTTAATTACCTGTTACTGAACCCACAACCTATTTTTGAATGCACCCACCTGTTTTGGAATCCATCACCCTGTGCTGAACCCATCCACCCGTTATTTAACCCACTCTGTGCAGTACCAGCCGATCTTTTAGAGCATCTGCCTGATTGTTGTTGCGTTGATGGGGTAAAAATAATTCAAATTACCACACAGGAGCGAGGTGTGTTCCAGTCGGTTGTAGGATTCCTACAGTGCAGAAGTAGGCCATTCGGCCCATCAAGTCTGCAGCAACAACAAACCCACCCAGGCCCTACTCCTGTAACCTCATATATTTACCCTGCTAATCCCCTGACACTAGGGTTAATTTAGCATGGCCCATTAACCTAACCCACACATCTTTGGACCATGGGAGGGAACCGGAGCACCCGGAGGAAACTCACACAGACACGGGGAGGAAGTGCAAACTTCACACAGACCCAAGGCTGGAATTGAACATGGGCACTTGATGCTGTGAGGCAGCACTGCTAACCACTGTGCCACTGTGCCACCCAGGAATGTGTTGGATTTTACATTGCCCACCCTAACTGGAGATATTAAAATTAGCAATTACCACAGTCTAGGTTAACTGTTAGATAATGGCTGTGCAAGCAGGCTGCAGCAGAGAGTAAATGATGTGTATTTGAAGTTCATAAAGGACGTGGTTCAGTTACTGAAACTTCCATCAAGCCATTCGCTTGAATCAAACACGTGCCAGATTGAACAAGTATCTGTCTCCTTTTTTCATATGTACATTATTGTTTAACAAGGTCATCCCTCCATCTCTCTCTCTCCTCCACACTCCCAGTTAGACAGAAGGTGAGCTTGTTCATGTGTCAACCTGCTGAAACTTTAAAACAATTTCCTAATTGTCCTTCTTCATTTCAAGCTGTTTTGATCAGAGATTCAAATATTAGTCTGTCAGCAACAATCAGTGCTACATTTTGTTAAAATTGGTGGAATTACTCTGCAATGGACACAGTTTGTCAAAGGTGCAGTCAGTGATATTGACTACTTGTTAGAGTACAGTTCCCCACAATGGTCCTATTCATTATGTTAGTGTATCAATTGTACTAATTTCATTCTGAATTCTTAACAAGTGAAAAATAATCAAAGGATTGTACAACTTCTGAAAGCATGTGAATCAAATACAAAGTAAATTAATACGTTAACCTTTGTAGTTGTGTATTTTTGAAGTGATTAATTGGAATCGCAGTAGCAATAGGCACCAGTGGAGTTAAATTCAATAGCCCTCGAAACCGGACATGGAAATTGTGATGCAGAGTTAATCTGTGCCCGTTACTGGAATCCATTCCAACACCATGCTGCCTACTGATTGAAATCATTTCAGTGTCCAGTCATTGGTAACCATGCTGCTGATTGGCTGCCAGAGGAGTGAGCCAACATTGTGAGTGGCTAGCACCAGTTAAAGCTAGCTCGCACTGCTTGAAGTTAACCCTAATGGAAGAGGAAAGTGCTGACTGTTACTGCAATGCCTGTTGTCAAGGTTGCAGACAGTGCAGCCATGCTGAAACTATAAAGCTGCAGTGTGGCGACGAGGCGATTTTCACAGTAATTTTATTGCAATATTAATGTAAACCTACTTGTGACACTATATTAGAATCATAGAACCCTACAGTGCAGAAAGAGGCCCTTCAGCCCATCGAGTCTGCACCAACCACAAACCCACCCAGGCCCTACCCCCATATCTCTACATATTATACCCACCAATCCCTCTACCCTACGCATCTCAGGACACTAAGGGGCAATTTTAGCATGGCCAATCAACCTAACCTGCACATCTTTGGACTGTGGGAGGAAACCCACGCAGACACAAGGAGAATGTGTAAACTCCACACAGACAGTGACCTGAGCTGGGAATCGAACCCAGGATCCTGGAGTTATGAAGCAGCAGTGCTAACCACTGTGCTACCGTGCCACCCAGGTACACGAATAAATAACTTTACAGTAAAGCATAAGGTTTATTTATTAATGTCACAAGTAGGCTTACATTAACACTGCAGTGAAGTTATTGTGAAAATCCCCTAGTCACCACACTCCAGCACCTTTTCAGGTACACTGAGGGAAAATTTAGCATGGCCAATGCCCCTAACCAGCACTTCTTTCGGACTGTGGGAGGAAACTGGAGAATGTGCAAACTCCACACAGACAGTGACCCAAGGCTGGAATTGAACCAGGTCCTTGGCACTGTGAGGCAGCAGTGCTAACCACTGTGCCGCCCACATAGCCTTGTACTCTCTCTCACATCCCACTCCCACACCCCACACTCTCTTTTGAGGAACAGGTTGCAGATGATGTAAGCGTGCAGTGCTTACTTTCCTCCATCCTCCACACACCACCCTTGTGCTCTCCCACCTTGCAAATGCCCAGGAAGTGCCACATGGCCAGGAAGTGCCTGGACGCACAGCAAGAAGGAAGGATAATGAGGATGTAACACTGCAGCGCCATCATTTGAGCCCAGCTCTCCCAACTACAACAAGCACGTGAAGTCAACCATGATGGAGCAACTGACCTTTCCCTGCAGCGCCGTGACCAAACTCTAGTCATGCAGATCAGCTGGCCTCTGGAAGCACAGGCTGCTGTCTTCATGGCAGACCATGGGATTGCAGCGTGTCGCAGCATTCCAGCAACCTTTGCTCCAACAGATTACTAGGATTGCTGGGATATTGTCCAGGGGCATAGCAGTGGTTCCATAGAGCACCAACCTGCTGCCTCTCAGTATTCATCCTCCCATGCAGCTATCATTTAGCCAGTTCCCTTGGCCTTTGCCTGCCAGCCAGTCAGCGCAGACTGCTGTAGCTCCTGCTAAAACAATACAGCCTGTAGCTGTATCTTCATGGTCCAGAGCTGCTCTATATCATCAATCGGGGACATCTGCAGCCTGCTCCACAGCGGCCTGCCATCAGCCCCTCTGCAACTACTGTCTCATGCTGCAGAGAAACAGCAGGACAGGCAAATATACACACAAGGACAGGGGGTGGATGATGATGGTGTGTTGACTTTTTTATGCAATATAGAATTATTTGATTTATGAATTCCGAGTTTTTGTTTTGTGGTGCTTTGCATAATGGTCACATGACGGCTGATGACAGAGGGGAAGTGAGGTGTGGGACTGTTGGTGAATGGGGATTTGGGTTCGCAGTTACAGTCTCACACTCAGTTGAGTTCCTCATAGACAGCCTGGCTGTTAAAGGGTTATCTGTGTAGGCTCCTGTCATCCAATTCCCCTTTTCCATGTGCACCGTTGAGCCTGCTTTCCCATTTGACAAGATCATGTCTGATCTGATCATGGCCTCGGCTCCACAGTCCTGTCTATCCCACTGTACACTTGGATTCCATTGTCAATAGCCAGCTTACCCTATAGCTGGTGGTAAGGTGACTCTCATGATGATAAGGTTGTGTAGTCAGCAGCAGTCCACAGTGTGTCTTCACATCCATTCTGCTGAGTATTGCAGGGCTCCTCCAGTGTGCTCCGGGCAGCGGAAAGGTTGGTTCAGCAATGATCTAATCTCTCACATTGCATGTGGCAGCATGGATTTCATTGTATATGCTTGCCATGTGTGCCTGGGTTGTGCAATAAACTCATCAGTCATGCCAACTGTGGATAGTTGTTGCCCATTAGCTAGCCTTGGATCTCTGGTGGGTCATATGTAACTGCATAGTGGACTGTCACAGACTGAAGGCATTGTGACTTCTGCCTCACTACTGGACATTGCAGTGACTTATGTAGCCATTGGTCAGACACCAACTGGATGATGAGGGAGTGGAATCCCCATGGCTCCAGGATAGGGCAGAGTTGACATATGGTACCGATGCACCTTGGGTAAGCCTGCAAGCCTAATGAAGCTGCCTCAGGTCAGTTCTTCAGCATAACTCCTGAACTCTTCTGTGTTAAGCTGATTTTTTGATGGAAATGGTAAGGGAACTACAATAAACATGGGTTAGGGAGAGGATGTACAACATGCAAACAGAGTGCTGAAAGTGTACATGTGTGCATAAATGCACATGGAGTGAGCCAAGTTCCACTGTGATGCCTCTGCGGTCAAACAACATATCAACAAGTGAATAATGATTGACAGATTAAGGCGGTAGGGCACAACTGGTACTGTTAACAGATATTCCTCAGAGAATGGGGAAAAAGTAAGTAATTGTGGAACAAACTATACCTGCTTCAAGGATCTTGAATTCAAGCACTGAAGATGAAACCTGGAAACTAGCAGCAGGAGTAGGCTATTCTGCCCTTCGAACCTGCACCTGGATGATCATCAAATTCAATATCCTGATCCCATCTTCCTCCCATATCCCTTGATCCCTTTAGTCCCAAGAGCTATATCTAATTTCTTTTTGAAAACGCATGTTTTGATCTCAGTTACATTCTGTGGTGGTGAATTCCACACATGCACCACCTTCTGGGTGGAGAAGTTTCTCCTCACCTCAATCCTAAAAGGTTTACCCTTTATCCTCAAATTATGACTCCATGAAAATGGATATATTTTATAATAGACTGGGGAACCAAGGTACAGTATACAACACATGCCTCAGAGGAAACTCAATATGGAGACATCCATATGGTTGTACTTGGAATGAGGCATAGCCCAAATACTAAAGTCTGTCCAAGCTCCCTTGCACTATGATGAGTGAATTCATGAATAACAGTGAACAGATTTTAAAAAGTCCATGTAAAATATGGAACAAGAAACTAATTGAGCTCAATTATTGCGCAGACCAGTGACACTAGGTTCCATCCTAGAGCTTCTCCTACCTAGCTAATCACTTGAAAGAAATTTCTGTACAGTTTGGACTGATTTCCCAAAACTAATTGGGCAGAACTCCTGAATTTTCATCCATTCGCACACCTCAGGCTGCACAATGGTACAGTGCTCAGCACCAGGGATCTGGGTTTGATTCCTGGTTTGCGTCACTGTCTGTGTGCAGTCTGCACATTCTCGCCATGTCTCAGTGGGTTTTGCTCCAGGTGCTGTGGTTTCCTCCCACAATCTGAAAGACGTGCTGGTTAGGGTGCATTGGCCATGCTAAATTCTCCCTCTGTGTACCTAAACAGGTGCCGGAGTGTGGCGACTAGGAGATTTTCACAGTAACTTCATTCTGGCTTATATTAACATTGCAGTGTTAATATAAGCCTACTTTGTGACACTAATAACCAAACTTTAAACTCCAATATTCACCCATAAAACACAACTGATTTAAGTTAGTATGAGGAAACATGATTTTCTCCTTTGCTTTGTGGCTTCAGGCAAAAGTGGTCCCAGGTTTCTACTGGTTTCCCACTGATCCCCCCCACATTATTTTGGGCTGTGTTCGCAAAGGAGTTATTTTCATGCCTGACAAATCTCTAACAATAAATAAAGTTGGAAGTTTGATTTTTGGAAATCCTTGTAGGTCAGCTGGCTTGATAGCAGTGGTGGGCAAGATGAAATAAAATTGATATTCGCTTACAAAGGATTGCATTAATAGTCAACAGCCAGGGTGGATTTGTACAGTGCCAGCTATAACAGCGTTCTTTGAACAGATAATAGGGTGGCATTGACAAAGGAACTGCAACATATCTTGTGTAAATGGATTTACAGAATATTTTGTTAGATCTCCCCGTAAGACTCTTGATAAAATTGAGTCACGTAGTATTAAAGAAAATGTGATGGGAAGTTAGACAGAAAGCAAATATCAGTGCAAATGGATGTTTTACAACCACTGCCGTTGGTTTTGAATAAACCCAGAGAAAGAAACAGCATGGAACAAATGTGAGAGGAGAGAAAGAGTGAGAGAGAGGGTGAGGCAGAGGCAGAAAGACAGGAAGACAAACAAAAACAGACAAGGAGATAAAGATGACAGGACGCTACAGGGAAGAGTGAAAATCACAAAGAGAAAGGGGCGCCAATGTTTTATCTGTGGGCAAAAAATACGGATGAAGAGTGATGAATTATAATTTTCCACAAGTTTGGGATGATTGACATGCAAACTAAGACAAAAAGAGAAAATGCTGGAAAATCTCAGCAGCTCTGGTAGCGTCTGTAAGGAGAGAAAAGAGCTGAGGTTTTGAGTCCAAATGGTCCTTTGTCAAATTTGCTTTTATCCAATGCAAACTAAGAGATTTTCCCAATAAGTAACACTCCACAACATGCCCAGACACATTGTTACTTGTTAGTTCAGACATGGAGCCGTTTACATTATCACAACTCCAAAAACAGACATTACAGCAATGAAGAGTTTCAGGGCTTACGGTCCAGAGGAAGAAATGTATAAGTACACTGCAAGGAGTTGAAAAGAAATGTGAAGGAGAAGGTTCAAAGCTGTTACACATGTGCAGAGAAATTAAAGAATGAACTGAGTGCTGAAAGGTATTCACATGCTAATATAATTAGAGCACTAATTATAAGGTAGTGTAAGCCCAGGGTGTGTATGAATATTTTTAATTATTCAGATCACATGTTGCCATGTGAGGGGTTTCTAATGAAAGTCTCCGTATAGCTCCTGTGAATGTTAAGTACTTACCCCTCGATGTGCCCAGTGTCTTTTTTCTGAAAATCTAATTCTAAATAATCCTATTTTAAAGGTACCCTCTGGAGTAACTAACCCATTTATTCTGTTCAACAGTGAGCCAGCTCGATTAGAATGCTATCAATCTTGCACATCTCCTCGGAGAGTATCGGAGAGCTTTGATATAACCAAAGAGAATGTTTTTTTCCCTCGTTCCGCTCCTGCAAAGTCTTTGCTGTCATTGGGTACCTAAGAGAAACCAAGCAGCGTGCCTTAGTGACTATCAGCCAGTGGCTCTGACATCCATCATTATGAAGTGCTTTGAAAGGTTAGTCATGGCACAAATCAATTCCAGCCTCCCGGACTACCTGGATCCACTGTAGTTGCCTACCGCTGCAACAGGTACACAGCAGACGCCATCACCCTGGTCCTGCACTCAACTGTGGAACACCTAGATAACAAGGATACCTATGTCAGGCTCCTATTTATTGACTATAGCCTTCAACACTATTACTCCCACGAAACTCATCTCCAAACTCCATGGTCTGGGCCACGGCACCTCCCTCTGTGACTGGATCCTGAACTTCCTAACTCACAATCAGTAAGGATAGGCAACATCACCTCCACCATGATCATCCTCAACACTGGTGTCCCACAAGACTGTTTTCATTCCCCTACTATAATCCTTATATGCCTCAAACTGTGTGGCCAAATTCCCCTCCAATTCAATTTTCAAGTTTGCTGATGACACCACCGTAATGGGTCAGATCTCAAACAATGACGAGTTAGAGTACAGGAATGAGATAGAGAATCTGGTGAACTGGTGCGGCAACAATAATCTCTCCCTCAATGTCAACAAAATGAAGAAGATTGTCATCGACTTCAGGAAGCGTAAAGGAGAACATGCCCCTGTCTACATCAATGGGGACTAAGTAGAAAGGGTCGAGAGCTTCATGTTTTTAGGTGTCCAGATCACCAACAACCTGTCCTGATTCCCCCCATTAACGCATCTACTTTCTCAGAAGATTAAGGTAATTTGGTATATCAGCTACGACTCTCATCAACTTTTACAGAAAGCAATAGGCATGGGTTAATTGCACATCCCTCACCCGTTTTCAGACCCTATCAAATTTTGATCTGTTAACCTGCACATGGCACGTAAGCTGAGTAACTAACATGGTCTGTTAAAGAACAGCGGTTATTTAATTTGTAGATTGTAAACCAGAGAGGGGAATAATTTCAACTGGTGGCAAATGCTAAAGTGCCAGATGGATGTGTTACATCTAAGGTAGCTGAACCAGCGAGAGATTTTTGACTGATAATTTCAAAACTTTTTAAATAACTAACAAGACCTGGTTATCAGCCAATTGCTCGTTAATATGGAATATGAGCATCTTCTACCTTCGTGTCTGAACGATTGATTAACGGCTTTTCTGGTCTTACAACATAAACTACAGACTCCTGATGATATCTAAAATTCTGTTCAGTTGTTAAAACTGGTACTTGGCCCTTATGGCCCAATGTGCAAAGCTGGTTCTCACGTGCAACATGTGTTGTTGAAGATCTATGTTTCAACAAAAAGCCCACTCCACAACTATAAGAGATAAATTTAGGAAATGGCATTTTACCCCCATGGATTTATTGTATTTTTATGATGTTTCTAATACAGACTCTTGGTGAATTCCACCGTACATCTTCCTCTGGTCAGAACAGACTCCATTCACTGCTACAACCTGCTGGTCAATTCTACGTCCATGCAACCATTCTCTCTTTAATCCTACAGGGTTCAATTTCACAAAGAGCTAGCTGCCTCGGCCCTAAGCCTTGGAATTCCCTCCCTGTATCTCTCCACTATGGTAAAATATTTCTGCAAACCTACCTCTCTGATCAAGCTTTTGGTCATTTTCCTGATATTGGCTCAGCGTAAAGATTTGCTTTAAACACTCTCACAAAGCACTTTGGAACATTTTATGAAATTAAAGGAGGTATTATTTTAATCTCATTTTAAGCTAAATTGTATACTGGGAATTTTAGTTAACAATCGTCTGGTAATACAACAAATAGTAATCTTGGAAGTCACATTTTATAGAATAAGGCCATTTGGCCCATCATGCCTATGTCAACCTATTGAAAAACTTAGTTTTAAAGAGAGAAGTGAATAAACATCTGAAAAATTATTTTAAAATTGTAGGGAAAGGGAACTATGATAGATTCTGCTTTGACATTTGTTTCTGGTCGGGCGTTCCACATCCTATCAACCCTCTTTATAGTTTTCCTATCCTTTTACTTTGTTCTTTTTGTTGACGCTCTGAAATACAAGTTGTTACTGTCGTTATGCATTTGTAGCATTAACACCTTGCTGTGCCTTTCTACTCTGTTATGCTACCTTACCTGGAATGATAGAATGATACAGAATGATATAGAAAGAGATCATTTGACCCATTATGTCTATACTGGAGCCCTGGTAGAGCTGTTAATTAGTCTCAATGTCCTGTTCTTAATCCAACTTCTTCCTTTGAACTTTTATCCAACTCCTTTTAGAAATTTTCTATTGAATCTGCTTCAAGGAGTGCAAGTTGCCTCTGGTTTTCTTACTAATCACACTAATCCTTTCGTTGCTGGCCCGTCTATCACTGGAACCATTTTCACTTTATTTACTCTATTAAAATCCTCCCTGATTATGAACATCCCATCAAATCCCCTCTTAACCTCCCAGCCATCATCATTGTCCTCACTGGTATTCAGAACTGGAAATGATTATTGAGTTTGACACTAGCCAGGCAATCACATAGAATTGGGGCTTTTCCTGCATCCACACCATTATCTCTGATATCCCTCAAGTATCTGTCTTTGGATCTCTTCTCCTGCTGATCTTCACACTGTCCCTTGGTGACAATGTCTGAAAACACATTTCTAAACAACTCATCCACTTCAGTAGATCTCTTATTTGATTTGATTTATTATTGTCACTTGTATTAGTATACAGTGAAAACTATTGTTTCTTGTGCGCTATACAGTTAAAGTATGCCATTTATAGAGAAGGAAAAGAGAGGGTGCAGAATGTAGTGTTACAGTCACAGCTAGGGTGTAGAGAAAGATCAGCTTAATGTAGGTCCATTCAAAATCTGATAGCAGCATGGAAGAAGCTGTTCTTGAGGCAGTTGGTACATGATCTCAGACTTCTGTATACCCCCACCCCGTCCTAGTCTTTTCCATGATCTCTGAACTCTTACCCTCCTCCAAGAAGCCTGCATCTCTGTAACCTGTGGACATTGTTCCACGCTCGCATTCTATGTCAACCTCGAACTGGGAGAAGATCAGGAGGTTGGGCATCTCACCACATGATCATGCGCATCATGGCTTCTCTTTTATTGTATAAACAGAAATGCTTTCATCAGTCCACCCTCCACTTGCCACATCCTACCAGCCTCACCACACCCTCTCCTCCTCTCCACCACCCCAAGTTGTGGCATCTGTCAGATTAGCACATCTCACCCTTGCCCATACCCAAGCCAAGTGGGCACAAGTCCTTGGACGGCATGGGGATATGTGCCATTTGGCACTTTGGATCTCACAGACCTGAGCAGCATGGAATCTGGACACCTTCAAGATATCTATACACAGATCCATGTGAACTGTGGAGCACAGATCATTGAACCTTTTCCAGCACTGGGTCCATGTATAACATCATGCCTGCTAATCTGGGCAGCCACCTCCATCCATGCCTTCTTGGTTTTGTGAATTGTCCTCTTTTTGCCATCCTGCGGGGTTAAAATCTCTCATCAGACATTCACTGCCTCCAGCAGAGTTTGCAGGCACTTGACAGAGAGATGGGGACAGGTGCTTACTGGCATTGCCCTCTCACTTGGCATGCCAGGTAGTCCCTCAGGCCATAACTGCTGCCAGCCATTTATTCCTTTGAATCAATCTAATATATTTTCCTGAGGCTCCTCAGCAACCCTTGGCAGCAATGCTGTATAAATTTTTAAATCCACCTCTCCATTGAACACAACGCCTGTCAGACTCTAACCCCACTGGCAATGCTGAGCACTGTCAGAGTGGGTTTCACATTAGATATTAACTGGCCACCCAGGGTGACATCAAGTTCAGTTTGCAATAGCAGGCAGGAGTGGACATCACATCCGCTTCTGAGCTAGACGTTCACGCACTCTGTGTGAAAAACTCAGGCCATGACTCCAACAGTCACTTGGAAACTACATAAACACAGGGGCAAAATTTTCCCATCCTGTCCACCATGGGAATTGTAGTGGGCAGGATATAAACCACGCAAAGGTCCATTGACCTCAGGCAGGATTTTCCAGCTTTGGGGCGAGCGTGGCCGGAAAATCCCGCCCATGGAGTTTGTGGGGAGTCAGTTAGCCGGATAGCTGGTTTGTGATGCCAACTGCAGGGATTCAATTCCTGGACAAGCTGAAGGCCCCGCCTTCTCAACATTTTCCCTTGCCTGAGGTGTGGTAATCTTCAGGTTAAATCACCACCAGTCACCTCCACCCTCAAAGGGGAGAGCAGCCTGTGGTCACCTGGGACTCTGGCAACTTTGCCTTTTTACATAAATATGATGGAACCATGGAGACTGTTTAACAACTTCTTGAAGTATTGATGATTCCCGGCTTGTTCCCTATTTCTCTATGTTTTATAACTATATGTGTTAGAATATGTCAGCGTTATTATGTAATTGCTGAATATTTTACCAAGAATCTAAATGGGGAGAATTGTCTACATTAGTCAAGGGATTATATTCTACTTTGATTTCAGAAATAAGGGGATTTTAACAGTTATTTATGCCGAATAATTTAGACATGATTACATGGTATGATGGTTTATGTTTGGTGATAAGTAAATTTTATTGAATCAAATAATGACTGCTTTTAAAATATGATTCAATACAAACCACCATAATAAACGTAAAAGATGTGCGATCGATACAAATGCAAAAATAAAAGATATGCAATTGTTTTAAAATAAAAAATTTGGTGGGGGGGGGGGACGGTGGGGAGGTGATTCTCCCAAAAGTGCCGAATTGACGGGTAAACGGTTCTAAACCCCGACTGTTTTGTCATTTCAGCTTTTCACCTGAATCTCCGCACTCCGTGCACTGCAGGGGTCCCAGTCATGAATCTCATTAAAATCCCAGGGGGACAGGGCCTATTTGTGCCGGAGTTTGACAGTCCTGGAAGTCTGCGCATGCGCAGTGATCCCGATCTGTCAGACTGCCCGATGGCTGGCCAGCCCGGGACCCCCGGAGTGCTGCCCCTCCAGCCCCTCCTCACAGCAATTCCTGGGGCCAGCCTTGACCCCTGTCCCAGAGCGCCCCAATGGACAGCCCACCCCCATAGCAGCGGTGATGCCCTACTGGAATGAAATACTCCTGGCAGGCTGCGAGATTTAAATCGGGACCTGACAATACCCGAAAAAGTGAACTGATAAAATATATTTAAAATACATTTAAAACAGATTGGAATTATTACCTGTCTTCCTGCCGGTTTCCTGCGGGGTTTGACCAGCGACTGTTTGTCGGTTCTGGGAGATGCGCCTGTATCCCTGGCACATGCGCAAATCCCGGTTCAAGGCTGGTGAGGCACATCTCCCACCCCCACCCACCAGAAAAGTTGTGGGTCACAATGGGACAATCGAGAATTTTCATTTGGGAAAACATTAGATCAAATTAATCTTCTGATTTAAATTAACTGATGATGTTCTCAGAAGGATAGTTTTCAAGTTGCTTGCTGACAGCTACTGGCAATAATATTTCCCCAAAGATGGACTGGTCCCACAGCTTTTAGTGTGACATCAATAATACAATACTTCATTTGGATGTATATGCAAGTTTTTTTCCTTCTCAAAAGCACCTCAACTATTTTATTTCTTGAAATAATACCTACTATGGAGGAATCAGTGGAAATCCTGTGGTGCAGTGGGTAGAGTCAGAAGTTCCAGGTTCAAGTCCCACCCCAGAAGTTGTTGGCCAAGGAAGGTATGTTCACAACGCGATCAAACAGATTGAATATCCCCCTGCAAAATTCTTCCAAGATGCCAACTGCAGATAGTAAGACTGAGAGAGTCTTCTGGTTGGCCATGTGTGGTGCCACTCGGGCTACAAGCCTCTGATGACAGCTAGCAAATTATACCAGGAAGACATTACTGAGGGAACAGATGAAAGTCTGCCTTGTGCACTATTAGAACATAAGAACATAAAACATAAGAAATAGGAGCTGGAGTAGGCCATCTAGCCCCTCGAGCCTGCCCCACCATTCAATAAGATCATGGCTGTTCTGTCGTGGCTCAGTTCCACTTTCCCGCCCTCTCCCCATAACCGTTAATCCCCTTGACTATCAAAAACCTATCTACCCGTGTCTTAAATATATTTAGCAAGGCAACCTCCACCACTTCAACGGGCAGAGAATTCCAGAGATTCACCACCCTTTGAGTGAAGAAGTTCCTCCTCAACTCCGTTCTAAACCGCCCCCCCTTTATCCTGAGGCTGTGCCCTCTAGTCCTGCTGTCCTTCCTGAGCGGGAAAAGCCTCTCCACCTCTATCCTACCCATCCCATTCAACGTCTTATATATCTCAATGAGATCTCCCCTCATTCTTCTAAACTCTAATGAATACAAGCCTAGTTTATTCAGCCTCTCCTCATAGTTCAACCCCCTCAACTCTGGTATCAGCCTAGTAAACCTCCTCTGCACTCCCTCCAAGGCCAAAATATCCTTGCGTAAGTGTGGCGACCAAAACTGCACACAGTACTCCAGCTGCGGCCTCACCAGTGCCCTGTACAGCTGCAGCAAGACCTCCCTACTTTTATACTCAATCCCCGTCACTATGAACGCCAGCATCCCATTCACCTTCCTGACCACCTGCTGCACCTGCAGGCTGGGTTTTTGCGACTCATGCACAAGGAACCCGAGGTCCCTCTGCACCATTGCATACTGCAGTTTTTCACCATGTAAGTAATAGTCCTTCCTACCATTATTCCTACCAAAGTGGACAACTTCACACTTGCCAACATTAAATTCCATTTGCCAGTTCCTGGTGTGGGAAAAGGAACCACAACAACAGTAGAGAAATCAAAGAACTTACAAACCATTTGTGCCAAAACTTCCAAAGCTGCCTCAGGATTCTGCAGAGAAGTTACACACAAATGATATTGTTAATGCTGCTGTCACAAACATATTTTCTCTCCAACAAAGTAAGGTTTAAGGTTAAGACTGAGAAGGACATAAGCAAGACAAAGTTATTAATTGAGGAAAAATGCAATCTTTAAGGGCATGAAAATGAAACTGGGAAAATAAACTGGAACAATTTTTGGTTGTAATGATGCACACTTAGACTTCATCAGGAACACAAAGGGTATTTATTAATGAGGAAAAACTATACAGAAGCCTTCAGTGTTACCCCCTTCCCCCCCCCATCAGCTGCTCTAGAGCAGTGCACTGACTACCCCTTGCGACATGACTTCCAGATGTCTTCTGCCCAAAAGAAAAATCTGTGATTGGAGGGCCGGGACCAAGGCCCCGGGAGCCAGGACCAAGGCCCCGGGAGCCGGGGCGCCAGGAGGCAGATAGCTGGAGAGTGAGACTCACTGGCATCTGAAGCGGAGCCCACTAATGTCCAGAATGAGACCAACCGGCTTCCAGAGTGAAGTGGGGGTGACTGGGGGGGTGGACAGCTGCGGTGGGGAGAGAGAGCATGGGGTGGATAGAGGACATGGGGAGGAACGTGTTGCTAAATCTAGCTTACTCCTACTATAAGTGTTCTCAATTACCCTCACCCACACACACTGGACAATGAAGGGTACTCTGTCCACCGTGCCCGAAGCTTGTCTTCCGAGGAGGTTGGTGCGGTTTTTCGCTGTGGCGCATCGGAACTGTCAATCAATGAGTCGAGCACCACATCCTGTTCTTATGAGGGCATCTTTCAGCATCTGGAGGTGTCTGTTGTGATCCTCCTCATCTAAGCAAATCCTGTGTATGCAGAGGGGTTGTCCGTAGGGACAATATGTTTAGGATGGAAGCTGGAGAAGTGGAGCATCATGAGGTTATCTGTGGGCTTGCGGTACAGTGAAGTGCTGGGGTGACTGTCCTTAATGGCGATGCATGTGTCCAAGAATACAACCAATTCCAGAGAGTAGTCCATGGTGAGTCTGATGGTGGATTGAAAGCTAGTGGCGTTTGCTACCAAATAAACCCATTGGACTTTAACCTGATGTTATGAGACTTCTTACTGTCACTATCAACTACACATAGCAACCAGATAAAGACAAGAGCTAGATTATACTCTGGCCCTCAACCATGTTCTGCCAATCAGCTAGATGAGTAGTGGGCAACCTGTGTGGCTGTGGGTCATATACAGCCCATTAGAGCAGCCCATGAGGCACCTTGTTGACTGTTGCCCACACAATAAGTTGCCATGTTCCACTGGTTTCCATCTGCGTAATTTTCCCTATTGGTAAAGCAAAGGCACGTGAAGTGAGATGTATGCTGATTAAACACAACATTGGCCATGAGAGCTGTGTGCTCCCTCAGCATCCAATCAAGCGCAAATATTTATTTTGGGTTTTACCACTTGAAGTTAATGGCAACTCTATTAATATCAATAACTAAGCATTTTTCTATGCCTTGTTATGGAATATTCAGTGTGTATTATGTATTCAACATTGGCTCTATTCTCTCCCCACAGATGCTGTTGGATCTGCTGAGGTTTTCCAGCATTCTCTATCTCCATTAATATTGTTATCTGATTAAACATCCCTCAAAGATTCATCAGAATGAGAACAGACTTGAACAATTAAGTTATGAGGACAGACTAATAAAGCTGGCTTATATTCCCTTGAGTTTAGAAGGTTGGAGAATGATTTAATTATGTTTAAAATTATTTATGGGTAGAATTCAAGATGTGCTCTACAACCTGAAATAGGCACTGAGGGACCATCATCTTAGGATAAGATACACAAACAATCAATGATTGCACCTAACAAGTGAAAAAATTCTATTTTACATTTACTGTTCACTATTTACTGACTATAAAATTATAACGTCACAAAGAGTACTTCTTTCCATCCACAGTCTGTCAGCTTCATTATTTACATTCTACCCAATTTATTTAATGCCCTAAAGTTAAACATCTTTAAAAATAAATGAAAACTTCACCCTTAACACTGAAAGTTGTTTTACAAATCAGCCAGCTATCCACTCTGGCGAGTTTGATTCTATAGAGGACAATAGTAGAATCTACAAAAACCAGAAGACTTTGTAGGGGATTGACCGACCTATACTCACATGGTGATATTGACACTGGTTATACTCAGACCCAGGGTAATACCCTGAGGACCCTGGTTCAAATTCTGCCATAGCAGATGGTGAAATTTGAGTTCAATAAAAATTCAAATGAAACAATTGTCTTAAAATCCCACCTGATTCACTAATGTGTGCCATCTTTACAATGGCCTAGCAAGCCATTCAATTTGGGGCAATTAAGGATGGCCTTGCCAGAGATGTTCACATCCAATGAATTTTCTCAAACTTCTGTGCATGTAGACTTTACTTCGAATAGAGCTAATGGATTTTTGTTTATAGAGGGAAATGTCTCCTGGGATTTTGATTAGGTTGATTGAGAGGGGCATGAGTTATCTCTCAGGTATTGGTGTGGTGATGGGAGGAGTTAGGTTTGTAGTAGGGAAAGCTAATCTTGAAGGTCTGCTAAAGTCAGAGGCATGTGCAGATGGTTCCTGAGAACTTACTTTCTCTCCACAAAATCGGTCTGAAAGCTTCAAGAATGTGAACATAATTTATAGCCAGTATGCTTGGGTTTGCTAACAGTATTTAAAAGTGGATATGATTTATGCATGAATGGGGCTTTTTAGAACTAGGACTATCATACGCTGGAAAGCAAAGTTACTTTCTTTCATTTTCAAATATTGTTTAACAGTTGATGGTTAAACTGATTCATTTGTTTCAGTTACATCCAAACCGTGAGATTAAAATGAAGTCTATTTTACTATAAAAGATCTGTGCTTTGTCAGTGGAATCGATCCAGGAAAGAAACATCTTATCCTTGCATTTTTGCCAAAAAGGAAAATTGTTGGGGACTAAACTGGCTTCCTAATAAAACCCAGGGTTCCCGTTGGGGACTAACACTACCAAGATGACATCTCTGCAGGTGTTGGCACATTTACCTGGGAATAACTGTGTGGACCTGTATTCTCTGTGTCTCTCATGAGGCACAGGATTGCACTGCTCACAGACATGCACGATGACACAGTGATTAGCACTGCTGTCATTGCAGCAAAGGCAGAGTATCTCTGAGACCAGGCGGAGCAGCAACTGAGTGTGACTCAAGGGCGAATAGATAACAGTTAGTTGAGGATGGAGAAAAAAAAAATCAAAGCCTGAGGTAACAGGAAAGCAGGTAAGGTGGCAAGGTGGCATGATGGGTTAGCACTGCTGCTTCACTGTGCCAGGGACTTGGGTTCCAATCTTGTCTTGGGTGACTATCTGTGTGGAGTCTGCACATTCTCCCCATGTCTGTGTGGGTTTCCTCCAGGTGCTTGGGTTTCCTCTCAGTCCGAAAGACGTGCTGGTTAGGTGCATTGGCTATGCTAAATTCTCCCTCAGTGTACCCCAACAGGCGCCAGAGTGTGATGACTAAGGGATTTTCACAGTAACTTCATTGCAGTGTTAATGTAAGCCTACTTGTGACTAATAAATAAACATTAGCTTTTAAAATAAAAAATATGAGATACCATGGAATAGCACAGAGAAGAATTCTTCTTGCCAGCACTTCTTGCAACACCTTCCTGATTTGAGCAGTTATCAAGCAGGGATTTAGGTACTGGTTTGCTCTATCACTTGTCCATAAATTATTACCAGCACCTGAAAATTCTATCACCTGTATTTTAGTTTGGGAAGCTGCTTCTTAAACCACCAAAAGGCTGTTGAGGAGTTATGTTACCTACTGAGGTTCTTCAGATTTGTTGGTTCTTTTATGGTGAAATGAGCAAAAATTCCTTTTAAATGTATTTGCACATAATTTTACTCCCCTAACGGTGGCACCCTCATCAGATCAGCCTGAGTCTGCTGTTTATGCAAATAACCTTGTATCAGATAAATAAGTATTTTGCAGTTGTCCTTTCGGGCACAGTTTTAACCAGTTTTGGAAATGCCCTCAGACTAAAGGTTGTCTTCAGGTCCAATGTATTTACAAAGCCGCCATATCCCCTCAATCCGAAATGACTTTGTGGTGCTGGAAGTGAGAGCGCCCACTGGAGGACACACTGGCAGTGCCGGTGTATACCACCTGAGCTTTACTCATCCTTTGAACTAAAGATTGGAAATAAGTGCATATCAGTGCCCAGATTTCCGATATGCAGTGTGGGTGGGTCCTCGCTGGGAGCACAGAGTTGGAAAATAGTTACAAATACATCCAGTGAATAGTTTTCTCGAACTTCTGTGATGCTAATCCTCTGTCAATAAGTTTTTACTATTTGGTTTATGGAAGTATCATAAAATCAGTTACAATACATTGAGGAACTAAAGCTTACAGCTACATTGCAAATAGTCCAAAAGGCTCAGTAATAGAATCCCTACAGTGCAGAAGGAGGCCATTTGGCCCATTGAGTCTGCACTGACAACAATCCCACCCAGGCCCGATCTCCATAAACTTATTCATTTATTTACCCGCTAATCCTTCTGATTAAGTGGAAATTTAGCATGGCCAATCTACCTAACCTACACATCTTTGGAGAGTGGGAGAAAACCAGAGCAAACACGGCATGAATGTGCAAACTCCGCACAGACCCAAGGCTGGAATTGAACCCAGGTTCCTGGCGCTGTGAGGCAGCAGTGCTAATCATTGTGCCACCGCACTGGCAATTGCATCTCTTCCTGAATCTGAAAAACAGCTGTAATTACACCTGACAAAAAGTCATCAATCTAAAGTGTTGTTTCCCTTTCTAAAAATGCCACCTGACCTCCTGAGCATTTCCAACATTGCCTGTTTTTCCTTTGTAATTATATATTTTGGGCTGAGAAACGAATACATATTATGTATATAATGATGAATTATAAGTCTACGCTTTAGCTGGGTGTTAATATACAATTTCAGAACTAATAATGGGTCTGCTACAAGCAGGCAGCCAAACATCTGCCAAATGCGGGTGGAGGGTGCATTGTTGTGGAGATATGAAGCAATCATATCTGGAACTCAATGACACGCTGGTAAGGCATTAAATAGTGCAGACAAAACAAGTGCAAATTTCAAGGCTGTTTTAAATTCAAGGAGGTTGGTTCAATTATCAACAAAGCTCTGAGAATTTCAGAAAGACAATATAGACTGAATGTGTTGGTGACAAGATTATTTGGCTTTTTCTGTGTTCTAACTATTAGTGTTGAGGTTCTCATTATTTCTCAAATAACCCTCTCGGGGAAGTAGTAATGTGGCCAATATTATAGGAGGAAAGCAAATTATAGCTTGAATTAGTGGGTTATTATTCCAAACACAATTAAAATCAGCATGAAATACATGCACTTTATAATAAAGGATTATAGAATCCCTACAGTGCAGGAGGCCATTAGGCCCATCAAGTCTGCGCCTATCACAATCCCCATAACCCCATGTATTTACCCTAGTTAGTCCCCCTGGCACTAAGGGGCAATTTAGCCTGGCCAATCCACCTAACCCGCACATCTTTGGACTGTGGGAGGAAACTGGAACAAACTCACACAAGCATGGGAAGAATGTACAAACTTCCAATGCTGGAATTGAACCCAGGTCCCTGGTGTTGTGAGGCAACAGTGCTAACTATTGTGCCACCGTGCTGCCCAAGGAGTAAAATATCAAAAAGAAATAGTTTTGTTTTAATTAGCTTTGTGAACAGTGATTTAACTATATGAGTGAAACTATAAAGTGCACACAGTGGGGAGTGTTTAAACTGGAACAGTGAGTGGAGCACTGATTAAAAGGGCTGAAATTGACGGTAAAATCAAGGAGCCAACCCACCAACCCCTGCCTTTACCTTCAGCAGGCTTGTCTGCATGACTGAAACATCTTCAGGAGAAGCCTGTGACCCATCCACACATGTGACAGGCAATGACCACCTCTAACAAGATTGAATCTAACCATCGCCTCTTAATATTCAATAGCTTTACCATTGCTGAATCCCCCGTCATCTACATCTTGAGAGGGTTACCATTGACTGGGAATTGAACTGGGCTGGCAACATCAATACTGTGGATCAGATTCTGGGAATTTGGCTGTAAGTAACTCACCTCTGGACTTCCCAAGACCTGTCCTCCAGCTGCAAGGGCACAATTAAGGTGTGCAATGGAGGACCCTTCAACAACACTCAAGATGGTTGATGCTAACCAGGAGAAAGCCCCAGCCACCACCTCAAATGTTCACTCTCTCCACCACCAGTGGACAGTTGCAATAGTGTGTATCATCTACATGATGAATTGTAGCAATTCACCAAAGAACATTCAATAGCACCTTCTAAACATATGACCTCTGTCACCTAAGATCTATGACCTCTAAACCAATGACCTCTATCACCTAGGCTCCCCTCCAAGTCACACATTATCCAGACTTTGAACTATGTTGGGTCAAAGAACTGGATATCCCTTCCAAACAGCACCATGAGTACACACCCACCAAATGGACTGCGTCAGTTCAAGAAGGTAGCCCACCATCAGCTTCTCAAGGATGTTGAAGGATGGGCAGTAAATGCTGACCTTGCCAGAGAAGCTCATATCCCAAAGATTTTTTTAAAAATACTCAAAAGTGGATCACCAACTGGTTTTACTCAAAATCTCCACTGTTCAATAAAAACAAAATACTGCAGATACTGGAGATCATGAATTCAAAAGAGAAAGTGCCAAAGAAGAGTTCTTTTGGACAGGCGACGGTAACTCTGCATCTGTCTCCACTGTTCAATATTGATTTTAAACAAATTGGCTCTTCTATAGCAGTTACTTTTCTTACTTTTTAAAATTTATTCGTGGGACATGGGAGTCGCAGGCTGGCCAGCATTTATTGCCCATCCCTAGCTGCCCTTGAGATGGTGGTGGTGAGCTGCTTTCTTTAATCACTGCAGTCCGTGTTCTGTGAGTTGACCCACAATGCCGTTAGGCAGGGAATCCCAGGATTTTGATCCAACGACTGCAAAGGAACGACAATATATTTCCCAGTCAGGATGGTGAATGGTTTGGAGGGGAACATGCAGATGATGGGATGATGGTGTTCCCATGTGTCTGCTGCCCTTGTCCTTCCAGATGCAAATGGTTGTGGGTTTGGAAGGTGCTGTGTAAGGATCTTTGGTGAATTGCTACAGTGCATCTTGTAGATAGTACACACTGCTGCGAGTGAGCATTGGTGGTGGAAGGATTGAATGTTTGTCAATGTGGTGCCAATCAAGTGGGCTGCTTTTTCCTGGATGGTATCAAGCTTCTTGAATATTTTGGAGCTGCACTCAACCAGACAAGTGGGGTGTATTCCATCACACTCCTGACTTAGAAACAGAGAACAGTACAGCACAGTACAGGCCCTTTGACCCTTGATGTTGTGGTGAGCTTTGTCCGAAGCCAAGATCAAGCTATCCCACTCCCTATCATTCTGGAATACTCCATGTGCCTATCGAATAACTACTTGAAAGTTCCTAAAGTGTTCAACTCCACTATCACAGCAGGCCATGCATTCCACACCCCAACCATTCTGAGTAAAGAACCTACCTCGGATATCCCTCCTATAGCTCCCACCATAAATGTTATAGTTATGCCCGCTAGTAACAGCTACATCCACCTGAAGAAATAATCTCTGAATGTCCACTCTATCAATCCCCCTATCATCTTATAAACCTCTATTAAGTCGCCTTCCATCCTCCTCCGCTCTAAAGAGAGAAGCCCTACTCCCTCAACCTTTCCTGATAAGACCTACCCTCCAAACCAGGCAGCATCCTGGTAAATCTCCTCTGCACTCTCTCCAATGCTTCCACATCCTTCTTATAGTGAGGCGACCAGAACTGTACACAATATTCCAAATGTGGTCTCACCAAGGTCCTGTACAGCTGCAGCATAACCCCACGGCTCTTAAACTCAAACCCCCTGTTAATAAACGCTACCACATTATAGGCCTTCTTCACGAATCTATCCACTTGAGTGGCAACTTTCAGAGGTCTGTGGATATGAACCCCAAGATCTCTCTGTTCCTCCACATTCCTCAGAACTCTGCCATTGACCCTGTAATCCACAATCAAATTTGTCCTATCAAAATGAATCACTTTGCACTTATCAGGGTTAAACTCCATCTGCCACTTTTCGACCCAGCTCTGCATCCTATCAATGTCTCTTTGCAGCCTGCAAGAGCCCTCCACCTCATCCACTACTCCACCAATCTTGGTGTCATCAGCAAATTTACTGACCCATCCTTCAGCCTCCTCTTCCAAGTCATTGATAAAAATCACAAATAGCAAAGGACTCAACACTGACCCCTGTGGTACACCGCTGGTAACTGGTCTCCAGTCTGAAAATTTTCCTTCCACCACCACCTTCTGTCTTCTGTGAGATAGCCAGTTACTTATCCAAATTGGCCAAATTTCCCTCTATCCCACACCTCCTTACTTTCTTCATGAGCCTACCATGGGAAATCTTATCAAACACCTTACTAAAATCCATGTATATGACATCAACTGCTCTACCTTCATCCACACACTTAGTTACCTCCTCAAAGAATTCAATCAAATTTGTGAGGCAAGACTTACTCTTCACGGATCCATGCTGACTATCCCGGACTAAACTGCATTTTTCCAAATGGTCATAAATCCTATCTCTCAGGACCTTTCCTACTAACTTACCAACCACTGAAGACTAACTGGCATCTAATCACCAGGGTCATTCTTATTTCCTTTCTTGAACAGAAGAACAACATTCACCACTCTCCAGTCCTCTGGCTCTATCCCCTTGGACAGTGAGGACACAAAGATCAAAGCCAAAGTCTCTGCAATCTCATCCCTTGCCTCCCCAAGAATCCTAGGATATATCCCACCTGGCCCAGGGGACTTATCAACCCTCCAGGTTTTTCAAAATTGCTAATACATCTTCCCTCAGAACATCTACCTCCTCCAGCCTATCAGCCTGTGTCACACTCTCGTTCTCAAAAACATGGCCCCTCTCCTTGGTAAACACTGTAGAAAAGTATTCATTCATCGACTCTCCTATCTCTTCTGACTCCATGCACAAGTTCCCACTACTATCCTTGACCAGCCCTAACCTCACTCTTGTCATTCTTTTATTTCTCACATAAGAGTAAAAAGCCTTGGGTTTTCCTTTATCTGATCTACCAAGGACTTCTTATGCCCCCTCCTAGCTCTCCTAAGCCCTTTTTTTTAGCTCATTCCTAGCTACCTTGTAACCCTCAAGCGACCCCACTGAATCTTGTTTTCTCATCCTTACATACACTTCCTTTTTCCTCTTGACAAGACATTCAACCTCTTGTGAACCATGGCTCCCTCACTCGGCCATTTCCTCCCTGCCTGACAGGGACATACCTATCAAGGACACATAGTATTTGTTCCTTGAACAAGCTTCATTTTTCATTTGTGCCTTTCCCTGACAGTTTCTGTTCCCATCTTATGCTCCCTAATTCTTGCCTAATCACATCATAATTACCCTTCCCCCAATTATAAACCTTGTCCTGCTGTATGGCCCTATCCCGTTCCATTGCAATAATGAAAGACACTGAATTGTGGTCATTATCTCCAAAGTGCTCTCCCACCTTGTGCCTTGTAAACAGTGGACAGGCTTTGGGGAATCAAGAGGTGAGTTACTGGCTGCAGTATTCCTAGCTTGTGATCTGCTTTCGTAGCCACTGTGTTTATGTGGTGAGTCCAGTTGAGTTTCTGGTCAATGGTAACCCCAAGGATGTTGACAGTGGGGGATTCAGTGATGGCAACCCCATTGAATGATAAGAGGTGGTGGCTCAAGTGTCTCTTATTGGTGATGGTCATTGCCTGGCATTTTTGTGGCACGTATGTCACTTGCCACTTGTCGGCCCAAGCTTGGATATTATCCAGATCTTGTTGCATTTGGACCGTTTCAGTATCTGAGGAGTTGTGAATGATGCTGAACATTGAGCAATCAATGGAAAACATCCCCACTTCAGACATATGACGGAGGGAAGGTCATTGGTGAACCAACTTGTTTATTCTGTTTGTTCTATTTTATATGCACTGAGGTTTCCCACTGAACGAATGAATCAATCTCTTGAGTTCCCAAGTACCAGCTTGAATATTTTCATGCATCTTTCTTTGGAGAAGCTGTCAACTTTTGTGACGAGGGCAGCATACTGATACCAGTTACTCAGCGTAAGTTCATTAGCAGCCAATTGCAAAAACACAACATAAATAATATAGCTTATCTACTGACCTGAATGTCCAGAATCGCACCTCTTTTTAAAGAGCAGTCGTATAAACAATTCATGATTCTGACTATTGTATTTTTGGCACTGTAGATTGATAAAATCACACAGGTTGTTCTGCAATGTATTTGCGATTCAAAATGCAATAGCAACACTTGCAAAACTCAATTCCTGGGAAGAAAAATGCAGAATGGATGGAAAATTAGATGATTAAAATGATGCAACTATGACAATGAAATGTTAAGTAATTATTCTTCCTAAAAAGGAAGAGGCTGGCTAGGGTGAATGTTGGTCCTTTAGAGGATGAGAAAGGGGACCTAGTGGTAGGGGATGGGGATATGGCTAAGGTCTTGAATAACTTTTTTGTTTCTGTCTTCACGGAGGAGGACGTGAATAATTTGCCGGGTGTTAGCGATGGAAAGGTGGTAGGACTGGAGGGTCTTAATGACATTACTGTTACTAGAGAGGTGGTGCGCGACAGACTGGAGGGGCTGATTGTGGACAAGTCCCCAGGACCGGATGGAATGCATCCGAGGGTTCTGAAAGAAATGGCGGAGGTGATAGTGGATGCCTTGGTGGTTATTTTCCAGACGTCGCTGGATTCCGGGGAAGTGCCGGAAGATTGGAAAACGGCTAATGTTACGCCGTTGTTTAAGAAGGGTGCCAGGCAAAAGGCGGGGAATTACAGGCCGGTTAGTTTAATGTCTGTGGTAGGTAAAATGTTAGAATCCGTCATTAAGGAGGAAATTGCGAGGCATCTTGAAGGGAATTGCTTGATAGGGCAGACGCAACACGGTTTCATTAAAGGGAAGTCGTGTCTGACAAATTTACTGGAGTTCTATGAGGATGTGTCTAGGGCGGTGGATAGAGGAGAGCCGGTGGATGTGGTCTTTCTGGATTTTCAGAAGGCGTTTGATAAGGTACCTCACAAGAGGTTACTGCAGAAGGTCAGAGGACATGGAGTTGGGGGTAGGGTGTTAGCGTGGATAGAGGATTGGTTGTCAAATAGGAGGCAGAGAGTGGGGGTCAATGGGTGCTATTCGGATTGGCGGTTGGTGACTAGTGGGGTGCCCCAGGGGTCGGTGCTGGGGCCTCAGCTATTTACCATTTATATAGATGATCTGGAGGAGGGAACCGAGTGTAGGGTGTCGAAATTTGCTGATGACACCAAGATTGGGGGAAAGGCAAATTGTGCGGAGGGTGTGGAGAGTCTGCAGAAGGATCTAGATAGGCTGGGCGAATGGGCCAGGAAATGGCAAATGGAATTTAATGTTGGCAAGTGTGAGGTGGTCCACTTTGGTAGGAAGAATGGTAGGAAGGACTATTACTTACGTGGCGAAAAACTGCAGCAGGCGACGGTGCAGAGGGACCTCGGGGTCCTTGTGCATGAGTCGCAAAAACCCAGCCTGCAAGTGCAGCAGGTGGTCAAGAAGGCGAATGGGATGCTGGCCTTCATAGCGAGGGGGATTGAATATAAAAGTAGGGAGGTCTTGCTGCAGCTGTATAGGGCATTGGTGAGGCCGCAGCTGGAGTACTGTGTGCAGTTTTGGGCGCCGCACCTGCGCAAGGATATTTTGGCCCTGGAGGGAGTGCAGAGGAGGTTTACTAGGCTGATACCGGAGTTGAGGGGGTTGAGCTATGAGGAGAGGCTGAATAAACTAGGCTTGTACTCGTTAGAGTTTAGAAGAATGAGGGGAGATCTCATTGAGACGTATAAGATGATGAATGGGATGGATAGGATAGAGGTGGAAAGACTCTTCCCGCTCAAAAAAGACAGTAGGACTAGGGGGCACAGCCTCAAGATAAAGGGGGGGCGGTTCAGAACGGAGTTGAGGAGGAACTTCTTCACTCAAAGGGTGGTGAATCTCTGGAATTCTCTGCCCGTTGAAGTGGTGGAGGCTGCCTCGCTAAATATTTTTAAGAAGCGGGTTGATGGGTTTTTGATAAGAGAGGGGATTAAGGGTTATGGGGAGAGGGCGGGAAAGTGGAACTGAGCCACGACAGATCAGCCATGATCTTATTGAATGGCGGGGCAGGCTCGAAGGGCCAGATGGCCTACTCCTGCTCCTATTTCTTATGTTCTTATGTTCTTATGTTCTTATATCGAACATTCAAACGGATTTTAAACTTGCTGCATTGAAAGGTTTCCTTGAATTATTACCTCTTAATCAAGCTCAGCACCCAGATACTTCAGATGAAAAGGGTGGCACAGTGACACAATGGTTAGCGCTGCTGCCTCACAGTGCCAGGGACTCAAGTTCAATTCCCGGCTTGGGTCACTGTCTGTGTGGCGTTTGCACGTTCTCTCCGTGTTTGCAAGATTTTCCTCTGGGTGCTCCGGTTTCCTCCCACAGTCCGAAAGATGTGCTGGTTAGGCACATTGAACTCTCCCTCAGTGTATCGGAACATTGTGTGGTGACGAGGGGATTTTCACAGTAATTTCACTGCAGTGTTAATGTAAGCCTGCTTGTGACGCTTGTAGCCAAACAGGCCATCTAAAATGGCGTTTTGTAAAGCACTCTGGGACAACTGGGCAAGAAACTAAACTGACAGGCTGCAGTTTAGAGACAGACAAACAGGCTGCAACCCTGATGAGTGAATACACAGGATATGGGCCATCTCCAGGATGAAAGAGACTTTCTGATCACACTGGGTTGTGTGCCAGACGTAAAGGCACCGTGAATCCTTATTTAGGAGGAAGGTATGTGACCTATGTGCCTACAACACATACAGGCATGGCCGCCGGGGACACACCCAGAGATCGGTGTGGTAGCACCTGATTGGACTCTTATCGATCAGGGTGATCAAGTCCTGATCGATTGATTGGCAATGGCAAAAAAAAAGGGCGTGAAACCAAACGTGGTATAAAGGGCGCTGCACAACCAGGAATCTCTCTCTCTCTCTGATCCCACGAACGAGCTACAACAATGGTGAACATCGCCAGCAAGAGGAGAGCCACCACGCCCGAGAAGGAAGAAAGAGAGACTACAGCCAGAATGCCAGACCAGAGCAAAGGACCAAACTACACAGACAACTACCAAGACCAGCACACAGATAAAGGCCAGTATCTGTTTGGGTATTTGTCAGTCACACACAGTTAAGTCAAGGTCTTGTATTGTACTTGAATTCTAGTATTTTCTGTAAGATAACTTATTGTTGGTCGGGTGGGTGATTATTGATTGTGTGGGTTTAAATAAATATTGTTTGTACTAATAAGACGTCTACTCAAAGCTATTTGTCCACCGTATAAGGGTTAAAACAGACTGATTTTTACAACACACTAATAAAAATAAATAATAAACATGGACACTTATGTTCCTAATGTATTAGCAGCTTTTGGAATTTAGCAGGATTTCAAATAAAAATAAAAGGTAACATAATACAAGACTCTCAATCCTAACTGGGGATGTTATTTTGAGTTTTGGAAGCAGCCTTCCAGGAGTTCCCGTTCATCTAATCCTATGTACTTGGTTTTAGAAAGAATGCGCAGAAAAATTGTTTATATTCATAAAACTAAATAAATGCTTCAATGGCAATTGAGTTGTCCTAGTACTCCCGATATGAATTATTATAATGCATGTGGATCCATTTGGATTCACAATCTGCAGTCCTAGTTCATCAAGCTTGGCACCGAGATGCTTAAGATGAAAGTTAACCCAGAAACTTTATTCACTTATTTTGAAAATAATGCAAGTCCACAGATGGCTCGTTCTTCTGTGTTTGTTCAGATATGCCAATGCTTCACAATACAATTGTAGTCTATAGAGGAAAAATCAAATATTCATGTGCTTTTAAGTAACAGGACATGCCCACATGTGGCAAAGACAGATAATTGTATATGTTTTTCAAATCCTTTGTATTCAAGATTACCACAACTGTTCCGTGAAAACGGGGATGAAATGGAAATTACCTGACATTTAAAGCAAGTATTTTTGGCATTTTGTTTTATAGAAACATTTACCGTATACAATTTTTTGGTTTAAACTTTTGTCTTTACACTATGGAACGTCAGCAGGAATTGGAAATCAGAATTTATGTTGTTTTCAATTTTCACAAGCTGAAGGGGTTCAATGATGCAGGGAATTACTAAACTGCCCGCTTACCTTCGGGTTGAGACTGAGTCCTCAGACTGATGGAATGAAATCGTTTTCTCTGATGCATGGGTGTGATGTGAAGTAAGACTAGAGAGTTTCAATCCATTGCCAATTAGATGGTGAGCTCATTGCACCAATGTTCAACTATTTTGAAATAAATTGGTATTAAATCTGCTGTCTCACTGAAAAATCTGTGTAGGATGGAGTGGGTTTGGGGGAGTTAAGGCACGTTGCTGGTGTGCATATAGACAATTAGACATAGAACACAGATTCATTACATTGCAGAAGGAGGCCATTCAGCCCATCGAGCCCGCACTGTCAACGACCCATCCGGGGCTTACCCCTGTAAACCCAGCTAGTCCCCCGACACAATGTTTATGCATTTTAGTATGCTTCTATCCTGTCTTTAATTCATTAGCATTAGTGATTTACATTAATTTATAGGTTGACAGTTATGCTGTGCTGGGCTAGAAATTGTTAAGTATATAGCAGTTGAATAGGGTGATGGCCTTGACACTTAGGCAATGTTAACTTATGGTAAAATCAGAATCCCTGAAGTGCAGAAGGAGACCATTCGTAAACTTGCTCATCTGGTGGGCCTGTCCCGAACAAGGTGGCATAACCTTAAAATTAGAGCTGTGCTGTTCAGAGATTGGAAATCTGGAATCCTCACCATCAAAATGCTATTGAGGTTAGACCACTTGAAAATGTAAAAAACTGAGACAAGTAGTATTTGGCTAGCTGAAGTTACTTAAGGGATATGATAGCCATGATGTGGAGATGCCGGCATTGGACTGGGGTGGTCACAGTAAGAAGTCTCACTGCAGGTTAAAGTCAAACAGTTTCATTTGGAATCACGAGTTTTCAGAGCGCTGCTCCTTCACCAGGTGAAGGGATGTGGAACCAAGGTGAGTAAATAGATTTTTTATCAACCATGATCTAACTGAATGATGAACAAATTCAATGGGATACATATCCTACTTCTGTTCAAAAGGCCTTTAATTAAGCACCAATTCATCAAAGACCTTTAGATAGCACCTTCCTGGAATGGATCCATCTAGAAGGACAAGGGCAGTAGATACATGGGAACACCACCACCTGCAAGTTTCCTTCCAAGCCACTCACCAACATGACTTGGGAATATATCATCATTCCTTCGCAGTCGCTGGGTCCAAATCCTGGAATTCCCTCCCTAACAGCATTGTGGGTCAACCCACAGCATGTGGATTGCAGCGATTCAAGAAGGCAGCTCACCACCACCTTCTCAAGGGGAAACTAGGAATAGGCAATAAATGCTGGCCAGCCAGCGATACTCACGATTCACGACTGAATTTAAAAAAAAGACAGGTTCATGATAAAGGTTAGTGCATGTGGAGTTTGAGGACAAATAGCTGAATGGGGAGAAAATTGGCTGAAGAATAGAAAAGGAGAGAGTAAGGGTAGAGGGTGGGCATTCAGATTGGAGGAAGCTGGAAAACACTGTCCACAAGCAACGATTTTAAGCTAATTATTTGAATCTAGGGATAATTTGCTCAAATTCAAAATGGACAACTGATACTTAACTGGGAGATATAGTTAATGCTGAGAAAGAATGTAACACAATACAACGAGACTTAGAAACAAGTTGGTAAGTGGAAAATGAATTTTGACATAACATACATTAATCTAAGGTGATACACTTGGTCGGAAAAACAAAGGATCACCTACGCCTTGCAAGAATATGAAGGCGAACAGCTCATTAAAAAAAACAGATCATCAAAGCAATAAAAATGCTCATATGACAATGGGATATATTTCTAGGGACTATAGAGTCCAAAAGTGGTGAAGTTATGTCAAACCTTTCATCGGACACCGCTGAGATAAGTACTGTGTATACCTCTGGACAAAATACTATGAAGAAGATGTAGATGCATTGGGAGAAAGTGCAAAATTAAATTACAAGGTTAGTACCAGAACTAAGAGTTTACAGCACTTGGGAAAAACTCAACAGTCTGCGATGTGTTTCTTTAGAAAATTGAGAATTTAGAGGAGGTCTGAAGAGATCTTTGAAATTATAGACGATTAGATATAAGAGCAGAATTAGGCCATTTGGCCCATCAAATCTGCTCTGCTATTCAATCATGGCTGAAAATTATGAATGGGTTAGACAGGGAAGAGATTGTTTCCACTTATAGAACTTACGAAAACAAAAGATAAAAATAGCAGATAATTATTTGTGGAGAAACGTAGGAGACGGAGAGTGGCAGGAGCAGTAGGAGATCCAATGTTAGTTACGGATGCTTCAGCCATTTTCAAAATTTCTGCTGGTATCACTTTGACAACCCAACTGGCAGTGGATAGGTTCAGAGTTGTGAAGGAATGCAGTGATAAATACACAGTTATTAAGGTTAAAAGAAGATTCGCCCATGAAATAGAGATTAAAAATTAAAAGCTGAATTCATCTTCTGGACAAAGTTTAGGAAGCTTGTAAAGATATTTGGGCATAATTTTTTACTCAAGGACATCCTGTGGCATAGGATATAACATATCCTCTAACACAAGTTCCTGAAAAGGAAACAGGAATTTGGCCTCTACATCACCTGGGCAAGGCTGTAAGCTGTAAGATACTTCTATCTAATAGTAGATAACTTTAAGGATACTCTTAAATAATTTCTCAAAGTATTCCTGGAAACTAAGTGTAGTGACCACAATCTGACATCTCAGTATCCCGTCATTTGAAGGATATTGACTGAAATGAAACTTGAGTAAAACAAAGGGTGTTGCCCAGTGTGTATGCTCAACATGTTTCTTGCCAGTTCAGCTCTTTTATGGCATAAATATTAGTTTGACTTAGTAGGAATTTTAGTCTCATTGGACTCATTGCAGTATTGCTGAAGATAAAGGTATGGCTGCTTTAATGTAGTGATGATAGTTCCTCCCTTAATTGAGATTAAAAAAAAAACCTTGCTAGACTTGGTAGCTTTCTACTCAAGGATTTAAGATAAATAAAACTTTAAATATTGATGGACTACTTAACTATCTGTTGGTAACATTAATAAGACTTGGATTCTCACTGAGAAACAAGATTATACTTACTTTTCCTAGAACTGCTAATGTTGCAATTGACTTACCATCAAAGGTGAATTGCATGTTCAGTTATTTAATAAACGTTTATATAATTTAGAAAATGTATAATCGCATATAATCTTCCGTGTCTTAACTCAAAAACCTAGTTTATACGTTCTTCAGTGAAGAAACAGTATTGAAGAGGGTTGCTTGAACCTTCTAATGACCGGGTTGTTATAATCTGGCTTAATATTAAAAAGGCTATCTGGAAGGCAGTAATATTCACTGGTAGTTTTCCTTCTGCAGGAACAACAGGATCACTCTACACACCAATTTAAGTGTCTGTGAGGCCTATCTTTCTGAACCTTAGTGAGAGTGATCATCTGTGGAGTACACCTGAGCTGGAAAAGTCCCCAAAAAAGAATGAGGATTATAATCTACTTTAGAGCGACACCCAGAAATAAGTATCAGTGTTTGATTAGGGGAAAGTCATGCATTCATATGTATCTCAGATACCATCTGTGTGCTCAGCTCCAAAGATGGAATTCCAGGCTTGAGTGGTCATACAAGGGAAGAAATCACATCACTTAATACGTGAAATTTGATCATTGGAATCTACTACTCTGCCCTTCAAATCTGCCATTAGAAATAGCAAACATGTTACAATGTCTCTGACATGCCAGGCAGAACTCCTATGAACCTTGTAATTCCAAACTTCAATATCGCAATCTGATGCAAGAAAACACTTTTCATCTTGTTCGCTATCTTACCTAAGTTGTAATTTCGGCCATCCATCATTGGTACGTTAGAATGCTCACTGTGGATAGTAAAAGTGGTTTTGAGAATACAAATGAACAAAAGGTTTGTCAAGAAGCTCCTTCCGATAGCTATTATTTTTACTGCCTTATTCTATCACTGTTAAATCCTCTGCCTTGGGCGTGCAAATCTAATCAATAACTATTTCCCACCTGACAAACTTAAACCTTATTTTTGTCATAGTAACTGTAACTTTAAAAAATTGGTCCATTTTATCCTTCTCTTGTTCTCTTTTTTTCAACTTTGTTTTATTCATTTGTGGAATGTGAAAACCTGCAAGGCCGCAGTTTATTACCCATTCCTAGTTGCCCTTGAGGAGGTAACGGTGAGCTGCTTTCTTGAACCGCTTCGGTTCAGGTGGTGTAGCTACACTCAGTGCTGTCAGGGAGAAAATTCCAGAGTTTTGTCCCATTAATAGTAAAGGAGTGCAATATTTTTCCCTTTCAACATGGTGTGTGGCTTGGAGGTATTCCCATGTGTCTGTTGCTTTTGTTTTCTAGATGGCAGTGGGTGTGGGTTTGGAAGGTATTATTGAAATAGCCCTGGCAAATTGCTGAAGTGCATTTTGTACATGGTACACATTGTTTGCATTATGTACCAGTGGTATAGACGAGGAAGGAGCATCAGAGAGAAAGCTAAGACTTTACCTGTTAAAAACCTGTTTAAAATAAGTTTAAAGCACTTTGTTCTTTGTAGAACTGTTTAAAGCATTTACTTATTGTATTTACTGCTTTAAGAATTGTGAGGGAGTGATTATCAGGCAGTTGTGGCCCATCAGCTTTAAATCAGCGCCAAGTTTAAAAGGAGGCCTGGTGTAGATAGCGGGCAGCGTCGGAGCGGGCAGCGGAGTGAGAGGGAAGCAGAGTGAGTTATTAGGGCTTAATATCAAAAAGGGCTTGAAGGTAAAAAGGCCAGGTGGAAAGAACAAGGAAAAAAAAAAAAAATTTTTTTTTCAAAACTACTACAGCAAGAAACAAGGAAAAAATTTTTTCCCACAACAAATTATATTGAATAATGGAGGGGCATGTGATGTGCGGTTCCTGTATGATGTGGGAACTGGTGGACCCCAGGGTCCTTCCCAGTGACCATGTCTGCAGTAAGTGCAGGTTGCTGGAGGAGCTCCAGCTCAAGGTGGATGAGCTGGCCTCTGAGCTACAGACACTGAGGCTCATCAGGGGGAGAGAGGGTGCCATTGTCAATGGGGTGCAAGTGACATCCACCCCCTCTAGACTGTCTAAATCTAAGGGTCAGGAACAAAAGGGGGCTGCTGGGAGGAGGAAGGGGGGTGAGGAGCGGAGGCCTCAGCCTCTTAATCTGCATAACAGGTTTGAGGTTCTTGCTTCCACTCTGGAAGAGGACGAGGCAGGTGAGGTTGGTGAGCAAACTGCACACGGTACAGTGATGCAGCAGGACATAGGCAAAGAGAAGGGGAAAAGGAACGTAGTAGTGATTGGAGATAGTGGGGTGAAGGGTATTGACACTGTCCTTTGTCACAATGACAAAGTGCACAGAAGGGTGTGTTGTCTGCCTGGTGCTCGGGTACAGGATGTCGCAGCTGGGCTGCAGAGGAATCTGGAGTGGGAGGGTGAGAACCCAGTTGTGGTGGTACATGTGGGTGCCAGCGACGTAGGCAAAGTGCGGACTGAGGATCTGGGGAGGGAGTATGAGAAGCTGGGAATGGAATTAAAAAGTAGAACCGACAAGGTGGTCTTCTCTGGGCTACTGCCTGAACCGAGTGCAGACGGGCGTAGGGTTGACAGGATAAAGGAAGTGAATGGGTGGCTCAGAGATTGGTGTGGGAGGAATGGGATCGAATTTATGGGGCATTGGCACCAGTATTGGGGTAGGTGGGACTTGTTCGGGCGGGATGGGGTTGGTCTGAATCGTGCTGGGACCAGAGTGCTGGCGAATCGAGTAAAGAGGACTGTAGACAGGGCTTTAAACTAATTAGGGGGGGGGAGGGTGCGAGGGTAGGTGATGTTAGGAGGTCTACAGTTAAGGATAGGGTACAGGTAAGGGAAGAGGCTGAGGATGTCCCAAGTGGTGGCGTTATGGCAAATAGGGTCCAGAAGAAGGCTGGGATGAAAGCGCTTTATCTGAATGCACGAAGCATTCGGAATAAAGTGGATGAGCTGGTGGCGCAGATCGACACAAATGGATACGATCTGGTGGCCATTACAGAGACGTGGCTGCAAGGTGACAGGGACTGGGAGATGAATGTACAGGGCTATCAAGTGTTTAGGAAGGATAGGCAGGAGGAAAGAGGGGGTGGCGTAGCTCTGCTGATTAAGGATAGCATCAAGGTGGTAGCAAGGGATGATATCGGAGCCAAAGAGCAGAAAGTGGAATCGTTGTGGGTGGAGATTAGGAACAGCAAAGGGAGGAAGACGCTGGTGGGTGTCGTCTATAGGCCCCCGAATAATGATCTGGAGGTGGGGCGGGCTGTTAACGCGCAAATAAGTGCGGCGTGCAGGAATGGGACGGCAGTAGTTATGGGGGATTTCAATCTGCATATTGATTGGTCGACCCATGTTGGACGAGGTGGGCTCGAGGAGGAGTTCTTGGAATGCTGCCGGGATAGTTTCCTGGAACAGTGTGTGTTGGAGCCGACGAGGGAGCGAGCTATCTTGGATCTGGTGCTATGTAATGAGGCGGGTAGAATTAGGGACCTTGAGGTGAAGGATCCTCTTGGAGAGAGTGATCATTGTATGGTGGAGTTTCTGTTGCAGATGGAGGAGGAGAAAGTGGGTTCCCGGACACGTGTCCTTTGTTTGAATAGAGGGGAGTATGGTAGGATGAGAGAAGAATTGGTGAATGTGGACTGGGGGAGCGCGTTGGAAGGTAGGTCTGCTGAGGAGCAGTGGAGGATCTTTAAGGAGATCTTTCTTGGTGCTCAGCAGAAATTTATTCCGATGGTTAAAAAGGACAGTAGGAAGAGAGGTAATAAGCCGTGGATAACGAAGGAGGTGAAGGAAAGTGTTAAATTAAAAGCGGAGGAATTTAGAGTAGCTAAGAGCAGTGGGCGAGAAGAGGATTGGGAAAGGTTTAAATGTCAACAAAGATTGACAAAAAAGTTGATAAAGGAGGGTAGAAGAAGCTATGAAGCTGGGCTAGCGCTTAATATAAAAAAGGATAGCAAGAGTTTTTATAAATATATAAAAAGGAAGAGGCTGGCTAGGGTGAACGTTGGTCCTTTAGAGGATGAGAAAGGGGACCTAGTGGTAGGGGATGGGGATATGGCTAAGGTCTTGAATAACTTTTTTGTTTCTGTCTTCACGGAGGAGGACGTGAATAATTTGCCGGGTGTTAGCGATGGAAAGGTGGTAGGACTGGAGGGTCTTAATGACATTACTGTTACTAGAGAGGTGGTGCGCGACAGACTGGAGGGGCTGATTGTGGACAAGTCCCCAGGACCGGATGGAATGCATCCGAGGGTTCTGAAAGAAATGGCGGAGGTGATAGTGGATGCCTTGGTGGTTATTTTCCAGACGTCGCTGGATTCCGGGGAAGTGCCGGAGGATTGGAAAACGGCTAATGTTACGCCGTTGTTTAAGAAGGGTGCCAGGCAAAAGGCGGGGAATTACAGGCCGGTTAGTTTAACGTCTGTGGTAGGTAAAATGTTAGAATCCGTCATTAAGGAGGAAATTGCGAGGCATCTTGAAGGGAATTGCTTGATAGGGCAGACGCAACACGGTTTCATTAAAGGGAAGTCGTGTCTGACAAATTTACTGGAGTTCTATGAGGATGTGTCTAGGGCGGTGGATAGAGGAGAGCCGGTGGATGTGGTCTTTCTGGATTTTCAGAAGGCGTTTGATAAGGTACCTCACAAGAGGTTACTGCAGAAGGTCAGAGGACATGGAGTTGGGGGTAGGGTGTTAGCGTGGATAGAGGATTGGTTGTCAAATAGGAGGCAGAGAGTGGGGGTCAATGGGTGCTATTCGGATTGGCGGTTGGTGACTAGTGGGGTGCCCCAGGGGTCGGTGCTGGGGCCTCAGCTATTTACCATTTATATAGATGATCTGGAGGAGGGAACCGAGTGTAGGGTGTCGAAATTTGCTGATGATACCAAGATTGGGGGAAAGGCAAATTGTGCGGAGGGTGTGGAGAGTCTGCAGAAGGATCTAGATAGGCTGGGCGAATGGGCCAGGAAATGGCAAATGGAATTTAATGTTGGCAAGTGTGAGGTGGTCCACTTTGGTAGGAAGAATGGTAGGAAGGACTATTACTTACGTGGCGAAAAACTGCAGCAGGCGACGGTGCAGAGGGACCTCGGGGTCCTTGTGCATGAGTCGCAAAAACCCAGCCTGCAAGTGCAGCAGGTGGTCAGGAAGGCGAATGGGATGCTGGCCTTCATAGCGAGGGGGATTGAATATAAAAGTAGGGAGGTCTTGCTGCAGCTGTATAGGGCATTGGTGAGGCCGCAGCTGGAGTACTGTGTGCAGTTTTGGGCGCCGCACCTGCGCAAGGATATTTTGGCCCTGGAGGGAGTGCAGAGGAGGTTTACTAGGCTGATACCGGAGTTGAGGGGGTTGAGCTATGAGGAGAGGCTGAATAAACTAGGCTTGTACTCGTTAGAGTTTAGAAGAATGAGGGGAGATCTCATTGAGACGTATAAGATGATGAATGGGATGGATAGGATAGAGGTGGAAAGACTCTTCCCGCTCAAAAAAGACAGTAGGACTAGGGGGCACAGCCTCAAGATAAAGGGGGGGCGGTTCAGAACGGAGTTGAGGAGGAACTTCTTCACTCAAAGGGTGGTGAATCTCTGGAATTCTCTGCCCGTTGAAGTGGTGGAGGCTGCCTCGCTAAATATTTTTAAGAAGCGGGTTGATGGGTTTTTGATAAGAGAGGGGATTAAGGGTTATGGGGAGAGGGCGGGAAAGTGGAACTGAGCCACGACAGATCAGCCATGATCTTATTGAATGGCGGGGCAGGCTCGAAGGGCCAGATGGCCTACTCCTGCTCCTATTTCTTATGTTCTTATGTTCTTATGGTGGAGGGTGTGCATATTTAATGTAGTGGATCAGTGACACTCAAGAGGCCTGCTTTGGTATAAAGCTTCTTGAGTGCTGTTGGAACTGCACTTCTTCAGGAAAATGGAGCGTAGTCCTCTACACTCTTAACTTCTGCCCTGGTAAACAGACTTTGAGAACTCAGGAGAGAAGTTATTCATCCCAGTTTATCCAGCTTCTGAACTAATCATGTAGCTGTAGGATTTATCTGGCTGGTCCAGCCAAATTTCTGGTCAATAGTAATTCCCAGGAAGTTGATGCTGGGGGATTCAATGATGGTTATGTCAATGAAACTCAAGATGAGGTGATTACATTATCTTTTGTTGGATATGATGATTGCCTGACACCTGTGGCACAAATGTAACTTGCCACTTAACAGCGCAAGCCTCAATGTTGTCCAGGTCTTGTTGAATAAGGACATAGACTGTTACAGTCTCTAAGGAGTCATGAATTGTTATTTAACACAGTGCAATCATAAGCAAACATCTCCACTTCTGATTTTATGTTGGAAGGAAATCATTGAAGCAGCGGCAGATAGTTGAACCTTGAGGAACTGCTGCAGTGATGTCCTGGGGCTGAGATAATTAGCTTCCAGCAATCACAAGCATCACTTTTTCTGCTAGGTGTGACTCCAACCAGTGGAATGTTTTCCCCTTGATTCCCATTGACTTCCATTTTGTTAAAACTCTTTGATGCCACACTGCTGCCTTGATGTCAAGGCAGTCATTCTCACCTCATCTCTGGAATTTAGTTAACAGACACACATACCAAACAGGAACAGAAGTAGGCCATTCAGCCCCCCAAGCCTTCTTCACCATTCAATAAGATCATAGCTGATCTTTTGATGTTTTGAATTCTACATTCCATTAATCCCCGATAACCTTTGATTCTGTTGCCCGACAAGAATCTATTTACCACCCCCTTAAATATACTCAATGACCCCCTTCACCTCCACCGCCTTCTGAGGTAAAGAGTTCCAAAGTCACACAACCCTCTGCGAAAAAAATTCTCCTCATCTCTGTCCTAAAAGGGAACACATAATTTTTAGAAGAGATAAATAGAATAAAAAGAATAGACAGGGCAAGCCTGGTGCAACTGCTCTTGTGTGCATATCAATATATTTTACTATTCCATACAAGGAGAAAATTGGAGCATTTGAAAGGGAAAAAAATCAATTTAGTTGTTAAAATTGATGAATATTTAAGCAAATGCCACCAATTCTCTGAAGACGGCAGTAGTCATTTTGCATCAGAATTATATTAAGGGGAAAAAAGTCAAAGTCACAAATTGCGGCGCACAAGTGAACTGTGTAAATGCGGAATTCAAAACTATGCTTTGTATGACATTATATTTGGTATTGTTTATTGTTTTGCACATCACTGTTCTGGGAATATTGTTTTGTGACTACTAATAAAATATTATTCCCCAGAGTTTCATGGAGCCTTTTCTTCTTCACAAAATAACTGCCTCAAAGTAATTTAATAGAAAGCAATAGCTGTAGACAGGTAGGTTTTCTGAGCAAGCAATATACAAGCCATTGTTTGATTTGTGCTTGCAGGATGGGGAGGGAGAGTGAGAATTCAGAACATTACAAATGTACCAGTGCAAGTGTATTTCATACTTCAGTGATGGCTCCACAGATGTGTCTGGAGCGAGAAGAAGTAGCATCATTTCAAAATCAAACTACTTCACCCATTGACTAATGCAAACGTCCAGCTGAAAGTTGCAAGTAGTAGCTATGGAAACCATCTCCTGGCATTCACTCTCTTTGTTGTGACACAAAATCTCTTTTATTCTCCACAACCTTTATCAATTCTGAGCTGTTATTATGTACAAGAGCGTGATGGAATCAAACCCTTATGGCTCAATCAGTGTCTCATCATTGCCAATGGGTGCTGATGAAACACCACAACCTTGAGAACATGCCTTTGATTGAAATGCTCTGCTGTAAAAGGCCAATCAAATCGATAAAATGAGCCCCTGTATCATCTAATTGTTAATTGGGCTGTAGATGTTCCACAATGTTTGTCATCATCTAGCCTCAAATCTTAAAGCCTCCATTTTTTTTCCAAAATGAATTTCGCACATGTAGAGAATTACAAAATAAAATCCAAATGGTGAAAAAGTGGATCAAACAGTTGTGTACATTATGCAAGATGAAAGGCACTGTTCCTATTAATAATAAAAGTGCTGGCAGGAACAAGCACTGATTGATCAGGGCATCCTATATTCATGCTACAAAGGAAAACATCCTTTGGTTCAAAGAAGAATGAAATTCACTATGTGAAAATAAGAGATTGAAATGATTTTGCAATGTCTAAACCATTGTGTATATCTCTTAATCTTCCAGCAATTCACAAATTGTTGTTACGCTCTCCGATTGACTCGACACTTCTTCCATCTTAATAAAATTAAGCCACCTTTGTTTCCTGTTGTACCTGGCTGATCGACTAGTGTGGAACACTGGCAGACTGTTTGGCAATATGACTGGCACCTTTTCCTGGATGCAGTCCATTACTAAGATTGATTTGTGCAATACTGCCTGAACACATCTCTAGCTCTCGCCACCACCTACCACCTTGCAAACCCTTGTTCTCTTCCCTGAATATTTGCATTTTCCACTGCTGCCCATCTCAATCCTTCACACATTGCATCTCACTCAGTACTTCAGGAGGCAGTGGTCTATTTGTATTATCACAAGACTATTAATCCAGAAACCCAACTAATGTTCTGGGGACCCAGCTTCGAATCCCGTCACAGTAGATGATGAAATTTAAATTCAGTAAAAAATATCTGGAATTAAGGATCTACCAATGACCATGAAACTATTGTTGATTGTCAGAAAGACCCATTTGGTTCACTAATGCCCTTGAGGGAAGGAGATCTGCCATCCTTACCTGGTCTGGCCTACATGTGACTCCAGAGTCACAGCAATGTGGTTCTCTCTTAACTGCCCTCCGAGGGCAACTAGGCTTGGGCAATAAATGCTGGTCAGCCAGTGATGTTGATATCCCATAAATTAATAAAAAGCATTCTCATTCACACACAGTCCAACACCCTCACTGCACAGCCCTCGGCAAATTGCACAAGTGAATTCTTGGCATCATTTTCAGAACCCCCACCTTGCCTTGCCCCAACCACCATTAGAATCAATGCCATTCTTATATAATAGATAATAAAAACAGGCAATGTTGGATGAACTCAGCAAGTCTGGCAGCATCTGTGGAGAGAGAACTGAGCGAATGGCCAGAATCTTACGGTCATCCACGCATTCTGCTGCAGTGAGCAGAGATTTGGCTGGGCGCTAAATTCTCTGACCTCGCTGCAGTGTGTGACGTGAACGGCTGGTAAGATCATGGTCATTGTTTCAGATGTAAATAACCCTGTAAATAAATTACAGAACGACTCTATTCTTACATTAGTTTAACACTAGGGTAATCCTTGTTGCCCTTATTCCAGTCTGCCTTCAACAGCTGTTCTTTCAACAACATGGCCCTGTCTTCTGAATCTTTGTGCCATCTTGGCACTTCCTTTACTGCCTTCAAAAATTTTTGCAAGCCAATTCTCCTCAGCCGTGCCATTAACACAGCCCCCCACAAAATAGCTTGTCCATCTCTCCTTTTCCCTTCAGCGCCCATTTATCGCTTTGTTAGTAGAAAGACCTTGAGATGTCATCTTGCAGGGGTGGAGCAGTTTAGGAATGTAGATTGTTACTCTGGGATTATTCCCATCATGGTGTAAACACAACTCTGTCATGTCTTAGGCAGGAAAACGCCTGACACTGTGATTTTTATTCTATTATGTTGCACTTTTTAGAAGAATTAAGCATTGTGCTGTTTAGTATTGTGTTGCACCATTAAATTATCTGTCCTTAGAAACAGCAATGAAATAATGAAATAGACTTCAGTCATCTGCAACTAAGACATGTGGGTAAAGTCATAGAAGCTGCACTCCAAGCAGAGGGCCACATTTGAAGGGATTGTGCTCAGTGCTGGACCACCAACACTGCAGCATCACTTCTTTGATCAGTGCTCACTTTGGGCTGAATTGTCCCAGTTCTGCAGAGATGGTTTGGAGGGCAAGACAGGGAATAAAGTTTGAAAATATTGTGTAAGGGTGGTCACCTGACACGTTCCTGTCTCTGAGCGATCCTGCTGGGGGGTAGTCAATGGGGCAGAGGCCATAACCGTCTGGCAGCAGCACATCACCAATTAGGTCCATTAGTAAACCAAATGGGGGAAAGGTGAAGATACACCTGATATCTTCCCAATGGCCAACAGGACCCCAGACAAGACCCCCTACCCACACACACTGAGCCAGAGACTGGAATCGAATTGGAGATGGCTTCCTGGTAGCATGCCAGGGTGCTATTACCAACTCCTCTCAATCACCCCAGCATGGGAAATGACAGCTCCAGCCAGGGCCACATACTTACCTGTGGAGGGTTTTCCCTTCTGCAATGATAAGCTGACAGCGATGGCCATGTGTGATATTAATTTTTCACAACGCTGTAAAGAACATTTTGATGCAGTCTCCCAGGCTCCTGTTTGTATCAGCAGTGCCTGCCTCTCCGATGGAGCTCCCACCTGGGCATTCTAGAAGATCCTTTTTGCCTCTCATTTCCCTTACCTGCCCACCATTATTAATTTAACGGTGTTCACTGAGGTGACTTCTTAATCATCTGCCTCCGAGAAAATTATGACTGATGGCCTAAGCAACCTCTGCATTCCTGATCCAAAATTGAGGCTGACTTTGGGATAACAATCCAAGCAGGACCCTCAGAAGTTTCTCTAACAATATCCCTACTACTGACATGAGACTCACTGGTCTATAGTTCCCTGGTTTATCTCTACAACCCTTCTTAAGTAGTGGAACCACACGAGCTGTTTGTTCTCCAGTCATCTGGCACCTCCCTTTGTGTAAGAAGTCTCACAACACCAGGTTGAAGTCCAACCAGTTTATTTGATAGTAAACCCACCTGGTGTTGTGAGACTTCTTACCGTATTTACCCCAGTCCAACGCTAGCATCTCCACATCACGACCCCCGCGCCCCCCATGGCCAGAGAGGAATTGAAAATTTGGGTCCAAGCCACTGCAATCTCCTCCCTGGCCTGGGGTACAAGAGAGTTTTTAGGGAGAAGGTAACGGAAGGATCTGCTGAAGGTGAAGTGGAGGGAAGGATATGGTGGGTCAGAATCCAAGGAATCAACAACATCAAAGGGATTGTAAGATTGGAGAAAATCACAGAGGTATTGCGGGATGCTGCTGCAGAGAATTGTAGATGAGTGATAGGATTTTTAAAATTCAAATTGTGAAGGGATATGGAAGAATGTTAGGGATGGGGTCTGATGGGCAAGTAAAACTTTTTGATGGGACAGAATTTGGGAAATTAGGTTTTGGATGAAGTGGAGTTTATCAAGATCAATTCAAGAACCTGACAGGAGGTCATTGCAGAATTCAAAACTAGAGGTGAGCAAGATAAGAATAAGGAAATTGGTGGCATTGGGGCCAATGTAGGCAATGTGGCAAAGTCAAATCATGCAATCAAGGGTATGGGATTTGGAGGTCAGCTGTGGGTCACACGGAATATTGAGATTGTAGGCAACTGAATTCAGCCCTGGTAAACGATTGGTGACAGAATGGAGGCTCATTTTGTGAAAATTTTACCATACACAAGGCTTAAAATGAGAAAGCACAGAGGAAGTCGCGGGATTGAAAGAAGTTACAGAGAGTTGGGGCTGGATGTTATCAATTACTGAAGCTGGGGAATGATTCTGCTTCTGTAGTGTAGTGGTTATCGTGTTCATCTAACACATGAAAGGCCCCTGCTTCATAACCAGGCAGGAACAGTCCAAATCTTCTCTGGACAGTACGGTGGCACAATAGTTAGCACTGCTGCCTCACAGCATCAGGGACTCAGGTTCACTTCTGTTCTTGGGTGACTGCCTGCATGTTCTCCCCATGTCTGTGTGGGCTTCCTCTGAGCACTCTGGTTTCCTCCCATAATCCAAGATGTGTGGGTTAGGTGTATTGGCCATGCTAAATTGCCCCTTAGTGTCAGGGAGATTAGCAGGGTAAATACTTGGGGTTATGGAGATAGGGCCTGGGTGGGATTGTTGTTGGTGCAGCTTTGATGGGCTGAATGGCCTCCTTTTGCACTGTATGGATGGAGAATAGATGGTTTTAGTGAGGGGCAGAATGTAAGTGAGGAGGAGAAGAACGCTGAGGATGAATGATTGAGAAGCCCAAAGGTGACCAACTGGCGAATGTTAGAGAATGAATTTCTGGAGATGATCTGGAGACACTGGGCTACATAGAGTGGAACAATGCAAGAGCAGTACCAGACTCATATCAATCATCAAAATACTTCCTATTGCAGCCAGGGGTTAAAAACAAATGAACAAACATGGAAGAGATGTGGATCATACCCTATCTACTCCTGTCATCCAAATAATAATTATTCTGATGATCTGATTATTGGGAAGAGGACATCTGATTGGCAATTGTGCTTGTTGGACCTAATAAAAACAGACAAGAATTTGTACTAGTTAGTTCCCAAGTTTGCATTGCCCAGTCCAGGTGAGATAGTGAAGAGCGCCTCTGCTCCAAACATGGCTCATACAAATTAGAGTTGAAAGATTGTGGAAATAACAGCAACATTTTTGAAATGTAACCAAAAAATGCTGCATGAGCACAGCAGGTCTGGCAGCTTCTGTGGAGAGAGAAACAGAGTTAATGGCTGGAAATTTACCGCCTGGGCAGGTGAGGGCCGTAGAAAGGAAATCTCCGTTGGTGGGATTTTATGAGCCTCGCCTGAGCGAGGTTGTAAAATACCAGCCAATATCTCGAGTCTGTATGACTCTTCTTCAGAGCTGCAGAGGGGAGCTCCAAAGGACTCAGAACATTAACTCCGCTTCTCTCTCCATAGACACTGCCAGACCTGCTGAGGTTACCAGCATTTTCTGTTTTTATATCAGATTTCCAGCATCTGCAGTAGTTCGGTTTTATAAAAATAATTCTGGCCCATTCATGATCTTAGAACTGCTGAGACTTAGAGTAACTCTTGTGTCAGACTGCACAACTAGTTACTTGGGGCAAGTTTAATGACATATCCCGTTCGAGTTTGGTGGCAGGGGTCGGGGGGGGGGGGGGGGGGGGTGGAATTTAAATCAGGCAGGAAGGCAGTGGGTGTGTAACCTGCTGCTTTCCCACTTTTATTCTGATTAACTTGAAGATGGGAAGGTCCATAAACAATTGGTTTCTGTTGAAGTTTACCTCTTTATGATTTGGTTCCATTCCAAATCCTCTTGGTATTTCTTTTGACAACCCAACAAGTAGAACGAACTCAAATTAACTTAGGGACAAATTAAGAGGGGCAGCCCCCCAGAAAGGAAGGGGGGGGAACGGCCCAAACAGAAACCAGAGTCCAAAGGAAACTTAAAACATTAAATCAAAATGTGATTGTAAGGGTCTATAACACACCCCAGCCCCTGCGGTGCCCAGCGGGCACAAAAGGTGTCAACTGCACCCGTGGACACTGCATGCTCCCTCTCCAGCTAAATCCTCTTGGTAAGAAATACTTGATCAGTGAAGACATATTCCACAATTCCCCAATTAAGAACTTTAAGGGGCCATTGATACCCAATTAAAAGCCTCATCCCTCCATGATTGATATTAACTATGAGGTCTTGATATGTAGGGAGCATGAGCAAATCTTGAAAATGTGAGCAGTGGTAGGAAAGTTCAAGTGAAGTGTCAATCCAACAATAATTCCTGCTGTGAGGAAGGTCTGGGTTTTTGAGTCCAGCTTCTTTAATTTCATTGTTATACTGAATCTTTACACTGGATCATTTCGTTCTGCTTATCCCTCACTCCTGAGTAAAAGCAGCTGAAAGGTACCTTGATGGGGAATTTTGGAATATGTCTTCACCGATCAACTATTTCTTACCAAAAGGATTTGGAAAGGAACCAAATCATAAAAAGGTAAACATCAACAGAAACCTAGCCTAGCATGAAAACAAGTTGTCTGCTGTGTGAGAACTAAAAGATAAGCACCTTAGCAGAATTCCAGAGGCCAGATAGAGGAGAGAGAAAACAATAGCATCTTGAATCCCAGACAAGAAACTCAGGTGCCAAGGCCATTGTGTTTTCTATGCTTTGACTGGGCACCATCTGTGGAATGTTTTGGAACAGGTAGAAGCATGGGATTTTACAGAGTCTGTCCTGGCTTCGGTGGGCACATGATACTATGACGACTTTTGTGATTGGGCTGTTCAATTAATAGCAAGGCAATGATTGCGTTAAATTGAGCTCCATAGGCTTTGCTGTGTAAAGGAAATAAAGAAGATTCCTTGATGTGCAATCTCTACCTCTAGAGGTTGAGAATTGCATCTAGAATGTTGCATTGACTGACACAAACGTACCTGGAGTAGTTACATGGAAATCATCCTTCTATCCATTACTCAAAGTGTTTGCACTCCAAACAAACACATGGCTCATTTCCCCTCAGGTATCAATGCTGGCTGGAAGTTTCTTGGAGAAAGTGAATTTGTGATCCTTCTTTTTAAAAAAAATCCCAAATGTCCAAATAATACAATATCTTTCCACATTTGAAAAGAAAAATCCAATTTTGAAAGATATAATTCTCACAGCGTTAAATGCATAAACAGTGGATGGTGAATGAATAAGTCTGAAGCGTGGTCTTTTGTATTAAGCAGGTTTATTCCTAAAACAGCTTAGCAGAGTAATAAACCCTAATGTTCCAGTTGTGTTCATATATAGGTGATCGAGTACTTTTCGCCTGCCTTTAACAATGCATTTGGTTTAACAGTGTAATTGCCAAACGATTCAATTGCTGATACATTGACACAAAACACATTAGTGCCCACAGCACGAATGTTTGAAAGCTTAAAAGCTCTGGGAAAAGAAGTAACAGGTAAATGAAGACATCTTTGAATTCTGCATGTACATTAGAAACTTCTGAACTGTTAGGTCAATGGACACTGTGTGACACAATGCTTACAATGGTAACCGCACTGTGCGGGGCAGCAGGGTTGACAGAAATAATTTACTGGTGGGAAGACAATTCCGAAGACAAAAGCGGAGATACTTAAAGTTGAAACTGTTACTGAGGTTTATAAGTTTGTAAGATATAGGAGCCGAATTAGGCCATTCGGCCCATTGAGTCTGCTCTGTCATTCGATCACGGCTGATATGCTCCTCATCCCCATTTTCCTGCCTTCTCCCCTTAACCCTTCAACCAAAATCTGTCTAACTCCTCCTTAAATTTACCCCACTGCACTTTGGGATAGCAAATTCGACAAATTCACAACTCCTTGGGAGAAATAGTTTCTCCTCAACTCTGTTTTAAATTTGTTACCCCTTATCCTAAGACCATGACCTCTCGTCCTAGAACGCCCCACAAGAGGAACATCCACTCCATGTCTACTTTATCCACACCATTTATCATCTTGTTTATCTCCATTTGATTTCCCCCCATTCTTTTAAATTCCAGAGTATAAGCCGAAACTGTTCAATCTCTCTGCATACGACAAACCCCTCATCTCTGCAATCAATCGAGCAAACCTCCCTCTGAACTGCCTCCAATGTCTCTACATCTTTCCTCAAATAAGGGAACCAAAGCTGTGCACGACACTCCAGGTGTGGCCTCACCAATGCCTTGTTTAGTTGCAACACTCTGTCCTTACCTTTATATTCTATTCCTTATAACAATAAATGCCAACATTCTATTTGCTTTCTGTATTATCTGCTGTACCTGCATGTTTGGTTTTTTGTGACTCATGAACAAGGACACTCAGATCCCTCTGCACTGAAGCTTTCATTCTGAGAAAAACTAAACATAAAAATTACTGGTGAAAGTAAACATGAAGGATACTCAAGGTAAAATCCTGCAGATGCTGGAACCTGAAACAAAAACAGAAAATGCTGGAAAATCTCAGCAGGTCTGACAGCATCTTTGGAGAGAAAATCGAGCCAACGTTTTGAGTCAGGATGATGCTTCATCAGAGATCGAAACATTGGCTCGATTCTCACTCCACAGATGCAGTCAGACCTGCTGAGATTTTCCAGCATTTTCTGTTTTTGTGAAGGATGTTCAGTTTGTGTGGGTCAGTGAATCTTGCAACTTTCCTGACTCTGCATGCTTAAGAGCTTACAACATTTCTTTTATTTGAAAGTTTGTCTTTAAAAAAATGCACGTTTGCGTGTCAGTTAGGCGCTTGCCTAATGCAGCAAAACTTAGAAGAAGTGGCAAAAATTACCAGGTTTTTAAAAATAATCAGAGCTGAAAGTGGGCTGGAATACCAAAAAGTACTGGAGGGGGTGCAGAGGAGTTTCACTAGGTTGATTCTGGAGTTGAGAGGGTTGGCTTATGAGGGGAGACTGGGACTATACTCATTGGAATTCAGGAGAATGAGGGGGGATCTTATAGAAACATATAAGATTATGAAGGGAATAGATAAGATAGAAGCAGGGAGGTTGTGTCACTGGCAGGTGAAACTAGAACTAGGGGGCATGGCCTCAGAATAAGGGGGAGCAGATTTAGGACTGAGTTTACCTAAAGCGTTGTGAATCTGTGGAATTGCCTGCCCAATGAAGCAGTTGAGGCTACCTCAATGAATGTTTTTAAAGGCAAGAATAGATAAATTTTTGAATAGTAAAGGAACTAAGAGATATGGTGAGCAGGCGGGTATGTGGAGCTGAGTCCATGAAAAGATCAGTCATGATCTTATTGAATGGCGAAGCAGGGTCCAGAGGCCAGATAGCCTACTCCTGCTCCTAGTTCTTATGTAAGCTCAGCATCATTCTCCCAGTGACTAAGGAAAGCATTCTGGAAGACTTTAAAGCATAACTCAATCCTATAAATCGTCATCAGTAATCAAAGGGAAAGAAATGTCATGTTATTATAATGAAATAATGCCTTGGACTTATTTACTGTATAAGACACGAGGCACCAATTGCTCATAAGAGTTTGGTAAACATTTTGTGTGTTAATTTATTAAACGTAGGCACATGATAACAGCTATGATTAGTTATAAAGCTTGAATACATCAGAGCTGTATGTGTGTGCTATGCTCAAAGCAAAAGTGAAACCAAGACTGGATCACATGACATGTTTCCCTGCTAGTGATGCCATGCTGATATCACTTAAAATCATATCTTTATTTTTAAAATTACTTGCACCCTGGCAAAGGAAAATAATTAAAACACTGATGATAAGCATATACAAAACGTCTTGTGTAACAACATGACCTTAAATGACACCTGACCCATTGGGAATTGAACTCAGATTAGTTCAACAATATTTTAATTTGACTAATATGTTTAAAAGAAAATAGAAAATAAATTATTCTCTGATAAAGATTAACTGTCCTCCTTTCCAAAGAAGAAGCAATGGAAGTCTGAGTGATTTAATGCTCCATAAAGCACATTCTTATGCAGAAGTTATCCACACACAGCACAACTGTAACAGCAACTCACACTAATATCTTTCTCTCCAGCTTCAAAAGCCTCCAACTATACCTCCAGCCACTTGCCTCAACTCCGCTCTTTTAACTGTCCCTATTCCTTCCTTTTCTTCAGACATTTCTCTTCAGAGCCTATTAACTTGCCCTCGCTTTCAATTGGTGAATGATTCACACTCTCCTCAGCAACGCGTCACCAAATTGCCTTGTTCGTCTTAAGAAAATTTACAGGCCGTCAGCTTCCATTAATAATTCCTCGTGTTCACTGAAACACTAGGCAAAGGGTTGGCATTCTTATTAGCTTTACTGGATACAGTCAGCATTTCAGACTGCCACTTGCTAAGAATGTTATTACCCTGATGCAGGCCAACTAACATGGCATGCCTGACTCCTGAGATTGAAATATTACCTTTAGCTTATTGTTGATTCTCTAAACCCAGGTTCAATATTCCTCCTTGCCTAGACATTTTCTTAGAGAGATTGGTAGAATGTTTGATTTGATGCGACTGGATTTGATTTATTATTGTCACTTGTATTAGTATCTAGTGAAAAGTACTGTTTCTTGCACATTATATAAATATCATAGATATGATATATATATTCATAGAGAAGGAAAGGAGAGATGCAGAATGTAATGTTACAGTTATACCTAGAGTATAGAGAAAGGTCAACTTAGTGCAAGGTAGGTCCATTCAAAAGTCTGATGGCAGCAAGGAAGAAACTATTCTTGAATTGGTTGCTTCGTGACCTCAGACGTTTGTATATTTTTCTCCACGGAAGAAGGTGGAAAAGAGAATGTCCGGGGTGCGTGGGGTCCTTAATTATGCTGGTAGCATTGTCAAGGCAGGGGGAAGTGTAGGCAGAATCAATGGATGGGAGGCTGGTTTGCGTGATGGACTGGGCTTCATTCATAACCTTTCGTAGCTTCTTGTGGTCTTGGGCAGAGCAGGAGCCATACCAAGCCATGATATAACCAGAAAGAATGCTTTCTTGAGTGCGGCTGTAGAAGTTTGTGAGGGTTGTAGCTGACATGCCAAATCTCTTCTGAGAAAGTAGAGGCATTGGTGGACTTTAACTACACTTGGAGACAGCAAACAAATTTACGCCCAGGTTGAATTTCACTGGCGAGTGGATGAATGTCAAGCTTGTATCTGCCGTTGCTGTGTTTATTTTCATGTTGTGGTTTGAACTGGTTCGGTGACGCTGCAGCTAGTAAAGAATATACACTTTCAGAAAACTTCCAAATGGGAGCAGCTGTTTCAAGGAAATAACTATTAAGTTGTACCACGGAATATTTTCCACGGGGTAAAGGAATCTAATTTTATCACACATTTGTAAATCAATGAATTACTTTTCCCTGGAAACTGTAGTTATTTCAATTCCTCCTTGCCATCTCCTGCCTGAGATTCTGCAAACTTGATCCACATTTCATTTCTTCCAGTAGATTCTATCCACAAATTACTAGGCTTTTCCTTTCTTGGAACTCCTTTACATCTTTCATATATTCATTGTTTTTACTGAATTTAAAATTAATGCAATTTAAATATAATAAATATTTTAAAACATATTTCACGCAGTGATACAATCATACCAATCTGTATTCCATTATCATGAACTCTGTTTTATGATACATTCACTCATGATTAAATTTGTTTTAGTCTAGTTACTAAGTTTAAAGTTTATTTTGTTAGTGTCACAAGGAGGCTTACGTTAACACTGCAATGAAGTTACTGTGAAAATCCCATTGTTGCCACACTCTGGCGCCTGTTCGGGTACACCGAGGGAGAATTTAACATGGCCAATGCAACTAACCAGCACATCTTTCAGACTGTGGGAGGAAACCAGAACGCCCGGAGGAAACCCACACAGACCCGGGGAGGATGTGTAGACTCCACACAGACAGTGACTCAAGCCGGGAATCGAACCTGGTGCTGTGCGGCAGCAGTGTTAACCACCATGCCATCCGACTGAATTAAGACTGGTTCAACTACTAGAACATTGTAGATATTTCTGTGGGGGAATTGAAACCTGTCAAAAGTTCTCAGCAAAAATTAAGGAAATGACAGGTAATGTTGCATTGAATTCCAACTGGTTTATTCAGCCTTTTGGATGACTCATGGGAATGTAATTGTACTGTGTGAAAATTGCTCAATTATTTGCCGCAAGGATAATTTGTATGAGCTTAATTGTATTTTGTCAGTCAATATTCTGGGCCACCTGGCAGAGTCATTTTACAATCTGCTGTGGTTCTTTAAATCAGTATCACTGCTGTTATCCTTGCTCAATGACTTGACGTAACACTTGAGAATGGGGTATCACCATCCCTTAACACTGTTGTGTACATTAACTTGCAATATACTGGCCGTGAAAGATTTCTGAACCATTACTATTGCTAAGCAACTCTGTTGATAATGTTTTCACTATTAAAGGTTGGCACTTGAGTGAGATCTCACAGCTGTCATTGCCTCTTTTCAGCGTATTTATTGGATGATTGGATCCATTCAGTCAGTGAATTGGACGAATAATTGCTACGAACAATATCTTTGGCATGATCCGAAATGTGCTATACACCTCGAGAAACAGAAATCATTGATCAAGAACGCTGGTGCTGTTCAGAGGATTGGTAAATGTTTGTGTATATTCTGAAACTTTCCAAACCGCTAAGACAGTTCCATAAAGCAATTAAACGCTGACTAATGCAGCAAGTGATGAAAACTGAACACAACCATGGCAGGAGTAGGTTTTCAAAGTATAACACTTTCAAACAGTTACTCTTTGAAGAAAGCCACCCAGGATTAACAGAATGAATGATTCTTGAAGCCAAGGATAGTTAAGAAAGCCCACCAAAACCCCTACTTTCTCAGGAGACTAAGGAAATTTGGCATGTCAGCTATGACTCTCACCAACTTTTACAGATGCATCATAGAAAATATTCTTTCTGGTTATATCATAGCTTGGTATGGGCTCCTGTTCTGCCCAAGACCGCAAGAAACTACAAAAGGTTGTGAATGTAGCCCAATCCATCACACAATCCAGCCCCCCTCCCCCTCCATTGACTCTGTCTACACTTCCTGCTTCCTTGGCAAAGCAGCCAGCATAATTAATGACCCCCATGCACCCAGACATTCTCTCTTTCATCTCCTTCCTTCAGGAAAGAGACACAAAAGCCTGAGGTCACGTACCAACCGACTCAAAAACAGCTTCTTCCCTACTGCCATCAGACTTTTGAATGGACCTACCTTCCATCAAGTTGATACACCCTAGCTATGACTGTAATACTACAATCTGCACCTTCTTGTTTCCTCCTCAATGAATGGTATGTTGTGTCTGTATAGTGCGCAAAAAATAATACTTTTCACTGTATCACAAAACATGTGTCAATAATAAATCAAACCAAATGAAAATCAGACTAAAACTCAGAAAAAAAAATCAAATTGTGGTGTTTTTTTTCTTAAACTAACTTGTGTTTATTCTCTGCAGCCTCTTGCCTGATGGAGCATGTACATCTGGTCCATGCATTTGGTACAATGGGCTTGAATAGTTTCTAATTAATGTTCAAAATGTAACAAGTTCCTCAGTAAATGTAAAACTCATTAACATTGTTGAAACTTTAATTAAAACAATATTTTGCAATATGTGTATTATAAAAGCAATACTAAGAACGTCTGGTCTAAATAAAATTAGACCAGCAACAACCAGAGGCAAAAATGGGAACATGATTAGGGAGAAAATTTGAAGCATTTAAAGTTGCTGATAATATTTCCCTCACTTCTGTTTCCTTCATGACCCTCGGCACATGCTTTCTGCAGATGAAACAATATTGTTCTCAAATAAGCTTCTCGTCCCTTATTAAAAAACATTTGATCATTGATAAGCTTTACTCCTTCTCTTGTGGAACCTGATTTAACGTTCTACAAAGCCTACACTGGCTAATGAAAAGCCATTTCACACTGTTGAAAAGGGCTGAAGACAGATTACGATAAGGTGACTCCAAAGTGTAGAAAAGGCAGGAGACCAATGTAAATTAACCTTTACATTTAACTGGGTTTTGTAACATAGCTTTAAAATACTGAAACTGGTTTTGCTCGTCAAAATACTGGAGATGGCGGCTTCTGGTTAAATATACCAATCGACTGAACGAAAAGCAAAGAGAAACTTTGCATTCACATGGCATCTTTTATGACGGTTTAAAGTGTATTTTTATTGATTCATTCAGGGGATGTGGGCATCGCTGGCTGGGCCAGAATTTATAGCCCATCCCTAATTGCCGCTTGAACCGAGTGTCTCACTCAGCCACTTCAGAGGGCAGTTAAGAGCCAACCACATTGCTGTGGATCTGGGATCACATGTAGGCCACATCAGATAAGGATGAAGGACGTTGGTGAACGAGATGGTTTTTACCACAATTGACAATGGTTTCATGGTTATCATTAGACTTTGAATTCCAGATTTATATTGAATTTAAATTTCACCATCTGCCATGATGAGATTCAAACCCAGGTTCCCGGAGCTTTACCCTGAGTCTCTGGATTACTAATCCAGTGACAATACGCCACTGTACTTTTGAAGTGTAGTTATTGTTATATTGAAACACAGCAGCCAGATTGCACATAATAAGGTCCCACAAATCACACAGACAGATAAATGACCAGATAATCTATTTAAGCAATATTGGTTTAATAAATATTGGTCAGCACAATGGGACAACTTATCCACTCTTTTTCAAATAATACCATGACATCTTTTGAGGAGACAGATGTGTTAAACGTCTCATCTGAAAGATGAAACCTCTGGCAGAGTAGCACACCCTCTGTAATGGGCTGAAGAGTCAGTCAAGGCTATATGTTCTGGAGTGGATCTTGAAAGAGATGAGTGTGTTATCACTGAGCCAATTAAGGCTGATGTCAAAGCACTCCAGTAATGTGCTTTATCCTCTCTCCAGATGTCATCCTTACTGCTCCAGTACACATTTTCCATGTTCATCAGTTTAGCTACCACTAAAATGTTGATTAAATGTTTAAAATTTAAGAAACCCTAGCTTTGAGAAAATAGATAGACAACATCAAAACAGTGCAAGGAAAAAAGTTACCCTCATCACACGCCAAAAACATTATGATGCAGCTCAGACGCATTCATATAGTTTAAATAGGACAGGATTGATTAGCAGAACTGTTCAAGTATGTGTGTGATAGAAGCAGATTCATTTGTGGGTTTCAGAAGAAAATTGGATCATTATCTGAAGAGGAAAGGTTTGCAGGGCTATGCGGAATGCAAAGCATTAACACAGACAAAATGTGCTGAATGGCCTCCTTCTGACCTGTAACCATTCTGCTGTTTTGATTGTACAAATGCAAATAGCTCAGTCAGCAATATTCAAATGTAAGTCATTACTGTTTTGCACAAGAGGATGTTTTACCGTTTTAACTTCTTACCACTCTTTCAAGGAACCAAAGCTATTCTTTGCTATTACTAACTTTTAAATAATCTTTGGACATAATGGGTCCAGTTACAAAAAAAAAACACTTATAACTGCAGTTTGGAAGAATTACAACTCAGCCCTATTAAATGGGCAGCTACATTGCAAGAACATTTACTGTGAATCCATAGCTGATCTACATTGTCAAGGCCACCGTAATAGAAATACAGCCAACAGTGATGCTGACACATGTCACATTCTCATTGCCAGTTTGTAATTGGGTAGGAAATTTCTGTCTGAGGTTTTGACCAGAAAAACTATGGTCATAATTCTCCAGCTGTTCACGCCCTGCCGCTGCTGGAACAGAGAATGGAGAATGTCACTCTCAGCCAAACCTCCGTTCACTGCAGCAAGACTGGAAAATCCCACATGCGGGTGAGGTTAGAGAAACCGGCCTGATATGCTTGTGTTTGATAAAATTGAGAGCACCCTCAAGATATGAGATGCCTAATTGTAAAACAGGGGCATGATCTTACCTGCTGTTCATGCCACGCTCCCATTGCAGTGAAGTCAGAGAATTTGGTGGCCAAGCAAATCCCATTGGTGTGAATGGTAGTAGGATTCTGACCAGGGTCTTTTGTTACTTTGTGTAATTGTGTAGATCAGTAAACCAGGCTACTGAATAAATTCTCAGTGGCTACAAAAGGAAGTTACAGGCAGATTCTAAGACAAAAATTCCACTGGCTAAATGATTTCCTTTCTTAACAGGATGTGTTATTTTACAAACATCCTCAAATTCACAAGGCAGATGCATTTCAAAATGAATATAGGTAACTTTGTTCCTTGAAGCTGTATTACATTTTCAGGCAACCCGTGGAAAAAAGGCTAGCACCCTCAAGAGGACATCTGTTCAATGCAACCACCCTCCATCAAGTCCATCACTTGCTTTGCCCCTTTCTTCACTTGGAACCCCATTCACCAAAGATTCCAGATGTGTCGATCTCCTTCAGTAATTGACCTGCTTGTTTGTGAGCTTTTTTTTGCAGCCTTGTTGAGGTGCAGCTTCTCGCTCCTCAATCATAGAATCCCTACACTGCAGAAGGAGGCCATTCGACCCATTGAATCTGCACCTACCACAATCCCACCCCACATATTTACCTTGCTAATCCCCCTGACACTGGGTCAATTTAGCATGGCCAATCAACATAACCCACACGTCTTTGGACTGTGGGAGGAAACCCACGCAGACACGGGTAGAACCTGCAGACTCCACACAGACAGGGACCTGAAGCCAGAATGAAACCCTGGTCCTTGCCGTTGTGAGGCAGCTGTGTTAACCACTGTACCACTGTGCGATCTTCCCCCTTCCTTCCATTGTTCAGTTTCTTCATCCACCTCCTTCCCTCTCTGGCAGCCATCGCAAGTTCTTGCCCTTCCCACCATCTCCCTCCCTGCACTTCCCTTCTTCAACAGTGCCCCTTTCTCATCATCAGCAGACACTGAACGCACTACCCCCACCCCCCAATCCCCCCAGCTGTTCATCGTTCTGTTTTTATCAACTGCTGTTACATGATAAAGGTATTGTGCACAAATTTATAATTTATCCTAATTTATAAATGGAGGTAAATGTATGAAATTGTTCAATAGGCTTCTCCCAACTCTTCAGCACAGATTCAATTCCCTATGCATTGAGTTCAAGTGTAGATGACACTTTAGTAAAAGCAAGCAAAGTTAGATTTGAATTGTCACATGATGGCAAGCATATAGAATGGTATTGTTACAGTCAGCCGTTATAGTCAATACATGTTTGATGTATAGTTTAAAGTCAGATGGAAGCTTTCTGTTTTGCTTGAATGACTTCTTAACATTCCAAACCTTGCAATTAGAGCACATTGCCTTGAAGTTGAATGGTAAAATAAGAGGCAAGTAATCAGGAGCTTGTTGTTTTCTATCAGCATAAAAGAAAGATTAATGAAGAAATCTGGATGAGGAATGAGCACCAGCAGCAAGCAGCTGTCACTTTCACACATAAAGAACAAAGGGATGATTTAATGAGACAAAATAAGAGATCACAAAGCAGAGAGAGGGGAAAAAAAAGTGTTTATCTATCAAATATTCATAGAAATCATGGAACAATTAATTGAGTATTAAATGGATGTAAATTGAGGCCAAGAACTGAATATGTCAAGATAAAATTGTCCAAAACCTTATACAAAATAATTCCAGACTGTTTATAAAATGATAATGGTTCTCACACGACATTGCTCAATTCCTAATAAACAGCTGAGCAATGTAAATTTGAAGTCATTTATATGGATTGAGGCAAGGTATGCAGATTGAAGGACAAGGGGATCTCTGAAGATGGAAAACATGCTGTGTGGGGGTTGTGTGTGTGACATTTTGGTATAGCAAGAAAGCCTGTCAGTCTGAAGTTTCTTTCCGAAACCTCAAGACATAAGGTTATAATTCAGACAGCTGTTCAACAGGACACTCCCCCACTGCAAGTGAGTTCAGGCAATGGGTGGTTGAACATCCCAGATTAGGGATACTAACGTCTCAATCCCTGGTTTGTACTGACATGTTGGAGTTTAACCATGGTGCTGGTCAGAACTGCTGCAGTTCTATTGGTGTCAGTGCCATTGGGTTAAAGCAAGTAAGCTCCTGTTCATGTTTACTCTTCAGCAGCCCCTGCTGGAAGTGCTTGTGTGTGGATTTTGTGTAAGGACAAGATTTTTCTTGGCTGTGATGCCCTAACAAGTTTATATTTCCATGTACTGAAAATCACACAAAACAGGAGTCATAGAAACCTTACAGTGCCAAAGGCGGCCATTCGGCCCATCAAGTCTGCACAGACCACAATCCCACCAGGCCCTATTCCCATAACCCCACAAATTTACCCAGCTAATCTTCTGACACTAGGTCAATTTAGCCTGGCCAATTAACCTAACCCACACATCTTTGGAGTGTGGGAGGAAACCGGAGGACCCAGAGGGAACCCATGCAGACATGGGGAGAACGTACAAACTCCACGCAGACAGTGACCCAAGCCAGGAATCGAATCCAGCTCCCTGGCGCTGTGAGGCAGCAGTGCTAACCACAATGCCACCTGTCAAACTTAATAATTACTCACTCGGGTGGACTCATTTGCTGCTGCTGCAAATCATTGAGACGCTGAAAGTTGGTAATCTTTTGGGCGTAGTTCCCTCAGGTTTAGCATCTTGTGGAGAATAGCCACAATGCAGAGTCAAACCTGGTTTCAACAATCTTTAGCACATTATTGGTGTCATCTCTTTATAAAACCAAAGCTTCAAATAAATCTCGTTTTGCATGGTTAAACATTATTCTATCAGGAGCTGGTTGATTCAGCGTTACTCATGACCAGTTTGTGGAGAAGTAGAATCAGTCACCTACTCCCTACCGATTGCTTAAATAGGAATTTAATGTTATTCTAAACTTTGCATTCCCAACAATAAGAAGTGAGCAGCACAGTGGCACAACAGTTAGCACTGCTACCTCACAGCCTCAGGGACCCAGGTTCAACTCCAGCCTCAGGTCACTGTCTGTGTGGGATTTGCACGTTCACCTCTGTGTCTGCGTGGGGTTCCTCTGGCTTCCTCCCACAGTCCAAAGATGTGCAGGTTAGATTGGTTGGCCATGTTAATTGACACTAGTGACAGGGGGATTAGGAGGGGAAAATAAGGTTTATGGGAATAGGGCTTGGGTGGGATTGTGGTCAGGGTAGACTCGATGGGCTGAATGGCCTCCTTCTGCATTGTAGGGATTCTATGATTCAGATAACTGCCCAATCATAATTCCTTTGTATTGTTTCAATGCAGCTAAAAATAACATTGTTTTCTCAGTGTGAATCAATGTCATTTAAGTATACTCAAAATATGGCCATTTTATGTTAGAAATGCGTTAAGAAGCACTGCCCACACATTTGAGCATAGCTGTGGATTTTCAGATCATGTGTCTGGGATCCAGGAGGTAGTTTGCACTGTGAGAGTTCTAGTTTACAACCTCTTCTTGGGGATCTACGATAGCCAGAGTATACTACAAAAACACCTGTGCCTCAATTTCTTTTTAAAGTTTATTTATTAGTGTCACAAGTGGGTTTATATTAACACTGCAATGAAGTAACTATGAAAATCTCCTAGTCCCCACACACCGGCACCTGTCCGAGTATACGGAAGGGGAATTTAGCATGGTCAATCCACCTAACCTGCACAACTTTCGTACTGTGGGACGAAACCAGAGGATCTGGAAGAAACCTGTGCAGACACGGGGAGAACGTGCAGACTCCACACAGACAGCGACCCAAGCTGGGAATCAAACCCAGGTCCCTTGTGCTGTGAGGCAGCAGTGCTAACTATTGTGCCACTGTGCCATCTTACAACCCAAACAAAATTCTGAAACCACAGCTGGAATGTCAGCAGAGAAAAAAACTTCCAAAGCAAAAGATTTGATAGTTTTCTTCATTTTGTCTACTTCAGGTATTAAACAAAAACTCTGAGCTGATAGGATTGTTCAAATAGGAATTTGTTCTTGTATTTGTGCTAAGACCAGAGGAGAATGTTTATGAAATATTTTGTTGATGATCATAAAGACTACGGTTACAGCAGTCAAGCAGCTAAGATTGGATCATGGTGAATAACCACAGGTTCAGTGCTGGTCATTGGACACACAGCAGTCAGAGAAACCATATTTTTGAAAGCTGCAGCAAGAGCTATGATTCCATGGTGGAGAGTGTTTGAGAGCCCTCCAGTATATTCATTAGTTGCTTGTTAGGGTAAGTGCTTAATTAGAACATGTTTCTGTTAGGATACTGCTACCAGGTCACCCCAAGGATTTCAATACATGTGATGCGGCAAGTAACAAACACAAGGATTTATTGATTGAGAAAAGCCATATACAACACAGGGTTTAACAGTACACTTGGCCTACTAGACCTATACAGGTCTACTCTGACTCCAACTGCAGCCTCCAGCCCTGGAGATACACACCCTCGCTCCTGATAGGCCTAGGTCTGTGCACCTGCACTCCATTGGTTCCAGTCCAGTTGCGCGGGCTGTGAATGACCTCTCACAAAGGGGCCACAACACATATATACATTTTGTTTTAACTTGTATTAACCTGAGGCATTGTCATGCCTTGTAGGTGCAGATAACATTGGGTACGGTAGGTGGCACCTATGTAATGGCTAACGTAGCTCATTAAATTAAAAGAATGGCACAACAAAAAGAACAGATGCAGACACAACTTTGTATCACTAATTGGGATGTGATAAGGAGTAAGGAAAGCACATGCCTCAGTTTGGAGGGATGGCTACCTCTGGACAGTACGACAGACCATCAAGGCCAATGTAACAGATTCCCCTTTTGCGTTACCACAGCCACATTGATACATGTCCAACAAGCAATGTCAGGGGATCTGAGTAAAGTCTGGACCTTGTGTACATGCTAGCTTTATAATTAGAAAATATCACAATGGTTGTAATTCAGTGATTGGTTTAGCAAGATTTAGTTGTTTTGGATTCTGCAAAGAGGGTCCAAGCAGACAGAAAGTGTAGAAGGTTTCAAAAGATAATCAGAAGATGAGAGGGTTCACGCTGCCAGATACTTAAAGAATGAACCAGAGATTCGGGGTTAGGGAGAGAGATTCTCTGCAACTTTTGCCAAAGTTATAAATAGGGTAATATTAATTTTACCTTCTTAAAATACTATTCATGTACAGTAATACATCTTAATTATGCCAAATAAAATTTAATCTCTGCCACCAATATGGGTCAGCAATGAATCATCGGCTGTTAATGTTTATCAGATAGAAAACCTAATGAGTAAATAGATTAGGAATAGTCAAGGTTCAGAGTTAAATCTGTGTTGTCTCAGCTGGAGTACTGGTAGGAACAGAATTTAAGGAAAGTTTGGCTTCCAAGTGATTGGGTAAATTGTATCTCTGGTGTCAGTGAGGGGTGTAATTTGTTTCATTAATGGTTAAATCACTGTCATAGCTACAAATGTAATTTGTTTCATTAATGGTTAAATCACTGTCATAGCTAGAAATGTAATTTGTTTCATTAATGGTTAAATCACTGTCATAGGAGGCCCATTGCACACATCATAAATTATAGTTCAAGACCTGGAGTATCAGCCGCAACACCACTAGAGATCTAATACTGAGAAAATATTTACTCCTGTTTTCAAATCTGTGCTTTGTATTGTTGGCCAAACGAGCAAAACTAACTCAAATTAACTTAGGGACAAATTAAGAGGGGCGGCCCCCCAAAAAAACTAATATCGATCTTTCACATTTTAGTACACAAAATTATAAAGCTGCTTTGCAAAGGTTTCAGATCTAGCAATCATTGCCAGCTAATGGTATTTAATAGAATGTAATGTAGAACACCAGCTTCCAGGCTTGAGTCAAAGTGGGCTAAGATCCCAGTCCTCAAATTCTTTTGGTTGAAGGACTAAATTGCTGTTCCAGATAGATTCGTAATCATAGATCGATGAGGCCCACAACAGATATTTATGAACGTGAAGCAGTTGAAGGGATCTGCCTGGGATGCCAAGGTATGTGGGTGGCACGGTGACACAATGGTCAGCATTGCTGCCTCACAGCCCCAGAGATCTGGGTTCGATCCCTGGCTTGGGTCACTGTATGTGGAGTTTGCACATTCGCCACATGTCTGTGTGCATTTCCTCCAGGTGCTCTAGTTTCCTCCCACATTCCAAAGATGTGTGGGTTAAGTTGATTGGCCATGCCAAATTGCCTCTTAGTGTCCCAGGATGCAGAGGGATTAATGGGGCAAATATGTGATGTTGCAGGGTTAGGGCCTGGATGGGATTAGTGTGAAACTTACTGGCCTGTAATTTCCTAGATTTCTTTTGGAACCTTTTTTAAACAACAGAACAACATGAGCCGCCCTCCAATCATCTGGCACCTCCCCTGTGAATATTGACATTTCAAATATGTCTGCCAGGGCTCCTGCAAGTTCACTACTAGCCTCCCTCAAGGTCCGTGGGAATACCCTGTCCGGTCCTGGGGATTTATCCACTCTGATTTGCCTCAAGACAGCCAGCACCTCCTCCTCTAATCTGTAAATGTTCCATGACCTCCCTACCTGTTTGCCCAATTTCCATACACTCCATGCCTGCTTCCTCAGTAAATACAGATGCAAAACACCCATTTAGTATCTCCCCCATCTCTTTTGGTTCCATACACAGTCTACCACTGTGGTCTTCAAGAGGACCAATTTTATACCTCACTATCCTTTTGCTCCTAACACACCTATAGAAGCTCCTTGAATTTTCCTTCACTCTGTCTGCCAAAGCAACCTCATGTCTTCTTTTAGCCCTCCTGATTTCCCTCTTAAGTAGCTTCTTGCATTTTTTATACACCTCGAGCATCTGATCTGTTCCTTGCTGCCTGTACATTTCATACAACTCTCTCCTCCTCTTAATCAGTGTTCCAATCTCCCTCGAGAACCAAGGTTCCTTATCCCTATTCACTTTGCCTTTAATCCTGACAGGAATATACAAACTCTGCACTCTGAAAATTTCTCCTTTGAAGGCCTCCCACTTTCCATTTACATCCTTACCAGAGAACAGCCCGTGCCAATCCACACTTCCCAGGTCCCTTCTCATGTCATCAAATTTGGCCTTTTTCCAGTTCAGAACTTCAACCTGAGGACCACATCTATCCTTATCCATGATCAGGTTGAAACTAATGACATTATGATCACTGGATCCAAAGTGTTCCCTCACACTCACATCCATTACCTGCCCCAACTCATTTCCCAATAGGAGATCCAGTATCGCATCCTCTCTAGTTGGCACCTCTATATACTGCTGCAGAAAATTCTTCTGATACCCAGTCTAAACCTTTAAGAGTATGCAAGTCCCAATCTATATGTGGAAAATGAAAATCCCCTACTATTACAACTTTTTGTTTCTTGCAGTTGTCAGCTATCTCCCTGCTGATTTGCTCCTCCAATTCTCACTGACTATTGGGTGGTCCATAATACAACCCCATTGATGTGGTCACACCCTTCCTGTTTCTCAGCTCCATCCATAGGGCCTCTGTAGACAAGCTCCCTAATCTAGCCTGCCTGAGTACCGCTGTAACATTTTCCTGACCAACAATGCCACCACCACCCCCCCTACCTTTTATCCCTCCGCCTCCATCACACCTGAAACATTGAAACCCTGGAACATTGAGCTGCCAGTCCTACCCCTCCTGTAGTCAAGTTTCACTAATGGCTAAAATGTCATATTTCCACGTGTCAATCCACACCTTCAGCTCATCTTCCTTCCCCACAATACTCCTGGCATTGAAATAGACACAACTCAAAAGATTATTTCCACCACACTCAACCCTTCCATTTGTGATTTTGCTTGAACTAACTTGTCTTTTTACCCCCACTCCACTATTTGCTCTGGCATTCTGGTTCCCATCTCCCTGTAAATCTAATTTAAACACTCCCCAATAACACCTAGCAAACATCCCTGCAAGTATATTCATCCCCTTGTAGTTTAGGTGTAACCCATCTCTCTCCTACAGGTCCCACCTGCCCCAGAAGAGGTTCCAATGATCCAAGAATCAGAAACCCTGCCCCCTACACCAGTTCCTCAGGCACATGTTCATCCACTCAAGCATCCTACTCTTACCCTTACTGGCACATGGTACAGGTAGCAATCCTGAGATTACTATCCTGCTCTTTAACTTCCTTCCACGCTCTCTATACTCTCTCTCTTTAGGACCTCCTCACTTTTCCTACTTACACCATTGGTACCAATGTGTATCACAGCATCTGGCTGATCACCTTCCCACTTTAGAACACTGTGCATGTGATCAGAGACATCCCTGACCTTGGCACCCAGGAGGCAACAAACCACGCGGGAGTCTCTATCCCGACTGCAGAACCTCCTGTCCGTGCCTCTGACCATTGAGCCCCCTATCACTTCCACTCTCCCCTTCCTCCTCCCACTCTTTTACACTGCAGAACCAGACTCAGTATCAGAGTTCCAGCTATCACAGCTTGTTCCAGGTAAAGCATCCCCCACAACAGGATCCAATTCAGTACACCTGTTGTGGAGGGGTACAGCCACAGGGAAACCCTGCTCTGCCTGTCCTCTCCATTCAAATTTATTGGGGAAAAAAAACCTTCCCAGGGGTCACTGGGGCCTACTTCCTGTTTTATACTCCCAGTTTGAAAAAAAAACCTCCAAAAAAAAAGTAAGATGAAAAATCCCTTTTACCTTCAAGCTTTTTGTAACGAGTCTCCACTCAAACTTCTCCTCTGAAAACAATGAGGTCAAACCCTCTAAGGCAAGCTCCTTTTAAAGGGGAAAAAAAACCTTCCCAGGGGTCACTGGGGCCTACTTCCTGTTTTATACTCCCAGTTTGAAAATAAACTTCCAAACAAAATGTAAGTTAAAAAATCCCTTTTACCTTCAAGCATTTTGTAATGAGTCTCCACTCAAACTTCTCCTCTGGAAACAGAGCCTGACACTCTGACAAACCGTGGGAAAATTCCCCTCAGTGGGCTGAATGGTCTTCTGTGCTGAGAGCGGCCTGTGATTCTGTGCTAATATAAAAGTGCTGCGTGCAAAGAGTGTCTGAACAATGTTTTTAAGAAAACAGGTACTTACCTACAGGTATCAGTGAGATGGGTGTGTTTGTTGCTCACCGTTTAATGTTTATTAGTAAATGTTTATTTTAGAAATGCTCCTCTCTTGAACAGTCTGAACTCACCTGGTGCCCACCATTAGCCTTGGTAACTGTGGATCTCCCCCAGCCTGGCAATCCCCATGTCATTGTCAACACTTGCCCATGTGTAATGTCCACCTTGGATGTGACACCCAACCCGACTGCGCATGTGTCGGTCAGTCGGTTTATACCAAGTCACATCCAGCTGCTTATTATTTCATGGAGCCTGAGAAGGTGTGGACTCTTAGGGGTCTGCAGGCCCGATTTTGAGAAGCTTTATTCTATGAAACAAGTCCTTGTGTCCCCAGTATCATTCGGGTGAAGCTGTCAACCAAAGCTCCTTCCAGGCTAATCTATTCTTTCTGAGTTGCAGAAATGAATGCAGTTCTCCAGGTGAGTCTAACCAGAGCAAACCTTTGACCCAGCAATTAAATCAATGAATTTGACAATGTAGCTCACTATTCAAAACACACACCTTATAAGGTTTTTTTTAGAATGTAGGAAATTAACTCCTTTTACCCCCTGTAACAACTTCAATCAGGCCTTTGAGGTTGGTCTATTGGAATATGAATTCCCTGGTAAGTGTACCATCTACAGGTCCAGCCAGCGGGCAATCGAGAAGGTCGTCAAACCTGTCTGCCCCTCTCCATGGCTACATTCATGGCCAAGTGTCCCTGGAAAGGAAACATATGGTGTCCAAGGGCACAGTTAATGCCCTCCGTGGCCACTGGGCATTGCAGAGAATGGGATGCATTATTGACCCCTTTAATCACATTTTAATTTGATGTTTTAAGTTTCCTTTCCACTTTGTCTTTTGTTTCAGGTGGTTCCCCTCCTTTTAGGGAGCTGCCCTTTTTGAGTTGTCCTTCAGTTAATAAGAACATAATAAGAAATAGGAGCAGGAGTAGGCCATCTAGCCCCTCGAGCCTGCCCTGCCATTCAATAAGATCGTGGCTGATCTGTCGTGGTTCAGTTCCACATTCCCGCCCTCTCCCCATAACCCTAGTTTGATTTTGTTTATTTGGTTCAACACAAAACATATCCTGATTAAGGAGTCAATTGATGGGCCAATCAGGGAGACTTTACTTTGTATTTAACCAGGAGTGTCAGTTCCTCTGGCACCCCTGAAGGTAGACTGCTGGCCAACAGCACTCTGTGTACTGCTGTTGGAATTGTAAATAAAGGGATTCTAGTGAAGGGACTTCTGCCTCTGGAGACTTATTACACATCCAAATCAGAATAAAAACAGGAAGGAAGACATCTAGGTGCTGTTCCTGTGCGTTATTTGATAAAATAGATAACAGAGTAAATAAATGCTGAGGTTTTAAATAACCTTTCACATAGACAGCATGGGGAACAGTAAAATTGTTGGCCCACTGAGATTTTTTTCTAATCCTTGTTGAGACTTGTTGAACTGCCATTCTTACAGTCAGGTGGCATATCTAGCATCTAACACCAAGCCTGCTTCCAGCTACTACTCAACCGTTTGGCAAAGACATTGGAAAGTCTCTGCAGAGGCCAGGTGACTGTAGAACACAGGTCTGAGAGGAGAGACTCCATCGAGGTTTGTCAAATGATGGAAGGTAGACGCAATGAATAGGAAAGGGCTTCAAATTAAGGGATCAATAATTCGCCAATTTAAAATCATTCAAACAATTGGGGGAGTAGGGAAAATATAGGAAAAAAGCATTCCTACAGAAAGAATCTCTTCCCCTATCTGTAGAAATTTCATGACTTCCACATGTCCCAGAATTTTTTACAACCAAAGAAACGCTTACTGGGCACAATCTTTCCGGCTCGCTGCGACGGTCCATCAGTGTCGTGCCGAAAGCTATCTTCCTGGCCATTTATTCCGATATGATCTCATTCTCACGCTTGTTGGGTACAAAACTGATTTAAATATGAATGAAATGCTTTGCATCTTATTAACGTGCTCAGCATTTCCAGCCTCCCAGATGTTTCCCCCATTATTGGCGAGAGGTCTCACTGATGACAATCACTCATGTTCTGCACCAACGGGGAACAGATGTGATGGCCATGCCGGGGGGAGTCAGAGGCCATTAAAGACTTCTGGGTGATCAAGGGCATGCCAAACTGTGCCCATGGGGCAGTGCCAGCCTGGTAATCCTCACCAGGCACCCTGGCACTGCCCACCAGACACCATAACTGAGTCAAGAACAGAGCTGAGGCGATGGAGCCTGAGTGGAGGTGGAGCCCGAGTGGGTTAGAGCCTGAGTGGGGGTAGAGCCTGAGTGGGGGTAGAGCCTGAGTGGGGCTAGAGCCTGAGTGGGGCTAGAGCCTGAGTGGGGGTACAGCCTGAGTGGGGGTACAGCCTGAGTGGGGGTACAGCCTGAGTGGGGGTACAGCCTGAGTGGGGGTACAGCCTGAGTGGGGGTGCACAATAATGGGGGGGTTGACAAGTGGGAAAGGGAGCTCTGCACGGAGGTGGTGTTTGGCAGGGGGAAGCTCTGCAGACAGGGTGGTGATCGGCAAAGGTGGGGGGGATCTCGTACAGGGAGCGATTGACAGGAGGGGGAATGGGCTAGCACAGGGGCAATCAGTGGGGGTTGTTGGGGGGGAAGGACCAGCACTGAGGCCGATCGGCAGCCGGGCTGGGGGGGGTGCTGTTGTGGCAGGAGATCTCCCATTGAACTGGAAGATCAGGGTGTCTGCACAATAGTGCCCCAAGTGGTCTGCAGCTGGCTTCACTGAAGAGTTATGCTCCTCCCCCTACTGGTGAGAATCGCACTTCTGTTCAAAGTGTAATCACTGTTGTAATGTAGGAAACATGGCAGCCAATTTATTGCAACAAACTCCTACAAACAGTAATGTAATAATACCCAAATAAAGTATGTCTGTGATGTTGTTCAATGATAAACTTTAGCCAAGGAAACTGGGATACCATCCCTTCCCTTCTTTGAAATAGTGACATCTTCTCCCCCACCCCCACCCACCAGGCTATGAGAGTGTGGAAGGGGCCTTAGTTCAATGACTCATCCAAAAGACCACACCTCAGGTAGTGCAGCAGTCCCTCAGTACTGCACTGGAGCGTAAGCCGAGATTCCTTTTGGCCAAGTCTCTGGAGTGGGATTGAATCTGAACCTTCCGACTCAGTGACAAGTGTCCTCGATGAACCAAAGCAGACACATTGAGGGGAATCTTGAGGGGCATCTTGAGGGGAATTGCTTGATAGAGCAGACGCAGCACGGTTTCATTAAGGGGAAGTCGTGTCTGACAAATTTATTGGAGTTCTATGAGGATGTGTCTAGGGCAGTGGATAGAGGAGAGCCGGTGGATGTGGTCTTTCTTGATTTTCAGAAGGCATTTGACAAGGTACCTCACAAGAGGTTATTGCAGAAGGTCAGGGGGCATGGAGTTGGGGGTAGGGTGTTAGCGTGGATAGAGGATTGGTTGTCAAATAGGAGGCAGAGAGTGGGGGTCAACGGGTGCTATTCGGATTGGCGGATGGTGACTAGTGGAGTGCCCTAGGAGTCGGTGCTGGGGCCTCAGCTATTTACCATTTATATAGATGATCTGGAGGAGGGAACCGAGTGTAGAGTGTCGAAATTTGCTGATGACACCAAGATTGGGGGAACGGCAAATTGTGCGGAGGGTGTGGAGAGTCTGCAGAAGGATCTAGATAGGCTGGGTGAATGGGCCAGGAAATGGCAAATGGAATTTAATGTTGGCAAGTGTGAGGTGGTCCACTTTGGTAGGAATAATGGTAGGAAGGACTATTACTTACGTGGCAAAAAACTGCAGCAGGCGACGGTGCAGAGGGACCTCGGGGTCCTTGTGCATGAGTCGCAAAAACCCAGCCTACAGGTGCAGCAGGTGGTCAGGAAGGCTAATGGGATGCTGGCCTTCATAGCGAGGGGGATTGAACATAAAAGTAGGGAGGTCTTGCTGCAGCTGTATAGGGCATTGGTGAGGCCGCAACTGGAGTACTGTGTGCAGTTTTGGTCGCCGCACTTACGCAAGGATATTTTGGCCTTGGAGGGAGTGCAGAGGAGGTTTACTAGGCTGATACCAGAGTTGAGGGGGTTGAGCTATGAGGAGAGGCTGAATAAACTAGGCTTGTACTCGTTAGAGTTTAGAAGAATGAGGGGAGATCTCATTGAGACATATAAGATGATGAATGGGATGGATAGGATAGAGGTGGAGAGACTCTTCCTGCTCAGAAAGGACAGTAGGACTAGGGGGCACAGCCTCAAGATAAAGGGGGGGTGGTTTAGAACAGAGTTGAGGAGGAACTTCTTCACTCAAAGGGTGGTGAATCTCTGGAATTCCCTGCCCGTTGAAGTGGTGGAGGCTACCTCGCTAAATATTTTTAAGACGTGGGTTGATGGGTTTTTAATAAGAGAGGGGATTAAGGGTTATGGGGAGAGGGCAGGAATGTGGAGCTGAGCCACGACAGATCAGCCATGATCTTATTGAATGGCGGGGCAGGCTCAAAAGGCTAGATGGCCTGCTCCATGTTCTTATGTTCTTATGTACATTGAGGAGGCTGCTGGAACATGGCATGGAGCATGTCCCAGGCAGAAATCACTGCAGCTCGTCAGTAATAAATGTATAAGTATTCAAAACAAGGAAAGATTCAGAGCTCTGAAGAGAAATCAGGAAAGCAAAGTTAGTTTGGAATTGCATCAACAAGTCTTCCTTCTGTGCCGTAAATTTCTGCAGCTAAGTTTCTTTTTTAATATAAAACAATTCCTATTTCTGCTCCTATCAGACATTAGGAAGACTGAATACAAATTATAAATAAGATCTATTTTGTCTATTATGTGCTGAACAATTAGCAATCAAAATCTCAGCTTCATTTGTTCTCTAATTTTGACATTAATGGGAAAGGATTCCACTTCATATCATTTTTGAATTGGGAAATAATAAAGGAACTACAGTTGACAGATAAAGCAGCTGTTGAAAAATCAGCAGATACTTATCTTCACTACCACAATGTGATCAACAGGGCAAGTGGAGAGGGAAAGGAACTTAAAATTGCATTAGTACTCTGGGCGGCACAGTGACACAGTGGTTAGCACTACCGCTCACAGCATCAGGGACCTGGGTTCAATTCTGGCCTTGGATGACTGTGTGTGTGTGTGTGTGTGTGTGTGTGTGTGTGTGTGTGGAGTTTGCATGTTCTCCCTGTGTCTGTGTGCGTTTGCTCTGGTTTCCTCCCATACTCCAAAGCTGTGTGGGTTAGGTGGATTGGCCATGCTCAATTGCCCCTGGATGTCAGGAGGATTAGTAGGGTAAATAAGTGGGGTTATGGGAATAGGCCTGGGTGGGATTGTGATTGGTGCAGGCTCAAGGGGCCAAATGACCTCCTCCTGTACTGTAGGGATTCCACGATTCTTCTATTTTGTGTTGCGATGAACATTAACGACCATTGCCTCTGATAAAAGTCACTGGGGCAAATTTTAGCTTGAATTGAATTTGGGAAGCGAGGGGCCAAGTGAAGGGGCTGAAATTGATGGTGCATCAGAGGGCCGCCAGCAACCAATCAACATCCACCTTAAACTTCAGGGTGATTGGATAAACATAGAGAACCACCATGCGAGAGACAGAGTGGCAGTTATAACATGCAAGGGGCACGCTAGTATCAGGTTATCCATGGGTTCCACATGTAAGCACGGGTGCCGGGATTTTCTCAGCTTTGTGGAATTTGTCAGGGAAATCAAGGTTTACATTCATTGTGGGATATGAGCATTACTGGCTGACCAGCATTTATTGCCCAACCTCAGTTGCCCTTGGAGGGCAGTTGAAAGTCAACCACATTGCTGTGGCTCTGGAATCACTTATAGGCCAGACCAGGTAAGGACGGCAGATTTCCTTCCCTAAAGTGAACCAGATGGGTTTTTAACAACAATGACTTATTATGGTCATCAATAGATTCTTAACCATTCCAGATATATGTTTTCATTTAATTCAAATTTTATATTGACTGTGGCGGAATTCAAAGTCAGGTCCCCAGAACATTAGCTGAGTTTCTGGATGAATAGTCTAGCAATAATGCACTATTGCCTGCCCAGTTACACAACAGATGGTTTGGGGGGGATGGGCGGGGGGCCGGGGGAAGGAACTGAACAAGTGACGGGCAAAAAAAGTCCTTCAAACACTGAGGCCTCACAGCTACTTTCTTGCTGTGGTGAAAGAGTTTTGCTGACAGGACCCAGCTCACAGTGGAGAGGGAGTGAACGCAGAAATCCAGGTTGCAGAAGTGATCTTCCCATCACAAGGTTTACAGGTACAGAATAGCTCCCCGGACATGTCTGGGCACCAATATCTCAAGAGGCTCAGAGTATCATGTCACCTGGCTGCTGACATTTGCAGCCTTCCCTAAGAAAACCTACAGCCAAATGGAACAGATGATAGCCATTGTCAGTGGTTATCAATAAGTCACCACTGTCCTAAATTTCTTCACCTCCAGCTATTTCCATAGATCTGCAAAAGAAATCTGCTGCCCACAGATGCATCTCACTGGTGACTGATGTCTTGTTTGCCAGCGCTTGAACTCACATATGGTTTGTAACCAATTAGCCTAGTCAGAATGAACTGCTGCTTGGCTTTGAGGCTGTGGGTGGATTTGCTGGGTCCAGGGCATCATTGATTGCACCTATTTAACAATCAGAGTGCTCCCAAGAGTCTTCACAAAACTACAATGCCTTCCACATCAACAATGTGCAGTACTTTTGCATTGATGCTGACATCTCATGAATCTTGTACAAGGTTGTCACAGAGAAGCCACAGTGTTTGTGTCCTGAACCAGCCAAATCGCCCGAATCTTTGCATTTGGATAAGTGACAGTTTAATGGTCTCAAGCCTTTCAGTGGGTTCGATGTTGGCACAGTGGCACAGTAGGTTGGCACTGCTGCCTCACAGCACCAGGGAACCGGGTTCAACCCCATCATTGGATCGCGGTCTGTGTGGGGTTTGCACATTCTCCCAGTGTCTGTGTGGGTTTCCTCCAGGTGCTCCAGTTTCCTCCCACAGTCCAATGATGTACAAGTTAGGTTGATTGGCCATGTTAAGTTAACCTTATTGTCAGGAGGATTAGCAGGGTAAATATGTGGAGTTACGGGAATAGGGCCTGGGTAGGATTGCGGTTGGTGCAGACTCAATGGACCGAATGGCCTCCTTCTCCACTGTAGGGATTCTACAATTCTATGACCTTAAAGTAAAGTTTGCAGATGGCTTCTTAGGGACATGGCTATCATAGCCACTAAGAGCTCAGACAAAAATGCCCAGGAGAAATATAACCAAAGGCACCCAATCGTCAGAGCTGCCAGCCAGCAGTGATCAGGCTGATGAAGCTGAGTTCTTGATGCCTGGACAGATCAGCAGTGTGCACCCGTCCACGATTTGAGAATGAGAGTTGTGTGTTACATCTTGCATAATATCGCACAACAGTGATGATTGGGCCTCCAGGAGAGTTCAGACAAGGAGCAGCAACATGAGCAGCAGGAAGAGGAAAAACAAGATGTGGCCAGGGACACCAGTAGCTACACACAACACTGTTTCAGGTGACGTGGTGTAGAGATGCCGGCGTTGGACTGCGGTGGGCACAGTAAGAAGTCTCTAACCTGGTGTTATAAGTCCAACAGGTTTGTTTGGAATCACAAGCTTTCGGAACACTGCACCTACTAAGGTGACCTGATTTAGGCACGCTTCTATTAGACCGAAGCAGTGTAGTCATCTAACAGCCAAATCCTGAATCTACTTGCACCACCATCCCACAAATACTCGGCACAAATTCATCAACTCATTTTCACAGACACCTATGGCTTGTCTTTGGGCCAGATGTTCCAATACCAGAAGCAGAGGGGCGCTGAATTTAAGTTGCTGTTTCACATCGAGACCCTGCAAAGTCCTGGCGGGTGCAGTGATGCTGTAATTACCCGAAAAGTTTCAACATCAGATAGACAGATTGCACTGCCTGTGACCCTCCACAAATGTTTTACACTTATCTCAGATCTGAGACTTGGGTTTGGTATGCATTACATACCTGGATAATTATCCTAAAGATCTTACATTGTTTAATCTCTGGAATAGCTCAGTGATTAACAGCATAACTCAACCAAACACTGTAACTGACTCCCGTCACCTCAATCGCAACCCCTAACACAGCCTCCCAATCTGACATCCCACCCACTGACTCACCCTCCCACTCAACAAAACACCCATCCACTCACTCACGCAATCATCCTTCACCCAATCATTCACACACATATTCACCAACTAACTCATTCACCCATTCATTCACTCAATCATTCTCTCGCTCGTTCACTCACCTACCGACTCACTCACCTACCCATTTGTTCACTCACTCACCCATCAACCCACTCTCACTCACTCCACTTGCTCACTCACCTACTCAAGCCCACCTCAGATATCAACTTACTCTGCAACTGCACCCATTCCTCTATGTCTAAGTACCTCCTCACATCAGGACAATTGAGATGTATTTGTTGTCTCCATTTTTCCATGGATAATGATAAGGCAAGTGTTAATCTTTGATCAGTCATATTGTGTGTGCTGCTGCTGTTTGTGGAGATCAGTGGCCTCTTCCCTTTTTGCACACTTTCAGTCAGACATTCACACACTCACTCGCTCACTCCACTCGCTCACTGTCATTCGCTCACTGTCATTCGCTCGCTCACTCACTCATGAACCCACTGAAAGAGCTGAGAGCATTAGAAACATACCTGAATTTAGTAGCTGATATTGTAATAAGGGGGTGTGCCCTCTATGCTGCTGGTCTTCTCTTGAATCATTGCGCTGAAGCTTTGTTGCTGCAACTGGAATTGGAATATCTGGCTGAAAGTGTGCAAAAAGGGAAGAGGGCACTGATCTCCACAGGCAGCAACAGCACACACAATATCACACTGATCAAAGATTAACTCTTGCCTTATTATCCATGGAAAAATGGAGACAACAAATACATCTTAATTGTCCTGGTGTGAGGAGGTACTTAGACATAGAGGAATGGGTGCAGTTGCAGGGAAAGTTGACTTCTGGGGTGGGCTTGAGAAGCAGAGTAAGTAGGTTGGGCAGAGAGAGAACTCGGAGTTAGATGCACATCAGGATATACATTAAGGTGCTAAGTGCTACTCAACTTTCCTTTCCTAATTAGATTATTAAAGTTCTTCCAGCAGCATCTCTAGAACATGAACAAGTTGCCAGAGGTAGAAGTAGAGGTGGGTACAATTTTGTCTTTTAAAAAGCGTTTAAACAGTTTCATGGGTAAGATGGGTATAGAGCGATATGAGCCATATGTGGGCAATTGGGGCTCGCTTAGAGGTTTAAAAAAATGGTGGCATGGACTAGTGGGGCTGAAGGGCCTGTCTCCATGTTGTACACCTCTATCTATGATGTGGCATCACACTCCTAATGTTCATTTCCTCAGCAATTGCAAACCAGGCCTTCTTGTTGTCTATGGCAGGCTCCTATCTCTCGTCTGCTGTGAAGTTTCTCTCTGTAGGTCCTGTCAGCCTAGCAATACCTTTAGAGACACAGTAATAAAGCTGTAAATCTATTGTTGCAGATTCTTGCTGCTTAAACACCTGTATAATCCTTCAAGCTTTATTCCATTTTAGTATGGACAGCTTAGACATAATATTGTGTTGTCAGATTGGGTGGATGTGAATTAACCTTTTTACTGGGGGTGGCGCAGTGGCACAGTGGTTAGCAGCACCAGGAATCTCTGTTCAATTCCTGGCTTGAGTCACTGTCTGTATGTGGAGTCTACACATTCTCCCCATGTCTGTGTGGGTTTCCTCCAGGTGCTCCAGTTTCCTCCCACAGTCTGAAAGACGTGCTATTAAATGCATTGGCCATGCTAAATTCTCCCTCAGCTTTTCTGAACAGGTGACTAGGGGATTTTCACAGTAACTTAATCGCTGTGTTAATGTAAGCCTACTTCTGACCAATACATAAACTTTAAAACTTTTTATCCCACACGATCCTTTTTTTTGAATCTTTATTTAAACCATATGTTACAGTTATGAGTTAATTCAGTGATTGTTTAACACACTTATTAATTTTTATGGACTCCTGTGTCTATTTAAATCACAGAATATTTTTCAGGTTCGAGATTTACCAATGAAAACATTGCAACCCATGTCTCCCATTAAATTATTAACCAGCACCTTCACTAACTCTAGGATTCCCTGTATAAATGGACAAATGGTGGGGAGAAGAAGGGCTTTTCATGCTGAATTTGGCAATAGAATCAGCCAACAGGAAGACAGTGTTTTACTCAAAATAATGCAGTCTCTTTTACTAGACCATGGATTTTAATAAAACATTCTTGTCACTATTTACTGCCTTTTAAAAATAATGTTCCAATTTGATAAAATCATTCTGGTGTATTTCGCTGCAAATGTTATTTATCTCTTGAACTTGAGAAACCAGCATGAGAACAACAGGCAGTGATGTAGGGCTTCAGCAAATCTGGAAACAATAAAGGACGATCAATTATTTACTGTAACACAAAATATAGCCACTTGGTGGCCCTGTCTGCCTGGGCAAGCAATAGCCCTGAAAAGGAAAAGTGGTTTTATGGAATTAAATATTCATTGAATTGGTACAGTGCAGAAGGAGGCCATTCAGCCCATTGTGTCTGCACCAACCACAATCCCAGCCAGGCCTTATTCCCGCAAGCCCACATATTTACCCTGCTAATCCCCCACCACTAGGGTCAATTTGGCATGGCCAATGAACCTAACCCACACATGTTTATACTGTGGGAGGAAACCAGAGCACCCGGGTGAAACACACACAGACATGGGGAGAATGTACAAACCCCACACAGACAGTGACATGAGGCCGGAATTGAACCCAAGTCCCTGGTGCTGGGAGGCATCAGTGCTAACCATTGTGCCACCTTTCTGCCCGCTGCATCTATTATATGCCACAAGTGAATATCTAAAGTGTGAGGTGAATTTTTGCTTTTCTGTACTTACTCAGTTACACAAATTAATGAGACAGTGATGCTTTTACAAACTAAAAACTGATTCTAATGCTAGCTATAAAAATAGATCTTGATTTGTCCAAATCTTATTGTATAATGATGGAAAGTGTTTAATTAAGAAATTAATTTCACTTACAGAGTGGCTTAATTACAATTATACACTCAATCTCAATAAAACTCTCATTGACTTTAAAATTATATTAGTAACATATTTATAGCACAATCAGAATGTGCCGATTTGGACAGAGGGTTCCAATATTTATCTTGCAAATTAATATGGCTAACTAGATACATGGGGCCAGATTTTCACTCCAAAGTCAGATAGCTTAAGTCAGGAAATTCCTTGGCTTGACAGGTCTGCCATAGTTTAAAGATCCCTGATACACACAATTTTGACTCAAATGTGTTGGGAACTGGGCCTGATAATTGCAGAAAGCAGATCCAACTCATGTCCCTCACCAACCATGCACCGCCCCCACCCCCCACCCACCTCCGCACCTTCCATGTCACCTCATATCTCTACATCACCTCCATGGCCACTCACCCAGTATCCGCCAGATAGATGTCAGGGGATATGCGGAAACCCAGGGCATTTTCACAGTAACTTCTTTGCAGTGTTAATGTAAGCCTACTTGTGACACTAATAAATAAGCTTAAATGAAAATAAATTAACTTCAGCAATTAACTTCACCAATAACCATCACCAACAATCTGTCCTGGTCCCTCCATGCCCACGCTATATTTAAGAGTTTTAAATAATCAGACAGCTGACCCAAGGCTCTGTTACAATCCAAACATATTGGTGTAATATGTAAAGAGTGATGGGGAAGGACAATTAAGGGATAGTTTTTTTTATGAGTTAGGTTAATTGACCATGATAAATTGCCCCTCAGTGTCAGGGGGATTGGGAGGCTAAATATATGGGGTTATGGGGGTAGGGCCTGGGTGGGATTGTTGTCGGTGCAGTCTTGATGGGCCAAATGGCCTCGTTCTGCACTGCAGGATTCTATGATTCTATTCATGCGTGCTCGCTATTTTATGCAACAAGTCATATTCTCAACAAATATTTCTAAGATCTTTTTGCAAAACAGTTATTATTGGTACTTTGAGTGGGACCATGGAGCCTATAAACAGTCCCAGAACTTTGGATAAGCACCGAGATTCCCTTGCCTTTTCCATAAGCTGCTTTATACTGATTATGCTCTGGACCCACCCTGAAGTTGTGCCCTGCTGTTTGCAATGAAGCTGTTCCAAGAAACGTCATCAGATTTCCAACACTACAGGCAGCTAACAGGAAATCAACATTTTTAAAGTTTAATTTCTGGTAAGACAATTGATTACAGCCAAAGAAAGGAATGTGCATTGGCTGTGCTAAATTCTCCCTCAGTGTACCCAAACAGGTGCCAGAGTAGGGCGACAAGGGGATTTTCACTGTAACTTCATTGCAGTGTTAATGGAAGCCTGCTCGTGACTAATAAATAAATTTTAAATATCTTTCATCCAAAGTTAGGAGATAGTTTGTAGACTGAAAATGGTATGAGACAAGTTTGTTTGGTAGCACATTTCCGTGGTGCCAGAGTGGCTATTTCAATGCAGCTTTCACATGCTTGTTAATCTTTGAATGTTTTCAATGGAGTAATTACCAATACAATGGCTTCATTGTATACTCTTTTACATGCTAGTTTGAAGTTACATACGCCCCGGGAGCAATGAAAGGTGTGAGAAAAAGTGACCACATGGTTACTTTCTGGAGACAGAATGCTTTCCATAGACTCCGGGAGAAACAGTAGCATGGACCACCCACCACCGCCGTTCACTTCAGACAAGCTGTGTGGAGGGAGGGCCACATTTCAGCAGAAAAGCAGAGAACTCGCTCCTCGCAGATCCTTCCGTGTAATCTGTGCCATAAATTCTTGTTAGGACGCGGGTTAATGCGCCTTTTTATTGAAGAGCAGATATATGGGACAGGAGTGGTCTCCCAGGATTTATAACCTGCAGATGAACACCAGTTAATAGGGACTGACTCTTTTATCCAGCACATTTTCTCAGGCATCTGCCAGTGCCCAATCTGTTTAGGCCTGTCCACAGAAAGATTGATTGACCCGATAAATGGGACGCTATCATTTCCATCAATGGTACAAATATGTTCCTATCAATGCATTTTGTTTTCCACCAACATGTCCATTCTACTAACCAGGTACAGCCTTCGCAGAATCACTCCCAGCTTCTCCCTGAGTAACTGAATGGTTTTTAAGGTCTGGACGGAGATTCTTTTTCTCTGTGGTTATATGGAATGGAATCATAAATAAGCTCTTGATCACATACTGCCCTTGCAAACCCGCCGACAACTTCAACCCGATAGTTCACATTCAAACTGGGACGCTTCCAATACATTAAGAGTTGGAAAATACTTTGGAAAACACAGCAGTTAATAAGAACATTAAAAACACTGGTCAGCTATTGGGCATTAGAGACTTTTCTCTGTGATTGTAGCCGGTCTAATTTGATCGCATTGCCTCCCCGCATTAAATCCGTGCCACGGAATTTAGAATTTAAAACTTATTTTATTTCCTTTGAGAACAATTATTTTATTGAGAACAATTCACAATAATGCCGCGTTATGGTTTACCCTAAATTCAGAACAAATTTTACCCGCACTCATTCATATAGATAACGAATTGTTTAAAGCTGTACCCGATTATTTAATCAGAATATCTGGGTTAAACAAAACACAAATTCCCTATGCTTAAACTGGAAATCCATCCGTACGCCCTCAAATATTTCGAAGAAATGTCTTACGAGAAAGAAGTTTGACTTTTAGCGGCGAGCAGGTTTGTGTCTGGAATTTAGCTGAGTGGGTTTCATTGGTGGGTGTTGGCAAGAGTGATAGGGGCTGGCAGGAGTGATGCAGGGATTGGGGCTGGTAGGAGTGATGGAGCTGGCAACAGTGATAGGGACGGGGACTGGCAGGAGCTATGGGGGCTGGCAAGAGTAACTGGGGGCTTGGGGCTGGTAGGAGTGATTGCAGGAATAATTGGAGGAGTGGGGTTCCCAAGAATAATTGAAAGATTGGGACTGGCAGGAGTGATTACAGGATTGGGGCTGGTAGGAGTGATTGGAGGGGGACGGGGACGGCCTGTCAGACTGGGAGGGTCTTTCCCATCCGCAGCCGCTGCCCTTCCCCAGCCACACTCAGTGGCAGCAGCAACACCGCTCTGAGCCCCATGCACAGGCTCCCTGGCTGTGGGCGCTGAGGTGAGTAAACTCTCCGCGGTTGCGTCCCAGAGAAATTTGCCTTTTGGGTCAACGATAAATTTCAGAGAGGTTTTCGGAACTTAATTATTTCAACTTCTCCTGCATCTTGGTAAATGGACTAAAGCAACGGAAATAAACTTAAATCTGAGCAGAGTGTGATTGTGACTACGCTGCAGTCAGGGTGAAAATTGGAGGTTTCGTTCACTCACCAGTCACGTTCCGGGTTATTTGTGGTGGGGTGAAAACTCCCTCCAGTTTCTATATATATCCCACCCCTCTCAGGCTTGTTTCAGACACTCCATCGGAGGGTTCACACCTCCTGGTTCACTTTCTGAACAGGTTCACAGGTAAAAGCCTGGGTGTAATTACTAACACTTGGCATCTGTGTTAGTGCTTAAACCTTTGAAGTATGTCTTAGGGTTCCGTGCTCATTGGCACGTAATCTGCCCAATCTTTTACTCGCAAGGGAAAGGGAGACAGAAAATTTGCCCCAACCCGCTACTGCAAGTTTAACCCATTGACAAATCATTTTACTTTAAATTCACTCTCCACAATATAAACTCATTTGAAAACAATTTGAAGCATGGACTTTAGCAGATTTGAATGGCTTAGATTCACTGTTTAATCTTATCAATGAGATTAATTAATATTTTATTGTCTGTCTTTACATTTCAGATTAAAGTCCCATTTTTACCTCTCAAAGGGACTTTTCGAAATTAGAAAATATTGGTCTCCCGCCCTGGGAGGAATTATCTCATCGTGTTCCTTTCCCTGATCTCAGTAAGCAGAAGCCGATGATATGAAGCTAATCTGGGTGATGGCCTTTTGCCTGTCGCTGTTGTCCCTCCTCTCTGTCCCAGGGGAAGGGGCGAGCCCCGGGGGTGACTACCAGCAGCTGAACCGGCCCAGCAAGAAGCGCAAAGGCAAGTCCCTGCCGACTAAAGGCTCGCTCACCACCAAGGAGAGTCACACGTGTTCCTGGGACATGACAGGGGGTGAAGAGGAGGAAGAGGTCACTCTCCGGGTTAGCTGTAGTGACCAAGCCGGTGGCAGCTACTGGTGTGTGTACACGGGGAGCCCGCAGAGCTGTCCCACCTACAGCGGCAAGGCTGCTCAGTACTGGAAACAGGTGATTGGCAAAGTGAAGCGAAAGAGACACGCCTGTGAGGGAGACGCCACCCTAAAGACCAGGATCTGCAAGCGGGGACCAGCCGGGTCGCAGTTAACACGCAAGGACAAGAACTGGGAGCCCAGCAAGCGGGGGGACACCGTTTATTACAGGAAGGAGCTGGCCAACGAGGCAGCCCAGAACAGCACAGGGCTGGACCATGTGGACTCCACCCAGAAAGTGTCTAAAAAGGGCAGGAAAAGAGCCAGAGCGTCGGGGTCTGAGAAAAGAGAGAAGCAAGGCATGTTGAGGGAGATGAATAATGACAATCCCCAGTATGAGGAGGACCCGTCCCAGGCTTACTGTGCTGAGAAGTGGCAATCTCTCTGCTCCTTCTTCGTTAGCTTGTGGAACGGCTAATTCAGTGACTCGCCCTCGCTTCACATTTAGCCAGACTAGTGTTCAGCTTTAGGTGTGTGTGTGTGAAATACCTACTTACCCCGTGTGATTAACCATCATTAACAAAAATCAGACTCAGGCTCTGCCTCCCATTCCCTAATACAACTGACTCTGCAGATACTAAACAGACTCAGTCTCAAGTGGAAAGCTGTCCAGTGGCGATTATTGAACGTTATCTTTGTGGGTTTAATCACTTAATACTTACATAACACTTTCTTTACTCTGTTTTTTTTTACTTTGCCCTGTAAGAGGTAACATTAAAGATCAGTGAACAGTCTCTCCAGCTATCCTGCCTGCTTACTTTTCCATTGCCTGCGCCATGCGGTGAGGACCATTCATCATTAGGGAATGGAGGTGTTGGGGAAATGTAGAGCTGTGTGGACCTGCGGGGCTGACGGATAACTCAGGTGAGGTGGAATGTGGAAACAGACTTCACGATAACTTCATTGCAGCGTTAATGTTACTTGTGACTAATAAATAAACTTTTAACTTAATTTGTTAAATCATGTTTCACCACCTGCCCCATACACATTCTATTTTTGTCTTCCATGTTACAGTTGAAAGGATGAATTTGCATTTGGTGGGAATCTAATGCAGGGTTGTGCGCGTAGCTGGGATCAATGTAGGAGAACTATTAGTGTGACTGGGACTGTCAGTGTGGGACTGTCTGTGTGACTGGGACTGTCAGTGTGGGACTGTCTGTGTGACTGGGACTGTCAGTGTGGGACTGTCTGTGTGACTGGGACTGTCAGTGTGGGACTGTCTGTGTGACTGGGACTGTCTGTGTGACTGGGACTGTCTGTGTGGGACTGTCTGTGTGACTGGGACTGTCTGTGTGGGACTGTCTGTGTGACTGGGACTGTCTGTGGGACTGTCTGTGTGACTGGGACTGTCTGTGTGGGACTGTCTGTGTGACTGGGACTGTCTGTGTGGGACTGTCTGTGTGACTGGGACTGTCTGTGTGGGACTGTCTGAGTGACTGGGACTGTCTGTGTGGGACTGTCTGTGTGACTGGGACTGTCTGTGTGGGACTGTCTGTGTGACTGGGACTGTCTGTGTGGGACTGTCTGTGTGACTGGGACTGTCTGTGTGGGACTGTCTGAGTGACTGGGACTGTCTGTGTGGGACTGTATGAGTGACTGGGACTGTCTGTGTGGGACTGTATGAGTGACTGGGACTGTCTGTGTGGGACTGTATGAGTGACTGGGACTGTCTGTGTGGGACTGTATGAGTGACTGGGACTGTATGAGTGACTGGGACTGTCTGTGTGGGACTGTATGAGTGGGACTTCATGTGTGGCAGTGGGATTGTGTGTGGAAATGGGACAGTGTGTGACTGGAACTGTCTTTGTGGATCTGTATGTGTGGGAATGGGACTGTGTGCGTGACTGGAACTGTCTTTGTGGATCTGTATGTGTGGGAATGGGACTGTGTGCGTGACTGGAACTGTCTTTGTGGATCTGTATGTGTGGGAGTGGGACTGTGTGTGGGTCTGGAACTGTCTGTGTGGGGCAATCTGTGTGTGACTGTCAGTGTGACTAGGACTGTCTGTGTGGGACTGTCAGTGTAATTGGGACTGAGAGTGTGGGACTGTTTGGGACGATATGTGTGGCTGGGATTGTGTGTGGAACTGTCCGTGTGGGATTTTGTCTGTGGGTCAGTCTGTGTGAGATAGTCTGTGTGAAGATGTGTGTTAGCAGTCAAACAGAAACAAGACGATCTTTCGTCTTGCTCAGTGAGAGCACTCGCTGCCGAGAGCGGCATTCCAGATTTCGTAAGTTTAGCAGCCACTCTGTCACCTCTTTGAGACAGAGAGCTGCATCCTGCCCTGGCTCCCGAATATACTGAAAGTCTTCACTCTGGATGTGATGTAACTCGACGTTCGGAAGGAGTTGGGCTCTAGTCTCTCTGCTGACCTCTGAAAACTTCTACTGCATTAATAATAGTCTGAACAACACATGTTGTTATGATGAGTGGGGGATGATGCTCCATGAATTGTAAAACAGGGTGATGGTTAATCTGTGCTGTCTTATCACCTATAAAGCTTCCTGTCACTTACATATAATCCCCAAATTTGCACATTAATTCTGTGAATTGCACATTTATCTTTCTGTGAATTACTTTACTAACTTTACAAAGTGCCCTTTTCATGCGGTAATGATGAATGATTGCCAATCAATAAAACACTGGGATTTTTTCCAGTGAAACATGCCAGGGTGCTTCACAGAGTGTTAGTAAACGATGTCTGGCACCGAGTCACAGGGAGATTTCAGTTCAGGCCATTGCAGAAACATTTTAAAGAGGGAAAGAGAGTTTAAGGAACAGAGAGGTTTAAAGGAGGGAATTCCAGAGCCCAGGCAGCTGAACCTAATGACTGAGCAATTACAACTGGCCACTCACAAGAGGTGGAGATGCCGGCGTTGGACTGGGGTAAACACAGTAAGAAGTCTCACAACACCAGGTTAAAGTCCAACAGGTTCATTTGGTAGCACGGGCCACTAGCTTTCAGAGCGCTGTTCCTTCATCAGGTAAGTGGGAATTCTGTTCACAAATAGGGCATGTAAAGACAAACTCAATTACAAAATAATAATTGGAATGCGAGTCTTTACAGGTAATCAAGTCTTAAAGGTACAGACAATGTGAGTGGAAAGAGGAGTAAGCAGAGGGTAAAGAGATACAGTACGCATCTCTTTAACCTGTGCTTAACCCTCTCTCCACTCACATTGTCTCCACCTTTAAGACTTGATTACCTGTAAAGACTCACGTTCCAATTATTATTTTGGAAATTGAGTTTATGTCTTTACATGCCCAATTTGTGAACAGAATTCCCACTTACCTGGTGAAGGAGCAGCGCTCCGAAAGCTAGTGGCCCGTGCTACCAAATAAACCTGTTGGACTTTAATCTGGTGTTGTGAGAATTCTTACTGCACTCACAAGAAGCCAGAATTAAATAACACAAAGATCTGGGGATAGTTGTTGGGCTGCACAGAGTTCATAGAATCCCTACAGTGCAGAAGGAGACCATTCGGCCCATTGAGTCTGTACCAATCACCCATGCACTATTCCCATAACCCCATGCATTTACCCTAGCTAGTCCCCCTCACACTAAGGGTCAATTTAGCATGGCCAGTCCACCTAACCCGCACATCTTTGGACTGTGGGAGGAAACCTTCAGAGATCTGTGGATATGAAACCCAAGATCTCTTGTTCCTCCACATTCCTCAGAACTCTGCTGTTGACCCTGTAATCCGCATTCAAGTTTGTCCTACCAAAATGAATCACCTCGCACTTATTAGGGTTAAACTCCATCTGCCACTTTTCTGCCCAGCTCTGCATCCTATCAATGTCTCTTTGCAACCTGCAAGAGCCCTCCACCTCATCCACTACTCCACCAATCTTGGTGTCATCAGCAAATTTACTGACCCACCCTTCAGCCCCCTCTTCCAAGTCATTGATAAAATCACAAATAGCAGAGGTCCCAGCACTGATCCCTGCGGTACACCACTGGTAAATGGTCTGCAGTCTGAAAATTTTCCATCCACCACCACCCTCTGTCTTCTATGATACAGCCAGTTACTTATCCAATCAGCCAAATTTCCTTCTATCCCACACCTCCTTACTTTCTTCATGAGCCTATCATGGAGAACCTTATCAAGCGCCTTGCTAAAATCCATGTATATGACATCAACTACTCTACCTTCGTCTACACTTAGTTACCTCCTCAAAGAATTCAATTAAATTTGTGAGGCAGGACTTACCCCTCATGAAACCGTGCTGACTATTCTGGATTAAGCTGCATCTTTCCAAATGGTCATAAATCCTATCTGTCAGGACTCTTTCCATTAACATACCGGCCACCGAAATAAGACTAACTGGCCTATAATTACCAGGGTCATTCCTATTTCCTTTCTTGCAAAGAGGAACAACATTCGCCACTCTCCAGTCCTCTGGCACTATCCCCATGGACAGTGAGGATCCAAAGATCAAAGCTAAAGGGTCTGCAATCCCATTCCTTGCCTCCCAAAGGATCCTAGGATGTATCCCATCTGGCCCAGGGGACTTATCAACCCTCAGGTTTTTCAAAATTGCTAATACATCTTCCCTCAGAACATCTACCTCCTCGATCCTATCAGCCTGTATCACACACTCATCCTCAAAAACATGGCCCCTCTCCTTAGTGAACACTGAAGAAAAGTATTAATTCAACGCCTCACCTATCTCTTCTGACTCCATGCACAAGTTCCCACTACTATCCTTGACTGGCCCCAACCTCATCCTGGTCATTCTTTTATTACTCACAGAAGAGTAAAATGCCTTGGGGTTTTCCTTTATCTGACCACCAAGGACTTCTCATGCTCCCTCCTAGCTCTCCTAAGCCCTTTTTTTTTTAACTCTTTCCTAGCTACCTCGTAACCCTCAAGCGACCCATCTGAACCTTGTTTTCTCATCCTTACATACACTTCCTTTTTCCTCTTAACAAGACATTCAACCTCCTTTGTGAACCATGGTTCCCTCACTCAGCCATTTCCTCCTGCCTGCCAGGGACATATCTACCAAGGACACGTAGCATTTGTTCCTTGAAAAAGCTCCACTTTTCGTTTGTGCCCATACCTGACAGTTTCTGTTCCTATCTTATGCTCCCTAATTTTTGCCTAATCACATCATAATTACCTCTGCCCCAATTATAAATCTTGACCTGCTGTGTGACTCAATCCCTCTCCATTGCAATAATGCAGGACACCGAATTGTGGTCACTATCTCCAAAGTGCTCTCCCGCAAACAAATCTAACACTTGGCCCGGTTCATTACACAGTACCAAGTCCAATGTGGCGCCACCTCTTGTCGGCTTATCCACATATTGGTTCCTGCATGCACTGTGCAAAAAGTGTCCCATCCGAACTATTCGATCCATAAAGGTTCCAATCAATATTTGGAAAGTTAAAGTCACCCATGAAAACTACCCTGTGACCTCCACGTCTATCCATAATCTGCTTTGCCATTTCCTCCTCCACATCTCTATTACTATTTGGGGGCCTATAGAAAACTCCTAAGAATGTGATCTCTCCTTTCTTATTTCTAACTTCAGCCCATCTCACCTCACCCTCGAAGCGCCTTTCAGCAGCCGTTAAACTATCATTGATTAACAGTGCTACTCCTCCACCTTTTTATTGCCTTCCCTACTCTTGCTGAAACATCTATACCCTGAAACTGCCAACAACCATTCTTGTCCCTCTTCTAACCATGTCTCCGTAATGGCCACAACATCATCATCCCAAGTACTAATCCACGCTCCAAGTTCACCTACCTTATTCCTGATGCTCCTTGCATTGAAATAGATTCACTTCAACCCACCGTCCTGTCTGCTTGTACTCTCCTGCGACCTTGATACCTTTCTTACTACCTCACGATCCTCAACACTGGCTTTTGGACTACATCTCATTTTCCCACCCCCCTGACAAATTAGTTTAACATCCCCCCCCCCCTCCCCACAAAGAGCCATAGCAAATTTCCCTGCCAGGATATTGGTGCCCCCCCTGGTTAAGGTGCAAACCGTCCTGTTTGTACAGGTCCCACCTTCCCCAGAATGTGCTCCAATTATCCATGTGTATGAAACCCTCTCTCCTACACCATCCCTGCAGCCACATGTTAACCTGCACTTTCTTCCTGTTCCTCAACTCACTAGCACGTGACACCGGCAACAAACCAGAGATGACAACATGCTTTGTCCTGGCTCTCAGCTTCCATCCTAGCTCCCTAAATTCCTGTTTTAAATCCCCATCCCTTCTGCTACCTATGTCGTTGGTACTGATGTGCACCACGACCTGAGGCTGATCCCCACCCCCCTTAAGGATCCTGAAAACACGGTCCGAGACGTCACGAACCCTTGCACCATACCATCCATGAGTCTCTTTTGCTCCCGCAGAATTTCCTATCTGTCTCTCTAACCATCGCATCCCCAATTACTATTGCTCTGCCGCTCTCCCCACTTCCTTTCTAAGGCACAGGGAAGGACTCAGTGTTGGAGATCCGGTCACCGTGGCTTACCACCTGTAGGTCATCCCCCTCAACAGTATCCAACGTGGTATACTTGTTGCTGAGGTGAACGAGCACAGGGAATCCCCACGCTGGCTGTTTCCTCCCAACCACTCTCACCGACACCCATCTATTTTCATTCTTTGGAGTATCCAAATTCCTGAAGCTCTTATCTATGATCACCTCTGCCTCCTGAATGATCTGAAGTTCATCCAGCTCCAGTTCCCTAACGCGGTTTTTGAGGAGCTGGAGATGTGTGCTCTTCCCATAGGTGAAATCAGCTGACGGCATCCCTCACCTCAAACATTCTGCAAGGGGAATATTGCACTGCCTTTCCTGCCATTCCCTCTAAATAAAAAGAAAGAAAGATCTTGCCTGATGTTCCCTCACCCCCTTAGGTTAGAGGAATAAGCTAAAGAAAAAGAAAGAAGAAAGCTTACCTGCTCTCAATCCAAGTCTTTTTTTTAGGTTAGAGGAGGGGGGAGGGTGGGAGATTCTAGACATGTAGAGTCTCGGGTTTCTTCCCCGTACAAATTTATTGGGCAAATAAAAAACTTCCCAGGTCTCACTGGAAAATTAGATATGGCTCTTGGGCTAAAGGGATCAGAGGATATGGGGGGAAGGCATGATCAGGATATTGAATTCGATGATCAACCATGATCAAAGTGAATGGCAGAGCAGGCCTGAAGGGCCAAATGGCTGACTCCTCCTCCTAGTTTCTATGTGTCTATCTCAGGATCCCAGGCATAGGAACACATAACCTTTGTCAAAGTCAAAGTGGAGAGGTGGGAGTCATGGGACATAATCCCCCTAACTTGGTAACCAGTTATTCTCTCTTGCTGTACTGTGAATCAGACCGCCATCTTCCATTTACCAAGCAACAGCTCAGAATAGAGGCCCTGTACAGGTTTGAATGCCTGACTCCCATTTACACTGTTTCTACTGGAACTTCTGAACTTCTTTACCATTGCTACAAGATTAATTCATCTCTATTCACCTATCCCAGCGTGGAAGGCATCTCTACAGGAGAAGCGTGTTATCCAGCATCACTTTTCAACCTGCTGACATCTGTAAAGGAATACACTTTTGGAATTTGAGTCTGGACTCATGTGGAACAATAATTATTTTCTCTGCTGCCTTTGCCCTGCAAACCATTCTTCTCAATCCACCCGCCACCTCATGTTTATGTGTGTGCAAATAAATAATCCCCTGAGTTCATTCTATCTCAAGTTTATTGTGGGGTTATTAGTAAAGATTAGATCAGACCAAAACTGAGGAGTTGGGGAACACACTATCATTTATAAAGGGGAAATCAAAATCAAAGCACCTTTCTGTTTATGGACTGGTGATGAGAGGAGAAATCAGGGCTATTTAAGTCAAAACCCCATTTATCCATAATAACAGGTACATGAAAGCAGGCTTGTGGGTCAGAAGCTTTAGCTGAAAGAATAGAAAATAATGTAAGCTTGTGAAACATCAATTTATTTTGTGGTTTTATTATGCTTTTTTAATCCAGTGAATAATTACATAGTAAGAAGTCTCACAACCTGGTGTTAAACCTAGTGTTGTGAGACTTCTTACAATAATTACATAGTCATAGAATCTAATTATTTACTGGGATGCAGTGGTAAGGTCTCAACCCCAAGCTTACAAAGTATGTCATGTCACCTAAAGTCAGGGAATGCAAATATTGTTGCACAATAAAACTTACTTACATGAACCAAAGTACAACATTTTAACTTATACCATGAAAATTCTAATCGATTATTATGAACCCATTTTATTTCTTAAGTAAGAAGTGTTGAGTTCATTAATATGTTGTCTCAGAGGATTGCAGAGAAGATGATGGGCTGCATACAGTTACTAGAATTCAAGAGGGAAATTGAGAAACAATATATAAGACAGCAGAAGACTGGGGGAAAACTTTTGGCTTTATAAAATTCCCAGGCTAAGAGAAAACTTTGTTTTGCTGCCCAGTATAAAGGTGCAGTATTTCTGTTCAATAGTGTAATATTTATTATATACGCAAGACTGAAACACTATTAGCAATTGATTAAAGAGCTATTATGTGTGAGACAACAGCTTGCCTGTTAATGACATTCTGCAACAGTGAATGACATTGATGGGCAATAAAACTGTGACTATTGTCTAATGAGTTTGAGGCAGAGGCTTTATACTGCACTAGGAAATAAACAGGCTCCTGTTAAAGGATAAACCTACACCAATTCTGAACAAAGTATTCAGAATGGAAGGAAAGCCTGAGAGATAGAAAGGTGACCTTGATATTGTTTCATTTACAGGCATTGGAACACATGTAGTTAATCCAGGAAGAATTAAATCAGCAGCTTATAACTTTAGCCTGCAAAGTGCACTCGGTATTTGTATCATGGGTAGGCTGACATGATTTGATTGGGAAAGTAATGGCAACACAAGTTTTCAATAGCTCATGGGTGTTTCTGAAAAACGGTTTTGAAAACAATTGTTTTAAAGGAAGAATTTGGATTGATTGCAACGATTATCACATCCTCACAATATCCCAAAACACTTTGTAGCCAATAATAATGAATCCGTTTTGAAATGTTGAGACATCTTTTGAACAAACAGGCAGGATCTTTGTTTAATGTCTCATCTGAAAACCAACACCTTTAACTGTGCAGCTTTCTCTCAATACTGCCCTGAAGTATCAACTTAGATTATGACCAAGTCCTGGAATGGGACCTCTGATATAACTGGGCCAAATTGGAAATTTTACATTGATCCAATTACAAGCATTTATTTATTTATTATTCATTTGCGGGACATGGGCATCGCTGGCTAGCCAGCATTTATTGTCCATCTCTAGTTGCCCGAGGGCAGTTGACAGTCAACCACATTGCTGTGACTCTGGAGTCACTTGTAGGCCAGACCAGGTAAGGACATCGGATTTCCTTCCCTAAAGGACGCTAGTGAATCAAATGGGTTTTTCCAATAATCGACAATGGTTTCATGATCATCTGTAGATTCTTAACTCCAGATTTTTTAAAAAATTGAATTCATTTCAGCCATGGCAGGGTTTGAAGCCAGACCCCAGAACATTAGCTGAGTTTCTGGATTAATAGTCTAGCAATAATACCAATAAGCCATCAACTCCCCAGAGGATAAACAATTGGTGTTTATACCATGATTTTAAATAGAAAAGAAGTTCCATAGTGTTTCGTATTGGAGTGTGCTGGCAGTGACAATACCTGGAAGGAGTGCACTCCAAACTATGGCACCAGTGAATAAGGGACTGATCCACAGCAGGAAACAATAATGAATAGAAGTTCAGTCATTATAGAACATTCCATAGTTAAGGGAACAGGGCAGCATTTCTCTAAACATCATCCTGAGTTCCACATGATGTATTTTCTCCCTCGTGCCAGGGTAAAGGACATTATGAGGAGGGTATGGATTATTCCACTGGGAGAAAGGAGTGAGCCAGAAGTTGTGGTGTAAAACAATCCCAATCACATACAGAGGGCAGGCAGATTTTTCAGGAGTTTAGTTATTCACCCGGCCCACCAGTCTCTGGCCAGAATCCCGACAGCCAGGAAAATTGGGCATCAGGGCTAATTCAGGAGCGGTGCCAGGCATCAGACCCATTGCAATTCTACTGGCCCACATTGCCAGCCCTGATTAGGTTCCAACACCTAATTAATATTCATAAGTAGACATTTAACTGCCATGATTGGGTTTCAGACTAGATGCTCCAGTCTTCCATATGTAGCCCCCTCCCTGCTCCCACCTCTTTCCCTCATCCTCTACCTTCCCAGCGGGAAGTCCACCGGGTCAGATTTGGGGCAGATCTTGACAAACGTGTACTTGGTGCCTTGATTCAGAGGGGGCAAGGAGGTAAGTAATGTGTCTTTGTCCTTCTCTGCAGCCGGACAGCAGAGGAGGCAGGGTTGCCCCAAAAGGACCTGGGGTTGGGTAGGCTTGTGCTGGGTGGCAGTGGTTGACTTCATGACACTCTCCCGGGAGTGGGGTCTCGAGGCCAGACTACCCCTTCCAGTTCTGGGAAAAGTAGTGATCACTCCTCGCATGGTGATCTCAAGCAGCTTTCAGTTCAAAATCTTCCTTCTTGTCTGGGTATAGTGAAACCTTTGAAGTGGCCTGTTCACTTTAATATCCATTCCCCCTGAACACTTGTCTCCAAAATCACAGCAGCACTTTATTCTAAACAACAGATTCTGATTCTCTCTCTTAGAAGCCCCAGGTGTGAGACGATCCCTTTGAAGTCCTCAGACTGACAGGAGATCTTAGTTTCAGTGGGGAATTCCCTTTTGTAGCCTGAATAAGCAGCAGGGGCAGCTTGGCCACTTTGATCATTCTGATTGAGAGCAGCACAGCAGATCAGACAGTTCATTGTAGACACAATGCAGGAAGCCTCATGAACCTTTTCATTCCTTGCTCACTCAGGCCTATTCTTTCGACACTGCATTTTTTTTTTTCAGGACTCTCAGCCTTCTTGGAAAGTTCAAAAAGCCTCAAAAGTTTTCTGCTCGTTCAATGTCAGGCTCCATTATGTTTAAGTAGCCTTTGATTGACAGGTTGAATCAATTGCCCACTTGCCTGGAGCTTTATTTGTCTTTCCTTTCACGGTTGAATGCATCTCAAGTACTCTTTATGCATTGTGGTAGGAAAAGTAAAACGTCGAGGCGAATGGGTAATTGATCCAACCTGTCAATCAAAAACAGAGGGCTGGATTTTCCTGCTGCTTGCCTGAAGATTGGAAAATCCAGCCCACAGTCAAGGGACTTTTGCATGGTCTGTGCCCCGCCTGCTACAATTCGCATGGTGGGTGGGACGGGAACATTCCACCCAAACGTTTATAAATATTCTGGTTAGGAACAAAGGCCTGAGGAGACTCTATTTCAGAGTGTCTCTCTTGTGGAAGGGGAGGTGGGGTGCAGGGAGGGGGTGGGGGGGGGGTGGAATGAGGCCCCTGATTGGGACAGATTACCTTCATGTCTGCATGGTGTGGCAGTGGCGGGTGGGGGGGCTGCGGTGGGGTGGATGACCAGTTCTCTCAGTTGTGGGGGGAGATGCCCCTCTGTTCTTAGGGGTTGGAGGTGCTCCCCATGTCAGCGGGGGGTGTGTGGCCTGTCTCTGAATGCTGAGATCTCTGTAAAGCCAGTCTGGCCAGCATGTTTTGCGATGCGCAAACATTTAAGTGGTTAAGGTGGGTGAATGACACCTGATAGACAATGCTAATGCCAGTGGGAAACACTCTGGTTTTTCCACTGGCTGTAAGGCTTAGAACCAATTTGTGCCTATATCATAAAATCATAGAATTCCCATAATGCTGAAGAGGCCATTCGGCCCATCGAGTCTGCACTGACTCCCTGACAGACAATCTCACCCAAGCCCTCTCCCCTGCCCCATCCTCGTAACCCCACACATTTATCATGTCTAATTTATCTAACCTACGCATCTTTGGATGCAAAGGGAGAATTTATCATGGCCAATCCACCTAAACTACAAAACCTTGGACTGTGGGAAGAAAGCCATGAAGACACAGGGAGAATGTGCAAACTCCACATTGTCACCCAAGGCTGGAATTGAACCAGGATCCCTGGAGCTGTGAGGCAGAGAGCTAATCACTGTGCCACTGTGCCGCCGAGAATTTCTGGATATCTCCCAGTGCCATATGTTAACGAGAATAATGTAATAAGTCCTCAGAGGCAGAAATCCCTTCACCAAAATCCCTTCATTTACAAGTCTGAGAACAAGATACATAGCGCTTTCAGTAAGCAGCCTGCACTAGGAGTTCCAGGAGAACTGACACTCCAGCTTAAATACAAAGCAAGAGGCTCCCTGGTTGGCCCTTCAATTTGGCCTTTGATCAGGAAGTGCATGTTCTAACCGGCCCACCTCAATTGCCTGATTAAAGTCATTACAAATAGAAATAGATAAAGAGAATCAACGTGTAGCTTGAGGCATGGTACAGAAAGGAAAGCTTTAGATACTTTGGGTATTGGGAATTGGGAAAGACCTAGTGAAGATGTTACCTAAGCAAAAGGAACAGATTGCACCTTGAATAAATGTTCTCATGGCGAAGTTCACTCATTTATTTGGGGAGGTTTAAACTAAATTGGGGCCGAGCAGGAGCTGGGATGGGGGGGGGACGGTCAGGTCATGTCACCCTCATGCCTGTGTGGTGGGGGGTGGTGATGGCCCTTATTTGAATGGGGGGGTGGGGGGAGGATAATGCTCTTTGCTGAGAGGTTGGTGGTGTTTCACTGGTTGATGGGGGTGGGGGGGGTCACCATTTCAGTTTGAGGGGAGGGGAAGAGCACAGGGATCCGTGAACGTGGAGATCGAGGCACCCTTCAAAAACAGTGCCTCGATCTTTGAAAGGCTGAGATGCCAGGCATTGTTCACAGGATTATGAAATTGCATCCATCAGGTGGGTAAATCCCATGTGACAGACACTCCCAGCGCCAGCGCGATCCATGCCCATTCTCACGCCAGCACGGGCACTTAGCCCGAAAATGGGGGAAATTTCACCCCAATGTGATTCATTTCCACCTTAAGTTTATTTTGTGTCACAACACCATTGATTAGCTGGCTTGTTTCCCCATCTGCCCAAATGATCAAAGAATGAGCATAAAGTTCCTTTGCGCTGCTGTCAATTGTCTCACTTGTGATCAAATCAAGGCTGCTTGTGAATGTACAAGATGTAAACCTACTTCTCTAAATCTATGGAGAGCACATATTTCGAGTTAAAACCTGCGACAGAAATTTCAAAAAATGTAAAACATTCACCCAAGTCTTTTCACACAAGACACTGAACCACTGCCATTCTTCCCACCTTGGCAATCCTGACTACAGCTGCTATTTCCGTGTCCCTTCCTGCCACACCCAAAATGGTGAAAAGCAGGGCATCACCTTGTCTGGGTAGCTAAGGAAACCATACGGGCTGGATGGATATAAACAAATACTTTGTACAGTGTGCAAAACAACTTAATAACTCTTCATTTCTAGGCAATGCATGGATCCAGCTCCAGCTGGCCATATGTTTGGCCGTGGCTGCTTTGAACTTGTCTTAATCTCAGAAGCTATTCACATTAACTGTGCAATCCAGCCGCTATATCCATTGGGATTTTCCTTCTGCCTGATATTGTAAGCTGTTTGGGGAAACGCCTGGGCATCGTCACCCGGGGCCCTTACAGTGCTGGCCCTTTTCCAACATTATTCCAATGTCCACAAGCACACAGCCTTTACCTCTGAATCATCTGTTAGATCAGCAAACAAGCACAATTCCTATTCAAATGAGTTTGGAGTAATTTCTTGTTCAATGATTACAGGAGATTTGGGATTTCATTTATGAACCTAAATGTACACCTTTTGTTTTTAGATTTGAACTTTAAAATATGCTCAAAGTGAGGCTAAAACATTTCTTTTTATTTTAATCTTGCCAATTTTCTCCCTTTCCCTCCTCTGTTTATGGAACAGCTCCATGGACACCAAGTGCTCACTGATCGTCCTTGGTCAGCTCGCCGTTATTTATGAAGACGAACAGCAACATAATGTATTCACTCATCTATTGCTGATTCTGCTCCTTGCTAATAGTCTCAATCCTTACCAACCATTCATGATGATCTTTTTGCTTGAGTTATTTGGAAGGCAACAGGAGAATAAATGTAATTCTGTCGTTTTATTGGTGTTTTAAATGAAGTGTTTCATTTTCATTTCAGAGGAGAAGTGCGCTTCCCCTGGAACCCCTGTATGCAAGTCCCAGCCCCTTACAGTGGAAGAAGCATTGAGGGATTTTTAAAAAAATGTATTGGGATTCTTTTCTGAGATAAAGCGGCACAGCAGCAAAATGATTAGCACTGCTGCCTCACAGCGCCAGGGACCTGGGTTCAATACCAGCCTTGAGTCACTGTCTGTGTAGAAGGAGTGGCACACTGGCACAGTGATTAGCACTTCTGCCTCACAGCGCCAGGGACCTGAGTTCAATACCAGCCTTGAGTCACTGTCTGTGTAGAAGGAGTGGCACACTGGCACAGTGATTAGCACTGCTGCCTCACAGCGCCAGGGACCGGGGTTCAATGCCAGCCTTGGGTCACTGTTTGTGTGGAGATGTTGGCACAGTGGCACAGTGATTAGCACTGCTACCTCTGTGCCAGGGATCTGAGTTCAATACCAGCCTTGAGTCACTGTCTGTGTGGAGGGGACAGCATGGTGGCACGGTGATTATCACTGCTGCCTCACAGCAACAAGGACCTGGGTTCAACACCAGCCAATTTTAAACAAGGTCTCTTTTTGTTCCATATGAAGGGGCTAAACCCTCCATTAATTTCCTTCAGGACCTTAGCAGAAAGTAAAATTGGTAACATCTGTATAGCAATCTAGGTAACATATTCATCTTAATCAGTGCTATTCTGCACAACATGATAAAAACAGAGAGGATCAGCGATGTAGGGGGTAAAGTTTGCCTTATACAACTGGCAGAATTAAGGGGTTAATAGAAATACCTAAATAGGTAAACATGGAAGGGAAGGGGAGAAAGGGGAGGAGGTCTTCCCAATGGCATGGTCTCAGATGTTACCAATTTTACTTTCTGCTGAGGTCTGAAAGAAATTAAGGGTTTAGCTCCTTCACGAATTTACATGCCGTCCTTGCGCAGGGGTCATGCCAATCTTCTCTGTATCGTTCCAATGTTAGTAGATGTGCTGCCAAAGCGAGCACCTCACTTAAAATTGGCCAAATTACAAATTCCAAGTTCAAAAGGGGACCTTGGTGTGCCAAATATTACATTATATCAGTTAGTCTCTCATCTTAGAATATGTGAGAATGGATAAGAAGGGCCCCCATTTCTACTTGGCTTGTTATTGACTCTGGTCAGTTTGAATACTCATTAAAAACTCTGATGTTTCTTTGGCTGAATGAACATCAGCAATATGTGTTTTATAACCTAAGAACCAAACGAAGCCACAATGTCAATAAAGCAGAAACAGATTTCTGGCTTGGACAGAAATAATATCACATCATCAACACTGCTTTCTGCCATTCGCCAAGCCAAATATCGAAGGGTTATGAATAATTGACTCAGCCAAGGGCTCGAAAACTATTGCAAACAACAACTGGGCTGGTGGGCAGCTCTGCCTGGTTCCCCCACGCAGGACTAAAATTATTAGATCTATAATTGCTCATGAGAACTGCTGCAGGTAGCATTAAGAAAGCATTTTTATCCACTTAACAAACTCTCCCTCCAGCCCAGATTTCTGCTGTGTATAGAATGAATAATTCCACTTCATCCCTTACCAGTGTCCGCTCGACTGCAGAATAACGTGCACCAGTCTGGACCAATTCATCCTATACTAGCCTTTTAGATACCCAGTTCAAAATAACTATGTGTATCATCTCAGGTACCCACCAATCAACTCAACTCCCTTGTTTCCCAGCAACATCCCATTCCCTCACATTAGGAGGAATTTGCAGCAAGAAAGCTCCTGGAGAAGGATAACATCAACTCAAGCCTGCCACTACACAAGGATCTTCCCGATCCACCTTCTGTTTATCTCCTATCACGCCAGCCCGTATGGGTAAGATCACCATGCCAAGGAATAACAGCAGAGTCCCTATGGTGGCAGGAATAGAACCAACATGCCAGCATTAAAAATCACTTCAGATCCCACAGCCTGCCCACCCAGCTACAACCACTCACACCAACATTGGACATTCCTCAACCATTTCTGCGCTGGCCAAGGACTTTGAACAGCAAATCAGCACAAGTGGGGCCTTGCAGGCAGCTCGGACTGCAGCTGTGGTACCCTCCAGTCAATGACTCACACCCTTGAAGTTGCCTCCCAACAAAATTCAGTAGGGGATTCAGAAAGCTCCGTTTGGCAACTGAAGTCCTTGTATAGACCCATATCAGGGATCTATTTACTGGCATGAGCAATGTTTACCTGCACCTACTTCCTAGACTCTCAAAGCGGATCTTTCCTCTGAAGGTGCTCCTCCTTTGTTAAGGTAGCCAAAAGCCAGATCAGAGTCCAGTACTGTGTCCTCCTTCTGAGCTGGAAGACAAACTTCTGTTATTGCTTCATTCACATTCAATCGGTGGACACCTCTGTTCAGACCATCTTAGAGAAAGTTGCAGCTACAATGTGGTGGTCTAAGGTAAGGCAGATGTAAACATCTATGCTGCTGTGTTTACAGATAAACTCTTCACTGTGCAGTCATTGAGCTTTCCTTATAAGTCTGGAGGGTCCTTAGACTCATCTCCCGATTGACTTAATCAGTATTGTCGCCATCAAAAGGAAAGTTTACATATACACTTTTTTTTTCCAGTTTTGGAGTGAGCACTGCCAGAAAATCCTGCCCATTGTCTCTGAACTCGATATTTCACAAAGAAAACTGCCAGAACCAGTTAATCATAAGTAGGTGCGAATGGCATCATCCATCACCCATTGCATAGCAATGGTTCCAAAATTCAAATCATTCTGGTATTGATCAAGTGATTACATGACAGAAACTGGCCACTGATAATGAATTCTATTATCCTAAGAAGCAGAGAGAAACCAGTCATTCTGCAAAAGACAGAACACAAAACAGCAATAACAAGAGCAGCAACATTTATGCCTTAAACTCCAAGACTGCAACATCACAGAGTCCCAACCTAATATCTTTCAAGTCCATCAATATGCAAATTTGACCTCCTGTTACAAATAGCACAAGCAAATAGCTTTGTGATCCATTGAAAATCCATGTCTTCAAGAGAACTCTGCAAGAATCCTGATATATGACTTGGACAATTGAATCCACCTGGACAACTATTTTGGAGTGAAAACCCCTTTCTTTTACCTGGCTTGTAATGCAGAAAAACATACAAATTAAGAATTTTTTTACAACTTATAAAAGTTCACTATTCTTTTTAACTATATGTTTTCTTAGTGTGTGTGTATGCATGTGTGTGTGCATATGTGTGTATGTGTGTGCGTGCGTGTGTGCACATGTATGTGTATGCACACATGCGTGTGTATGCAAGTGTGTGCATATGTGTCTGCATGCGTGTGTACACGTGCATGCATGTGTGTATATGTGAGTGTGCCAAGTAAATGATGTAACATTGGACCTTAAGGGATAAATAATCCTCTTTATTTAAACCCATGAAAGCTTGCTGCTGTGTATTCAAATTGTCCGCATACTCCTTTTCGAAAATACATTGATTATGGAGAGTAAGGGAAGGAGAATTGGGGTTTCTGTTCTTTCATTCCACAGAGAGACAGGGACAGAGAGAGTGGGAGGCCACTTTTAATGCCCAGCACCCAAGATGAATGGTGCACAGTAGAGTAGACCATGTGCACTTACCATTAAGACACAGAACTGTCCCACCTGGTGATATCTTTCCTCCATCAACTTTGATATTGACCGAAAATCCTACTGAAGACAAATTCAAGTGTAATTATCATGGCTCAATGGTGCATTGCTGCCAGACAACATTATGCACAGTAGATTTCTACCACAGGGTGCCCTTCCATCAAGAAGTTTCCCTTTTACTCACATTTTGCATACAGTCAGTCAAAAAGAATTCTTCTTTCTAATGTAACAGGTACATTTTGACATGCCCACTGTAAACTGTATACTGAAAGTCAGATTTTACTTTGCAAGGTTTTTGGATGGACAAAATGTTTTGATTTTCCTTATTTATGATTCAAAGCCAAGTAAAAATGCCCTTATTCAAATTAATTGTTGTTTTCCAAGCAATGTCTCAGGATAATACAAGATTTAAAATGCTTCACACACCACCCACTGCCCACTGCCCAGCCTGCACTATTCCAAAGTCCACTTTACCTCCAGTGTGAATACTCCATCTTGTTAAGGTATTCCTAAGATCTAACTATTTATATTGCCACTGCTAATTCTCCACATTGCCCTTTCACCCCTTTATGGTCAAGCACCAGCCAATAGCCATTATTCATCCAATTATTCACAAAGGGAGCTGAACCAATCAAAGTGCTTCAATTTGTGATGTTTACTGAGCTGCCATTTTGCATTGTGCCAATGTTAAAATTTGCTGAAAGTATCATTTAAAACATTAGAAACCCAACAAAAGTAAAATTTTGTACAACATTTTTCAAATCCTTATTTTATCACAGAAAGATAGCATTTCTACAGTGCAGAAAGAAGCCATTGACTTTCCAAAACAGCACCTTCCCCAGGCCCTTCTCTCTGCCCTATCCCTGATAACCCCACGCATTTGCCACGGTTAATCCACAAAACCTACGCACCTTTCAACACTGAGGGAAAATTTACCGCAGCCAATACACCTAACCCGCGCAGCTTTGGAGTGTGGGAGGAAACCGGAGCACCCGGAGGAAACCCATGCAAGCACAAGGAGAATGTACAAACTCCACACAGACATTCACCCAAGATTAGATACGAACCCGAGCCCCTGGCACTGTGAAGCAGCAGCGCTGACCACTGTGCCACAACAGCATAAAATACCATTTTGGTATTTTAAATTCCTGGAAAATATTTTCATACAGAAGCTTACTTCTTTGACAATTTGGAGGACTGATCTGGAGCTTACATTCCTTTCTATAGCTCCTTTGGTTTGTCATGATTGACTGTTCTTCATGTTAATAATTTATTTTTTCCATTTGCCTCAATGCAGATTAAGGTTCCTTCTGATCCCAAAGATAATTCAAATTGCTCCAAGATTGTTTATTCATAAGCCTATTATTTTTCTAATCCACTTATAGGATAGGGGCAGAAACCTGAGAGGCATCTAAAATGTCCTTGTATATAATCCTGAACATGCAGTATTCAGTAAGTTAAACTGACATCGAGGTAATATCTTTCATGACCTCAGGACATCCCAATGCGCTTTGCAGCCACTGAAGTACTTTTAAAATGTAGTCAGTGTTCTGGTGTGAGAAACCTGGCTCAGTAAGCTCCCAGAAACAGCAGTTCAATAAATGACCAGAACGTCTACATTAGGTGCTGCTTGTGGGCTACCAGCAGACTGGAGAAGAGGCAGATTAGGGTGGCACGGTGGCACAGTGGGTAGCACTGCTGCCTCTCAGTACCAGGGTCCCAGGTTCAATTCCAGCCTTCGATCACTGTGCTGTGTGGAGTTTGCACATTCTCCCTGTGTCTGTGTGGGTTTCCTCCCACAGTCCAAAGATGTACGGGTTAGGTGGAGTGGCCATGATAAATTGCCCCTTAGTTTCAGACAGACGATCAGGGTAAATATTTGAGCTATGGGAATAGGGGTGGGTAGGATTGTGGTCGGTGATGGGTTGAATGGCCTCCTTCTGCAATGTAGGATGCTATGATCTATATTAGGTGCTGCTAGTAGGCTAAGTGTTACCAGCAGACCGGAGAAACTCCGCTTCTCTTCTTTGAAGAGTACTGGGGGATCTTTTACTTTCACCCAAGAGGGCAAACAAAATTTTTATTTATCTAATCCATTTTCCATATATCAATTTACCATGCGTTTAACTGAAAATTACTTAATTACTCTTTCAATACCATGTCAAATTGTGGTACGTAGCTCGAGATGGGCTGGATGGATCGATTGCTGCATTGTAAGCAAGCCATTCTGTTACACTGTTACTTTTGATTAATTCTAATACTGTATCGTCAGGTCCAGGAGAAATAATAACAGGCTTTGAATGCGCTATTTTCTGAGAATCTAATGTTATAGATTTAAAATGTCTCTGAAATGTTGCTGGGTGACCATGCACCTTTCTTCCTGTGCGTTTGAGTGGCTTGTAATTTGATACTGTGACAGTTGCAAATATTGAGATTGGCAGTCACATGACGCCGACTGCTCTATAGAACGGCCCATCTTTGATCAATATGCTGTTTTGTTCTCGATTACAATAATCACAAAGGCTATTATTCCTCTCTGGGGCTTGCAGTGACTACATTTCAGATTCAATTTATTCAGTCAGATACAAGAGAATTGCAGCATGCAGTTAAGATTGTTTTGTCTGTTTAACAGTGCAGAAAGCTTCTCGAGGGTTGCTCCCATTGTTAGGTTTCTGTCACATATGTGCCTCCATTCAGAAAGGAAACTGGAATTTCAAGCAATCAATTAGGCTGGTGTCACAGTCTGGAAATAGTTGGTCAGTGTGCCGACTTGTTTTAGTTTTGTTATTTTAAGCAAATATATTTAGTCCGTATGTAGGAGGTTGATTCTAAGTGAAGCTTTTACTGTATGATGCAGCAATTTTACACAATGTTCTTCATAAAACAATCATTTCCTGTATGTCTCAGCATGAGAAAAGAAATAGACTAAGCATTATTCATTGGGCACTAAAATTACTGTTAAAATTCTTAGATTTAATGAAGCATAAAGTTGCTTAGTAACGAATTGCACAACTTTTGATATTGTCTTTGATTTCATACTGAATTATAACTTCTGATTTCCAATGTGCAGTGTAGCAGCATAACCATTTCAATTGTAGTGCCAAAAACCTCTGATATGTTGACACTTCAAGCTTTCTACATGATTAAGTTAAAAGACTTGCTATCCTGGGTACAGGCATTTGAGCAGAATTCTTTCTCAACAACAAGAGGGTTGCAAAATGACTTGAATATTGGACGTATAAGGTTGGATACTGATCCTGTTATCAGCACTCAAAAAGAATCAGTGACATTTTTGATTTCTCGCCTTTCGAATGTCGATGGTTTCTGGTTCATTTTAAAAGTTTTATGAAGTGTAACCAATGAAATAAACATATTGCTGACCACTAAAAAGACTGAATTTATTATTTAAGCAAGTTGCAAATGAAGGAATTCCACCAAGTCCTGTGAGACCAAAATGCTGTTTTGAGGAGTTTATAATGAGATGTGCGCTCATGGAATGAAGGCTGGAACCTGGTACCACCCACAACAGATCTCCTGAATAGAGGAGATCGCCTGATGGTCGTGGTGTGATTTTACCCATTCAGATCCTCCCTTCTCCCTCCTCCCCGCTGCAGTCTGGCCATGAGCACTCCAATCACGTCAAGCCAGGGTTTGGCACACAGTCTGCATTCTCTGTTAATCAGGAGAATCCCGTCCAAGGCTGGCTGTCATTACACAAATTGAATTAGATCGACTGTTTCCTATGTGCCAGGGTTAACAAACTGCATTATTTGAGTTAGAGCTCCCGTTTATAAACTACTTATATTTTTTGTCAGCTATCGGTTTCACAATTTCACAATGTAATTGTACTTTTTTTGTTCACATGCAGAGAGTTTAAAATGCACAGTGCACATTTTCCTACAAAAATATTGAATAACTTCTTTGTTCTTTGCAACATGTGTCTGAAAAAAAAATGTTGGGGATTATAGTTAAGAACTAAATGTGGATTAATCACCGTCTTGCCTTCATGGGAAGATATTCCAATTTCCCCAAGTGACAAATAAAACTGCTCATTATTTGCTCATTTTAATGGCATGAGTGAGATTATCTCTTTCCTTTTGCTGAAGCTATGGACTCTACTATTCTGATGGTTGCTTTATATGTCAACATTTTCACCTGTTGATCTACTTAATTCCTTTTCTGTCTTCAAAATTCCCTGTTAGAGTCCCTATTGTATCTAAGGCACAATTCTGCTTTAAACCATGTTTTCATATTTTTAAAAATCTTGCCATGACTTACAGGCCTGTCCATTTAAGCATAGTTGTATATTGATTTTCTTTCTTGCAATATTTTATAACAATAATGAATGGAAGTTCATCTCAATCAGTCCATGTTGACATTTATGTCCCACTCAGCCCTACTTCCATCATTCTTCATCTATCAATATAAGATGCCATGTTTATAAGACATGAAAGAAATATTGAACTGTGCATAATAACTCCAGGAGTCATCTGTGAAGGAATGGTGCTTTTATTGCACAAAATGAAATTAACAATAACCCCAGGTCTGCGGTGAACACAACAGGTCCCAACCAGGACTAAAAGGATAATGGCCCCACTCAGGGTCCTGCTTTATATATGACTCAGTATACAATGTCCACCTGGTTGGCTAATTACCAATCCCCAGGGAGCTCTTATTCAGTGAGGTGAGAGGTCAATTAGTGATTCCCCCATGCAGGTTATGGGAGTTATCACACTATGTAAATCAAACTTTACTCTTTTCTATTTAAGAAGAACTTTGCTGAATCAAAGCATGACCACCATCAGTCACCTGATGTCTGGAATTGCAAGATGACCAGACCACTAAGGTATAAGGTGGATTGCATTGGAAGCATGGGATCTCACATCTGGGGCATTCCAGAAAGGATATGGGCATTTTTATGAACTTACCCCTCTAGCAGAGTTTGAGTGTCTACCAAGACAATAGCTACCCAGAACACAGAGTCATCAACAAGGATAATGATTCTTTCAAAGGTTAGTGCCTGGGCCACAAGCCACAAAAGCAAGATCCAGACACCTTAATGAGGAAGGTCACATAATTAAGTGACCATTTTGCAATCTCTATAGTTGCTACCTCAGAAGCAGGCCAGTCTGCTGATTTATCTACAACCTGCAAACATCAGACAGTGAGACTCCAGGCTGACCAAGCAGCCTGCAACATGCCCTCCTTGAAGGCTGTTTGTCTAGAAGCACCAGCTGCCATTCTGGCCAAGACTCTGACTATCAACCTGATTTCTCTGCGTCACCATCATCTTTAAAGAATGTTTTTTGGTTTGATTTATTATTGTCACATGTATCGGGATGTAGTGAGAAGTATTGCTTCTTGTGCGATATACAGATAAAACATACCATTCATAGAGTACATAGAGGAGAAGGAAAGGAGAGGGTCCAGAATATAGATATAGCTAGATGGCTAGATACAGCACTTGGAGGGCATGGATCAAAGGTTATGGGGCAAAAGCAGGATTAAGTTATTGAGTTGGACGATCAGCCATGACTGTAATGAATGGCGGAGCAGGCTCAAAGGGTCAAATGGCCTCCTCCTGCTATCTCACAGCGCCAGGGACCCAGGTTCGATTCCCGGCTTGTCTCATTATCTGTGCAGAGTCTGCATGTGCACCCCATGTCTGCGTGGGTTTCCTCCGGGTGTACTGGTTTCCTCCCACAGTCCAAAAGACGTGCTGGTTAGATGCATTGGCCATGTTAAATTCTCCCTCAGTGTATCTGAACAGGCGCCAGAGTGTGGCGACTAGGGGCTTTTCACAGTAACTTCATTGTAGTGTTAATGTAAGCCTACTTGTGACATTAATAAATAAACTTCACATTTTAAAGGACAAAAACATATATGGTCAAAATGTACTTAAAATGAATATAAATGCAGTATTATTAAAAACATATGTGCAGTTAATATCTAAGCAGGTTGTCTAGATAAAACTGAGTCCTTATCATAGAACATAGAACATAGAAAAACTACAACACAAACAAACCCTTCGGCCCACAACATCTCTGCCTACTAGACTTACCGATAACCCTCAATCCTACCAAGTCCCATGTACTCATCCAGGGGTCTCTTAAGAGACACTATCAAATCCGTCTCCACCACCACCGCCGGCAGCCGATTCCACGCACCCACCACCTTCTGAGTGAAAAACTTACCAATCTCACTACAATTTTAAAACTGTCCGTGGGCCAAATCTGTAGGAATGGGGAACATGATGTGTTTGTCTGTGCAATGTTTATACATGAGAAAACCAAAGATATGGAACATAGAACAGTATAGCACAGGCCCTTTGGCCCACAATGTTGTGCTGAACTTAATGCCAAATTAAACTAATCCCTTATGCCTGCCCTTGGTCCATGTCCTTCTATTCCTTGCACATTCATGTGCTTAGCTAAAAGCCCCTTAAATGCCCCTATCATAATTGCCTGCACCACCACTCTTGGCAGCATGTTCCAGACACCTATCACTCTCTGTGTAAAAAACTTGCCCCTCAGACCTCCTTTGAATTTTCCCTCTCTCGTCTTAAGTGTGTGCTTGCTAGCATTAGACATTTCAACTCTGGGAAAAAGATTCTGACTGTCAACCCTATATACGCCTCTCGTTATATTACAGACTTCTATGCTCAGCCTCCGCCACACCAGGGAAAAACCTTGCTTGTCCAGCCTCTCCTTATAACTCATAGCCTCTTATCCAGGCAGCAGCCTCTCCAAAGTCTCCACATTGTCCCTGTAATGTTCTTGTAGTGACCCGAATTGAATGTAATACTCTAAGCGTGGCCTAACCAAAGTTTTATAAAGCTGCAATGTGTCACTGAGTTTTGTACTCAATGCCCTGACAAATAAAGGCAAACATGATATATACCTTCTTTATCACCCTATCTACTTGTGTGGCCATTTTCAGGGAACTATCATCTTGAACCCCAATCAATGCTGTTCAGGGTCATGCCATTAACTTTTTACTTATCTTTAACATTTGATCTCCCAAAGTGCAGCACATCACACTTGCCCAGATTAAACTCCATCTGCCATTTCTCCGCCTATATCTGCAGCTGATCTATACCCTGCTGTATCCTTTGACCACCGCCTACACTATCCACAACTCCACCTATCTTGGTGTTGTCTGAAAATTTACAACCCATCCATCTACATTTTCATTCAAGTTATTTATATATATCACAAACAGCAGAGGTCCCAGTATGGATCCCTATGGAACATCACTAGTCCCAGACCTCCAGCCATAAAAACATCTTTCTGACTCTCTGACTTCTATGGACCAGCCAATTCTGAATCCAAGGGCCAATCTCAAGCATCTTAATTTCCTGGATGAGCCTACCATGAAGGAAAGTCTTACTAAAATCCATGCAGGCAACATCCACTGCTGTACCCTCATCGATCACCTTCATCACCTCCTCAAAAAAAATCAATCAAGTTAGTAAGACATGACCTGCCCCACTGAAAGTTAAGCCGACTTTCTCTAATTAGGCCGTGCTTTTCCAAATGTGCGTAAATCCTATTCCTATGCTTCAAGGCATTGGAATATTGAGGGATTTATTGCGCAAAAAGAAAATAGTCACAATCTGTTCTAAGGACGTTGCCTATGGGATGGTCATTTTACTTGGGAGTGAGAGTGACACACATTGACAAGAGAAGACCTACTAAAGGGGGCAAGGAGTTAGGAGTGGAATCCACATGGTAGTCAATGATTGATTTACCAAAAATACAAGCAATGTTTCTTCAAAGGAAGGATAGAAATGGGTGAATGGGGCACCTGTAAAAACAAGTAACTGAGGATAAAGCAAAGATGGAGTAGGAAAATAAGGCAAAGGACAAAATGAGTTAGATTAAAGAATGAATTATAGTAAACAGATAAACATGAATACAGTAACAAAAATAATGGAAGTAGGTACCAGCTTGAAGTTTAAAGTGCATTTATTAGTGTCACGAGTAGGCTTACATTAACACTGCAATGAAGTTATTGTGAAAATCCCTAGTTGCTTCACTCTGGCGCCTGTTCAAAGACTCTGAGGGAGAATTTAGCATGGTCAATTCACCTAACCTGCACATCTTTGGACTGTGGGAGTAAACCGGAGCACCTGGAGGAAATCCACATGGAGCGTGAAGACTCAGCACAAACTGAGACCCAAGTGGGAATCGAACCCAGCTCCCTGGCACTGCGAGACAGCAGTGCTAACCACTGCGCCACCAACAATAGACAATGAGATGCAAATTTACAATAAGGGACATGTGCAAAACTAGTTTACTGTGAGTTATTAGGGTGAAATTAATTGTATGCTGTTGCTCAAAATAGATGACAGTGAACTGGCAGCCTGCTTTATGTCCTATCTACATTTCTTTTTCATTGGATTGGAGCCAATTAAGCATAGCGCAATGGACAAAAGGTTTGCTGATTGGTATGGGCTAGCAACTTCAGGGAGGTGCAATTGTGCGTCCTGCTGGAATTGTGCCAGCTGCAGTATCCCTTCCTGCAATTGATCCCATCAGAGTTTCAGAGACCACAGGAGGAGCCTCTAAAAATGGGCCTTCAGCAGTTTGGGCATAAAGTTGGGGGTGGGGGAATTGCAGGGGGTGAGGGAGGGGTGAGGGCACCCTCCCTTCTAACTATGCTGAAAATACTAATCTGCATCAGGATTCACCTTCTACTTATATATTTAAATTCAGTCCTTCTGGGAACTTTATCATGTGTAAATTGACAAACATTGCCAATTATTTGTGGCAGGAGGATTGTTTTTTTATTGTTGGGAACAGGAGGCATGTCACTCACTGGCTGCCAGTGTCCAGGTTGTATCACTCAGTATATTACTGCAGATTACTACAAAGAAGCAGAAAACTTTCAGCATCCTTTCCAGGATCTATTAGAATGTCAACTGTATTAACATATAAATACAATACCATATTTAAAACAATGCTTTATTAATAATTGACCTATTTGAGTCTATATAGAAAGAAATTACCATTTTGACATTAGTGAACAAACTTTCAGCTATGGTCTTTATTTGGGTTTAGTACTTCTAAGAAAATCCCTTTGTGTCATTTCCTCATTTGGGAATCCATTTTACTACAATTTTAATCATCCACAACCATATACGGCATGCTAAACAGGCCACAAAACACAGTATCACTGCACACTAATGCAGACAAGATGTAGGGATTGTGAGTTAGCCTTTTGTTAATGTGCATAGACAATGAATAAAAGATTGGCATGCATACTTTTACTCTTGGCAGCAAGGATGTTCCTAAAGCTCTCTTATTCAAGGCGAGTGTCTGCTGGAGTTTCCAACACGTACCCATATACAACTAGTCTAGTACTTTGGCATGAAATGGTCACTTATAATTCATCACCCCTGTAGCTTCCAGCCCTAAGATATAGCACCATTGTAAAAGAAAATCTTTTTTACACATTACAACAGCTTGCCTGCAGTTTTGCTCAGGACCACATAGCGTGAACAAGTTTTTTGCTGGGAATGCTTAACAATCTTTAACAGTCATTCAGACAAATTGAACAGCACATTCACAGAGGGGCCATGATGTCATACCACCCATACACCACTGAAAGGGTGAACTTAAAATAGAGAAAATCTCTGTTACCCTTCACATTGTATCACAAGGTCTGAACACGTGAGAATATTGTTAAATAGAAGGCAGGCATGCAAGTGCATGTTTTGATGACAATCTAAGGGATTGAAATTGAAGTAAAATTTGTGTTAGTAAATGAAAACAGCAGACTGCATGGATTGCTTTACAGACTCCAATTTAAATATGCTGGAAGTCTCCACAAGGAGCACTGCTGCCTCACAGCACCAGGGACTTAGTTTTAATTCCCAGTTTGGGTCACTATCTGTGTGAAATCAGCATGTTCTTCCCACGTCTGCGTGGGTTTTCTCCGGGTACTCTGGTTTCCTCCCACAGTCCAAAAGATGCACTGGTCATGCTAAATTCTCCCTCTGCGTACCCAAATGGGCTCCGGCGTGTGGCAACTAGAGGATTTTCACAGTAACTTCATTGAAGTGTTAATGTAAGCCTACTTGTGACAGTAATAAACTAAACATGCACCACATAAAGGATATATTTTTGGCACTCCATTTGTGACATACAGCTTCACGGTGCAGATTACAAAATTGGTCACTGACTCTCGTGGCCCTTACTGCATGCTCAATTTTCCAACTCAGGAATATTGAGTTGAGAAAGAAATCAAAGACATTCCTTTACTATACAAAAAGCAATTTACCCTTCCTGAGATTGTGAAAAGCTCCATTTTTAGACAGATATATCTTCATTTAAGGATAGACAATAAATGCTGGCCCAGTCAACAATACCCACATTCCATGAAGAATCATTAAAGTCCCCGAATTCAATGGTACCACACCTACATCCAAAGATAGGAAAATGGTTGTCAGACCCTTTGCAATTCCCATCCTAGTTTAACAGTTGGTGTACATTTCCTCCGGCCCTGGTGATTTCTCCACTTTCACCAATGCTAATCCCCTTTCTGTTTCCTCTTTCTCATGTTTATCGCATCTAATACTTCACACTACTCTTCCTTAACTACAATGTCTGTATCATCCTCTATTGTGTAGACATCAAGCACTCATTCAGAAGCATAGCCACATCTTCTACCTCTACATGTACATTACCTTTCTATGATCCTACCCTTTCTTCAGTTATGTTGACAATGTTTTGGTAAAACACCTTTAGCTCACCTTCATTTTGCTTGCCAATATTCTTTCATGCCCTCTTTTTGCTTTTGTAATTTCCCTTTTGATTTCATACCTGTACTTTCCATACTCCTCTCAGCTTTCTGTAGTATTGAGTTCATGGTGTCTGACGCAAACTTTCCATTTCTGCCATATCTTGCCCTGTGTGCTCTTTGACACCCAGGGGGTTCTAAATTTGGCAGTCCCATCTTTTTCCTTCATTGGAACCCATTTACTCTGAACTGTTTGATCTTCCCTTTGAATGCCTTCCACTGCTTTACCAATAATTTACCTTCAAGTAGCTGTTTTCACTTCTGCTAAGTGACCCAAGTTTAGTAAAAATGGTCTTGCACCAATTTAGAACAAACTCATTTATTTTTGTCTTTTTTGATAATTGTTAAAATTAATTGAATTCTGATTACAACCAAAATGCTCTCCCACTGCCACTCCTACTTGCACAGCTTCATTTCCTAAAATTAAATCCAGAATCATACCGTTTTGTTGGGACTTGCAGCATTCTGGCAAAAAAAGTTCATCTGCGTGTCTCAATCTGTCTGTTCCCTCCACTCCTTTCATACTAGGACTATCCCAGTTAAAATTGGGGTAGTTAAAACCCCCTACAATTACTGCCAACTGGTTTTGCACTTCCCAGAGATTTGTCTATACATTTCCACATCCAATTCCTGCTTACTGTTTGGGGATCTATAGTACATATCCAAATAGTGCGCATTTTCACTGCAACTACCTTTAATGTACCAATGCTGCACCTTTTTTGTTCCTTAGCTCAATCTGTATACTCTCGTTTTATTATCCTTCCAACATATCATTCTTTTCATCCATTCTTCATCAAGATTTATCGCCCCCATCCCCTTCCTTTTCATCGCATCTGAACAGGAACACTGAACTGCCATTCCGGTTCCTCTTATGCTTCTGTAATAGCTATAATGTCTGTGCACTCAAGCTCATTGGCTACACTCCTTTCTTAAAGGATATACCCTTGAATACTGCCATACTATTTCTTAAAAATATCTAACTTTTGTTTCCTCTGCCTTCGAGTCTCATTCACAACTTTATTGCTCTCCCATCTGAATTCATCCTCAGGTTTCCATCCCTCTGCCAAACTAGTTCAAACACTACCCAATAGCACTGCTTGCAAAGCTTGCCAGAAAGATATTTGTTCCAGTCCTGCTGAGGCGCAAATGATCCAGCTTGTACCTCCCCCAGAACCAGTTGTATATATTACATCCCTTTTTCCTAAAAAGCACTGCAGTCTCATAGCACCAGCTTCAATTCTAACCTCGGGGGGCGGCGGTGACTGTCTAAGGAATTTGCACAGCGGTGGTGACTGTCTGTAAGGAATTTGCACATTCTCCCTGGGTCCACATGGGTTTCCTCCAGGTGCTCTGATTTCCTCCCACAATCCAAAAGATATGTGGGTTAGGTTGATTGGCCATGATAAATTGCCCCTTAGTGGCAAGGGAATTATAGCAGGGTAAATATGTGGGGTTCATGAGAGGTGAAGGAGTTTAGAGAATTCTACCCTTCAATAGCAGAACATTAAGCTGAAATTTTGCAATGTAAAGTGAAGTGTGTACATGAATTAACCCCAGTCATTGTAGAGAAATTTATAGCTACAATGTACCACTATCTGCAGTTTGCTGACTATAAACTTGAGATTACCAAGATGGGACCTGGATAGGATTGTGTTCTCTTTTTGCACTGTAGATTCTCTGATTCTATTATAAAGCTTGTGGATAAAATGCTACTTTAAAAAGTGAAATTCTACATTGTCAAGTGCTTTCTTCTGCAAAGGCCAGATTTTTCCCAATGCATTTTCTTCCATCATTAATTTGGCCCAAATATGATTAAAGAAAATACTTTCTGTTAAAGGTGGCATGGTATGTTTGAAAGTAAGTGCTAACCAAAACTTTCCTTCCCCTCCAATAGCCTTTACTTTAAAACGTGCACTCAGCAGTAGGTGTGGTAATGTGACATGACATAGGTAAACAGCCAATGATACTAAAAAGTACCTTTTTTGGTAAGTGAATTTATTATATCATAAACAAAGGGAATGAAATTTGAGTTATTTCTAACAAGCATTTACATCTAAAAAAAAAATTTAAGGAAAACAGAATAGGGAATATGACAAAGCAGAAGCTCAGCTAGAAATCCAGTGCTTCTGGGGATCAAGCTACCCAATCTTGGCATAATTTCCTCATTAAAAGCTGAAGGTTTTTTCCTCCTGAATTTGTGGATTTTAAAAAATCATGCACAGAACTGTGTCCATATGTTACAGTATCACTGCAAGGGACTTGAGCTGAAAAATCTTCAACATCTCAGCAAAATTTTATGGTCAGCAGCAAGCACCCTTGCTTCACTGCTGAATGCAAAATCTGCCCCTTATAAATGCAGTAACCCTTTTAAAGTGAAAAACATTTTTAATTAATAGGTTCCACTTATTATACAATGATCCTGTAAAACAATATTTAAAATATTTAATAAACAATCCAAGCCTTTGTCAAAGTGCTGGAGACTTGTCAATATACATAATGAGAAAAGACTTCTTTCATGCGATTAAAACAGCAAGTCAAAGCTACATACAGTATATACAATAATTTATCATGGGTCTTTACTTCACCATGCATCACTGAATGAGTAGCCAACTTCACATATCTTCTGAATGGTATGAAGACTCATTAATAGGGCAACTTCATAGTAGCCCTTGCACAGCAGGTTTTTTTTTGGTTTTGTTTTAGAAAGGCTAGACATAAAACTTTGTTTTCTGGCATGGTTATACCTTCAGTCGATCAAGACTGAGGTTACCTAAGTTTATAGTGCCATTGCATTGAGAACAATACATTTGTGCAAGTTACTGAGCCAGTACAAAACTCTTATTTACAACTGTTTTACAATGATAACATGTCATGGCATGTTTACGTGAAGCAGCACTTAACCTTTGCAAGATTCTACAGAGATTGTACTTTACCATGACATATCTTGACAAAACAAAATCAGTATTCAGCTGCATCAATACAATTATTTCAACTCCTCAGGTCAGTTTACTGATAGCAAATACTGATTTTTTTTTCTGGAATGGTTTTCTATTAAAGTGCTGAAATATGGGAAGGCAAGTTCCTAAAATTAATTATTTTGGACTGTATTTAAGCGATGTGGATTACACAATTTAAAAAACAGTGATGTAACATTTTCATCTACAAAATATTTTACATGGGGATGGAAAGCGAGAAGCATCTTGGATCTGTTGCTGAGTTTCCTTTATGAGAACCAAATCTCGTCATGTTCACGTTTCTGTATCAATCAGAGGAGTTCTCTGGCTTCACAATCTGATAAGTTATCAAATATTCTGGGTAAGCCTGGTAGAGAAAAAAAACAAAAAACAAAGTTGAAATCGGGTAGGTGCAAAACCTTTAGCTGAATTATTAAAATAAATTTAAAATCCTTATTTCTTTTTGAAATAGGTACCCAGATCAAACACATGCAAGAACTGAATCCAGCAATTTTAAGTATACACAAACTGGAACTCAAAAGGCTGCCAGGATTGGGGAAGCATGTATATGAATCTCACAATGAAATCATAAGCTACTATCATAAATAAAGACGCACTTTTCAATACAATATACATTCAGTTAGATTAGAGGCAGCATTAATCTGAACAAAAAAAATCAAAGTTTACTTTTATTGCACAAACTTATGTAAGTTCAGTTTTCTTTAGGGTGCACGTTGTGTAGCAGTTTTGGCTTCGCAGACAAATGCACACAATAAAAACAAAGTCTCAAATGACAATTAAATAAATTGGAGTAAGACTCATAGTATTACAGCTAGAGTTATGATGTCCTCCATTAAGAATTGTTTTCCAGTTGCTTTTCATTTGTCAATATACATAAAGGGCAGCACAGTGGTTAGCAATGCTACCTCACAAGGACCTGGGTTTCATTCCCAGCTTAGGTCACTGTCTGTAGAGAGTTTGTGCATTTTCCCTGTGTCTGCGTGGGTTTCCTCCAGGTGCTCTGATTTCCTCCCACGATCCAAAAATGTGCAGGTTATGTTGATGGGCCATGCTAATTTAAACCTTCATGTCCTGGGCTGCTTAGGTTAGAGGGAGTAGCAGGGCAGGATTGTTGTCGGTAGGGCCAAACAGTCTCCTTCTGTACTGTAGGGCTTCTGTGATTTCTATGATTTGCACTTGTTTCATAATGATGCACATGTTCGAATGTGCCCCATTCCCAAATGAACTAACTAAAATACATCTAACTTAATTTATGATATTGGTTAGAGACATACACATCACAAAAATATAAACATATTTCTTAAACACACCTGTTCACCTCTATAAATGACATACTCCGCCAATGCTAATCCATTTACGCTGGGTCGGCCAGTAACAGAATGATGACCAGGAGGAGCATGAGCCATTTTCATTGCACTGAACTGCAAAAATGATTTGCCCAATGTCACACGGCAGAATACCATCTGCCTGGTAATACAAGGAGAATAAAACAAAATCAATTATAAGTAGATTTGATCGTGTATTTACTGCACAAAGAAATAAATTTAATGGAACTGTCTATTTTATCATTGAAGGCTTGTGCAATCAAGATAAAATAATAGATAACTGGAATAAAGAGGACAAGGTTATGCATCATACTCATGACTTTTAATGGATGAGTTATTCGCCTAATGGGATAACATTTCAAATGTTGTACATCAAAGTTTGATTTTGGGGAAAAAGTATTTGCATCCCAAGCCAATGTATTTATCATTCCACAGTTGAGAAATTGGTGAAACCACTTTGTCCCTACGATCAAGTTAGAAGATTTGCCTTTATGTAGCATCTTTCACAACCACAGGACATCCTAAAATGAAGTACCTTTGAAGCATTGTTGCAATGAAAGAAACTCAGCAGCCAATTTGTGCACAACAAGCTCTCACAAACAGCAAGATGATCATCTTTTGTTAAGATGCTGATTGAGGAATAAATATCAACAAGGGCAATAAGAATAACTCCCCAGCTCTACTTCGAATTAGTGCCTATGGGATCTTTTATATTCCAAATTGTCAGACAGGACCACTGTTTAAAATCTCAGTTGAATGGTTGAATACGAATGCAATCCCCATTCCAACACTGGTACAGTGTCTTTTGTGACACTGTCATTTGTCAACATTTACCTATTTACAAGTGGGGCTTGAAAATATACTAGTTACAAATTAAGTCTTGCTTAATATGATCTGTAATTAAATGGCAAAAACATTCAAGTCACCAATGGAATTACAATACTAAAATTAAACAGCATTATAAACTGCTCAATAAAGTTAATTTTCAAATTTAAATCACCCTAGTAACTGATAAAACATTCAGTAGTACACTGAAAGATGTGTAATACAAACTAATAAATTCACACAAAATGACAAAGATTCTTCTACTTAAAGAGAAAAGAGCAGAGATATTGGATCTTACCTCTGACAAACATAACAGGACCTATCTTTATGTATTGGACAGCCAGTACCACCACCTATTCCATAAACATACTGGTTACTTTTAGATGAATTCTCAGCAAAATATATGCCAGCTCCAAACATTCCTCCAATGTAAGCGTGCCTTTCATCAAAGCCCTTGTGAATTATAGCATTTACAAAGGGGGAACCTGCAGATGACAAAAGTTACATTTAAAATACAGACCCAAAAGTATTAACAACTCCCCCAGTGAGACAATTATACCATGTATCTTCTTCTCATGGCTATCTTTCAAAACCATGTGCAATCTGTGGTGTAGTACTGTAAGCCAGTGCTTCCCAACCAGTGTGCTGTGAAAACTCCCAAAGTGTGCCGCGAAAAAAATTAAAATTCATGCAATTAAACCAAAATTAACTTTTGTCTTAAGCTCTGTGCTCAGGATGTCCTTGACATAACCAATCTTGGGCCTCACATGCACATGCTGGCTGGGGAAAAAGCCGCACATACACGGCTTAGATTTTTTAGGTTGATCAAGTCCATGCGCAATGACTTGGAGCTGATGACAAAGGTCCCATGTGCCCGCACAAAAAGCAAAAATTCAAAAGCGGCACAAAACTCTGGGAGAAGCAGGAGAGACAGGGAGAGGTTAAAAGTAAAGTTCTCAATAATGGAAGCAGACAGGGAAAATAGGAGGTGTGATTCAAAATTTTTTTTTATAGTACAGAGGTGGCCATGACATAAGACTGGGAACCACTACTACAATCAGTGTTGGGGAAAAGAATGGAAACAATACATTATATAACAGCAACTGTGGTAGCTAAGGTACTACATATGCAAAGTTTCACAAGTACCAAAAGTTAACTTTTCCAAAAAAATGTAAATTTTATTACATTATAGTTAAGTCTGGAGATAACATTTAGTGCAGAGAACTGCAGGTCATGTACTAATTCCGGATAAACAAAAAGTGGAAGCCTACTGAACAGCACATCATTTTGCAGCTTTCATCTTGTAGGCTATTTTAAGTTTACTGTGGGCAAAGCAATGAAAAGTGAGAAGCACTACTCTTAAATCATCATTGAGGCAGTAAAAGAGATGAATTACTAGGGAAAATGTAAACAGATGCTTACTGAGCAAAAGGAAAGAAAAGGTTATTCACCTGCTGTTGCAGTCAAGAATACAAGGGAGTCTCAGACAGGTTCCCCCCTCCAACTCCACCCCCTCCCACCCAAAAATGCCCCCAGAAATGCTTAGAGTACAAGGAAGGAATTCAGAGAAGGCATGTGTCACCAGCCATCCATTGTAGTCCTTCGATACAGCTGACTTGTATGCAAGGCCCAAAGAGGTCTTAAGTTACCAGAATCCCAGAAGGCTGTCAATAAATCCAAGAAGCCAGTCTAGGGAACTTGATAGTAACTACCATAACATTTCCTAGAAGTGATAGGTTAGACATCAATGGCCAAAACACTGAAAACACAGTACATTTTTATAATTTGTACAAAGCTCTTCATGACCCTTTAAAGGAAACATTTCAAAGTGCGTAACTGTTAAATGTAGTTTTGACATATAGTCAGTGCTGTAATTTGGAATAAAGGCAGCCAATTTATATATAGCAAGGCCACACAAATTGCAATGACATAAGTGAATAAATTATCATTTTATGCATTGAGGGATTTGGCCAGGTTATGGAAGAAGTCTCCTGCATTTCTTCGAATAGTACACTGGGATATTTTTAGACGACTTGAAAGGGCAGACAGGGCCTCACCCTAATGTCTCATCCAAGACACAGCGTGGGTGATTCTTCCAGCTCACTGCATTGCTTAAGCAGTGGGCCAGGAGACATCAATGTTTCACGCTGGGCGTCATGGCCTCCACGACTAAGATTTCCAGCATAATCAGCACGCAGCTGATTACAATATAAAAATTGTGATTTCCATTTAATTTGCAGGCCCATAGATACCTCTCCCCTTAGAATCATAGAAACCCTACAGTGAAGAAACAGGCCATTTGGCCTACTGAGTCTGCACTGGCCACAATCCCACCCAGGCCCTATCCCCATATTCCTACATATTTACCCACTAATCCCTCCAACCTATGCAACATGGGACAATAAGGGACAATTGAGCATGGCCAATTAACCAAACCCGCACATCTTTGGACTGCGGGAGGAAGCTGGAGCACCTGAAGGAAACCCACGCAGACACAGTGAGAATGTGCAAACTCCACACAGTGACCCAAGCAGGAATCGAACCCGAGTTCTTGGAGCTGTGAAGCAACAGTGCTTACCACTGTGCTACTGTGCCTGCCCTGCCCCTGAGAATGATTCACTCCAGCAGAGTTTACTCCTGCTCCCCCCAGAGGCCTGACCCCGGTGGAGGGAAGAGGCCATTGATGTCCCCCCCTCCAAGGAGGTCGGGGTAAGAGGCAGTGCCCCTGCACAGTGCCAGCCCAACCCCCTGGAAATCACACTAAAACAATTAGCTGAATTTACTCTCATTTTCCTGCACACTGGGGACTCAATATTTTTTTGGAGAATCTTGGCCAGCATCCAAACAGTTTATCAATCCCTCAGTACCTCAATGAAGTGTCAGCCAAATGGTGTGGTCAAGTCTCTGGGGCTTGAACCCATGACCTTCTAACGACTAAGTCAAGGAGCAACACTGCGTTAATGCAAACTATCACAAGATCCAATCTGGAGTGCCTTAGAGAGGGGACCTCAGATTTAAGCCAAGGAAAAACAAAAAAAAAATCAAAGGAAGAGTAAGAATTAAGGGTCAGCATTTTCTTAAACTAGTTTTATATGGTGGACTGTCAACGCATGTTATGTTTCAACAAGCTCGAATCCCTCATCAGGTTTCTACCCTTGCCAAATATTGCAACAACTCCTACAAAAGTCACAAATCGTAGCCTGTGAGATTGGGATAAAGACAAACTCTTCCTCCTCACCCTTCCAGAACTTTCTGCAGTCTTTGACATAGTTAACCAGAACATCCTCCTTGATACCACTCCAATGTAATTCAGCTGGGAGGGACTACCATAATGTAGTTCTATTCTAACACTCACCAAAGAACACTTGCCATAGCTTCCCTTCCAGCTCCCACACTGTAACTTCTGGTGTCTCCCAAGGATCCTTAACTACATGTACTGCTCAATGAAATCATTTGAATACACAGCAATTTTCAGATATAAACCAATAACAGTCAGCTCTGCCTCACCATTGCACCTTTAAATCCTCCACTATTACTAAATTATCAAGCTGCTTATTCAACATCTAGCACTGGATGTGAAAATTTATCCAATTAAACATTGGAAAGATTGAATTTATTGTTTTGGCTCCTGCTCCAGAGTCTGTTTAATTTCAGAGTCTGAAATTAAACCAATCTGTTTGCAACCTCAATGTCACATTTTACGCTAAGATGAGCTTCTGATCTATTCATACTAATATTACCTATTCACACCTCCATAACATCACCCAACGTCACTCCTGTCTCAGTTCATCTGCTGCTGAAATCCTCATTATTCATGCCTTCATTGCCTCAAGACTTGTCTATTACAGCCATCAACCTCATACAATGCAATGCGTGCTGATCTCCCACATTCTATCCTCCATAAATGTGGTCACTCAAAACTCTGCTGTCCATGTCCTAAGTTGCTGAAAATCTTGATTCCCTATCACTCCTGTGCTTGCTGACCTACAATGGCTCCCAGTCAAATAATATCTTGATTTTAACATTTTCATCCTTATCTGTAAACCCTTCCATGGTCTCACCCCTCCCTATCTCTGTAATTCTGTCCTTCCATACAACTCTGCACGGTACTTGTGCTCCTCTAATTCTGGTTCTTGTGCATCCTCAATCTTCACTGCTTCACTATTGGTGGCTATGCATCAGCTCCAAGCTCTGGAATATCCTCCCTGCCATTTTACATTGTTTCCTCCTTTAGGAGGCTTCTTAAAACTAAACTTTGACCATGGTTTTGGTCATTTAGCCTATATGTCCTGTGGCTTGATGTCATACAGGCTCCTGTAAAGCACATTTGAATGTTTCATTATGTTAAAAGTATTACATGAATTAGGTCGATGCTATTGTCAGCTGTAGAAAATCTTATGCCTTCTACTGAATGGGAGGTGATGCAGACTGTGATTCTGTGACAGCTATGGTGATTATTTTTTATATTCAGTCATTTGTTGAGACTGCAATACTTGTGCAAATGTGAAAAGGTTTGTGCAAACCTTTTTTTTCTAGGTCACATTTCAGATTTAAGTAACGATGACAAGTTATTTACTAATCACTTGGGACAATCCAATTGCTGTGAGCGACCATCTGACAGAAAAACTATTAAAGCATAAGTTGCTGTGAGGGTCATGTGCATTTTTGTAGTTCTGGGTATCAAAGAACCCAGACTATGAGCTGCAGCAAGCAACAACTCTAATTCAATATGGGCATATACTGAAAATGTGACTTTGGAATACAGAATTTTCTCGCGTACAGATACAATTTTGAGATGCAAGAAGAAAGTTATATTTACTAAATTACTAAGGACATGTAAACTGGATATGCTTACTGACACGATTTGAAGCATTTTAAAGCAGTAATGCCAAATGTTTCAGAAAACACTCAGCAGGTCAGGCAGCATCTATGGAGGAAAAAAAATGTCACCAGCCTGAAACATCAATTTGATTTCCCTCGCCACATATTCTGCCAGACCAACTTGAGGATTCTATTTCAGATTTCTAGCACCTATAATTTGCTTTGGTGATATCAAATATTCATTTAAATTCTGCAGAACATCAGTAGAATTGCTTTTGGAATTGCTTTTTGAATGAGGATCACGTGACAGCATGAGACAGATAAGGTCCCACAAATTTACATACTTAAATGATTTTTACTTTTGGTGGGGAAGGGAAAATGTTTTGCTTGGGGAACCAGAAATTGTTTTTCAAAGCGGGGGGGGCAAGACGATCATAATTCTCACTCCAAGTCATGGGGCTCCAGTACTTGTTGCTTACCGTGAAACAGCATTCTTTCATTTGAATGGTTGTGATTTTCTTCCGACACTTCTTTCCTTCGGTGTGTATATCTCTCCCAGAGTCTTTTATTACATACCCTTTGAATCTGAAATCATTTTCTGGTGAGTTACCAATTCCAATTTAACAGTTATGCTAAAAATCAAAAGCAGAGAAAAAAGTACATACATGAATGCTGTACCTTCAAAAAATTGTATTTATTAAAGACTCCTCCAGCGTGGCCACCATCCCGGTGCTCTCTTACTGTACTCTGCATCTGTAAAATGTTCATATATGATTAAAAATATAATCAGGGAAGGCATTGTAACTAAAATAAATTGCATATATTAGGTTTCACAAAAAAAAATGCATGATCACCTCTTCCTCAACAGATTGGAATTCCTTATCCTCTGGTAACAAATCAATCAGAATGGTACCACTGCTGGAAGTGTTTAAAGTTAAGTATGGGTTGATGCCTGTTTCATAAAAAAAGGAATCAATTACTTATGATATTTTTTGCACTTGACTTTTGCCTCCAAACCATATTTCTTCTAACATTATAATCTTAATTCAAAGCTACATAATTCAATCTTCCCTCTTAATTCAATGCTACGTAATACAATTTATCTTAAAATTAATGAGGTCTGGAGCTGATCTGTCCAGGTGGAACCATAACTGAACACTGGTGAACAGGTTATTGTTGAATATGTCCCACCACTTGACAGCACTGTCAACAGCTTCTATTACTTTGATGACTGTACATTAAGCATCATAAGCACACTAGATGCTTAAATTATTGGATATTTCTTTTTTCCCTATAAAAATTGATGATCATCATGGTTAGACAACAGTAAACTTTGTTTCAGCATCTGTAATAGACTACAGGTAGCTAAACAGCGATGTATCTATAATAATGTATGTACTACTTATATGATAGTAAACCGACTGCAAGAGTGGAAAGGTTATCAGATGGCACTGTTTTGAATTCTCTGTACACATTTCATCTTTGTTATGTTATCAAATGTAGATTGAATGCAAAAATGAAGCCAGACATTCAAAATTGAGCAGCAGGAATAGATGTAACGATAGTTTTGAGTTTGCACACAATTTATTTTTGTATATGCTTCAATTCACAATTGACTAAACAATTTTCTAGCTCTGATATTAAAATCAAGTATTTAATTACAAATTTATGAAGATCAAAGATCATGTTCTCTGGAATATTACAGGCATTTAGGTGTATGCTAATTTACATATACTTTTGAGAATCTCTGCTTGCTTGCATCCCATTAACAGCTAAAGTACTAATAACATTAATTCTACATGAAATATACTTTATAAACAAATGTTTTACCTTGTTGACCTACTATTAGACGCTCAACTCCTTTGATGATTTTATGTCGATGACCATAAGCATTTATCCCAATTTCTTTGAGCTCTTTATGTCCCATTTCAACCAATACATCTAAAGTGATCTGCAAAGAATAGATGATTATAGACATGTATTAGTGAGCAATGTTAAATGCTAGAGCTATCAATCTGTACCAAACTTACGAAAGAACAATCCTTAATCAACCAATTGCAAGAAGAGCCAAATTGGAATGTATAAAAGTTAGTCCCATTGCCAACACTGACACTACAAATGAGATGAAGATTACATCACCTACAGCTGGTAAATCAAGATTAAATTATCTGCATAAATTTCATGTTGTACATAAACAGTTTCTCCGAGGATCAACAAACTGACTCACGTGTACCACAGAACAAACATATAGAAAGGGAAAACATGATACTGTTGGTGTGCCATTGAGATTCATTGATTAAGTTATTGCAGGCAGAATCTGTACTTCACTGGGCTGATGCTCTATTTACTCCACTTATTATGTGAAATAAAGTGTGTAAATAAACCATCTCAATCTTGAACAAAAATATTCACAAAGGGGAAAAATTGATACAAAGTGAATGCGAAAATGTACAATGCTATAATCTACCTGCTCTCTTTCAAATATGTCACAGAGATGTTCGACGCCCAAATTCCTCAAAAACTGATTAATGGTCATTTCTATTCCTGGAACTGTCGAAGAGGAAAAATAGTCAAAACAACTACGGAAGCAACACATTAACAAATACTTACGTTACACCTTTTAAATTTGTAATACAAACATGTTCCCTCATATGTGGCCAAGCAGCAACACAAGTGCCAGTGCAGGTTCCCTTTAAATTATTGTGCGTGTGCAACAGAGCAGAAAGATTTAAAGGGGCCAGGCACTTAAATAAGGAATTAAACTAACTTTTCCTACTTGTTTACATTGGAAAATATCCACCCATTGTCAATGCTCATTTATAACACCTCCCAGGAAATACATAAAAACATTTTAAAAAATAAGATTGAGTTTCTTGACAGGATGGAGTCCTTTTAAAATTCAAAAATTAAAGCAGGTAAAGAGAAAAGTGAAGTTACATGTATGATTGCAGTACAGACTGGTTGTTAAAAAAAATCTGAAATCCCAGTTATTTACTGAGGATTGAAGCAACACGATTCCACACTTTAAAACAGATGAAATTTTGCTATGCGAGTCAAACGAAACAAAAACCAAATACTACCTTCAATAAAGCTCCCATGCTCTAACATTCAGAATCAACTTAGTTAACAAGCAAATTACAGAACCATAGAATCTCGACAGTGCAGAAAGTTGTCATTTGGCCTATCAAGTCTGCATCAACCTTCTGAAAGAGCATTACTCCCAGATCTTTCCCACTGCTCCATCCCCACACATTAACCATGGCTCATCCACTTAACGTAAAAATCTTTGGGAGGATTATCGTGGAGGAAGAGAATTTACATGTATGATTGCAGTAGAGACTGGTTGTTACTGATTGTGGTCTGAAAGTTAGGAAGTTCAAGATCCAGTCGCAGAGGGAGGTGCTGAGGCCCAGGCCACGGAGTTTGGTGATGAGTTTTGTGGGAATAATAGTGTTGAAGGCTGAGCTGTAGTCAAATAGGAATCTGACATAGGTGTCCTTGTTATCTAGGTGTTCCAGGGTTGAGGGCAGGGCCAGGGAAATGGCGCCTGCTGTGGACCTGTTGTGGCATTAGGCAAACTGAAGTGAATCCAGGTAGTCTGGGAGGCTGGAATTGAATCGTGCCACAGCTAACCTTTCAAAGCACTTCAAGACGGTGGATGTCGGAGCCATTGGCTATAGTAGTCATTAAGGCAAATTGCTTAGTTTTTTTTAGGTACTGGGATGATGGTCTTCTTCTTGAAGCAAACAGGGACCTCAGATTGTTGCAAAGAGAGTTTCAAGATTGTCTCTGAATACCTTCACCTGCTGATCCGCGCAGGATCTGAGTGCATATCCGGGTACTCCATCCAGGCCAATAGCTTTCCATGACTTGACCTTCAAGAAAGCTGCTCTGACATCAGCAATGGTGGCCCCAGATACAGGTTTATCCAGAGCTTCCAAGGTGGACGGCATGATCTCGCTGACTCTTGCTCAAAACGGGCTTAGAATGCATCGAGATCAGGGAGAAGTGCATTGGAGCCAGCAATTTTACATGCCTTCATCTTGTAACCTGTTATGTCTTGCAGACCTTGCCACAGTTGGCGGGGGTCGGCGTGGCTAGCCTGGGACTCTTGCAAGGCCCCAGTATTGTCTTCTGGCATCTTTGATGGATCTCCTTAGATCGTATCTGGCTTTCTTGTATAGGTCAGTGTCACCTAACTTGAACTCCTCAAACCTGGACTTCAGCAAGCAGTGGCTACCCCTGTTCATCCATGGTTTCTGGTTGGGGAACACACAGTCCTCTATACATTTACTAACAAAGTCAGTTACTGTAATGGCATACTCGTTCAGGCTGGTGGCAGAGTTTTTAGATACTGACCAGTCCACTGACTCCAAGCAGCCCTGTAGGAGACCGATTCCTCAGCCCAATATTGCACAATTCTCTTTGATGGATTCTCCTGCTTCAATTTTTGCTTGTAAGCTGGGAGCAGGAACACAGTCTTGTGGTCTAATTTGCCAAAGTGTGGACTGGCAATAGGCATGTTTGATGTTTGTGTAGCAGTGGTCTAGGACGTTTGGCCTATTGATGCAGCAGGAGACATGTTGGTGGTACAATCTTGAGGTTGGCCTGATTGAAGCCCCCGGCCACGATGAACAATGCCTCGGGATGTTTCATCTCAAGGCCATTCGTAGTGGTGTATATTTTGTCCAGCACCGTCTTTACATTCACATGGGGTGGGATGTAAACTGCCATCAGGATAATGGAGGTGAGCTCCCACGGAAGATAGTAGGGGCTGCATTTTAGCATCAGGTATTCTAGGTGGGGAACAGAAAGTTGCCGGTGTTGCTATGTCAAGGCACCACGAGGTGTTGATTAGGAAGCAAACTCCACCTCTCCTAGCCTTGCCTAAGGCCGCCGTACAGTCCAGAAGCCCTCTGATTGTAGGGCACTGTCCAGTGAAGCTAATTATTTGCAATCGAATCTGGAAATATAGCCATCTGTGTAATGCTCTACTTGCAACTCTCTGGTGTGCCACCAACTGGCGTATAAGATCCCTTGCTATAGCTCAAAAAAAGGGTAAGTTCGAAAGCAACTGGGCAACTAATTTTTTCCTACAATAGTTAAGTGTCCAGATATTTATACGCAAGTTTGTCATAGTTCATATGTTTAAAGGTAAACTTTTTGGTTTCAGAAATGTAAATACAAGTTCAGTGGGAAAAATTACTGAAAAACACAGACTGGCAAACCATACCCTTAAGGTAATTACAAATCCTAAGGTGTAAGGGTGTCATAAATAGCTTGCAGGTTTAGTTAATGAACTGGAGACATAACATCTACAGTTGTTATAGTAAACAACTGTTATTCATGTTCTTTCCAAAATTAAAGCAAGTTTTGGAATTAAAAGGGTAGTTGATCTGCATTTCATCTGGGAACAGGAGATGGGTGGAATTTAGTAAATTTCTTTGCTATGAATTGGCTCCGCGAATTCAGTTGGGCCTGGCCAGCAGGCAAGACGGTTGGGAGAAGCAAACCAACAGTCTGTGCCAACTTTCTGTTCCCCACCGAGAATACCTGACGCTAAAATGCAGCCCCTACTATCCTCCGTGTTGGACTTTAACCTGGTGTTGTGAGACTTCTTACTGAGCTGTGAAATCCAGAGTCATGAGGTCAGTAAAAAAAATTTAGAATTGCTCAGCCAAATGTTTCTTCAGAAGGAACTCTTCAAAATGCAGCTAATGAAAATACAACAAAACTTACTCCAACTTGTAAATCAAAGTAAAGGTTTAATAAAGAAACATCATTACTCTAAATTTGGAGCCTCACCCTGGGCCATTCCAAGCTCCCTAAAATTCTACATAATTCCTTATTTATAATGAATCAGCTGGTCAGCTAACTATTTCATCAGTCTGTAATTGGTTCCATGGTTAACTGGGTCAGCTGACCCTTACGTCTTGTTTCCATTGTCACTTTATATCCAATACAAAGTTGTCACTGGTTACATTCTAGCACCAAAGACTAATGGAAGGATGTCCATGAAAATTTGTTCCTTGTTGCACAGCTGAAACACTGAAGGGAAATTAAAGCAAATTCCAGAGAGCAGCAACCTTTTGAGTTGTTCCCGGGAAAAGTAAATGAAACTTAAAACTTCTTAAAAGGCACTTTCAAGGGGAAATAGAAGGCAGAACAGAGTTTATAGCATAAATCTTAATAAGCTATAGTGTTAAGTTAATAATGCTTCCTTCATTTTCCTTTCTATATAAAATGAAGTTTGATTTTGTTAAAAAGCACCAAATCTTGCGTGTGGTTTTGTCAGTTAATTTCTTCTTTAAACCTTAATGGTTACCAAGAGATCGTAAAAGTACTCAAAACCAATCTGGAATATTGTCTACCCATAATGGAACAATCAAGTAGTCCTTAACATTAAAATATGGCCTAGTTCCAGAGAATATGAACATATCACATAAGGCTCTATTGATTTAAAATGAAGTTAATTAAAATGAAATTCCTTTACCTTCTTTTTTCTCTAAACTCGCAATTCCTTCTGCACTACACACCCTGCTGGTAGATGCCAGTTCAGAAAAGCTAGTTGTAAGGTTGTCCAGGCTACTTGCAGCAGACAGGTTTGCTGGAGTTGATGGAACTGGGGACAATGAAGAGGCTGCAGATCCTGTTGTTTGGGATGCATTGATGACAACAGCTTGAGGTTTGTAGCAAGATGGCAATGCAGAAGGAGGCATTGCAGCAATCAGCAAGGCTCGAACATCATCTGCCTGTATACAGATGGTAATTTTTAAAAAATACATCATTCTAAACTATTATTCAATTAAAATGACAGATTATCTCAGCATAACATTCAAGCTTTGATAAAGTTAATATATGGGAGGGTACAGTCCATCTATTGACTAGATATTTCAGAAAAATATTACAATTATTTTTAAAGCACAAGCAATGGGGAAACCATTGTGTCAAGAAAATTATTTGAGAAATTATTTTCTTCAACCACTGGAAATCAGGTCATAATTCGTCAAAGAAAAATTAAACATTAAAACATATTTCTGCAGTACAACTTTGTAGCAAAAACTTATAATAAATATTTTATCTTGAGAGAACAGATAACGGACATTGAAATTGTTTAAATGAAACCACGGTGCTTAAAAACAAAGATAATTTACTAAAAAATTGCATCATCCTTACAGATATCTATTGAAACAATCTTCAAGTAGTGGTAAAAAGATGAAATACGAATTGTATTGACACAAATACCAATCATATTAATGAATACTTCCAAGTGGTTTCAGTTAGTCAAGCGAAAAATGTAAAAGTCTACTCTGCTTTTCCAAATATACAATGAAAACAATTACACAGTGCATATTGTAATTCATTTGCAATCAATTTTAATAATGAATTACAATTTACCCGAATTCTAAAATGTGTTTTAATAAATGTTAACAGAATACCTACTGTGATTAGGTCTAAAGGTGTCTGACCTTCCTGATTTTTCATAGTGGGGTCAGCTCCATGTGCTAATAATAAGGCACATAGTTGTGTCCGTCCTTTCTGCGCTGCTTCATGAAGAGGCGTAAAAGCCCATTTGTCTGTTGCATTCACACAAGCATTGTACTTTATTAACATTGCTGCCACATCCACATGCTGGAATCAAGAAAATTACATTTTAATTACAGTTTGTTCAAAATTAAACAAATAGAATGCGTGGGGGCGATTCTCCCATTCTGTTATGCTGCTTTTGTAGTGCAACAGGCCAGGAAACTTGAGTGGAGACCATTTTGCGGGCTTTTCACTGGGTGCTACAGCCTCTGCGATTCTCCAAGCACTGGATTTCCAGCACCACCAGTTCCTTGCCAGAAATCGGCACAGGATGGATTAATTTAGTTAAATTAGAACTTGAAACTATTTAAATGCCATTAGTGGGCCCAGGACCGAAATCTCTAGGCCTACTAGCCTTTTATCTCCCCGTCCACCCCAACTTGGGCTGAATGACAGTGGGAGGGAGGGAGGCCAGTGATCAGGTGGGGGCAGGCTGGTCATGTTTGGGATGCCAGCAATAGAAGATCGCATGGGCAGTGACTTGACAGTCACAGAACTGGCCAGTGATTGAGCTGGTCAGCAAATCGGGAGGCTGGCAGACAGGGGCCAGTGTACATGCATCAATCTTGGCGCTGACAGATTGGCACATGCTCAGCGTTATGCTGCCAGCCTCTCCAGTCATTTTTTAAACAGGAATTCGACATTTAGAATTTTGTTTCGGGAGAATCGCCCCCATTGATTGAGTGGGTGTTCGCACAGTCTAAAGCGATGTGAAAATTCAGTGTGCAAAGCAAAGTATTAAACTATAACAAATTTGGCCTAATTGGTTTCTAACCAAACATTTTTCCTTCCTCTATAAAGGTTTGGTATTGAGATGAAAGGGATTTAATGATCATGTTTCTTTCAATAAAAAATATATTTTTAAAAAGCCATAGCTGCATTTGCATTAAAGAAAAATACGATCATGCACTGTTAGATAACATACTGCGATTAGAATTCCATTGTTTTGGGAATAGAAATGCCCTATGACTCACTAATAGCATAGCCGTCACTACCTTCAAACTCAGACCAACACATAACTTAAATAATAATTTCACCCAGGATAGCTCATGGTATCAGTCTCCAAAAACATATACACTTGATCATCAAACTTGTCCTTATTTAAAATCCGAGCTATAAAGTAGGTTCATTTTACTTTCAACTAATGAATATTATGAATACATTCACCTAAGAATATTAAGTCAACAAACCCAAAATAGCATGAATTTCCTCCAGGTGCTTCAGTTTCCTCTCAGTCCAAAGATGTGCGGGTTAGGCCATGCTAAATTGCTCCTTAAAATTAAAGCGTCCCAGGATGCTTGGGTTAGAGAGATTAGCAGGGTAAATATGTGGAGTTACATATGTGGCCTGGGCAGGATTGTTGTTGGTACAAACTGAATGGGTCGAATGGCCTCCTAATGCACTGTAAGGATTCTATTTGAGGGTGCTGGAATAAGACATGGGAGATTCTAGGTGGCAAAAATTATGACTACTATCACACATCTAGCTTAAATCACTTTTAAAAAGTGCACAGACAGTTACCAAGCTGGGAAATGAACTTGGGTCCGTGGCGCTGTAAGGCAGCAGTGCCAACCACTGTGCTGCCCCATATCATAATTTCAAAATCACATGTCAGCATCTTACTGATAGTTTTTCACCTGATGCTTAATTGTCAACCTCGATTAAAATCAGTGCCAGACTTGAAATGTTTGTACAGCATGCCTTCTTGCCTGGGAATCACTGCACAATGCTGTATGAATCTCTTATCCACTGCATGGAATATATGTGCATACATCACAACACAATCATAGGAACACAGTTCTTCAAACTTGTTCCATCATTCAATTAGACCAGTTTAACTGTATTTTAACTCCATCTATCTACCATGGTTGTGCAACCTTTAGTATCCTTAGAAAAAATATAGCAAACTTTAGAAATTTTCAATTGTCCTAAATTGTTCTTTAGGAAGCATTTCCATGACAGGTTGTTAGAAGAAGTACTTTCTGACATTACTTTTGAATTTTAAGGTCATGGAGTTGTTCTGTCTAAGCTGTTAAAATCCATTAATCATCTGAAACACCAATTAGATCTTCCACATTCAAGCAATCCAAAGGCAGGAAAGGTGAGTGGCATAATTATTTTAGGTGGCAACTTCCATATTCTTGACATCAGCACCTTCCTGCACATCATTCCTCAAACGCATCTTTCATCTATCTCCCTTCAGAGGCATTTTCACAACCCCTCCTGATCAGCTCATAGTGTCTCATCCATATTCCACTGACATCTTATAAACATTGCTCTGTCACCTTTCACGATTGGGAGTCATTCTCTCCTCTCCACATCACTGCTTTCTCAAAATCCTAACTTTGTTTCCATTCCTTGCAAAAGCAAGGTCATAACTCAGGAAGAGGCAGAGAACAGAGTGGTTTTCAACTGCTAGCCACTGGCAATGCATGCCTGCCAGGTACACAGTGAAGGTCATGCTCTAGGAAGATGCAAATATCTGCGATGGCGTAAAAGCTTGCATGTCATGAGAAACTGTTGCTCAGTCATGTTGAGAAAGCTGATCCTGTATAGACTATGTTGGGAGTAGAGTCTCCTTTTGAGCTGGATCCACGCCCGTCTTCCCTTTATCCTGTACTGCTGCTCTTTGTATTTCTTATCAGAGATTCAAGGTGAAGTTGCATAAACTGTTTCCACACTGCAGTGAAGAATGACAGCAGGGAGGATTAGATGAAGGTGAGGAAAGCCAATGGTGGATGCAACAATTTCCAAAAAGCTGCAGGTTATTTGTGAATCAATGAAATTTTGCTCTCTGTACAAGTACTGAGAGTATAAATAGGCAGCCCAACAAGCAGCTTTCCAGTTTCATTATTTAAAGGCTTTCCTGTTACTTTCCATACAAGGGTAGATAGGATATTTACTGAAACACTCCCTTGAAAAAGAGAAACGAGGCAAAATTGAATTTGTTGGATCATACTTGGCAACACCTCCAATACTGTACAGGATGGTATTGCTAACTGATATTTTGTTCTTTTTTCATAAGCTCAAAATATAGGAGCAGAATTAGGCCATTCAGCTCATTGAATCTGCTCCGCCATTCGATCATGGCTGATATGCTCCTCATCCCCATTTTCTTGCCTTCCCCCATAACCTTTTAACACATTACCAATTAAAAATCTGTCCAACTCCTTACATTTACTCACTGTCCCAGCATCCACCACACTGTGGAGTAGTGAATTCCACAGATTCACAACCCTTAGGAAGGGGTCGTTTCTCCTCAACTCTATTTTGAATTTGCTTTGCCTAATCATAAGACCACAACCTTTCGTACAAGAATGCCCAACCAGCAGAAGCATCGGCTCCATGTCTACTTTATCCATATCTTTTATCATCTTGAATACCTCAATTTGATCTCCCCTCTTTCTTCTAAATTCCAGACAGCATAGGTCTAAAGTGTTCAATCTTTCCTCGTATGATAAACACAAAATCTTCAGTGTTATTTTTTTCCATACAAAAACAAAGATGATGCCAGAAATGTGTGGGTATACACATCAGTGAAGGATGGACAGGTCAGAACTTTCCTCTCTCCAATAGAAGAGTTTAAAATTATGAAAGTAAGATACAGAAAGAATGTTTCCTCTTGTGTGAAGATTAAAACTAGAGACCATCAATATAAGATTGTCACCAAAAAAATCCAACAGGGAATAAGGAGGAAACATCTTTACCCAAAATGTGGCGAGAACATGGAATTCGCTAAAACAGGAAATGGTTGAAGCAAATAATGTAGATGCACTTGAGGGGAAGCTAGACAGGCAAATGAAGGTGGTAATAAAGGTTACGACATATTTAGAGGAGGAAAGCAGGGAGAAAGAGGCTCAGTAGAGCATAAACACCATAATGGCTGGTTGGGCTGAATGGATTATGTAGAATACACAGCACTATAACAGGTCAATGATAAAGAAAGCACTTGAATTGCCATCATGCACACCAGAGAACATTGTAGAAATGTAATGGAACTTGCATGGATTAAAAATCCTGAACAGCACAATGTCTTTTACAGGGGAGATCTGGCACCTATGAACAGGGCAAGGAAAAATGCATTTCCTTAACTAAGGCTGAAGATTTGTTACGGTAAGTGAGAACACCAAGAATTGCAAATAGAATAGTTAATTCATGCCAGATCATGTCTAGGAAATGAAATAAAGAACAGGAAACAAAGGTGGGAGTAAGTGAGAGAGATGGAAGAGATGAAGTATTTAGCTTTTACAAAGTCTTCAATAATTAAAATCTAAATGAATGATACTGCACACTTGTTAAAACTAATTTTCAGTGCCAGGCTGTTTAGAAGCAATCAAGACTTATCACAATCTTTAAAAATAGACACAACTTACAACTGAATGGATAAGCCCTAAGCTTTTGTCATCTTTAGCGTGTATTTATCAGACAGTTAGCTCATTTTCACATCTTTCCTCATATTTGAATGCTAAGGTGCTCAGCAAGATACTGCAATAAGCATAGCTTCTGGAACAGCAAGGCAACTAGGACAACAACCTTGTGCTTTTATCTGCCCATGGGCAGTCACCAGAAGTTGCCATTTACTCAAATGATAGCATCACAATTTACAGAAAATTCCACACCTATGTCATTCTCCTGCACAGAAATCAACTGCCACTGGTAACAAATATCTGTATCCTATCAGGATAATTTTTTTTAAATACAGTACAGTGATGTCTTAAATGCACAAAATACTTGAACAATCTCAATTACCTAGACAGCATGCCTCAGAGCTGTCAAGAATATTACAGTTATAGCACTAGAATTAGCTTCAGAAATTTCTAAATTTCCAAGTGATAAAACATATATACCAGCAGCTTAAGTTACAATCGCATTGTACGTACTCCTATTTTGAAGTTATAAAGATCTATTATAAAAACAGAAAAAAAAAGTTCACGTTGCAGAATAGGTATCTAAAGGACTAGAATCTCAACAGTTGAATTCTTCAGTTACCAGAAAGCATTAGCCTATATTCTAAAATGTTCAAGTTGCTTATTGTACTTTGAGTTCAGCTTCTTTGTAGCTGCTTGTCACAAATAGGAGCAGGCTAAACCATAGAAGCCGCACAAGCTCACACTGACATTTTAGTAAGAGCATGGCTGATTTTCTATCCCAGCTCCACTTTCCCATTTTACCTCAATATCCCTGATTTTCCTTAGAGGTCCAAAAATCTATTAGCGAGTTGAGTATGCTCAATTACTGTACATCTATGAGGCTAGAGAATTCTAAAACATCATGGCCCATAGTGAAGAGTTCTAAAAGGCTAACCTTTTATCCTAAAACAATGCCCAAGAGCAAGAGCCTCTGACTAAGAGTCTTTCAGCATCTACTATTCTTTCAGAATCTTACACACTTCAGGGAGACTACCTTGCATTCTTCTAAACTTGACAATATAGGCTATTCTAATTAACCCCTCCTCATAATACAATATGCTCATCCCAGGAATCAATGTACCTATGTTGTCTCCCCTCGAGGCCAAGTATATCTTTCAATAAGGATACCAAAACTTTGTGCATTACTCCAGCTCTATACAACTACAGTAAGAATTCAGGCTTAACTAAGTGCTCCTCCCCCCAATATGTTATCAGGCAAACATAAATCCAATGTAGCCCGTGTACAAAAAAGTTTCCTTGCATGTTAAATGTGTCAATCAAAACGGGGCAGTTTCAACAAATATAAACATGGAACAATTTTAATACATCACAACCTTACAAGATGATTTGCAACAGAAACTGTTGCATAACTAATATGGCACAACTTGACTGCTTAGCTGTAAGGAGACTTGATCCAAATAGCATAACCAAAATCAAAGAGAAAACTGTATACATTTAAGCATGCAGATTTATTAAATAAATTCATACTGAAGCAGATACTCTGCTTCTCCATTAGCAGGAACAGTAATTTAATCAACCTGAATATCATTTATTACCAAGAAAGCTAGTGAAGTTAGTTACATTTCACCTTACCCCATATGAAGCAGCATTATGTAAAGGAATCAGTCCACCTTTGTCCTGAGCGTTCACATCAGCACCATGTTGTAGCAGATACTCTGCAACTTCTAGATTGTTGTATCCAGCTGTTAGACATACCATAGTAAATCACAACCAAAACTTTATTCATGACAATGTACCATACGAGGAATAAAATGTCAACATTTGGCAATCCATCAGTTAAACAGATAAGATTTAATTTGCAAAATGTTCATATTTGTTGCACTTTCAAGCAAAATAATGCAGTTTTCAGGTTTATTGCAGCAATTTTAACTTGACAAATACACAACTACTATTTCTAGCTACATAAATTTAAATGATCTATTTAAAGTTTTGATATTCATGCCTTGTGGTGCTACAAACAGGAGCATCAGATTTGCATCATATGGAAATGAGAACGACAATTTATATCAACTTTTCTGTTAAGCAAACTGCATTTTAGAATCGCAATAGTAGGTAGAAGCCAAATTAGGAAATATCACTAAAGAATCAAGAACTTTTAGCATTTGCAACTAAAAATTCAAACCTACTCCAGGCTAACTCATTAAAACTAGAGTGTGGCAACTAGGAGATTTTCATAGTAGCTTCATTGCAGCATTAATATAAGTCTACTTGTGACACTAACAAACAAACTTTAAAACGTACAATCATTGGAATTGTAGCTGCCAGTAACTTCTAACTCCCAGTCTGATGGACCAAATGTTGCAGATGACAAGGCATCTACTTTGTATAATAAATTGCTTTGAAAATTACATTTATAATAGGCAAGTCTAAACACAATTTTTTCTTTCCCTTGAATTTTATATCACAGTCATCTAAATATTTGGACAATATATTGAAGTGAGGTGCTACACTTGCTAACATGACCTCACAGTTCACAATTATTAATTTCAAGAATGAATTGCAGGTAAAGTTCCAGCTGCCAATACACAAGAGAAAATTGCCTCCAGCACTAACACTGTTCCCAATGGCATTTAATTAAGTATCTGTTAAAGAAAGGTGGATTCCTTGGAATGATTAAAAAGCAATAATCTGAATTTGGAAGGTTCAGGTAGGGAGGTGAATATTATTTAACTCTTATCTGAGCATCAAGTTCAGATCACATTTCTGAAATAACAAGTACAATTTATATTTCTAATATTGCGAAATTTATCCACCTAAACTTTGCTCTGTTTGGACCCCTACTGATTACATAAATTGTCATTGCGTTCTCCATCACTGAAGCATGATGATATTCACATCAATTAAAAAGACATCCAGGGAGGAAATTTTATTAAGGAGTAATTGGAAAGGTTTGAGTTAAGAACATAAGAACATAAGAAATAGGAGCAGGAGTAGGCCATCTAGCCCTTCGAGCCTACCCCGCCATTCAATAAGATCATGGCTGATCTGTTGTGGCTCAGTTCCACTTTCCCGCCCTCTCCCCATAACCCTTAATCCCCTCTCTTATCAAAAACCCATCAGCCCGCTTCTTAAAAATATTTAGCGAGGCAGCCTCCACCACTTCAACGGGCAGAGAATTCCAGAGATTCACCACCCTTTGAGTGAAGAAGTTCCTCCTCAACTCCGTTCTAAACCGCCTCCCCTTTATCTTGAGGCTGTGCCCCCTAGTCCTACTGTCTTTTTTGAGCGCGAAGAGTCTCTCCACCTCTATCCTATCCATCCCATTCATCATCTTATACGTCTCAATGAGATCTCCCCTCATTCTTCTAAACTCTAGCGAGTACAAGCCTAGTTTATTCAGCCTCTCCTCATAGCTCAACCCCCTCAACTCCGGTATCAGCCTAGTAAACCTCCTCTGCACTCCCTCCAGGGCCAAAATATCCTTGCACAGGTGCGGCGCCCAAAACTGCACACAGTACTCCAGCTGCAGCCTCACCAATGCCCTATACAGCTGCAGCAAGACCTCCCTACTTTTATATTCAATCCCCCTCGCTATGAAGGCCAGCATCCCATTCGCCTTCCTGACCACCTGCTGCACCTGCAAGCTGGGTTTTTGCGACTCATGCACAAGGACCCCGAGGTCCCTCTGCACCGTCGCCTGCTGCAGTTTTTCGCCACGTAAGTAATAGTCCTTCCTACCATTCTTCCTACCAAAGTGGACCACCTCACACTTGCCAACATTAAATTCCATTTGCCATTTCCTGGCCCATTCGCCCAGCCTATCTAGATCCTTCTGCAGACTCTCCACACCCTCCGCACAATTTGCCTTTCCCCCAATCTTGGTGTCATCAGCAAATTTCGACACCCTGCACTCGGTTCCCTCCTCCAGATCATCTACATAAATGGTAATGATGTTAATCTCCAAGGTTCAGTGGTAGGATCACTGCTTTCTTTGAAAAATATAAATAGCTTAATATGTCAATGATATGAAACTTGGAGGAGTGGTTAACAGGGAGGATGATACTAATCAACTGCAATAGCCCACAGACTCGCAGAATAGGCAGACAAGTGGTAGACAAAATTTGACAGAAGAATGTGAGATGTATTTTGGAGGAAGGAAGCAGAATACAGGCTGAATGACAGTTCCAGAATGTGCAGGATCAAAAGTGGCCAGAGTGGGAGGGGGTGCATCTGCATAGATCTTTGATGTTAATAGGAAATATTGAAGATTGGTTAGTAAAGTATATGGAATCTTAGGCTTCATTAACAGAGGCATTGAGTAAAAAGCAGGGAAATTATGCTTAAAGGTTTAAAGCCCTGATTAGATCACATCTGGAGTACTGCATCCAGCTCTGTTCACTACACCTTAGCAAGGAGGTTCTTGAAAGACAACAGAGGAGATTTGCCACAATGATTTCAAGGATGGGGCATTTCACCTATAAGGTTAAGTTGGAAAAACTGGTGTTGGTATCCTTGCAGCGAAGGAGATTGAGGGGGCATTTGATAGAGGCATCCAAGATAATGACAGGTTTAAATAAGGTAGTCAAGAAAAAGCTATTCTCATTAGCTGATAGTACAAGAATAAGCTAATGGTACAAGAATGAGATGACAGACTTTTGATTTAGGGCAGAGATGCAGCGGTTTTGAGGAAGGAAGGACCTTCAAACATAACACAGCTAGTGGTAATAACCTGGAATTTGCTGTCCACGAAGGGGCGGATCAATGATTTTAGAGGGAAATTGGATGGACACTAAGTGCAATGTTTTGGAGTAGGAGAATGGGACTGAGTGGATTACTCCAGAGAGCCAGCATTGTCCTGGTGGGCCAACTAACTTCTTTCAGCACCATAATTGATTCTATGCCAAAAATCTAAGAGAAAATTCTGTGGTAGGTGTGTTAATGTTTAAAGTTAACTACTTAATGGATAACAATTGTACTGAACATGAACAGATCTTTGAAATTTTGGTAAACATAAGTTACCAGAGTGAAAAGCCGGCTTCCAAAATGCATGGATTCCTATTTTCCATTTACATTACATACATTTTGTAAGAATTTACAGCACAGAAAAAGGCCATTTGGCCCAGTCTCTGCTCATATTTATGCACCATGAGTCTCCTCCCATACTATTTATTTCAGCTCACCCTGTCAACATATTGCTTTATTCCTTTCTCCCTTACATATGGATCTAGTTTCCCCTTAAACGAATCTATGAGCTATGCAGCTTAAGCCATTCCCAAGGTAGCAAGTTCATGGAGAAAAGATTTCTCCCAAATTCTTTATTGGATTTATTACACTCATACGTATTGCCCATCATTTTGGACTCCTCCACAAGTGGAAGCCAACACTCTATCTATTCTATCTAACCCCTTCATAAATTTAAAGACTTCTATCAAGTCCTAAGTGCTCCAGTCGTTTAGTCTTAAGTTGGCAAACTTAACATAATGCTCCATTTCAAAGTAATCCAGCATTGTTCATGGAATATTCATGGGCACATCAAATCTATTAACTATTTTTACATATAACTTATTTCAAATTGATTAAAGATTCATTATTAGCTGAAGACACAATGTCCTGGTGTTTGTGGTCAGTGGTGAAGGAAGGATGCACATAACACTAACCTCAAAGAAAGCTTGACAAGAGATCGACTAACCTCTGCTTCTCTCGTTATAGTGGATTGTAATTGGGATTCTTAACATGTAGCTGGTCAAGCAGCCAATCAAAAAATTCTCTCAACCAGCCAATCAGCAAATGTAAAGCACTGAAACTAAATTACTCTTAAAACTGTACATAGAAAAAAAGATTTGGATATACATTGGGTGAAGATAAAATATGAAACAGAGAAAAACATTTAAGTCTAGTAATAATCATAATGGAGACACTTAACAATACTCCACAAATTTAAAATAATTTTAAGATCCAATCTGTTAACTGGCAATCACTGTTAAATTGCCAGTAAACATCCAGTCGCATCTGATCGAGCAAAATGCAACCTTCTAAATGGAGTTTCTAAAAGCAACATGAGAACCAAAGGGAAGTTCATCACATTAACTAATTTCACTGGTTGCTGGCTCTTATGGGGGTTGAGGGAGGAAGGAACATCACAGCACGGTTTGCGGCAAGGGCAGTGAGTAACAGATCGCAATTTCCACGGTAATCTGCCCATGCACTAAATCCTTAAGTTGCAGTCAGTTTCAGAGAAACAATGACTGCAAACACTGACACAGTTTGCTGTGAGAGCTCTTCCCGCCTTCAGAAAATTCAGGCCATCAACTTGCAAAAATAGCTCCTGCCACGCTCATTTTCAAAAATTAACTGATCTTGTAATGGTTGATAACTTCCTTTACATGGAGTGCTTTATCAGTTCTAAAGCAGATTATGCAGCACCTCAAGGTGCATGAAAAGTCTGAAGAAATGTAGATATGGGAAAATGGTTAAAGCAATCCTGAAGAAAATCTGATGAAATATAATTACACTTCAAATTTATTGAAAGTGATAGGTAGCCTTTAGGTGCTGTGGTTAATAATTATACTTTGGAAACATCTGGAAACTTATTGTATCAGAATGATTGCAGTTCTTAAGGAGGGCATTGGCCTGTAGTATTCACACTGGCTCCTTGTCCTCAGACCTGTAAACTCTCTTCCTTCAGGTATTTATCCAATTCCCTTTTGGAAGTGACAATTGAATCTGCCTTTATTATACTCACAGGCAACGCATTACAGTTCCTAACACTCATTGCACAAAACAGTTTTTCTTCAGGTCGTTGTTAGTTCTTTTGCTAATCACCTAAGTGTCTTCTGTTTCTCAACACTTCTGCCAACTTCTCCCCATTATGTCTATACCTTCATTTTGAAAACCTCTATCCAATCTCCTTTCAACTTTCTCTTCTTTCACAAGACCAATTCCAATTTTTCCACATGATTGAAGTCCCTCAACCCTGCAACCAATCACGTAAACCTTCTTTGTGCCTTTTGAAGACTGTCACATTTTTTCTAAAATGCAGTGTCCAGAATTGGACACAATATTTCAACAGGAGTAGGGGTGGGGTGAACCTTTGTATTCATCAGAACTTCCATGTTTTTGTACACTGTACCTACATTTATAAAGCCCAGGATCAATTACGCTTTAATAAGTACTTCCTCAAACTGCCCTGTAACCTTCCATGATTTGTACATTTAACCTACGGTATCTACGTTCCTGCACCTCCCTTTTGGCTTGCATTCTTTATTATTGTATATTGCTTCACAGTTCTTCCTATCAAAATGAATCATTTTAGTAGTCCTCATACTGAATCCTGATGAACTCCAATGTATGCTTTCATTCAGTCTGGAAAATCAAACATTTGCCACTACTGTTTCTGCCACTCAGTTAACTTCATATCCATGCTGCAATTGCTCCTTTCATTCCATGACATTAACTCTGATGGCAAATTTCTTTTGGAAGTCCTTAAACACATCAACCACATTACCCTCAACCGTCTCTGTTACCTCATCAAAAGACTCAAACAAATTAATGACAATTTGCCTTTCTGTGCTCACTTTCCTTTATTAATCCACATCTGTTAATTCTGTCCTTGGTTATCATTTCTGAAAGCTTTCCAACATTAAGATCAAACAGTTTCTGCAGACTGCAGTTTCTGGGTTTATTCTTGTACCTTTTCTAAAAGCGTTCTCTAGTCCACTATACCTTGTATCCAAGAAAGATTGGAAGCTGACAAAGGGTCACCCAGACTTGAAACGTTGGCTCTATTCTCTCCCCACAGACGCTGTCAGGCCTGCTGAGATTGTCCAGCATTTTCTGTTTTTGAACCACGTTTACACTTGTGTATGTACAAGTAAACCAAACCTTGACCTCACTGCATTTGGTCTTCGTCTGATTCTGCCTATTACCTTATTATTTCCTATTTGAGTACTATCTGCCTCTCTCAATCGTTGTTCACATTTTTTCTCCTATCAAAAGCTACACCTTGGTTCCTATGCCTCTGCCCAATTAGTTTAACCCTTTCCCAACAGGATGAGCAAACTGTCCTGCAAAGACATTGGTCCCAATTCAGTTGGGCTGCAATTTGTTCAGCTGGTTTACATTCCACCTCCCCTAGAATCAGTCCCAAATGCCCCAGGAATCTAATGCTCTCATTCCTACACCATCTCTTCAGCCATACATTGATCTGCTTTACCATTTGATTTTTATACTCACTGGATATTACTATCTTTGGATTCCTGCTTGCAAGTCACTTTTCCAGATCCATAAAATCTGTCTGCAGGATCCTTCTTTCCATCTGTATCATTTGAAGTGATATTAACAATTCTGACCTACCGATGGGAAACTTGTAAAACTTAAAATTTTCTCCCAAGCCTGCAATTTGCAGCATTTCTGCAACACTTCATATATGCACAGAAAACAGAATTGATGAAAACACACCTGCTAAATGCAAAGCTGTTGAATGTCTGCCCTGTGTGTCTCTACAGTTAACATTGTCTGTAGTACACAATTTTTTCACCCTGGTCACACATCCCTTCTTTGAAGCATCAAGTAAAGCAGCATCTCCACTCAGCAGGTCCTGGATGTCGGTATCTCCATCCTTTATCAGATCAAGAGCAGTATTTCCATCCCGGTTCTTCTTGGTTGGATCGGCACCATGCTAGTAATTTAATCAAAATTAGCACTGAACATATGGGATAACATTGTTCAAAAACCATACAAAACAATACATTGACTCAAAAAAAGTCAACAACACAACTGTTTCCATTCTGTGTTCTCTTAATATCACCATCACCCCCCCCCCCCACAAACTTCTGACACTGCTTGAAAGCCTTTTCACACTTGGACAAACTGTATGCATGTGCGAAGGTTGTGACATCATCAAAGCAGCAAACTATAAAACCAGCACGCATATACACTACTTTATAACTACAAACCTAATATAACTGCTAATAGAAACAGATGGTGTAATCCAATTGTAAAATGCCAAAGTTACACAGTTCCAACAAAAAATATCATGCCACCTAAATCCGAGTGTTATTACTGCCGAAGGGCTGGATTTTCATCCTTGAGGCAGGCAACAGTAGGGAAAATTCTCAGCTCAGTTCGGTCATCTCAGCTGACTTGAGAAAACGTTTGGAGGCAGTTATAGAGACGAGTGTTGAGGTTGGCTGCTTAACAGACCCGGCTTGGTGCTGTGGACTACGGCCCAGTTTAAATAAAAACAGAAACGTCCTTCAGCACTTTTGCTTTCTCCGTGCCCCATCTATGTCACCTCATGCTCCCCAAACTCCGATGGTCTCTCTTGCCCACCATACCAAGGTATGCTCCCACTCATTTTGTTAAGGAACGCATGAAAAGATATAGCGCTTCCATGCTCATTCATCCACCTTACAACGCACTGAAGCGATTAACTCTGCAGTGACAGTAGGATGAATAAAAAAAGCTAAGTCAATCAGTCATTGGTGACTCACAATTTAAAAAACTTCACTTTCATACAGCCCAACAAAAGTGTCAAACATCTGCACTTTCTAAAGTATTAACATCAGAAAATGCAAGTGGTGCTTAAACTTGTGTAAATAAACAGTATAATTGACAGCACAGATCCGAAAGCCAGAGCTGTTAATGAAGCTATGTTTTCTCAGGGGCTTGGGTTTTCAGTACGCTAATCGATATCTGGGCTCTCAGCCAGAGATTTGGCTACTAGAACAAGGGAGGAAGTCAGACTAATTGTCTTTGATATCAAGATAGTATTTGACCGAGTATGGCATCAAGGAACCCTAGCAAAACTGGAATCAATGGCAATCGGGGGAAAATTGCCACTAGTTGGACCCATATCTACAAGAAACAAAAACGTTGTGAATGTTGGAGGTCAATCATCTCAGTCCCAGGACATTACTGCAAGAATTTCTCACAGTAGTGTCCAAGGGTGAATCATCTTTAGCTACTTCAATAATCTTCTCTCCATGACAAGGTCAGTATTGCACATTATTCAGTGCTATTGGCAACTCTTCAGATACTGAAACAGTCCATGGTCATATACAGCAAGATCTGGACCATATTCAGGCTTGGGCTGAGAAATAGCAAGTAACATCGGTACCATACAAGTGCCAGGCAAAGACCATCTCCAACAAGAAAGAATCCAAACACCTCCTCTTGACATTCAATGGTTTTATCATTGCTGAATTCCCCACTATCAATATGCTGAGGGAGTACCAATGACTAGAAACAGAACTGAAAGAATTTAAAAACTTGCCTCATTGCAAGGGAAAATGATGCATTAGTACTTTGCTAGTGTACCCGCTTGCAAAAGTGTGTCAAAATAACACTATCTGCAGGAAGTACTGGCATACCTTCCTGCAGTGTTGTGGCATCAATGCAGCTTTCTCCCCCACACCTCACCATGGTGTTGAATGCTTATTGGAGTGTACTCCCTCAGTACTGCGCATGAACGTCAGCCTCAACTCTTGTTCTCATCTCTAGGGTGGGATTCAAATACAGAACCTTCTAATTCAGAAGGTAGTGCTACTAACTCAACCTCAGCTGACAAACAAAAGATTGTAAGGATTGCTACTAAAAGAGCTCACTCTATACTGGCGAGCAAATCTTCCTCCACCAACATTAACTTATTTGGTTAACAGAACCTTACACTTTACAAGCTGATTCTGCATTTGTCTTTGCAGCAATGACTGCATCTCAAAAATTAATTGATGGTTATGTTTGTGGGTCATCTAAAAAATGTTTAGTTTCATGCAATTTTCACAGCCTGCACACCATTTCTCCTCCTCTTGCCCAGAAACTTTCTATAGGCCTTTGCACTGGAACTTTTGGCTACCAGAAAACCGGGAAATCATTGTGCATCTCCTCAGCTAGAGGGCATAATCATTACTGAGACACACAAAATGAGTGAGGAAGTGTTATAATAGTTAATTCAATGCCAATTCAATAACAAGAAAACAAAAACTAAAAAAGGAAAAGAAAGATTGTCTTAAAGGGAGAGATGAGACAAAGGAATGTTAAAAAAAATACAAGTTTTTAAAAATCCAACATTAAAGTTTTAAGAAATAAACTTCACACTTAATTTTCAGCACGAGAAATGTCATATTGCAGTAATTCTACGCTTAAATAGGATAGCCCTACCCTATTCCAGTCCATTTAGTAGGTATCCAGTGGGCAAGTGCAATTTCACTCTTCATGTATACGAATACCTCATCCCTCAGTGAGATGAGTAAATGCAACTTTTGGAGAAGCTAGGGAACTCAGACAGTAACTTCCTGATTTATGGGTTTGACTGCATAGTCGTAGTCACTGGAAGCTACTTTCAGGTTCACTCTAAAAATTAAGAGTGTGGATAGTCTCACTTATTTCCCCAGAAAAATGTGGGCCAGTGTTCTATCTCAGGCTCACTTACCAGCAATAAAAGTTTACAAATTTCATATTTTCCCTTGGCTGCAGCCTCATGCAAGGGAGTAAACCTCCACAAATCAGCTACATTTACCACTGCACCATGTTTAACAAGGAGCTCTGCTACTTCATAATGTCCATAGGAACACGCATTGTGCAATGGAACCAATCCTCTGAAAGAGAGATAAAAGGAATGGCAAAATAATGATGAGAGAACTAAAAGTCTGAAAAATCATAATGGAATATTACTCTTACAAGTGTCACATCAATATCTTGATTGGCTATAAACAAGAGTAAATTAACACAAACCTTTTATGACATTCCTACACGCACTATACAGCTACAATCATGGCTCCCACTATGCTCCGCTAACCAGAACTTGGAAATTATCCTAAGTAGCGTTTCTTCAGTGTGTAATTTCATGTTGTAGTTAAACTTCCTTTTATTATTGCTCCCTTCTCTTTAATAGTACAAATAGGCAACAGGTAAAATCCCTAACAGATATGTGTGCACACATAGGAGAGAAAACAACAAATTATATAATACAAATTATTACACTCACTAGAGTACTTCATTTGTAACTGATGTCAAAACTCCTCACAACATAATTACAGCGTAATCAAGTTTAAATGCCAAATAAGAGCTGAGAAAACTTTCCAAAAAGCAGAAAGCACTAGAAAGTAGCTAAATATTACCCTTTGTCCTTGGCATGAACATCAGCACCATTTCGCAACAAATATTCCACTACAGATACTCTGTTGTAGCCAGCTGCAAAGTGGAGTGGAGTAGACTGGCGACCTTCTACGTCTCTGCAATTTACATTCTGAAGTGTACAGAGTTTCTAAAATAAAGAGCACCAATAGATAATCATATTTTACATATACTCATGAAGCATTGTGATTCTTGGAGGGCAGAGTGCAAAGAAAAAAACTATACATTGCAATCTTTACACACCAATGCAACAGGGGTGGGAATCCCAGAAAATCTAAAATGTGGAGGAGACACACCAATAAGCAAGAACAATTTCAACAAATACATGCATACTATGTGACCCAACAAGGCAATCTTGGTCCCACCACATCACGCTTTTCAATGAATTTAACAATCTTTCTAGTCTGCAAAGGCATCCAAGTTGAGCTTCATCAGCCCTTCGTAGAAAAAAAATAATAATTTCCTGCCCCCTCTTTTTACTCCTAGTTTCACACCTTTTTTTCTCTTCCTATTATAAACTTCCATTAGGTCATCTGGAACAAGTTTTATGTTCTCTCATCTCTCAAGATAAGAATTGCATGCATTACCAACATGCCTCAGAAGAATTTGGTCATTTTCTTATACTGCTATACGATACGATTTCTACCTGTAACCTTCTAATACAACCAAGTGTTGTTTTTGTTGCAATGCAGAAATGAGTCTGGAGCTCATTTATTCAGAACAACCCTCAAAATCTATTTTCCAAATAACAAAATGCATGATTAAATTAAGTGGCACAGGTTCACCTTTAATTTGTTCTTTATGGCTAATTTTGGTTATCTGGATTGAAATGCATTTGCTCCCTAAGTTGCCATGGTCCAAATTTTCTACCATAGCTGTGAAAAAGGGACTTAAATTTATATACATTACTCTGAGAAATCATTACCTTGACTATATCCAAGTCCCCAGCTTTTGCTGCTTCTAATAACTGCCGATCAGCATCGAGGTTTCCAACCATAACTCCTTCTATACGGATTTGGGAAGAGGAAAGAGGAACAGACAAGGCAACAAATTTCAAATTAACCACCAATGACAAGATGCAGTGTAAACTAATTTTAAAAATAATTATGTTCAGTGTGAAACTAAACACTGCCCAACTGCTTCACCCATTATGGGCATAGAAACATAGAACATTACAGCACAGTACAGGCCCTTTGGCCCTCAATGTTGTGCCGAGCTATGCCCAACCCCAAGATCAAACTATCCCCTCCCTATAATTCTGGAATGCCCCGTGTGCCTATCCAATAACTGCTTGAAAGTTCCTAAAGTGTCCGACTCCACTATCACAGCAGGCAGTCTATGCCACACCCCAACCACTCTGAGTCAAGAATCTACCTCGGACATCCCTCATATCTCCCACCATGAATCTTATAGTTATGCCCCCTAATAACAGCTACATCCACCCGAGGAAATAGTCTCTGCATGTCCACTCTATCAATTCCTCTCATTATCTTATAAACCTTTAAGTCGCCTCTCATTCTCCTCCGCTCCAAAGAGAAAAGCCCCAGCTCCCTCAACCTTTCCTCATAAGACCTATCCTCCAAACCAGGCAGCATCCTGGTAAATCTCCTCTGCACTCTTTCCAAAGCTTCCACATCCTTCTTATAGTGAGGTGACCAGAACTGAACACAATATTCCAAATGTGGTCTCACCAAGGTCAAGTATACTTGCAGCATAACCCCATGGCTCAAACTCAAACCCCTGTTAATAAATGCTAACACACTATTCATGGCTCGATGATAAATAATTTTTAAATGCAACAAGCATCTAACCAAAAAACTTGTTTTTCTTTATAACTTTCACAAGTAATTCTGTATTTTATACAAGAGTAAAATGTTGTGACATATTTCTTGGAAGGGGGGAAAAAAACCATACCAAATAGAGAAGAATGAGGATATGGGCAAATACTTATGAAGATTCTGGCACAAATGGCAGAGCAGGGAATGGGAGAAAGGAAGGAATGTACAGCAGGCCCAAGCTCATGGCATGAGTTGGTATGTCCCTGCCCACCTCAAGACCATGGAGAAATTTGTACAGGGGCAAAAAGACTTTGAAGTCAATGCAGTGAGTCACAGTCAGTCCAAGCAGGATTGAGAGGCTAAGGAGCAGTTTGGGAGGCTGGGAGTGGGAGATTTACAGATTTTACATCTGGACGTGACAGAGATAAGCACTTCAGTGATCTTGTGGTGCAAGATCCAACTTTTACAATGAAGACTGATATAATAATTTCTAGTTGGTGGGACATGAAGCTCAGTTCTAGAACAAAGAACAGTACAGCACAAGAACCGTCCCGTTGGCCCTCCAAGCCTGTGCCAATCATGATGCCCTAATTAAACAAAAAAAACCCTTTCCCCTTACTTGGTCCAGATCCCTGTCTTCCCTCCCTATTCATGTACCCATCCAAATGCCTCTTAAATTTTGTTAATGTGCCTGCTTCCACAACCTCCTCTGGCAATGCATTCCAGGCATCCACCACTCTTTGCATGAAAAACTTCCCTTAAACTCTCTCCCTCTCAACTTGTGACCCCTTGTAAACGACACTTCCATCCTTGGAAAATGCCTCTGACTATCCATTCAGTCTTTTTGTCTCAATTTTGTAGAGCTCTATCAGATCTCTCCTCAGCCTCTGTCTTTCCAGTGACAACAATCCTAATTTATTCAATCTTTGTTCATACCCAACATCCTTAAGACCAGGCAACATCCTGGTGAACCTTCTTTGCACTCCCTCCAAAGTTTCCTTCTTGTGGTGTGTTGACCAGAACGGCGCACAATATGCCAAACGCGGCCTAACCAAGGTTTTATATAGTCGCAACATGATTTCCCGATTCTTGCACTCAATGCCTCAGCTGATGAAGGCAAACATGCCATGTGTGTTTTCTTAATCACCCTGGCCATCTATGTTGCCACTTTTCAGGATCTGTGGATCTGCACGCGCAGATCCCTCAGTACATTAATGTTCCTAAGTGTTCTGCCATTTAGAGTATAATTCACATCGAAATTTGATCCTCAAAAATGTATTACCTCACATTTGTCAGGATTAAATTTCATCTGCTATTTCTGTGCCCAAATTTCCACTTTATGTCCTATGCCTCTGACAATCCCCAGCACTATTAGCAATTCCACCAATCTCCGTGTCATCTGCAAACTTACCACTCAAGCCCCACACATTTTCCTCCAGATCATTTATACACACACTATAAACTGAGGCCCCAGCACTGATCCCTGCGTAACACCACTAGCTATAGACTTCCATTCTGAAAACTGCCCTTCCACCACTACTCTGACTCCTGTAACCAAGTCACTTCTGTATCCATCTAGCCAGCCAACCCCAAACACCATGTAATTTTAGCTTTTGTACCAATCCGCCATGTGGGACCTTGTCAAACACCTGCCTAAAGTCCGTCTAAACTACATCCACAGCCCTATCAATTACCATTGTCACCTCTTCAGAAAAATTCATTCAAGTCAAGGGATATGGCCTTTCCTGTACAAAACCATGCTGCCTGAACTAACTAGTACATTTTTTTCCAAATGAGCTGAAACAAAGAAAAAAAATTTGACCCCAACATGCAGCCAAGTGGCAGCAGGGGAGCAGCATCAGGATTATTTGATATCAATGGGAATTTTAGTCAAGGAATGAAGGTTAACGAAATGAAATGTCATTAACATACATACTGAAACTAACTGCACGATAAGATAAAATGTTGCTACAGTGAAAAAGAACAGGATAGGAATCTTGATCACCTGACCATGCAAACAGAGTACTGCAGGGTACACAGAGCATAGGTAGGAGGATGTCACAATGTAGCTCAAAAGGTGGAGCGTGGAGAAGACAGTTGCCCATTACGATGAAGAACAGAATGTTCAAGGAGGGATGTCTTCCCAAGCATGCAACCGAAGAGGATGGTGTTGGTTGAGTTTAACTAAGGAGGCATCATTGTGGTGGGCACAATTGAAAGTAAACTGAAGGCATTTAACAGAAAAGTCACAGACAGTAATAGCATCTATTTTATCACCTCAATCTCTTTACCTTGTAAAATCTGCTGCACACTTTCATTACCCATCTGTGATGCAGTCAAACCCTGTACAGATACTATTGAAGAGTCAGATCCAGAAGTCAGCAACAGGCGACATGTGTGATGATGACCACTTCGTGCAGCTCTGTGTAATGGTGTCTGACCAAGACTGTCCAAGGCATTTACCTATTAACCATTATACATTATGTGGTGATTCAAGAATTAGGTTGCAAAGTTTTCCAAAAACAGCACAAACTACAGTGCACTGTCAGTGTACAATAGAAATAATAACAGTACTATAAACATTTAACAGGTGCCAGCAATGATAAAATTTTGCACTATTCTGTTCAAAAAAATTACATACCTTTGTATCGTTTTTAATAAGCACTTCAATTATATCATTATGAGCCTTTTCTGAAGCCACATGGAGAGGTGTCAAGAGGCTAAGAGAAAGACAATCAGAGACAGATGTTGAACATCAAAATAGATATAATGCAATATGAAAACATTAAAAAAAGCCAAAGTTAAACTTTCCAAACCATCTTACTCTTTCGTTTTTTCATCAACATTAGCCCCTTTTCTTATTAATAACTCAGCCACTTGTTTTCGTTTTGGATGCGGAGAAGCAGCGGCACAATGCTATAAAATAAAAAGAATTATGCATTCTATTCCATAGCATATATACTTTACACGTCAGTTAAAATAGTCAGTAATAAATAATTCAATATTACTAAAATATTCAATAATGATTTTTTGCAATTGTAGACTGCAAAAATATCTGGTGTACAAATAATGGGCAATGTCAGCATTGTGATCATATAAAAAAATTAACTTGCATACAATTTAAGTTTATTTATTATTCACAAGTAGGCTTACATTAACACTGCAGTGAAATTAGTGAAAATTTCCTAGTCATCCCAAGTTTGGGTACACTGAGGGAGCATTTTAGCATGATCAATGCACCTAGACAGCATGTCTTTTGGACTGTGGGAACACCTGGAGGAAACCCATGCAGACACAGGGAGAAAGTGCACACTCTGCACAGACGGTGATCCAAACCAGGAATTGAACCCAGATCCCTGGAGCTGTGAAACAGCAGTGCCACCCAGTAATCAGTGGCAGATTACAAATAAACTATCAGGAATAGTCAATTAATCCTTTTGGGTCAAGATTATTATTCATCTGGGATATATATCAGTTTAACAACATTAAAAAGAAAAACATTCTAATACTATAAATGTTAAGCTTGGCATAAAAATCTTTGATGTCATAGAATGGTACTGAAATTCATTACAATGCTGAAGGTAGAAATTTAAGTGCTTTTATCCTTATCTTAATTGACACATTTTAAATAAATTAAAGGCATTATAAATTAACTGAATTGAAACGCTGCATCAAAGACAAGTTTTATGCTGTTGGGTATTACAAAGCAACAATCTTGAACTCAAAAAGCAAAACTTCAACCAGCACAAAATTAAGGTCTTGTTTCGCCAACTTGATAAAATCTTCCTTTCACACAGCTTATAGTTTTGCTCACAAGCCACAACTCTCAGTCACCAATCGTTCACCAGTTCAAAGATATGACGCTGTAGGAAAATGGATTGTGTATTGAATAACTGGCCAGTGTGTTCAGTGCATTTACTATCTTTGAATATACATCATATCAAGCTCAAGTAAATAAATCAGCCTATAATTTACTTTCACAGTAAACTAATTAAACAACGTGATTTCTTTTATTTTAAGGGAAGGAAAGGAAATAAACATTACAGCAAATAAATACAATTCTTACCAATGCAGTCTTATGAGTCTGAGGATGCTTAAAATTGGCATTTTCTAAAGATAGATGTTTTTTTACACAGATAATATCTGCTTCTTTTGCAGCTTGCAGCAACGAATGTCCTTTGAACTCATCTAGAAAGGTAATTTAGAACAAAGCATTAACGATTTACTTTGTATAAAATTTAAACATGAAAAAGATCAGCATTTTACTGCAATGCTTTAATTCTTTATGTTCAACATATCAGGATTTGAAAAGTACCAGACAAGTGGAAGTTCTTTTGCTCACTGACAAACAGAATCATAGAATCCCTACAGTGCAGAAGGAGGCGATACAGCCCATCACGTCTGCACCAACCACAATCCCACCCAAGCCGTATTCCGATAACCCCTCATATTTACCCTGCTAATCCCCCTGACATTAGATAATTTAGCATGGCCAATCAACCTAACCTGCACACCTTGGGACTGTAGAAGGAAACCCGTGCAGACATGGCGGATGTGCAAACGCCACTCAGGCAGTGGCACGAGGCCAGAATTGAACGCATGTCCCTGGCGCTGTGAGGCAGTAGTACTAACCACTGTGCCACCGTACCACCCCAAACACAAATAACCTTTTTACAAAAGTGCCTGGATCTGATGGCATAAACCACAGAACTTAAGTAAATTTTAAAAAATAAATAGGCTCAATTATGCCTCATTCATTTCGCTTTTTGATATCAGCATCATTCAAGACCCTTTAGGCATGCATTTGTGAACTTTTGAGAAACTACACTTGTTATAAACATTATTATTATTATTAATCCCAATAATTTTACTAGATGTTTTTGTAAATGAGAAAAGGTTGCAGGAAACTTACATGTTAACCGTTCTTTCAGTTGTGGTGTAGGGGCTAAATCAATAGCATTTTTAGAATGGCAGTTGAGCAATGTTGGATCAGCACCATAGCTCAGCAATAGGGAACATACTTCTACTCTGTTCTTCGAAGCAGCCTCATGCAAAGGAGTAAACTGCCAGAGGTCCATTGCATTCACGCAGGCACCATGCTGCGAACAGAAGTTATAAAATTCAAAAATAAGAAATTACATTTAAGGAAATATGATGTTAAACTTCTTCAGCAACATTATGAGCTGGTACATGGTGTTTATACCATCTGGAAATTGTGTGTGTCAATTGGGACAGGGGAAATTAGATAACATTAAATAGTTAAAGTGGATCTAAAATTAAATAGGACATAAGAGAGAGAGCAATATTGTATATCAGACTGAGTCTACAATTTTAGAAAATTCTTTCATCAGAAGTGGATGTCGCTGGCTGGGCCAGTAGTTATTGTCCATCCTTAATTGCCTTCGAGTGGATTGCTAGGCCATTTCAGAGGACATTGCTGTGAATCTGGAGTCATATATAAGCCAGACCAGATATGATGGCATATTTCCTTCCCTAAAGGAACATGAGTGAACCAGATGGGTTATGACAACTGACAATGGTTTCATAGTCACCATTAGACTTTTAATTCCAGATTTTTCCATTGAATTCAAATCCACCAACTGCCATGGCGGGATCCAAACCCAGGTCTCCAAAGCATGAATTGGGTTTTTGGATTATGAGTCCTGCGTCAATACTACTATGCCACTGTCTCCTCTTACAAGTTGAGGATCAATACTTTGTGTTTTATTGCAGCCTATATCAAAAATAAAGTTTGTATTCATTAAAGCAAATTATATTAATTCAGAACTTTTTTTAAAAACAAAATTAACGTTTTAATTGGATGGTCAAATGCAAAGTAGAGCCCCCCACCACTCTGCCCCAACTCAATCAGTGGTACATTTTCCATGTAACATGAGCCATCCTATTCCCTCTAAGCAAGGGTACGAATTCAGTGTTGAATTCGAGATGTTTTCTGCGATGGCCTAAAAGCACTACATGCTGGACTGAAATTTCTAAGATCCAGTACAGGAGCCAGAGACTTTTCATTCCATTAGCCCAGGTCGAATCTGAGTGCAGGTTCTAGAGACACAATAATAGTAACTAATCCACTGCATCATCCAGTTCCAGAGCTTTTCTTCATTAATATATTTAACTCCCTACATACCATCCTCACCAGTTTAACTAATATAATTCTGAAATATGGAGTGACAAGGATTAAATACTAACCTTAACTAGAAGCTCTGTAACTTCATAATGACCATAGGAGCAGGCATTGTGAAGAGGTACTAAGTCTCTAAAATACAAAACATTTTTTAATAGCCTATGAGAAATATTCAGAATAGTTTCAAACTAAACTTTAATAAACTAAACCTTGTGGCACTATTTCAAACTCTTCGCCCAATGCAACAGTTTTTCCATTGTCACAATAAAGTAAATGCTACACAAAGTAACAAAAAGTTACATACACCTTTATTAGACCAATTGGCCTTCAACATATTGGAATACAATTTATCTGCTTTCCAAAAAATTGCATGCACCTTTGCATTACCCTCCTGGAAAATTTAGTTGTGTATTGCACGATGGGTTATTATTTCCTTACAGTGCAAGTATTTTATTTATTCTTTTCTCTATTCAATATCTTCCTTTTTCTCATTCGTTTACATTAACAATTCAGACACACTCGCTTCTCTTTATTTTTATGATGGATTTGTAGTCCTTCAATTGTCACCAAGCTACTCGAAGGGGAACACCTTAAACCACTTTTAAAGTTTGAAGCACCTTGTAAACATATCCTCCAGTGGCAGCACAAACATCAATCCCCTTCATTAACAAAGTAATCTTCAAAGCCCTAAATATCTTAAAGATTTCATTTGACCAAACATAAATTATTAAAAACAAGTACTTTTGATTTTTTTTTACATTACAGGGAGAAGTGGAGAAAGTTTGAAGGAAACCTGTTTCAGGGATTTCTAACATTGCACTGGGTAGCACAGTGGTTAGCATTGCTATCTCAGTGCCAGGGACCTGGGTTCAATTCCAGACTTGGGTGACTGTGTGCGCGCGTATGCGCGTGGAGTTTGCATGTTCTCCCCATGTCTGTGTGGATTTCCTCGACAGGCCTTTGGGCTGTTTGGACAAACAGTCAACCTAACCTGCATATCTTTGGACTGTTTGGGACAAACAGTCCAAAGATATGCAGGTTAGGTTGACTAGGCATGGTAAATTCCCCCTTGGTTTCTCAAGATATGTAGGTTAGGGGATGAGCAGGATTAATGCATGGGATTATGGGGATAGGGCCTGGATAATAAGATGCTCTGTTAGAAACTAAATTGTGCATTTTGTTTTAAATTTGTCAGCAAAGTCAGGATTTTTGTTTAACTTGCTCAGAACAAAGACAATATTCCAGCTCATAGATACTCACGATACAAAAATAGCATTCAGAATAATTTGTTTACAGCTATATTTGAAACATTGTCACAACCAAAAAACCTGATCCTCAAACATAAGGACTTGCCTATAACCAATGTGCAGACATATTACCCAAATAGGTATTTCAAGCATGATGCCAATTTTCATTATTGAAAATCCTACTTTGAAATGTATAATTAACCTTTGATACCCATAGGACAATCGTGTTAGCTTCTAATTCTTTGAATCAACATGACTTAATATGTCTAGATTTTTCTTCATGAAAATGACAGCCAGCCAATAAAGGTTGTGAACTGCAAATGGGACTTCAAGAAATTACATATGGTTGACTGCCAACCGTCCTACATCAGAGGGGATCGATTGAATTGGTGACTGACTCACCGTTACAAATAAAAGTCAAACTTCTATTTTGTTGCACTTGATTCTGGGATGTTTTTCTAGCAATTTAGGGATGAAATTGTGTTTTTCATGGAAAATAGGTACAAAGTTGTGCATTTGTTTTATCATCTCCTATCGTTTTTTTAAGTTTACAATACAAAGGATTACAATAGGCAACTTAGTCAAGGGGGGATCTGCTGTAAGGTTTAGCCTGATGTTGACTTGACACCTATAGCTGTTGGTACTTCCTGTCACATCTAAACCTCCCCAGAAAATACACTAAAGCTGACACATACCCTTTATCCTTTGCGTGAACATCAGCACCATGCTGAAGTAACAGCTGTACAATTTTAACACGGTTATATCCTGCTGCTAGATGAAGTGGTGTAGACTGTAGAGAGATAGAGAAATATTAATGAAATTATAATTTATAAATGTTACACTTGAATAGTTAAATGCTACATCGTTCTTTACATAAATAGAATCAAGTACGTTACATTACTTGATGGATCAAAATTGACAAAACACTAAGTCCACCAATGATGCTCGATCCATTATTTATAGTGCCACAGTTTTCAATGTTTCTAATCAATCCTCATCGAAACACGTTCACACCACTCTTCCAAGTAATCATCCCTGTGTTTCTCTTCAGCTTCTATAGGACCCACCCAAAAGCACCACACTAATTTATGAGGTTCAACTTGCTTCATTCTGCTTATAATAATTAATATGGCTTCACTTTTAAAATAATACATCAACTAAATTAAGTTCATTTTTTGATATTACAGATAGAAAAGTGCATAAATTTGATCCCAATAGTGGGCTTAGACAATTACATTTATAATAACATCAGTCATTTTACTGGGTGATTGTGGAATCAATGCTCTGCCATATTTAGAATCCCTACTTTGGGTCATACTACAGGTCAAATTCTTTAATACATTTATTTCTGACTGGGGTACTCCATCCTTCAAGCAAAAACGTAGGACTTCTACTCTTATCAGTGGGGCAGCTTGTCCATTCCTGGGCAAGAGGCAACAATTTCACAACCAAGGACTTTGTGTACGTTATCTGGCTCATAGTAACAACTGCAATTCTTACCTTTCTACCATCACTCGCATGGCAGTTTACATTCAATGGTGTAAGTAGGGATATCAACTTTTCTTCATTTCCATTCCTAGAAATAAACCTTTTAAAATTACACCTCTATGTGATTTATCTAAACGTTTTGCATAAATTGTTATAGGATCACTTTTCAAACTTCAATTTGCAGAATTGCAGGTATTTTACATGTTAGTGTAAATATTGATCACTTATAATCAGTACTTAAAGATCTTTCTTCAGATAACTTTTGCATTACAGCATCCGGTATTTTATAGGTATTCAAGTATAAACAAATTGAAGCCCTTCATTGCACTGAAAGTGCTGAAGCTCACTGTTAACGTAGTGATCTGATGACACCATGTGGAGAACTGCAACATAGCACTACTTTCATGCAAGCATACTCGGTAATTAACTGCTATTAGAACTCTTACAAGTTAATCTAAAATAAAATAATGACCGAGATTCTCCTCGCAAAAAATTCTAAGTCTGGGAAATTGGGAGTAAATCCTGCCAGCTTTTTTTTTTAAGCAATGCTTTCCAAAATGAATTCCGGCTTACTGGGCATCAGAGTGCCCTAGCAGGATTCACTCTGGAAATCAGTGGGTGAGGCCTATTCCTGCCTGACAGGCCAACAGCATAGCAGTGAGCGGGCACTGCACATGCACCAATTTGTCAGCACAGAGATTGATGCATGTGCAGTGGCCTTGCATTGCTGGCCTCCAGATTGCCAGCCGGGCCGATCACTGACCAGCCCCACAACTCCCCCTCACCTCCAATCGCTGGTCTCCTAGACCTCCCCAAGCCAGCCCTTACATCTCTGCTGCTCACCCCATGGCCAGCCCCGATTGCCTTCTTCCCTTCTTCTGCCACCAATCCTCTAGCAGTGTAGAAGCTAGAATCCCCTTCCCCCTCTAATAGTCCCCATTCTCTCTGGCCCCAGCCCCCTCAGTACTGCCTGGTGCCTCTGTCCCTTGGTGACAAGGTGCCAGGCTGGCATTGCCCAAGGATCCCCACCCCCCATACCTCCAACCTATGGGAGGCAGGGGGCCTCATGGCTCTCTTCCTCCCCAGTGGGGTCAGGTCGCCTGCTCCCCTTAGTAGGGAACAGGAGTAACTCCCGTTGGAGGGAACCATTCCTGGAGAGGGCGGGGGGGGGAAAGAGAGAGAGAGAGAGAGACACAAGCTAGCGGGCCCGGAAACTTCAGTCCCGGGCACACTAATCAGATGCATGTTGTTATTTTCATATTGTAATCAGTTCCACATCGATTTCCAATTCATTCAAGTAGCGCAGCCCAGCATATTCTAAATTCAGCATTGTAGAATGATTCTAATTACAGGATTGCTGGGATATAAATATTAGTTTCACATTGAGGTAGTTTAGAGTTGAAATGAATGAGAGACAAACAAGTTTCAGAATCCATTATAAAGAACAGTTACATTGAGCCTCAACTCCTACATGCTTTTGTATCTTTCTCTCAGACATACACTTTCCCTAACATGGAAGGAGTGAAATTCCACACATGATCAGACAGGAAGGTCCACAGCCTATAAAATCAAGAAAAAAGTGCAACATACCCTGATAAGAGAGCTTTTGTACACTGACACTGCATTAGACACAAAACTAATTTTGATGGTGCATAGATTGCCTGTCCTATGTTATGTCATGTTCTTCCTCCCAATGTCAAGAAAATTAAAATTATGGAACAGGGTATTGTGTACCCACCTGTGATCAAATTCTGATTTAACACGTCAACAAATTCTGCTACCTTGGACTTATGGAGACAGACTATCTTTTTCTTGACGAACAGCTCAGTCCACACATTGAAAAAAAAGCTACCAACTAATAAAACGAGCATAGAGAAGCAGCAAACAGAACCATGATGCTCAACTACAAATATAGGTCAGCAGCTTCTGCAATTTTGGATTTCTGCATTTTATTTCTTCTTTGCTCTTGATTTTAAATCTACATTGAATATTTGAACAGAAACAGCTAGAAAATCTCAATAGGTTTGACAGCATCTGTGATGAGAGAATAGAGCCAATGTTTCAAGCCTGGGTGGCCCTTCAGAGCTGGCTTTGTAAACTTATGCTCCCACTTCAACATATTTAGGGCTCAACATAACGCTAAACTCTTGTCCCACTGTCATCTCTGCGCTCACACCTTTGAGCAGGAGCCCATTCCCCTCCCCCCCCGTTCAATGAATCCTTTTACCAAAAAAAAGTGCTGACAAAGGGTCATCCTGACTCACAACATTCTCTCTCCACAAATGCTGTCAGACCTGCTAAGATCTTCCAGCATTGTTTTTGTTTCAGATGCGAGCATCTGCAGTAATTCACTTTTATATTATTGAATGTTTGAAGTTATTTTGTAGGCCTATTGTGAAGTCAGATAATCAATAATAATCTATCCTGATGTTTTCCCAAGACTTTGTTTTCAGTATTGGCCACTCACATCTAGTGTTGGGTCTATATTTCCATTTTCCCTTTCTAAGCTAGACTAATAAAAGTTGTTTTATTTTTATGACATTCAATAATCCTTGAGCTACAAGTCAGCTCATGAATAGACCTTAGTGGGATGAACAACTATGATGTGGAATCAGGAGATGAAGTTTGATCAATGGACTGATAGCAGATGGCAGATGCCATCAAGAGATGCATAAACAACTTGAATATTGCCAAGTCTGCAAAGCCTGTGAGGCAAATTCATAACAATTCATGTTTCGTCCAGACCATTTTGAAAAAGTATCTAAATAAAGCTTTGAAAGGAGCCAATTTTGGTTTAAAGGGGTACTGCTTTCAGGGTTCACTGCTGCAGTCAGAGGGGAATAGTCAACCACTGGGACACTATGGGAGGAAGGGCCTGGAATAGACTAACTGACCAAAGTGCCTACTTACGTAAGATTATTCAGAAACTTGGCAACACAAGAACCTAGGGGAGTTTTTAACCAAATGAGGTTCCTGTCATAGAATGGATTAATTTGAGGTTATTCAGTTTGGGAAACTGCTGTGAACAGACCAAACTAGGGTTACCATTGGTAATATATTATATACCTGCAATATAACATGCGTAGTATGGACTCAGGTTTGATTCCAGACTGTGTGCACATTGCACATTCTACCAGTGTCTGCATGGGTTGCCACTGGGTGCTCCAGTTTCCTCCCACAGTCCAAAGATGGGCAGATTAGGTAGACTGGCTATGTTTCTAAAGAGTGTAGATTAGGGAGATGAGCAGAGTAAATATGGAGTTACGGAGATAGGGCCCAGGTAAAATGCTCTGTTAGAGGGTCAGTGTAGACTTGAAGGGCCTCCAGCTGCACTATAGGGATTCCATGCAAGCAGATTGTACATTGTCCTCTCATTTGATATACAAAATGCTTCCTCCTTTCAATAAAGTTACCTTTCTACTTTCTTTATGTATTATCAATTTGAATTGGTGTATTAATATTTTATTTATCACTACTCAATATTCAATTAAATTGATGTTGAACACAACTTGGTACTGTCACTCATTCCTGTTAAGTCCACAGTACAGCTCCAAACTGAAGTGAGACTTCATTAGGAGCTCCCATGCCCTTATACAAGGCCTGAGTCTGCAACACTGCTGTATGGCAGCAAAGCCTGGACAATAAATACCAGCTATAAGAAGCTGAATAACTTCAATTTCTGAAATCCTTGGGATCACATGGAAAGACAAAGTCACCAACAAACCACTCCTCTTTGGGCAAACATGCCAAGCATGTTAGCATTCCCATCATCTCTTGCAGATCAAAGGATGCCCATTGTTTAACCAATCATTTAGCAACACTTTATCAATAGAACAAACCTAATGGAAAGTAAGCTTGGCCAGAGACCCCAGAAATATAGACAAACAATCCCATAGGTTATAAAAGATTTTGTTTTTGGTCATAAGAAGCTACAAATTACAAAGCAGCTTGACCATCCACAACATAGCTTTATGACCACCTTTGGAATTGATTGAAGAAATATTTTTGATTTTGCACTAAGAATAATGTTCACTGAGGAGGTGCTATAAAGAAAGTGCAAATTAAGGTAATTAATATCAGCAGAGAAAAAGTACTGAAGAAAATTCAAGGGACTAAAATCCAACAAATCCCCAGGATCCAATGGTCTAAACCCCAAAGACAAAGCTGCAGAGAGAGCAGCTATGGTTTTCCAAGATTCCCTAGATTCTGGAACGATTCTAGCAGATTGAAGTTAGCAAATGTAACATTGTTCAAAAAAAAGGAAGCTCATGGTTCCAAATAAACCTATTGAGAGACTTTTTACTGTGCCCTTCCCAGTCCAACACCGGCATCTCCATTTCAAAAAATGAGGGAGAGGGAACACAGAACCTGTCAGTCATGGGGAAAGTGCTGGAATCTATTATGAAGGAGGTCTTAACAATGCACTTAGAAAGTCATGGTACGATCAAACAAAGTCAACATGGTTTTACAAAAAGGAAATTGTGTTTGACAAATTTATTTTTTTAAAATCAATATAACTATAACCAATAATGTAATACACCTATATTTAAGACTATAAGACAAAGGAACGGAATTAGGCCACTCGGCCCATCGAGTCTGCTCAGCCATTCAATCGTGGCTGGTTTTTTTTCTCATCCCCATTCTCCTGCCTTTCCCCCATAAACTCTGATCCCCTTATTAATCAAGAACTATCTCTGTCTTAAAGACGTTCAATGACCTGACCTTCACAGCCTTCTGGCTGAAGAAATTTCTCCTCATCCCTGTTTTAAAGGATCGTCCCTTTAGCCCAAGTTTGTGCCCTCTGGTTCTAGTTTTTCTTACTAGTGAAAACATCCTCTCCATGTCCACTCTGTCCAGGCTTCGCAGTATCCCATAAGCTTCAATAAGATCCCCCCTCATCCTTCTAAATTCCAATGAGTACAGATCCAGAGTCCTTAACCATTCCTTGTACAACATTTCCAAAAGGTATTCAATAATTTGATACAGAAATTGTCAACAGGAATATTACATTCTTCAATATTGTATAAAAGGTGGCCAAAATCCAGAAGTGCAATACAGGGTGCAATATTATTTGAATTGAATTTAATATTGGACAGCTGACAACTGGGGGAGAAAATTGGAATTTCACAGGCCTTTCCTGATCACTGTAAGGATTTTAATTTACAAGCAACATAGTTCAAATAAATTATGTATCTTTGTGCCATTGAAAATCTTTTCAACACCATCTCCTGTGCCTCAAAGTCTTTGCAATACAGACCAAAATTCCAAGTGGTACCTAACCAAAGTTACGTGTGAATTTAACATCAACTTTCTCATCGTATATTCTTATTGTTAAGAGTGCATATCATATGAATCTTGGGACATAAGACTGTGAACTTCAAACCCAAACTATGTTAACAAAAAATAAAAATTACACATCAACTAACTCCCTTGATCAGGAAATAGAAATATTCAACTAGCTTTCAAAAGATGTATCCATACCTTGCAGTCTCCAGCAGTTCATCTTTTTTGTATTCACCTGTAAAATGTAAACAGTTAAATGTTTCAACATTCCTAGATGTCCAGATATACCATTCCATTTTATATTTACTGTTCCAAATAGCTGTGTGTACATAAAGGAATTTTCCTTCTTTCTGCTTTTGCAATTGTTTAATTTCTTTCCCATACCACTACCTTGCAAGCTAGACTATATTATGCACTTCTCCCACCTGGAATCCCAATTGGCCTCTTTGAAAGTCACTCTTCAAATGGTCACCGAGGTATAAGAGCAGCCCAGCAAAACATTCCTTGCTTCTGCTCAGTTTCATTCAATATAATGGAACATCAACATGACCCACTCTACTCTTTCTACTTCAGTTAAGATGTTCCATTAATTAGAGATATAAAATGAAGTAATGCAAAGCTCACCTGTCAATACTGTTTTTGCAGATGGGTCTGCCAGGTCTAATGCTGTTCTTCCATCTGTATTCCGAATATGAGGATCAGCTCCATGTTGGAGCAAAACTGTAATGAAAAGAATGAAAATCAAGGTACCAATGAAAATATGGCTTATATAGTAAATAGAACAAGTATTATACAGCTATAGAACCATATTGTATTTTAGAACTATAGTTGAGTCACAAAATGCATTTTAAACTCCCATTCCAATATAATTGCCTGCATTTACCCAGTAAGCCAGTGGGAGATGCTTCTTTTGGGATTTTCAACGGTAAATATTGCTAACATCTGTAACTACCATAACTCATCTCAGGAGCAAACCTGGAGAAATTGGTGCCTGTTCAGAAAATAAAAGCAACAAAAAATAGCACCTAAAGTTTAAATTTTTTTTTCAAAATCCTTCACCCCCTTCAATTTTTGGAATATCCAATACTCACCTCAACTTCCCTAGAATCATTTTGGTCTGATGGTGTGCTACCCATTTTAACTAGTCTAAGAACATCAAGCAATAATTGATGTGACTTCCATGTATTGGTCAATAAAATTTGCTACTAAAGGAACTCGCTTCGTAGCAATCCTCCAAAGCAAAAGAACAGGTACAAATAAAATTAACAATACAGATCCATACATTCAAATATTAATTCCAATAAATAGTATCATACATCGGCCAAACTGGGCAAGGACATCAGGTTTTCTTCCCAAAGGCCTATCAATGAGCTATTTGGGCTATTCCAACAATTTGATGCTACATGGTCACTATTGCTGATCTCAGTTTTCAATCTGAAGATTTTTAAAATCAAATTTAAATTGATGAGTGGTCCTAGAGGAATGTGGGCTCATTATCCTAGGCTCTGGGTTACTTGTCCAATAGCATAATCATCACACTACCAAACAGCAATTTAATGGTTCACAACAGCAATGCTCCCTGTCACATTTCACTGAATAAGACATAATTTCTGGAATCTGGGCATGCATAGAATAACAAAGAATTTCAGAAGTTGTGTCATTGACCCAGTCTGGGAAATTTTATGAACAAATTAGAACTTCTACTCTGTTAATCTTGCTGTAAAAACTTTGCAAAAATGTTACGCCTTGTTGTGAGAGGCATAATTGGGCTTTTAAAACTCAAACTCGCTGGTTTTGAAAAGCTCATTTACGGAAGGTCATTTTTTTTTCTCCAGTATGATTTAAACACTCCACATTTTACTTTTTTTAACAATTTGTTTATATTGAAAGGCGAGAGAAGAAAATCAGCTAATTATAGACCAGTCGGTGGTACAAGTTTGAGCAGCTAAATAGCCATCTCCAGTTCCTCTTGAATATTTTACCTTTAATCAGCATTTAAATTTTCAGATAAGGAAGGGTACTAAGATATTAAGTGCCCTTAACTTTCTGGTTTGCTCTGAATATTTCAGTGTGATTGGTTACTTCCCTTTGTCCGATGATCACTGCTGCTGCAGGCTGAAAGACTAGCACCAGATTTAAACTGCTGTCTGAAAGGGGAAAGCCAGACATAGCTTCATGGGCAGTTTTCTCTTCAAGGTCATGGCCAAGCACCATTGCTTTGCCACCAATTACAAAATCCAGTCAGTAAATAAATCCTTCAGTTTAAATGGTAAATTATAAATGGCAGAGATGCATTTAAGACAAAGCTGGACAAAGGTGGGAGAAATGAATGGAAGAATAGGCTGATAAGAGTTAGATGAAAGGGAATGGGAGGCTTGTTTGTAGCATGGATACCGGCATTGATTTAGTGGGCTAAGTGGCCTGTTTTCATAGTAGACTACTGCAAAGTAGTGGAATTTGGAGGATTCTAATTAAAATCTTAAGATTTACACTGCAGCATTAAAATTCTGCTACTGTCAATTACAATGCATAATTGTAATCCACTGTAGCAGGATTAAATACAAGTACTGCACTATGAGACCAAAGGAATTTTGTGGAGATAGTACCCATTCATATTCATAGCTCATGAAAACATTTGCCACCAAAAATGTATTCTTCAGGACAGCCTAGATGGCAGTCTGAGCTGACAGAATCGCTTTTCTGCCTTTTGACTAACATCAAGTGTAGCATTGACATGCTGTACTTGGTTGAAGTCATTAGGTTACATTTTAGCTTCATTTGAAGGAATTTTTAAAAGCGGCAACTTGGCCTTTTGGCTAAGATGCAAATTAGATCAAGCCTCGGAGGAGGAGCTATGCCTACTCCAATCAGCTTGGATCATGTAGACCAAGCCCCGGACAAGAGGTGAGAACCCTGTCTTGTCAGCTTGGATCAGGAGTGTCTCAACTTTTTGAGACTCTGAATTGGACTTGATTTGATTGAATTGGAATAAAAACAATCAGATAGGAAGGAGAAACAGCTGATGCTAGTGGATATTGAAAAAGTGACATAAACCTTGAAGTTTCTGCTTGTACTAGAGCTTTTCGGCACAATTCACCTGAAATTGGTGTAGTTAGCTCAAAAGATCATAGTATTTTAATTTACACTCAGAGCAACTGCGGTTCTAAGGTATTTTGCATTTGTTTAAAAAAAACACTGCTCTCGAAGCTGACCCAACCCACAAAACTGGCCACAGCCCCAGGATGTCGTTTGCTTTCAGTGCTTGCATTTGCCTTCCAGCACCTAAACCTGTTGTGGTCAAGTGAACATTTCCTTTCTTCTTAAAATAACAGCATAAAACTTTTAGAATTACTGGTATAAGTTATCCTAGTGCAAGCAAAACATGAAAGCTTTAAAGTATGTCGGCACCTTCAAGACAGTTGTCCCAGCACATCTATCTCACTCTTGAGAATGCTTTTAAATCACATCTTTGTGGACTCTCCTTTCATTTGGATATGCACATCCAAGTTTTTGCGTAACAATTGACTTGATTTAAAAATGAAACAATGCAAATCCAAGTTTCTTATTGATATTATAATCTGCTTTATTCACTACTCTCATTAACTATAATTTAGTAGTATAGCAGCTAATATAGTGATGGAAAAAGTCAAAGTAACTATATTTCAATATGATAGCAGGGTAAACATTCATGAAGAAGCTACAGCCAAGAATCTCAATACAAATAACTTGATATTATTGCATCTATATTTGGCTCATTTTGCAGTCTTGGTTTTGCAGCTTGCAATCACAAGTTTTATTGGTATTTGATTTGTCCACAGTCCATTGGAAGCATATGAGTCACTGTATCCGCATACGGATCAACCCAAAACTCAATGAATCTGTTGCTGCAAAGTTCCAAACCCCTAACTATGCCAATGAGGGATTAATGAAATGTCAACATTTCTACTCACCTACCAACTTGCAATAATTAAGCACTTTGTGCTACTAATTACATATAGAACAACCAAAGTAATACAACAAAGTTTTAAAAAGTTTTTTTTAATCCTGCATGAGAATTATTATTCAAAGTGGAAAAATCTGTCATCTTGAAGAAATTAACAGGCTCTGGAGAAAGATACATTGCTACAAAAATGCTAATGATATGGAAATTACAGCACAGAAACAGGCCATCTGACCTCGATGGCATTGTTCATGCTCCCCTTAAACACAATCATATTCACCTCAACTGAACCACGCAACAAGTTTTACACTCCTCCCAGTGAGTAAATCCTCTTTTGATTTATTGGTGCCAATCTAATATTTGAAATCACAAAGCTTAGACTTCCCAAAAGTAGCAACATCTTGTGAAATATAGTATTAGAATTCAACAAAAGAAAATTGTTTTTTTGCCTTGTAAAACTGGTTTCACAGAAATGCACCCATTCACAATGATCCAAATTCATATTTAAAGCTGGGCTGCCCCGATTTTGTTAGACTGCCATAAAACATATATGGGACACAATTTACTGACTTCTAGATAATGTATACATTCCACTATTCTACATGTTCAAGTTACCTTCTTAGTGCTTTAAAAGAAGTTTTCAAATAAACAGTACACTTTTAATCAATCTTATTCTTGGATCCACTTTAAAAAATTACTTTTACAGACCACTTCATTAAAAGTTATATACCAGGTATATGCTACCTCAACATCAAATAATAATCATCGTGGAGTGAAGGGAATTTTAAATCGCTGTGTCTAGGCAAAATGAGCATTTATCTGCCAACAGGTAATGGAAACATATAGATTTTTAAAAAACAGCATAGCATAACTGCCATTTTCTTTTTATCGTTATCATTAATGCCTTAGAAAATGTTTCCCATATTTTTATTCAGTTCGTAAGCAACAGCCAGCAACAACTGCAGAATAAACTTCCCAGATTCACTAAAGCCTGCTGCCTAAGCATGCCCCTAGTGAGCCTAGTCCAGGGTAGTTGCTGTTGCGTCCAGAATTGGAAGCCCTCAAACCCCAAAAACATTAACCAGTTTATCACAAATCCTGATCAGTAAATTTAAAACGTTCTACAGAATTTGGACAATGAATTTTTTTTTGCAGCATCTGGAATTAAGAATATATGCAGGATGGATAAACAAAAATTCAATAAATACAAGTTTTGAAAAAATTATTTGCTGGTGAGAATATGAATTACTGAATCATGCTTTATTAAAACAAATTAATGTTGCTAATAGGCAAGTGTCAAGAACAAAGAATTTAAAGACCTGGATTTTATTGATATCCAAAGACACAATTACAACCACTTTCTTCTTTACCTGCATATATGATGTGGAGATGCCGGCGTTCGACTGGGCACAGTAAGAAGTCTCACAACACCAAGTTAAAGTCCAACAGGTTTATTTGGTAGCACGAGCTTTTGGAGCACTGCTCCTTGAAGAAGCAGTGCTCCAAAAGCTTGTGCTATCAAATAACCCTGTTGAACTTGAACCTGGTGTTGTAAGACTTCTTACTGTTACCTGCATATAGTTATAAAAGAATATCTTTCATGAAACAAATGTTGAAACTTAGAAAAGAAAAACATACCTAATAAACTCCTCTTGTAATGAAGAAAGTTGCAGTAAAGCCTACCTATGCATACGTCAATTTTGCCTTTGATAGCAGCTTCATGGAGAGGGGTGTAGTTCCAATTATCTCGAGCATTAGAATCAGCACCATGACAGAGCAACAGATTTACAACTTCTGCATGACCAAATGAACAGGCATTATGCAGAGGAATAAGGCCTCCATCGTCTCTTGCATGGACATTGGCACCACTCTGAAGCAAAAATTCAACTACATTCTTCCGTCCAAATCCTAGAGGGATTGATGTATAATCATAAATTATCACAGTAATCACATTTAAGGTACCCTGAAGTAATCATCTAACAGTACCTTTTGTTTAAACCTTTGATTATTTTTCTTTTAATGTTTGTTGAACAACAAGTCTCAATTAAGCATGTATCAGAAAGATATTTTACAAGTGAAAAACAAATTTCACAAGTATATTTTGTTAGACTAATAATTTCAGAAGTTAAAACATTTGGCAAAACAAATTTGAACTGATGCAACAATGTGGCACAAGTCAAAGTTTAACCTAAATAACTAATCATTATTTTCTTAAAGATCATTTAATTTTAAATTGTTGACTTATGAAAGCAAAATTAAAAACCCAAACTGTAGGCAAGTTCCTACGTAGGACGAGGAAAACTTACAAAAACCACCTTCAGAAGCAATGCATTTTAAATTGATAGCTATGATACTTTCTAATTTAAACATTAAACATTATGGTTTGATAAATTCAAAATTAAGATTACCAAACATCCTTTACCCTTTCTTTAGGGTTAAGGCCTGGGGGTGACTTTTTGGAGGACCTTTTCTAAAGTATTAGGTAAGCCATTTATTATTTAAGCTTGTTCTGTACTGATTCACTGTTAAGGCCAGGTATGGACTTTTGAAGTGAGGCTGAGAACAAGCGAGGGAAACAGCTGATATTAATGACATTGATGGTGCAGGAACAGTGGCAGGAGGGCCACGAGTATTTTACGAAAAGGAGCAGGCACCAGAGAGAGACAGACAAAAAGATATTTGTGTGAAGGTGACATTAGCTGCAGTGGGGAAGGAAATGAGTAACTGGCAAGAGATTAAGACATGACTGACACTAGTGAAAAATAGCTACCAGGGATGCACCAAGATACAGGGAGGAGAGGAGCTGAAAGCAGCAGGGAAAAGGTGAAAAGAATTGTCAGTCAGGTAGGGAATGAAGTCTCAGATGGTTAGCAGGAAAGGAGATTCTGGAGATTGCTGTTTGAGCAGGTGATAGATTGTTCTGAACTCTCCCTTTAAGTAGGTAATGTAAACAATTGGCAACATGTAAATCATTAGTGATTTGACAAAAGCTGAAACAATGCTATGACAGGCTATTGTTTACATAGGAAAATGGAAGGTATGACAAGCGCAGATGTTTTTAACATGTAGATAAGCTGTGCAATACAAATGTAGCTTCTCTGCTGTGAAGTTGCTCTTTTTCTCTCTCAATGTGCAAGCTGCATGCTTTAGTGGAGGCTTCTGGAATATGCCAATGTTATCCCCTCCCCAACAAATGTACTTTTCCACAACCCCTTGCCCTAATGTCCCTCAAATCTTTTCTATTACTCAACTCAAATCACTATCCTAATCTCTGAATTACTGGTGGAAAATCTATCACCCTCTCTTCACATCACTCACTCCTTTAACATAGTATCCACACTCTTTCCCAAGGGAAGTTGATGAGCCTTTAATTGTCTACTGGTTTCCTTAATTTGTCACTCACGTTAAAAGTTATCAACTTTCAAATATTTGTATGTTTTGAAAACAAAACTAAGAGGAAAGATGTCTGCCGCTCATTGTGCACAAAAAGAATACAAAAGCCTTTTGTAGGCACACACTCTGGTAGGGTAAAGTAGTAGAAACAATATAAAGGGTTAAATTCCAAGGGTGGTGCAGAACACAGACCTGGGGGTTTGTGAGCACAAATGATTAAAGCTGACAGGAAAGTTGAGGAGAGTGGTGAAAAATATATTTAGGATCATTTTAAGAATGATGTGAAGACTTTAAACAGGATGCAGAAAAAGTTCAAGAGGAATGTTCCCAGGGTGATGGGCTTCAGCTATGTGGAGAGATTGGAGAAATTGGAGAAATTGGGTTCTCATCAGAGCAGGCCGGGATTTGATAGAGCAAAGATGGAAACTGTTCCGTTGTTGGAAGGATTGAGGACCAGAGGTCACCAATTTAAGGCGATTTAGCAATTCGAGGCAAAACTTTTCTTGTCAAAGGTGAGCGGTTAGAATCTAGAGTACACTGTCGAAAGGTGTGATTGAAGCAGATTCAATTGTAACTTTCAAAGGGGAACTGGATAAGCACATGACAGAACACATTTGCAGAGTTTTATAATGAATACACGTAGTTGAGTTGCTCTCGCAGAGAACCTACATGGATACATGTCCATTGCTTGTTTTCAAATCTTTATGTTCTTAAATATAGGCTTAAGCTCAAAGGACAAATTCACAAGTAGAAATTTCTTCAAAAGAACCTGCAGGGTCAATTGTCTCATTTTAAGCATTTGTTTCATTCCTATACCCACATTTATATGATCAGTGCTACTACCACCCTCAAAACGTGGGGTGCTGAAAACACTGCGCAGGCATACTTTGGCAAATTCACCGCCATCAGTAATAGAAACTCCAGTTTTGTGAAGGATGTAAATGGCATCCATTGCAGATTCTTAAAAATAAATTAAGAGTCATCCATATCAAAACGTTAGCTGTTTTCTCTCCACAGATGCTGTCAGACCGGCTGAGATTTTCCAGCATTTTTTGCTGTTGATGAATGTTGCCCCAACTTACTTGAGGGTCTGCATTTAGCTCAATTTGTAAATAGGCTGATGTTCAACAAACTGTAGCTCAGACTAACTAGTACATTTTCTAAAAATGAAACTTAGCTTTATCAACTCTGATGTCAACCTTCATTTCTAGAATCTTTATATTGAAATGGTTGGTACATTCGCAAAAATCAGTCTCATTCTGGACGTAAAGTCCTTAGTAGAACATATGCACAACATAAACCAACATTCAGCAGACAGTCGCGGGGTCATTGTGGCCCACATTTGTCTTTCCTGCAGCTGAGCTGCCAACCTTCCTGTACCGAACTTCCCTCCTTGATCCCCCCACCAATCCCAGCTACTCTCGCTTGCTTCCATCCTCTCACTGCTCATCACCCAAGTGCCCCATTCATAGTAATGGTTTACAATGGAAGCAGACAGCATGCTGGAAGAAGGCAACAAGTGAGAGGGATGAGGGGGTTGTGGTGAGCAGTCATCAGGAGTTGGTAAGATGATCTTTGGGCCAAGTTAAAGTTCAAGGCCGTTTTTACTGTAAAAACTACAGGTCAAAAAATAGAACTCCACCCTTATTATATGGTTTCTTACAGGAAAATGATTTCTGTTTAGCACACAGTTTTTCAGGAACACGCTATAATGCTAAACAAGGGATAGATATAAAGTAAAGAGAAAATATAATCAAGATCATTTGTCACCAAAAGCTAAAACATGGATTGCCACAATCAAAAGATAATGATGGTGTGCATAAGGAATGTTGAAAAGTTACATTGAAAAGTCTATTGAACCTTAGTTTGATCAGACATAGCATATCACTGTGGCTCTGATATTTTATAATCATTTCTGCACTTTACATACAAAGATACCTTTTTGAAGAAATCTGCAATAACTCTAAGTACTTAAATTCTATCTGCGACCTGATTAAAGTTTTCCAATGTCCCAATTGGTCTTGACTATCTTTCTAGTGAATACCTGTGGAACAAAATACCTTTTAACTCTATTTCAATGTCACTCTGGTGCTTAATAATGAGGAAGAATTTTACAATTTTAAAAATAATTAACTGAAAAATACAGAATTGTATTCAAGTGATTCCAGTAGCAATTGTCCCTCTTTTGCAAATTACATCGTGCTAACAATGTAAAGAATCTCCCGTAGAACCTTTTTTTTAAAAAATTTGTTTCAGGTCACATGCAGCCTGAATTTCACTCAAGAATAAATGTATTAACTGAAAGTGGTTGCCAATTCCTCACAAAGCTGGAAAAACCATGCCTCAGCTGCTATCTCCTAAAGGTTTGACCAAAAACTTGCCATGGTTTCACTTTGCACCAGTTCTGGAGCATAGGTTTCTCAGATTTAGCCAAGAGGATCAACAAAATCGTAACTTTAATGTTCCAATATGTTCATTACTGATATTTGCTTCCTCAGATAATGAAGTAGCCTGTGTTCACAGGCAACAAGAATGGGTCAACATTCAGGCTTAGACCGAAATGTGGCACAAATATTCCTTGCCACTTAAGTGCTAGGCAAGACTTTCTCCAACCAGAGAGAACCTAACCATTTCCTTTTGATATTCAAAGTCATTACCATCACTCAATCCTCCACCGTTAACATCCTTGGGGTTACCATTGACCAGAAATTTAATTGGATCAGCCATATAAATACAAATAATAGTAGGAGGGATTACTATTTAAAGGGCGAAAAGCTGCAGCATGCTAAGGTTGTTCACTAGGCTGATACTGGAGGTGAGGGGGTTGAACTATGAAGAGAGGCTGAATAGACTGGGTTTGTACTTGTTGGAGTTTATAAGATCCCCCCCTCATCCTTCTAGAGACGTATAAGATAATGAAGGAGATGGAGTGGGTAGAGGTAGAGAGATTCTTCCCGCTCAGAAAGGACAGCAGGACTAGAGGGCACAGCCTCAAGATTTTTTTTGGGGGGGGGGTTGGCAGTTTACAACAGAGTTGAGGAAGAACTTCTTCACTCAAAGAGTGGTGAATCTAAGAACATAAGAAATAGGAGGAGTAGGCCATCTAGCCCCTCGAGCCTGCCCTGCCATTCAATAAGATCATGGCTGATCTGTCGTGGCTCAGTTCCACATTCCCGCCCTCTCCCCATAACCCTTAATCCCCTTGCCTATCAAAAACCTATCAACCCACGTCTTAAAAATATTTAGCGACGCAGCCTCCACCAACGGGCAGAGAATTCCAGAGATTCACCACCCTTTCAGTGAAGAAGTTCCTCCTCAACTCTGTTCTAAACTGCCCCCCCCCTTATCTTGAGGCTGTGCCCTCTAGTCCTACTGTCCTTTCTGAGCGGAAAGAGCCTCTCCACCTCTATCCTATCCATCCCATTCATCATCTTATATGTCTCAATGAGATCTCCCCTCATTCTTCTAAACTCTAACGAGTACAAGCCTAGTTTATTCAGCCTCTCCTCATAGCTCAACCCCCTCAACTCCAGTATCAGCCTAGTAAACCTCCTCTGCACTCCCTCCAAGGCCAAAATATCCTTGCGTAAGTGCGGCGACCAAAACTGCACACAGTACTCCAGCTGCGGCCTCACCAGTGCCCTATACAGCTGCAGCAAGACCTCCCTACTTTTATGTTCAATCCCCCTCGCTATGAAGGCCAGCATCCCATTCGCCTTCCTGACCACCTGCTGCACCTGTAGGCTGGGTTTTTGCGACTCATGCACAAGGACCCCGAGGTCCCTCTGCACCATCGCATGCTGCAGTTTTTCGCCACGTAAGTAATAGTTCTTCCTACCATTATTCCTACCAAAGTGGACAACCTCACATTTGCCAACATTAAATTCCATTTGCCATTTCCTGGCCCATTCGCCCAGCCTATCTAGATCCTTCTGCAGACTCTCCACACCCTCCGCGCAATTTGCCGTTCCACCAATCTTGGTGTCATCAGCAAATTTCGACACCGTACACTCAGTTCCCTCCTCCAGATCATCTATATAAATGGTAAATAGCTGAGGTCCCAGCACCGACCCCTGGGGCACTCCACTAGTCACCAACCGCCAATCCGAATAGCACCCATTGACCCCCACTCTCTGCCTCCTATTTGACAACCAATCCTCTATCCACGCTAACACCCTACCCCCAACTCCATGCCCCCTGACCTTCTGTAATAACCTCGTGAGGCACCTTGTCAAACGCCTTCTGAAAATCAAGAAAGACCACATCCACCGGCTCTCCTCTATCCACCGTGCTAGACACATCCTCATAGAACTCCAATAAATTCGTTAGACACAACTTCCCCTTGACGAAACCGTGCTGCGTCTGCTCTATCAAACAATTCTCCTCAAGATGCCTCGCTATTTTCTCCTTGATCACAGATTCTAACATTTTACTGACAACAGATGTTAAACTAACTGGCCTATAATTCCCTGCCTTTTGCCTGCCACCCTTCTTAAACAACGGCATAACATTAGCCGTTTTCCAATCTTCCGGCACTTCCCCGGAATCCAGCGACGTTTGGAAAATAATCACCAAGGCATCCACTATCACCTCCGCCATTTCTTTCAGAACCCTTGGATGCATTCCATCCGGTCCTGGAGACTTGTCCACAATCAGTCCCTCCAGTCTGTCGAGCACCGCCTCTCTAGTTAACAATAATGTCATTCAGGCCCTCCACTCCTACCATCTCTGGAATTCTCTGCCTGTTGATGTGGTGGAGGCTACCTCGCTAAATATATTTAAGACACGGGTAGTTAGGTTTTTGGTAGGCAAGGGAATTAAGGGTTATGGGGAGAAAGCAGGAAAGTGGTACTGAGCCACTTCAGATCAGCCATGATCTTATTGAATGGCGGGGCAGGCTCGAAGGGCTAGATGGCCTACTCCTGCTCCTATTTCTTATGTTCTTACAAAGCCAGGTCAAAGGCTTGAAATTCTGCAGTGAATAGTTCAACTGTGACTCTAAAGCCTGTGCAACATCTACACTGCAGAAGTTAGGAATACAATTCCTTGGATGAGCACAGCCCAACAAAAAGCATTTAACACCATCCAGAATGAAGTAACCTACATGATCAGCACCCTATTCAAATTAAATATTCAACTAATCAAGAACAGCAATGTGGAGGAACTACTTCTCACAGGAGGGTGGTGAATTTGTGGAACTCGCTGCCCTGTAATGCAGTGAAGACGGAATCACTGAATGATTTCAAAAGGGAGATAGACATATTTCTTATAAAAAGGCAAAGAGGGATTTGGGGAATAGGTGGAGAGGTGGATTTGAGACCAGGGAAAGGTGGAGCAGGCTTGAAGGGCTGAATTTGCCTACTTTTGCTCCAATTCATATGTACCATCTGCAAGATGCATTGCAGCAACTTGCATGGTTCCATTGTACCTTCTAAACCTGCAACCGCTAAAACCAAGGAAACATGAACTGCAAGCTCCCCTTCCAAGTCTCTCACCATCCTGACCTGAAACCATAAATCACCATTCCTTCATCATCACTGGATCAAATCCCTGGAAACCCCTCCCCAATAGCATTGCAGGTGTACCTGCACCTGATGGACAGCAACAGTTCAAGAAGCCAACTCAGTAACTTCTCAAGGGCAAGTTAGGATGGGTAACAAATATTGGTCTTATCACCACACACATTCCAACAACAAATAGAAAAATGTTAACAAATGTGCCTTGCAGTTGGCACTTCAGTCTTTTCCCTGATATAGACATTATCAACAGCTGTGTGAGTAAAGAAGCCTTAGGAAGATTTGCAGTTCTGTTTGCTCATTTGTTCAAAGGTTCATCAATTAGATGGCTGCTCTTTTGGTGCTGGGGTTTTTGAGAATCTTGCCGACATGAGAGTGAAAAGGCGAAAGATGAGGCAGACGTCCAGATAAACAACTACTGAAGGTGCAGTACTGCTCAGGCTATGCTAAATCTTACATGGCAAATGGAGTCTGACACTTCTGTTTATACATCTTTTTCTAAGACCAATGATTTAGAGGCACCTCAGATGCTGGTTATGAAAAGATCTTGTACATTGATCTGTTCTGGTACTGTGCCTTTATGTACAGTGGCTGCAAAATAAATTTGATTGCTGCAAAAGGTGTTTAATGTAACAAATTGCTTGCTTTATGTGAGCTTTTGAACTGCTGGCTTCTCATCAAGTGGGACAAGAGCATACAGGTCAATTTGTTAACTTTATTAAGGAGAAAGTACTCAAAGTACTCAAAATTTTCTCATGTCACGCTAGCAGACGTGAACCACGATTGTATAAAATGTGCAACTGACACGACTGAACATTTAAACCACACAAAGAATGGAAATTTTCAGGCTTACATATAGGAAAATGGTTAATGAATTAGAACATCTGAAGGCTTTGATTAGAGCACAAAAATGCAATGTACTCAATGTTATGAAACAGATGTAAAAACAGATGTAAAAACAGAAACCAAAAGAGAAAATGCTGGAAAATCTCAACAGGTCTGGCAGCGTCTGTAAGGAGAGAAAAGAACTGGCGTTTGAATCCAGTTGAGCCTCTGTCAAAGCAAGCTTGAGAACAGCAAGGCAAAGCTTTGACAAAGGGTCATCTGGACTCGAAACACCAGAGATGGGGGGAAAAGGCACAAGTGGGAGACTTTAATAGAAAAATCAATATTCTCAAAGGAAGTGAAGTTCTGGGATAACTTATTGGAGAACGCTGGTGTTATAGTCATCTAATGTATTGGAAGGGGAAACGGAGTTGAGGAGGAACTTCTTCACTCAAAGGGTGGTGAATCTCTGGAATTCTCTGCCCGTTGAAGTGGTGGAGGCTGCCTCGCTAAATATTTTTAAGAAGCGGGTTGATGGGTTTTTGATAAGAGAGGGGATTAAGGGTTATGGGGAGAGGGCGGGAAAGTGGAACTGAGCCACGACAGATCAGCCATGATCTTATTGAATGGCGGGGCAGGCTCGAAGGGCCATATGGCCTACTCCTGCTCCTATTTCTTATGTTCTTATGTTCTTAAAAGAGATGAACGTATAGCAGACTTAGCTGCTCTGTAGTAGAGCTATGAAAAGCTCTGCAGGAGAAGAAACACTAAAGCACAATCAAGAACCTCTCCCCTCCAACCTTTCCACTGACTGGGTTTACAATACAACACATCTGATCTTCTATGTTTCAGCATTTTTCTATTGTCTTTACACAAAACCACACCCCCACTCAATTTCAATTTGCTTCTTACATGATATACCTTGATCCTTCTCTGGCATCCAGCCCTACTCTTTCTTCCCCCTTACAGCCTGCAACACCTCGAGTGTCGTCATCCTGATTATGTGTTTTAGGTTACGTATGATCAGCATGTTTGCTTAACCACCCGAGAACATTCCTGATTATATTCATGTAACCATTTCCTTAAATTATGTCAGATCCCTGCCAAATAGGATTTAGTCTCAACTCCATTAGTTATTAAGGTGGAAATTATAATCAATCAATCAGTAAATTTGCAGCAAATGCCAACCGTCCCAAAGATGTAGGCCAGGGGTATTTTCAGTTAGCCCACTTCCCAAGACCAATTTGCACGCCTTTTCTCTATTTTTGTGTTTATATGGTAATATGGTGCACAATGCCCAGGAGAGGGGCAAGCAACACAGTGAGGGGGACGCGTGCACATCTCCCAAATCTCAGTTTACATCGCCTACAAGGGGTGGAACTGCTTGGAGCTAAGAAGAGAAGAATTTGGAGCTAAGGAGAGAAGAATCTGCAGCCAATGAGATCTATACATCTGTTATTTCTGGAAAGGGCTCAAGCTTTATTCCACCCATTATGCAAAGGTGTTTTGTTATAATCTGCAATGGAGGAAAGAGAAAGAAAACAACCAAGGGACTCAGGAATGCAAACTCTGTCTTCTTGCAACTTATCCATATTAAGCTGCTAAAAGAAGAACCAATAGAAAATCAAAGCAACTTACTTTCACTCTGTGATACCCCTGCCATCGAAGGCACAATGCACTAAGGTAAGAGGCCAGCTGACCTCTGCAGCATCATAAATTAGGGGAATAGGGAGCCTCTAGGCAAAGGAAGCCATCTTTGGAAGAACTTGAAAGCAGCTACAAGGAGTTAATAGCTGTAGTCCTTCATAATTATCTGACACTATGGAACATTAGAAGGGCAGAAAGATGCAAGATCTATCAATGACAGAGCTTTTAGTGGACATGCCTTTCAATGCTTCCGTAATTCTCAAGTCAATATCAAAATTGGGGGGGAACTAATCCAAGTGATCACTGCTGCATTGAAACAAGTAATAGGTTGCCATAGCAGAAATTGATGAGAGCACATTAGTGAATTCTATTTAAGGCTATGTGACCATACGTAAAGAATAACTGGATTTCCAGTCTGAGGCTTTGCAGGATCTGATGGCTTTCTTCTTGACATGGCCAAATGTATGCTACCACTACCACTTTGGCTACAGCACCACCTATATAGATCAGGCTGTATGAGGCAATTCTGCATTTCCCCCCTCTCGTTTCCCCGCTTCCCCCTCGCCCCCCACCAAAATCCAGTAATATAATGCTGTCAGGAGCACAGACCAATTACTGATCTATGACTCATCAGGTTGGCCAATTTTCCAACATCTTTTTGGCTCTGCTTTTACTGGAAAATGGCACAGGACCAGTTGGCATAGGTGCTCAGCTAGGCACTCGTGGCAAGTGAGAATGCTGAATGGCTGAACTTAATTCTCATCTCTACCAACTACTTTGTCAGAAAGATGGGAAAGTAGCCTGGCTGAAAGATTGAAGAAGCAGAAAGTGGATGGTTATATGAATACTTTGTCTCTGAAGTTTTTTTTAACCAAAAAGTCAAAAGCAGCTTAAAAAAAAGTATTAAAATTAGACAATTGCTACAATTTACATTAGCTGAACTGTGCCAGAAACTGTTGCAAGCTTTGATTACTATTCAATGAAGATGTATTCCTGTTCAAATTTCTAAAAATATTCATTTTATTTTTAAACAGGTCCAGAACCTATCAAATTGAAGAGCACTGAGAGACTTTTTTCTTGTGACAAACTTTACAATAGGGTCCACTGGTTAAATGCTTACATGACAAGCTATGTTGACCCCACCCTTTTTATGCAACACCTCCCATATATTTGTCATCTCTTGACTCTAGCTGGTCACTTTATCTGTCATGATATAACCTTCTTGTGCTACTTTATCTATAACAACATAGTCTCCATGTGTTGTACTCTGGACAACTATCCTCACTGCGCTCTCCAGGGAGCACTGGAAAACATCCCAGACCGGTCCAGGTATTTGAAAATGGCTCTTGACATCAGATGATCCTGTTAAACACATTAGTAGACACATCAAACTGACTCCCTTTTCTGGTAATCCATTATCAATTACCCAACCTTCCACTGGACTTCAATCTCCTTGGACCTGAGGTAAGAAAAGTTGCATACGGTTTAGGGCTGCACAACAGCTAGCACTGCTGCCTCACAGCACCAGAGACCCGGGTTCAATTCCGGCCTGGGGTGACTGTGTGGAGTTTGCACAGTCTCCCCATGTCTGCGTGGGTTTCCTCTGGACACTCCAGTTTCCTCCCACAGTCCAAAGCTGTGCAGGTTAGGTTGATTGGCAATGCTAAATTGACCCTTGGTGTGCCAGGAGAATATCAGGGTAAATATGTGGGGTAGGGGGTAGGGCCTAGGGAGGATTGTTGCCGGTGCGGGTTCAGAGGGCCAAATGGATTCCTTCTGCAATATAGGAAATCTATGATTTCATGCACAGTGACCCAAACTGGGAATTGAACCTGGGTCCCTGGTGCTGTGAGGCAGCAGTGCCACCATGCTGCTCCATATGTAGATGTGCATTTCTGTTGCTGAGACATTCAAGGCTATGGGCCAATTGTTGGAGAATGGGATGGACAACCAGCCAGCCATTACAGACCATCTGAACAGAGTGGTAGCTCTTTCTGTTTGTGTAGTTTTGTGGGTTAAGGGAATTGTTTCATTGATGGCCCCCAGAATTGGGTGGAATCCAAAAATCCTCTTGCAGCAGGATTCTCTGCCCCAAAGGTGTGGAGGCTGAATCATTAATGTCCTTCCTTTCCTCCATATTTCAAATCTGGTCCATTTCTGAAGTCACATGAAAAATGTGATCAGTTGCTTGTTGAATAAAGGCCCTCACTGGTTCCTTCACCACATCCTGTAGATATCTGGAAGGATCTAAATACGTAAAACCAAGGTCTGTGGTCAATTACAATTCTAAGGCTATGCCATATATAGGGTAAAGCCTCAAGTCATTGTGGAACTAGATACAGATCTGTTGATGGTCTGATGTGTATTTTCACATATCTCCTGCAATGTCAGTGAAGACCAGGTACTTGAGATGCGAGGAGATGCACTTTTCACATCTCCTGTTTTGCATTTTCTTCCCCCTCCATCATTTCTGAAATAGCCCACCTGCTACGTTAGTTGGATTCTCTCTCATCTGCAACTTCCCCCAGGCAATATAGTAAGATAGGTGCTCACTAGACTATCCAATCATCCGCCAAATTCCAAGGAGATTCACATTGAGAGAACCAAAGTGCTGCTGTCAAAAAGCCCCTTATGTCAACACTCCATGGAGTATGGGAGAAACTCAAGGGGCTAAAGATGGACAAGTTACCAGGACCTGATGAACTGCATGCTAGGGTTTTAATGGAAGCGGCTGCAGTGACAGTGGACCCGTTCGTTGAAATTTTTCATAACTCGCTAAATTCTGTGAAAATACCAGGAGGTTGGAAAACAGCCAATGTGATGCCCATGTTCAAAAACGGAGAAAGGCAGAAAGCAGGGGATATAGCCAGTCACTTTAATATCTATTATTGGCAAGATGCTGGAGAGAATCAAAGAAGAAATAGCTAACCATTTAGGAAAGCTGAATATAATTAAACCTGGTCAATATGAAAGGTAAATTATGTTTGACAAATTTGCACAAATTCTTTGAGGATTTAACAAAGAATCAATAGAAGGGAGCCTGTGTTGTAGTGCATTTAGATTTCCAAAAGGCATTTGACAAGGTGCCACAAAAGAAGCTGGTACATAAAGTAAAAACCCATGAAATTGGGGGATGAGAGAGAGCATGGATTGAAAACCTGGCTGTCAGATTGAAAACTGAAAATTGGAATAAATGGGTTCTTTTCAGACTGGAAAGATGCAACCAGTGGAGTACCACAGGGATCAGTTCTTGGCCCACAACTGGTCATTTACATTAATTACCTAAAGGAAGAAACAGAAGGTAAGATCTCCAAATTTGCCAATGAGATGAAGATAGGTGGAACGTCAGGATGTGATGAGGATATTGTGATTCTGCAATAGGATATAGATGGATGCGGGGAAGTGAGGTCATGCACTTTGGCAGGAGGATTCAAAAGACAGATTAGCTAAATGGAGAGAGACTGCAGGTGAGTGAAATTCTGAGGGACTTCGGTGTTCTAGTGCACAAATCAAAAAGTTAGCAAACAGGTCCAACTTGTAGTTAAGGCGGCAAACAGCATTTTAATCTTTATTGCAAAGGGGTTGTATTTTAAAAATAGGGAGGTATTGTTGCATTTGTGTAGGGTGGTGGTGAGGCCTCACTTGGAATACTGACCTCAAAAAGGATATAGTATCATTGGAGGCAGTGCAAAGGAGATTCACTAGGCTAATTCCTGGGATAAGAGGGTTGTCTCATCAAGAGAGACTAGTTTGGGTCTGTATTCCTCAGAGTTTAGAAAATTGAATATAAAAGGTCCTGAGGGGGCTTCACAGGGTAGATGTTGAGATGTTTTCATTAGTGGGAGAGTCTTAAACAAGGGGACTTAGCTACAAGATGAAGAGCTGATTATTTAAAATTGAGGTGCGTAGAAATTGCTCCTTGCAGAGGGTGGTGAATCTCTGGAGTTTTCTGCCCCAAATGGCATGGATGCCGTGCTACCGTGCTGGGTGGCACGGTAGCAGTGGTTAGCACTGCTGCTTCACAGCTCCAGGGACCTGAGTTCGATTCCCGGCTTGGATCACTTCTGTGTGGAGTTTGCACATTCTCGTCATGTCTGCATGGGTTTCCTCTGATGCTCCGGTTTCCTCCCACAGTCCAAAGATGTGTGGGTTAGGTTGATTAGGGCCAATGCTAAATTGACCGTAGATTCATAGGTTAGAGGATTAGTGGGTAAAATGTGTGTGGATATGGGGGTAGGGCCTGGGTGGGATTGTGGTCAGTACAGACTCGATAGGCCAAATGACCTTTTCCTGTATTGTAGGGTTTCTATGATTAGAAGAGTTTAAAGTGGAAGTGGATAAATATTTGATAGATTGAGTAGAGAGCTATGGGGAAATGTAACAAAAAAGGAATCGATGCCAACATATCAGCCATGATCGTATTGAATGGAGGGAAGGGTTTGAAGGGTCTGTTGGCCACTCCTGCTTCTATTTCTTGTACACAGCATTCACACGTCCTATGATCAAAATGCAGGGCTATTTGAAAATCTTTTAATTTACTTCATAGGATGTCTCTCTCTCTCTGGTTTTTTTCCTATTCTACTCATTCGATGTGGCATTACTAGCTGGGTCAGCATTTGTTGCCCTTGACCTGCTAGTGTCAATCACGTTGCTTTGTATCTAGAGTCACATGTAGGCCACAACAGGTAGGGTTGGCAGATTTCCTTCCCCGAAGGACATTACTAGTGAACCGGATGAGTTTTTACGACAAACGATGGTCATCCTTATACTTAATTTCGGATTTTGGTGGGATTTGAACCCAAATCTCCATTATTGCTGGTCTCTGGATTATTAGTCCAGTGACAATGCCCCTATATTACCACCTCCTCAATATTCTTAAATCAACATTTATTGCCCATCCCAATTGCCTTACTGAACCACTGTGGTCCATGTATCCAATATGTAAGGATATTTGCAAAAATAAACAGTTTGCATCATGGAGACTTTCCCCCTTCTGAGGGAACAACATCTCGAAATAAATGATATGGAATTCAACAGTACATACCAAACTATCAATATACTCTAAACTAAAACCAGTCAGGCAGAGAGAAAAATAAAGTTAACATTTCAGGTCTATGATCTTTAAGCAAAATTGGGAAAGTTAAAAATAGTTATAAGCAACAGGAGAGGGGGATGGGTGAGAAAAAACAACAAAAGGCAGTCGTCTGGAAGAGAACACGGATCAAATAGTAAGTATTTGCGGTTCAGGACTAAAGGAAGTGGTAATGGCACAAGTATAAAGAAGGAAAAGATGCGTCTGGAGAAAGAGTGAATGGCAAAATAATGAACAGCTGCAGCTTAGTAATTGCAGCATCCACAAACACTGCTTCTGTATATATTTCAAAACTTCTGCAAACACTAACTCCCACCGTCGGGGGCAGGGGAGGGGTGAAGTTAGGGTTCCCAACAGACAGCTTCTACTCGACACCAAAACGAGAAGGCAGTTTAAAACATAAACAAAGGAAAATGGCAATTTCACATCGGGGGTGGGACGAATCCGAGCAGCAACCTGAGCAATGCAGCCCCACCGGGAAAGCTCTGCCCTGGGGAAGGGGTGGAGAAGGAGAGGAAATCCCGGTTTTATTTTACCTGCAGCAAAATGCAAAGGGGTGGATTTGCGTCCAGCCGTATCCCTGGCGTTCACATTGTCCGCCCTCAGCAGCCTCCTCACCCGGGCCACATCCCCGTTCCTGCAGCCCTCGAACAGCTCCCTCGCCGGCTCCTGATGAGCGAGCACCGGGCTCGCCGAGTGCTCCCCCGAGCCGCCGGAGGAGGTGATGGTACCTGTAGAGGCACCACCCGAGCACCGACGGGATGCCATTGCCGTACCGAACCGAACCAGACCGCCCTCCTCCCCCCCGCTGCTTCTACACCACAAGAAGCCACAGCACAGACAGGGCGGCCCGGCCAACAGGCGCCGCTCGAGCGCCGTCCCCACGTCCTGGCCGCAGCCGGTACGTGTCCGCAGCTGCCGGCAGGGAGAGGCGCATGCGCGCCCCACCGTTCAGCAGCCGCCGCCGTCGTCGGAGAGAAGCGCATGCGCACCCCACCTCTCGCCCATTGCTGCCGTCAGGGAGAAGCGCGTGCGCGCCCCGCCTCGTCCACTGCTGCCGTCAGGGAGAAGCGCGTGCGCGCCCCGCCTCGTCGACTGCGGCCGTCAGGGAGAAGCGCATGCGCACCCCGCCTTTGCCACTGCCGCCGACAGGGAGAAACACACGCGCGCCCCAACTCCTGGCCACTGCCGCCGACCGGGACTAGCGCATGCGCGCCCCACCTCGGCCGCTGCCGCCGACAGGGAGAAGCGCATGCGCGCCCCGCTGTCCAGCCGCAGCCGATACGTGATCGTAACCACCAACAGGAAGAAGTGCATGCGCGGAATCGTCACCATTCTCTAATAGTCCTGGAGAGCAAGTTTGGACGTCGACTTCAGACAGGTGCTCCTCCTTCAAAAATAGAAATTGTAACTCGGTCCTCTAGGTAGCCTCTCCTATTGAAATTGAACCAGAGCATACTGGAAAATCTCAGCAGGTCTGACAGCATTTATGGGGAAAGAATGGAGCCAATGCTTTGAGTCAGGATGACCCTTCCTCAGAGCTGAAGACAAGAAAAGTAGGACAAGATTTATACTGTGAGGGTGGGCTGTAATTGATAGGGATGGCATTGACAAATTTTGTTTTAGATTCCAGCATCTGCGGTATTTTGCTTTAATCTTTCCAAGGATGGAAGTGGCAGCACAGTGGTTAGCACTGCTGCTTCACGTTGCCAGGGACCCAAGTTCAATTCCGGCCTTGGGTGACTGTGGAATTTGCATGCTTGGTTTTCCTCTGGGTGCTCTGGTTTCCTCTCAGTCCAAAGGTTAGATTAATTTGCTATGTTAAATGTATATATTTCAAAATAGGTGATGGCCTGCTGGACCAAATGGCCTCCACTGCACTAAATGGATTCTATGATGGATGATAGACAAGTCCTGTTAAAAATATTTCAAAAAAGTGAAGTGGAAAAGCAGGGGAAAATCTAGTTGTTGTCAGGACTAACAACGTAGGCAAAGAGAAGAGCTTTTGCTGAGGGAGTATTGGGAGTCAGTGAATAAGTTTAAAAACAAAACCTCAGGATGATAATCTCAGAATTATTACCCAAGCCAATTGATAAACAGATAAACAAATCAGGAAGATAAACTGCTGTCTAAAAGAATAGTGGTGTAAGGAGGACTTCAATTTCATGGGATACTGGCACCTGTAATGGAACAGGAGTGAACTGTATGGGATTAATGTTCCATCAAGGGATAAAGAGGATAGTAAGAAGAACTTCAGAGCAGTAAATGAAGAAAATGCTCAGTGAGAAACAATATTAAAAATGATTCAGGGCACAGTAAAAGTCATCAAAGTCCCATAAGCTGCTCTCCCCCTTTTTGAGAAAGAAAGCACAGACTGGTAGTGATTTAATCTGATGGTCACTCATTTCAAGCAAAGAGCAAGGCTGAGAAGACATGGATAACCTTAGCTGGTATGAGAATTGAACTCACATTGTTGACGTTGCTTTGCATCACACACCAACTGACTGAGCTAACCAACCCCTCTCAATGCACAAACAGTGATATAGGTACTCCAGTTGAAGGGAATACTAAAATAACAAAACTAGTTCCAACATGAGTGACAAGTGAGGAACACGTTAGAAACATAACATAGAAGGTATAAGCAAGAGGAGGCCATTTGGCCCTTTGAGCCTGCTCCACCATTCATTAAGATCATGGCTGATCATCCAACTCAATAGCCTAATCCTGCTTTTTCTCCATAATCTTTGATCCCATTTGTCCCAAATACTATATCCAGCCGCCTCTTGAATGCATTCAGTGTTTTGGCATCAACTACTTCCTGTGGTGATGAATTCCACTGGCTCACCACTCTTTGGGTGAAGAAATATCTCCTCACCTCCATCCTAAATGGCCTACCATGAATCCTCAGACTGTGACCCCTGGTTCTGGACTCCTCCACCATTGGAAGCATCCTCTCTGCATCTATCCTGTTTAGATCTGTTAGAATTTTATAAGTCTCTATGAGATCACCCCTCATTCATCTGAACTCCAGTGAAAACAATCCTAACCTAGTCAAACGTGCCTCATGCATTAATCCCGCCATCCCTGGAATCAACCTGGTAACCTTTGCTGAACTTCCTTGAGAGAAAGAACATCCTTCCTCAGAAAAAGAGACCAAAACTGCGCACAATACTCTAGGTGTGGCCTCAGCAAGGCTCTGTATAGTTGCAACAACACATCCCTGCTCCTGTAACCGAAACCTCTCACAATGAAGGCCAACATGCCATTTGCCTTCTTCACCGCCTGCTGCACCTGCATCACCACCTTCAGTGACTGGTGCACAAGGACACCTAGGCCCCACTGCACAATCCCCTCTCCCAATTTACAGCCATTCAGGTAGTAATCTGCTTCCTTGTTTTTGCTTCCAAAGTGAATAACCTCATATTTATCCAAATTATACTACATCTGCCATTGATTAGCCCACTCTCCCAACCTGTCCAGGTCATTCTGAAGGATCTCTGCATCCTCGTCATAGTTTACCCTCCCACCCAACTTGGTATCATCTGCAAACTTTGAGATGTTACGTTTTGTTCCCTCATCCAAATTATTAATATATATTGTGAATAGCTGGAGTCCCAGCACTGATCCCTGTGGCACCCCACTAGTTACTGCCTGTCAATTTGAAAAGGACCTATTCCTCTCTTTGTTTCCTTTCTGCCAACCAGTTTCCTATCCATCTCAATGCCCATCCTCCAATCCCATGCACTTTAACCTTGCACGATAATCTCTTGTGCAGGACTTTGTCTAAAGCTTTCTGAAAGTAAATTTAATGGTGTGAGAAAGTCAGCATCGGAGCAAAGGACAAGTTAGGACTCCTCGATAAAACTTTTACATACTTAGCACAAGAGTACAAAAAAAGTGGGTTAATTTGAAATTCCAATATAGCTCAGCAAATTATAGGCTTGATGGTGTGGCATGTGTTATGGGGAAATTAAAGGAACTGTAATTACATGCATACAAACAAGAACAGGATTAGGCCACTTTGCCTCTCAAACTTGCTCCTACATTTGATAAGGTCATAGATGATCTGATTGTAGCCTGAACTCTACTTTCCTGTCTACCGCTATACCCTTAGACTCCCTTTTGTATCAAAAATCTGCCTAACTCAGCCGTAAAATATTCAATGACCTTGTTCCACAGATTAATGACCTTCTGAGAGAAAATAAATCTCCTTTTCCCTGCCTTAAATGGGAGAGTCGTTAGAGGGAGACATTCTTTCAGCATCCACTCTGTCAAGTCTCCTCAGGATTGTAGGCCTGATAAGAGTATATTTTATATATTTAGATTTGATTTAATTTAGTTGCAGCCTAATTACTAGAACCCAAATTACTCCTGTATTCTGATTTATTTTGACAGAGTTATAACCATTAGGCAAAGACGCAACTTTGAATCGGCAAGTAGTACCAAAGTTTATTGATTAGAAGCAAAATAAAGCAATTATACACTTTATCCACGCAATTTGCTTTTCCACTCATCTTCGTGTCATCAGCAAATTTCGTTACCCTACACTCAGCTCCCTCCTCCAGATCATCTATGTAAATGGTAAACAGTTGAGGCCCCAGCACCGATCCCTGCGGCACTCCACTAGTCACCAACTGCCAACCAGGATAGCACCCATTGATTCCAACTCTCTGCTTCCTATTAGACAGCCAATGCTCTATCCACGCTAACACCTTACCCCCAACTCCGTTCACCCTAACCTTTTGCAGCAACCTTTTGTGAGGCACCTTATCAAATGCCTTTTGGAAATCAAAAAACACCACATCCACCGGGTCTCCTCTGTCTACCGCACTAGTCACATCCTCATAGAAATCCAATAAATTCGTTAAACATGACTTCCCCTTAACAAATCCATGCTGTGTCTGCTTGATCAAACCATTCTTTTCTAGGTGCCTCGCTATTTCTTCTTTGATGACAGATTCTAGCATCTTTCCAACTACAGACATTAAACTAACCGGACTATAATTCCCTGCCTTTTGTCTGCTACCTTTTTCAAACAGTGGCGTAACATTAGCCATTTTCCAATCTTCCGGCACTTCCCCGGAGTCCAGATAGGCTTTGTAGCACTCACCACAAAGTCTCTGGCAAACTGAGGACTGCTCTGTGCACACCAGCTTTTATGAATCAGGTTTCAGACCGCTGTAATTTTACACTAGCGTGGCACAAGATTGAAAGACCTGACAGGATTCCAGCTGTTTTAATTGAGACGAATGTTATCCCCTGGCAAGTACAAAGATCCTTGGTTAGATCTTGAAGGAGTGGACTAGGCCTTAAAAGGGACCGTCCATGCAGCTTTAAGAACCTTAAATGGCTACTTAAGGGCCTTTTCCCATTTTGCCTCATATTCAGGTAAGCAGGTACTCAATAACCGAGGGTGGTAAACAGAAAAGTATCTCACCCTCGATTTCGGGCAGGAAATGCGAATGAATGCAAATTGCATTTACACTATTTGCCAGCGGAAAGATTGGCCCGCGATTAGCCCACCATTGGGAGAATTGCAATGTGACTTTATGCCAGCGGGTTCCTGACTTCCTGCCTCCCGTTGATTCTCCTCTCCCACTGGCCACCAAATGGAGAATTCTGTCCTAAGTCCTGGGAACTGCAGTGATGGTAAGTTGGGGATCCCAGGAGGGAAAGGTAGGGGGTGTCTAGGAGGGATCGTAAAGTGGGCAATCCCACTGTCGAGGTATAAGCCGGGTAGAGGGAGGGAAAACCAGAGGTCTCCAGTCCGTGAGGGGTAGACGCAAACCCCAGTCTGAATGGGCCTTCCTTCCTTTCCGAGATTGAGGGTGAGAACCTTTTTTGTTTCCCACCCTTAGTTATTGAGTGCCTACTGACGTGAATATGAGGCAACATGGGAAAAGGCCATGAAGTAACCATCAAAAGCCATTAATGGGCCTTAAAGCTACATGGGTGGTCTTCCCATCTAAGGCCCTGTCCACTCCTTGAAGGCCTTACCAAGGGTCTTTGCACTTGCCAGGGGATAACATTTGCTAAAAGGGCTCTTACCAGGGAGAAAGTTAAAAAATTAATGGTAAGGCACATGGTAGGAAGTTAGTATTTACATAATATATTACCAGTTGACTGGTAATTGTCAAGGGCTAGAGATTGTTGTAAGGATCCAGAAGTGGAGAAGGGGGGGCGGTTTAGAACGGAGTTGAGGAGGAACTTCTTCACTCAAAGGGTGGTGAATCTCTGGAATTCTCTGCCCGTTGAAGTGGTGGAGGCTGCCTCGCTAAATATTTTTAAGAAGCGGGTTGATGGGTTTTTGATAAGAGAGGGGATTAAGGGTTATGGGGAGAGGGCGGGAAGGTGGAACTGAGCCGTGACAGATCAGCCATGATCTTATTGAATGGCGGGGCAGGCTCGAAGGGCTGGATGGCCTACTCCTGCTCCTATTTCTTATGTTCTTATGTTCTAATTCTAAGTTCAGGATAGCCGTGAAAATGCAGCCTATTGTGAGAGAACCTCTCCTGGCAAGGCAACAGAGGCAAGTGAGCCCAGGCGATAACATTGCAGGCTCATTAAATCCACGCAAAATATTATATAAATAAATGATTCAGCCTTGCACCAGAAATGGGTACGAGGCTGGTCGCACCAGATATCCAGTGCCAGTAAGGTTGTGATAGGTGAGAAAGCGGGTGAGAACCTGATTTTTTGGCTCTCGCGCGATCGTATTGGCTCGCCCTGCCCACCGGCCAGTGGGGTGCAACAGTAAGATCACCCACTAAGGATTGCAATAACAATCTAAAAGTGATCAATTTAATTATTGCCAAGGTTTGGGGTTTGCTGGAAGAAATTCAGATCAGCGTTACAATCTGGGATTAGGGTTAAAGTAATTGGCTTCTCGGCCTTTTGGCTAAGATCAAGAGTAGCAACAACATGCTCTGCTTGGCTGAAGTCATTAGGTTACATTTCAGCTTCATTTGAAGCAATTTTTAAAAGTTTTTTGGCTAAGATGCAAGTGAGATCAAGCCTTGGAGAAGAAGCTATGCCAATTCCAATCAGCTTGGATCATGTAGACCAAGCCCAAGACAGGAGGCGAGAGCCCTGTCTTGTCAGCTTGGATCGGGAATGTCTCAACTTGTCGAGACTCTGAATTGGACTTGATTTGATTGAATTGGAATAAAAACAAAAAAAAAAGTAATTGGCTTGAAGGAGAGGTGAACAGTTTTTGCTAGGATGCTGCTTTCAGTTGAGCGAGAGCCATTGGTGTGAAACATGCAGCTGCAGTGGGTGAGATCGATTGGAAAATTAAAGGTGAAGTCTTAAAGCTTCAGAAGGACCTTTGTATGTATGTTAGAGTTACGTTGACTAGATTAAAATCTCAAAGAACATCATAAATCAAGAGACCAGGTTAGGGAATCAAAAAGAAGGGAAGACCCCAGAAGTCCCAGGATCCACAGGAGGTCAGAGTGACGTGTGTATCGTGCCACACTTCCACTAGTGGACTGTTATGTATTAATCCTTGCTGTTCAATAAATCTCGTTAGTTTACATTCAAAATTAATGATTGTCCTTTTTCGCCAATGAGGTATATTAATGATTATCATTTTTGCCAATGAAAATTCCCGACAAGAATTTTCCTACTCTGGGATTAAATAGAGGGTCAAAATTCCAATTGTCTGCCTTCAGACTATCAACCAGAAAAAAACTTGCAGTCTTCTTGTTGACCACTTGGGTGCAGTTTTGTACTGTATATTTGCTTTATTCAAAATTTAAAAATTGTGGCCAGAATTCTCCGATCACGCCAGTAGCTGTGATTCTGCAGTCCAGCTGCAGTGAGCGGAGGTTTGGCTGAGCGCCACATTTTCTGTTGCATGCTGCAGTAGTGATGGTCATGCAAAATCAGAGAATTCCGGCCAGTACATAATTAAGCAAATTTGATTTGCTTAAATGTTGCATGGCATTATTAATTCTTAACTCTTATTTCCAGAAAACATTCTTTGAGTTCAAGTTTTCTTAAGCTGATTAAACTTTATTTCTTTGTGTTCAACCTTTTTAGGAGTTCTTGTCTGACTTTAAATTGTGAAACTTAGGAAACTCAAGAAAGCCGCACAAATTTGATGTGGCTGCACCTGATTTTCAAGTGGCTAAAATGAACAGTTAGCATTTTTTTTTGTACATGCTAAAATTTACATTATGCACTTCTGGCGTGCAAGACTCCCAATCAGAAGCAGTACCACATAATAGAGCACTGAGACAATCATCACAAAATGTGCAGCAAGCAAATGAAATCAATTAATTTTGTTATGTAATTTTACTGATTTCATATGTTAGTTGATAGTGTTCCGTATAGGACTGCAGCAGTGCTACATTGTTGAAGGTACCATGGTTTGAATATGATTTGTAACTGAGATGCTGCCTGCTGGTTTCTGTGGTTCACGTGGATGTTAGAGATTGCATGGCCCAATGTGAAGATGGGGAGTTCTGCTGTTCTCTGCGCCAATTCTTTTCATATTGTTAAAAACTAATTGACTGGCTATTCATCCAGTTGCTGACTGTGGGATCTTGCTGTGCAGATTGACCATCATGTTGCCCTACATAACAATGGCCGTTCCATTTCAAAATAACTCATTGTCTCTATGTGAGGTTTTTTTGGTATGTTTTAGATAAATGTAACAAAGTGTTACATTAATGCAAATTGTACATGTTTTTTAGTTTTAATAAACATTTCTTCCAACCATATTATACTAGAATTAGAATAATTTTTTAAGAACAGATTTTATTAGAGAAATACACAGAATTTAGATTACATTGGTTTTTGGGTTGCACTGACCTTATCTTTAACCCAGTGAAATATATTAAATGTATGTTATAGGGGGTGGCATGGTGGCACAGTGGTTCGGGTTCGATTCCTGGCTTGTGTCACGGTCTGTGCGGAGTCTGCATTTTCTCCCTGTGTCTGTGCGGGTTTCCTCCGGGTACTCCAGTTTCCTCCCATGGTCCAAAAGATGTGCCGGTTAGGTACATTGGCTATGCTAAATTCTCCCTTGGTGTACCCGAATAGGTACCGGAGGATGGCAACTTGGGGATTTTCACAGTAACTTCATTGCAGTGTTAATGTAAGCCTACTTGTGATAGTAATAAATCAAGTTTATTGTTTACAATCTAGACTTCTTAATTAGGTAGTTGTCTCTTTGTGCCTGATGAAGAAGGTTTCAAATAGTAGTATTAAATATGATGCCTTTCATATTTGCTTTAAATGATAAATCCAATGTAGTTGCCTTTTTCATCAGCATAGCAAGAAAGTATTATGTAGTACAATGCAACAAAATGATGTCAGGAGCTGAGTGAAACCCAAACTGGGTGTCACTGAGCATGTTATTGCTGAGCAGGTGCTGCTTGATAGCTGTTAATGTCCCCTTTACTGTGGTGAACACTGCTGCCTCACAGCTCCAGGGACCTGGGTTCAATTCTGGCCTTGGGTGACTGACTGTGTGGAGTTTGCACATTCTCTTCATGTGTGTGTGGGTTTCCTCCGGTGCTCCGGTTTCCTCCTACAGTCCAAAGATGTGCAGGTTAGATTGATTGGCCCATGCTAAGTTGCCCCTTAGTGTCAAGAGAATTAGCAAGGGCAAATGCATGGGGTACGGGCCTGGGTGGGATTGTTGTTGGTGCTATGACTGTAAACCTTGAACATGCTGAAATCTTTCAAGGCCATAGTTACCTTAAGCCTGCATAATGTAATCAATTGCAGGCAAGTGGGACACCCACATGGAGCTGTCATATAGATAATTAAAATACTTAAATTCTCAATTAATGCAGGATTTAGCCCAACATTCTGCTTTGACAGTCGATGTGTGGGTTTCCTGAGTCATGTTGAACTCATCAGGGTCAACAAAATGAGAGAACATCAGAGAGGTCATTGAATCTGGAAGTACTAAAAGTCTTTAAAGAATGAAACTGCATCTCTACTGGAGAATCTATGTGAAAGGCTCATAGCGCTGGTTCAGAGAGTCTCATTTCACTGTTTCACAGGTTCTTTCCAACTCACCTTGATCTGCCTTTCCCTGTTTTCAATCGTTATGTGCCATGGGAACAGCTTCTGCAGCTGCAGCATGGACCCTTTTGAGGAACTAGGGGAGCAACTACACCAACACCAGCAGTACCCAGGAGCCACATCGACAACTGCAACACCTTTCTCCGCTGTCCTGAGATGATGTTCTGGGTTCAACATTCCCTCACCAGGAGAGACAATCCTTTTGGCCATGCTCAAATGCTGCCCTAGTTGGGCAATTTAAATTAATTAAATAAATCTGGAATTAGAAAGCGGGTAAGGTTTTACAGTAATTTTACAGTAATGGTAACCATGAAACCACTGGATTATTGTAAAAACCCACGCGCTTCACTGATGCCCTTTAGGGAAAGAAATCTGCCATTTTTACCTGGTCTGGCCTACATGTGACTTCAAACCACAGCAATGTGGTTGACTCTCAACTGCCCTCCAAAATGGTCTCAGTTTTAGGGTAATTAGGGATAGGCGATAAATACTGGTCCTGCCAGTGGTGTTCACGTCTCATTAATTAATGAAAAACATTCTCCGTGCCTAACGTGCAGATGCACAGTAGTGCATATAAGAGGAAAATTGCACCAATATGTTGGGATAACTTTGGCATGCTATTCTGCTGAGTATTGTGCATACACTGCTGCTTCTATTATGTATTCAAGCCACTTTAATATCTGACCTTCATCAGAATATTTTAACAAAATAGCATTTGAATATGCTAATAAACCTGTTTTATTAACAGTGGCATTTTGATCCATGATGTTCCATTCTCAGCATATTTTCATGTACCTCCCTAACAGATCTAAGAAGAAAATGTAAGGAATCGCTGGAAAGCAGAGTAAAAGTAATAAAGTTGGATTGTATGCAGCTACAGTAGGCTACATGCCACGGAATCATGGTTGAAGCTCCAAGAGACTTTCCCTTAAAAGGCTCAAAATATATGCTTGAGGTTCACATTTCAAAAGTGTGGCTTCCTTGGTTTTTTTTCTCTTCTGTAAATAGATAAATAGATGAAAAATGGCAAAACTCATTTCCGTGATGACAGTACCTCTTTAAAATCCCTGGCAAGGCCCAGAGGGTGGAATGAAAGCAGTGGAGTACGTGAGGAGACCAATTATTTGGCACCAATTCAGGAAAGCTTTGTCGGTTCAAGGAAGCAGGAGTACTTAATCACACAACGGTGGACCAGGATTACAGGCAATTACTTGAAATAACTGCCTGTGACTGCCTAGTCTAGATATTTTCAGAAAATATATACTATTGGAACTTTAACTCTTCAAATTGTTTTCCGTATATTGAATACATGATGCAGACTAATATTTACAAATGAGTACATAAATATTTTCCTCTGTGACACTTTAAGCATTGCAGGTAAAACATTAACATGTTTCAAAATTTCAATGTTTCAATATTAATCAGCCACTATTCAATCTATCCCAGAAAAATACAAAACCCATTCCACCTTTAATTTGTCGATACTAGAAGGCAAGGCATTTACACTGGACAATTCCTTGTCTAATCCTCTATCCATTTGACTATTTATACATGGACTTGTTACTTCCACAATTAAATGAAACCTTATTTAGTTGTCATCAAAAGTTCATATTTCAAATGACAACAAACGTGTGTTGATAATTGCAGGCGCAAGCATGAACATAAATCCATCAACGCAGCGACACCAAAATACTTAGTTAGATTTTAAAACTGAATTGATCCGTCATGTATTTAATCTTGTAACTTACATTCTCCTTTACTCTTGACCTCCTTGCAACTAACATCACTCACCCCACCCAAGCAAGCATGCAGACAAGCAAACTACAATCACTTTGCAACTGGCCCTAGGAATGAGCATTGTGGGTTGCCTTGTCTTCAGATTGATCTTTCTTGTGGAGTTAATTGGAAATGAGTAACCCACAAAACATATAATGGTTACAGCACAGAAAGAGGTCCTTTGGCCCATCATGCCAGTGCCAGCTTTTCATCAGAGTGACTTTTACAAGTACCACACCCCTACTTTTTCCCCATAGCCCTGCAAATCTTCAATTCTCTTTTGAAGGTTTTGATTGAATGTACTTCCACCACATGCTCAGGCAGTACATTCCCGATCTTAATCACTCACTGAGTAAAAAGGTTTTCCTCATGTCACTGTTCCTTCTCTTTCCAACCATTCCAACCACTTTTAGATTCATGCGATCCCTACATTGCAGAAGGAGGGCATTTGGCCCATCAATTCAGCACTGAATCTTACCAAAGCTTACCCCAAAACCCCACGTATTTACTCCTCTAACCCCCTATCCTATATCTTGGAACTCTAAGGGGCACTTTGCACTTGTGAAAACCCTGAGATTGCTGCAAGACCCAATTCTCTTGCGGCCTGGCTGTCAGGATCCAGGCAGAATTGGACAAATAGTTGCACGCTTATGAACAGGGCATCTGTGACTTGTGTGGCACTTAGATATGTCAACAAAGATTGACAAAAAAGTTGATAAAGGAGGGTAGAAGAAGCTATGAAGCTGGGCTAGCACTTAATATAAAAAAGGATAGCAAGAGTTTTTATAAATATATAAAAAGGAAGAGGCTGGCTAGGGTGAACGTTGGTCCCTTAGCGGATGAGAAAGGGGACCTAGTGGTAGGGGATGGGGATATGGCTAAGGTCTTGAATAACTTTTTTGTTTCTGTCTTCATGGAGGAGGACGTGAATAATTTGCCGGGTGTTAGCGATGGAAAGGTGGTAGGACTGGAGGGTCTTAATGACATTACTGTTACTAGAGAGGTGGTGCGCGACAGACTGGAGGGGCTGATTGTGGACAAGTCCCCAGGACCGGATGGAATGCATCCGAGGGTTCTGAAAGAAATGGCGGAGGTGATAGTGGATGCCTTGGTGGTTATTTTCCAGACGTCGCTGGATTCCGGGGAAGTGCCGGAGGATTGGAAAACGGCTAATGTTACGCCGTTGTTTAAGAAGGGTGCCAGGCAAAAGGCGGGGAATTACAGGCCGGTTAGTTTAACGTCTGTGGTAGGTAAAATGTTAGAATCCGTCATTAAGGAGGAAATTGCGAGGCATCTTGAAGGGAATTGCTTGATAGAGCAGACGCAACACGGTTTCATTAAAGGGAAGTCGTGTCTGACAAATTTACTGGAGTTCTATGAGGATGTGTCTAGGGCGGTGGATAGAGGAGAGCCGGTGGATGTGGTCTTTCTGGATTTTCAGAAGGCGTTTGATAAGGTACCTCACAAGAGGTTACTGCAGAAGGTCAGAGGACATGGAGTTGGGGGTAGGGTGTTAGCGTGGATAGAGGATTGGTTGTCAAATAGGAGGCAGAGAGTGGGGGTCAATGGGTGCTATTCGGATTGGCGGTTGGTGACTAGTGGAGTGCCCCAGGGGTCGGTGCTGGGGCCTCAGCTATTTACCATTTATATAGATGATCTGGAGGAGGGAACCGAGTGTAGGGTGTCGAAATTTGCTGATGACACCAAGATTGGGGGAAAGGCAAATTGTGCGGAGGGTGTGGAGAGTCTGCAGAAGGATCTAGATAGGCTGGGCGAATGGGCCAGGAAATGGCAAATGGAATTTAATGTTGGCAAGTGTGAGGTGGTCCACTTTGGTAGGAAGAATGGTAGGAAGGACTATTACTTACGTGGCGAAAAACTGCAGCAGGCGACAGTGCAGAGGGACCTCGGGGTCCTTGTGCATGAGTCGCAAAACCCAGCCTGCAGGTGCAGCAGGTGGTCAGGAAGGCGAATGGGATGCTGGCCTTCATAGCGAGGGGGATTGAATATAAAAGTAGGGAGGTCTTGCTGCAGCTGTATAGGGCATTGGTGAGGCCGCAGCTGGAGTACTGTGTGCAGTTTTGGGCGCCGCACCTGCGCAAGGATATTTTGGCCTTGGAGGGAGTGCAGAGGAGGTTTACTAGGCTGATACCGGAGTTGAGGGGGTTGAGCTATGAGGAGAGGCTGAATAAACTAGGCTTGTACTCGTTAGAGTTTAGAAGAATGAGGGGAGATCTCATTGAGACGTATAAGATGATGAATGGGATGGATAGGATAGAGGTGGAAAGACTCTTCCCGCTCAAAAAAGACAGTAGGACTAGGGGGCACAGCCTCAAGATAAAGGGGGGGCAGTTCAGAACGGAGTTGAGGAGGAACTTCTTCACTCAAAGGGTGGTGAATCTCTGGAATTCTCTGCCCGTTGAAGTGGTGGAGGCTGCCTCGCTAAATATTTTTAAGAAGCGGGTTGATGGGTTTTTGATAAGAGAGGGGATTAAGGGTTATGGGGAGAGGGCGGGAAAGTGGAACTGAGCCACGACAGATCAGCCATGATCTTATTGAATGGCGGGGCAGGCTCGAAGGGCCAGATGGCCTACTCCTGTTCCTATTTCTTATGTTCTTATGTTCTTATGTTCTTATATTGCACAAGGTCCCAGTGGAGCCCTGGAAGAAGCCACTGGCAAAAAAATTCAAGGCAGCAGTGACCTTCACTGCCACCATCATGCGATGCTTTTTAAGTTCTTGTGGCTGTAGCTCATCTTGGAGAGGTTGGCAGATGTGAGCAGCCCCATCACGAGACATATGACAGTGCCTCTGTCATTACCCTTCACTCATTTCTGGATAAGAGCAAAGCCTGCAAAACACTCATGGTGGGGCCAATGCTCACTATTGCAGTGGACCTGTTTGCAAGTATCTTCAGCTTGGATAGTTGTTCCTCCAGGCAACCTGTGATGGGCCCTCTTCTCCTCATCTGGATGAGAGCCAGTGTCAAGGCAGGAGCCTGCACCAGCAATGCCTCGGTAGATCTCTGAGTGCACTGAAGTAATAATTTCAGTGAGCATGTCTTTTACAGGTTTCCCTTCAGCTCAAAGACATCAGGTCTGGTCTTTGACCAGATACAGCACCCACACCCTACTCTTCCAGGTAAAGGATGGCTGTTCCTCCTGTTTCTATATGAATACAAATGTTTGTTGATATAAGGGATTGACGAGCTGAAGGAATTTAAATAAATGACATTCTTTTAATTGGCTTTTTAAAAAAACTAGTGAATTCATCAATGGCCACTTGGAACTTTATTTTATTTTCTCTCAGCCTGAGCTCTGCCCATGGTGGATACTGATTGAGTTGGGATGATGAGGGGGGGTGGTGATTGGGAGGTGCTTGGCATGGGTTGGCAATAAATAGCCATAGGCACTGTAAAGGAGCATAATGTAGGTAGGAGGCGTAGGTTGGTATTGAGGATATGAGAATCAATAGGGGGGCTGCAAAGGAGCATAGGTTAGTATAGGGGATAAATGGGACCAAAGGGGTGTGGGTACACGGGTAGGAAATATGAAAGGCCATGAGCGGTGAGTGAGCAGAATGTGGTGACATGGGTTGATATGAATGGGGCATGAGGAGCGTGTGGAAGATGAGGGCTGTAGGGCTATTGGTTGTTTTTGTTAGCAGCTGGAACAATGTGCTGAAGCGCCAGCATGTTGCCCAGCCCAGGTCCTCACTCAGCAGCCCCTCTGCTGCCTTTGAACTGTTCTGTGTGTGTGTGTGTGTGTGTGTGTGTGTGTGTGTGTGGGGGGGGGGGGGGGGGGGGGGTGGGGGGGGTGGGGGTGGGGGGGGCGGAAAGGGGCGTGGTGGTTGTGAGACTGACTTACATTATCCATTACATCCACAGCAAACTACCCATTGTGAATGAAATCAGCAATTTTAGGCTGTTTTTCCGGAACTGGGAATCATCCTACTTCTGTGCTTCCAACCTGTAAGTGAAACATGCAGATCTAGGGCTCACCTATAGATCAAATCAGATCGGAATAACATAGTGTCCATAGAATCCTTGCAGTGCAGAGGGAGGCCATTCGGCTTATCAAGTCTGGACCGATTCTCCAAAAGAGCATCTTACCCAGGCTCACCCCTTTGGCCTATCCCTATGCATTTATCATGACCAATCCACCTAACCTGCTCACCTTTGGACAACAAAGGGCTATTCAGCACGGTCAATCCACCTAACCTGTACGTCATGTTCCCTTCTGCTGGTGACATTGACCCGCTTTGGTTTTTCCCATAATGCAACAGCTGTAACACATTCTCTTCTTGATCCACTCCAGGAATTGTTTGATTGATTAACTTGAATATCACACTAAATATCTAGACCTGCACCATAAATCGTTACAGTACTGTACCTGCATAATTAAACTGTGTATTTAAAAATAAATCTCAGTCCCTACTTTTGCTGCTGAGAATGTTTTATTCTATTCAAACTGGTTACTGATGATAATAGAAAATGACCATTGACCTCCAGACTGGGTTCATATGACGCTATTGATGTATGTAGGTAGTTACTGTCAGCAGAGCAAAATAACAAATAGAAGATATGGATCTACTGCCAGTTGCAGTTTGCTTTGGTCCACGCAGGCTTAGCAAATCAATCTGTTCAGTTAATGGATGTTTACAAATGCCATGCAGACCTCCAGCCAGCAGCGCAGTGATCACATATTATTTTTCCACTAGTGTACTTAAAACCAGCACCTATTGAAAGACTACCTTATGTAGTAGTGTTGAAGAAGTACTCTTGTGTACACTTTGCATAATGATGCTAATTCCTAATTACTGCAACATCTGTTGAATCAAACTTCAGCAAGCTAACTGCTTTCACGGTCTGCATAATCTCCTGACCTCTGATATATGCGGTTCACATCACAGTGTTTGGCTTTTGGCTGCACTGACTGCGCACAGACACACCACCCAATGAAAAACAAGAACTCTTCCTGCACACTTCTCGTTTAATTATATTGCTTTGAGACTTTATACTTTCCAAATATTTGAGTACCCAAATCTATAATAAATCAAAAATCTTACACTTACATATAGTTGCTGACTGTAAAAGATTAGTCACTGTTGCAATGCTTTTGTCACATTGTTTTGTCCAACTTTTTCCCCTCACTTTAATTTCCTGCATCTCCATTCATAATTAAACTACTTGTGCAAACTTGTTACGCTGTCATTCCATTCTTCCACCAGTGATGACACTTTCCAAATGTTTCATTCCCCAATTTTTCAGTTGGCACTGCTGAGAAATTTTTCAGCTCCCACCAATTATAGCACACTGCTCCTTAAAAGTTTACGTTTCATTTTTTTTTAAACTATTGACAATAATACAGAATCAAAGTATTATGTTCTAATAGGTATAGCAAATAGAGTGGGTTAGGGGGAAAAGGATATGAGTTCGATGATCAGCCATGATCAAAATGAATGACGGAGCAGGGCTTGAAGGGCTGAATGGCCTACTTCTGCTTCGAGTTTCTATGTTTCCATTGGGTTATGGGGAAAAGGAGGGGAGTGGCACTGGGTGAATTGATTTTGCAGATCTAGGTTAGACACTATGACAACAGGTAGGATTTTACTGCAATGTTTGAGCTAGACCGGAAATTCCTGCCCGAGGTCGATGGACATTTCTGTTGCACTGCCTGGAAGTGTGGTGGAGGCAGGTTCAATCAGGGCATTCAAGAGGACATTAGATGAGTATTTGAACAGAAACAAGATGCAGACGTTTGCGGAAATGGCACAGGGATTGCACTAAGTCATGACTCTCGTTTGGAGAGCCAGTGCAGACATGATGAGCCAAATGGCTTCCTTCCACACTGTAACAAATCTGTGAATCTTGATTTTGTTCAATGAAATTTCTCTTCTGCCTGCACCTAAGTGCCTGTTGCTGACATTTATTACAAGCTTTCTTTACGTCTGGTATCTTACAGTCCCATATCTTCCAGATATGGATGCACCATGGCCAAAGCACTAAGATTAAGGTACTAAGATCAGATTGTGGGGTTGACCCTCATTAATATGTTTAATGAGACCTTAATGAGCTAGTTTGCTGCTGGTGCATAGGCTTTCAGCACTGCATATATACAATACCCTATACTTAACAGACACAAGATCCAAAGCCTGCCCCCCACCTGGTTACATGGACATTTGTGCAATGGCCTCAATGTATTTACAGGCAGGACTGGGCCAGATTGTCTATATTAAAAAAGAATCAAATGTACAAGATGTACCTTCCAGCAAATTACTGATTGAAATTATCTGCAAAAGCAAATACATAAGAATTCGTGATTCAGTTGAAAGCATCTTCATGTTTAAACTGCAAAGGGTCATATGAGCCAACAATGATGTTTTTAAGAAAGCATCTTTAATATTCTCAAACCATCTGGTTTATATTATTTTGCCAACTATTGCTTATACGCTAGACTATAATATACCACACTAAATTCCTGCATAGCTTTAATCTGCCTGAACTGTTTGCTGCTGCAGAGAATACAGATTATTTTTGATAAAAATGGGTGTGCTCACAATACAATTCCTTGTTTTTTGTGTATTTGGCAGAACTGAATGGTAGGATCAGGCAAGAAGTCAAAGAAACAGCAGGGCGTTATCGTAGGCTGCATTATTTGATTCCTGTAGTACGTTTAAATGTTTCTTTTTCATTCTTCCATGATATATTTGTGAGTTGTCCTTAAATCCAAAAAAATCCTATGGTTTCCTTAACATGAATATAGTCATTGCTAATGTGGTTTGATAAGGGAAACACTCTTCTAGTTCCAAGGAGACAGAACTGAAAAAACATAATGGTCATTTTGTCCATCTGATCGATGATATTACAGACTGTGAGGTTGAATAGTCATGTGATAGAAATTGAACAAGAGAGATGTCACAGTGCCAGGAACTCGGACTCGATTCAAGCCTTGGATCGCTCCCTGTGTGGAGTTTGCACATTCTCCCTGTGTCTGCGTGGGTTTCCTCTGGGTGCTCCAGTTTCCTCCCACAGCCCAAAGATGTGTGGGTTAAGTGGATTGACCATGCTAAATTGCCCCTTAGTGTAAGGGGGACTAGCTAGGTGAATGCCTGGGGTTATGGGGACAGGGCCTGAGTGGGATTGTGATTGGTGCAGACTCGATGGCTGAATGGCCTCCTTCTACACTGTAAGCTTCGATGATTCTATGATACTATGAAACCAAAATATTCAATTTTGCTTTTGAAGGTTATTGGTACTTCAGATTTTTCTGGCTAGTTAGTGGCTGATGAAGAAATTGCAGCATTTAGGGTTTCATGTGGATGGAAGAGTTATTAGAGAAATTTTAGAATTGATGGAAACAGATATCAGGTACAGAAGCCAGCACATCTTATTTGCTGTTGTATAATTTCAATCCATCAAAATTAAAATGGACAGAAGACAGTGGAGAGCAAAAAGTGTATGCTGACCTCCACAGTGAATTCCTGATACTTGCCAGAAGTGCTAATTCATAAAACGTACTGCATTTTTCCACATCAAGAGCTTCATCTGAGGATTTATTAATTTCTACATATAGCTCAGCAAGGTCACAGTTCAATCTGATAGAGGTATAAAGACATATAAACTTTTCAAAGGGATTAATAGAGTAAGCATAGGCCAAATGTTTCCCCTTGTGGGGCAATCTAGAACAACTAGCCACAGGTATAGATTGAGAATGGTAAAGTTAAAACTGAAATGAGGACGAACTACTTCTCACAGAGAATGGTGAATTTGTGGAACTCACTGCCCCATAGCGTGGGGGAGTCTGAATCATTAAATGGTTTCAAGAAGGAGATAGATATATTTCTGATTTTAAAAAAAGCTGGTTAAAGGGATATTGAGAATTACTGGGGAGAAGGACCAGGGAGAGATCAGCCTTGATCTGATTGAATGGCAGACAGGCTTGAAGGGCTGCATTTGCTTACTTTGCTCCTAATTCCTATGTTCCGATGTTCCTAATCCTTAAACAGTACAGTATTAACTGATCACCACCTGGGTGCCACAATGTGCTAAAATTGGCATCAGGGATCTGGACTCAGATAAAAGAATCAGACAGGATTGCTTTCTCAAGGCTCCTTCTAGAAAGTGTACATTGATTATTGGTGCCCAATCAAACTTTTATTGAGTTGTCTTATAACCTGAATTACAGATAAACAATTATTGTATAGGCTCTTGTGATCTCTTGTTTGAAATACTGGAGGCCCTATTTTCAATACTCACGGAGTAGGGATTGTAGCATTATGGAAAAATCAAGAGCGCCCCAATCAGGAGCACTCCACCATCGTTATTCTTTGATATTTGCTCCAATCAATTGACGGTGGAAGAGGAGCCTCACAAAATTTACCCTCATGTTCCAACCTTACAAGCCTCATGAATTCATTAATTATTTATTGATTTTGCACTGCAAGTTTTAACCCACACCGTATATGTGGGGAAGGGCAGGAGAGAGGGAGGAATAAGGTCACACTCCCTGTCCTGCTTTGGTTAACCACATCGATTAAAATAACAGTGCAACAGGTTGCAATTGTTGAAAGGCAAATAAAAACTCAGATTTATATAGCGTCATTCGTTATGGGGATATGGGAATTCGTGTTTTTTTGAACTCATGGACCACCAGAAATGGAGAAAATGAAAATATGGTAAAAATGATAACCCAAGGGGAAAAGTTGTAACAATGAAAGAAGCATGATAATGCAGACAAAGCTAAAGAGTGAACCTTAATCAGAAGATGAAACTTGAGCCAAGTTATGAAAATGCTGAAAATGCTCAGCAGGTCAGGCAGAATCTGTGACGGGGCAGTAGGGTTAATGTTTTGTTTGATGAGAGTTCTCGTGAAAGGTTAACTCTTTTTTTCTTTCCACAGATGCTGCTTGATCTGCTGAATATTTCTGGCTTATTTTTAATCCACATGTGGTTGTCAATTTAAATGAGTTCCCTGTGATGTTAAACAGTTCTTTCACCAGTTTGATAATATAATGTAAACAGAGATTTAAGTGCTTGATGAACTTTGGCTCTCTGAATACAACTTACTGCCTGTGGTTGGCAGTCTTGTTTCAGCTGCTGTAAGACTTGAAAGACTTGGCTATGTTTGGCTGTTCTTCTACTGGGTTATGCAGTTTTTAAACGTATGAATGCATGTAGATTGTTGTGTTTGAAACATTACTATTGGGAAATATACGCAACAGACATCAGTTTGCAATTTTGTAGCCCTCCCTCATTCATGTGATCCATTTTGTTAGTATTCTCAATTTTTTGATTTATCATTGTCACATGTATTGGTATGTAGTGAAAAGTATTGTTTCTTGCATGCTATACAGACAAAGCATACAATTCATAGAGTACATAGGGGAGAAGGAAAAGACAGGGTGCAGAATATAAGTTACAGTCATAGAAAGATCAATTTACTATAAGATAGATCCATTCAGGAATCTGATGGTAGCATGGAATATGCTTGAGTCAGTTGGTACGTGATCTCAGACTTTTGTATCTTTTTCCTGATGAAACAAGGTGAAAGAGAATATGCCCAGGGTGCGTGGCGGTCCTTGATTATGCTGGCTGCTTTTCTGAGGCTGCAGGAAGTGTAGACTGAGTCAATGAATGGGAGGCTGGTTTGCGTGATGGACTGGGCTACGTTCACAACACCTTGAAGTTTCTTGTGGCCTTGGACAAAGCAGGAGCTGTACCAAGCTGTGATATAACTGGAAAGAATGCTTACTAGGGTGCATCTGTAAAAATTGGTGAGAGTCGAAGTGGACATGCTGAATTTCCTTTGCCCCCTGAAAAAGTAAGCACTGGTGAGCTTTCTGAACTATTAGCATCGATGTGGAGGGACCAGGACAAGTTGTTGGTGATCTAGACACCTAAACACTTGAACCATCTCAACCATTTCCACTTCATCCCAGTTCAGAAACTACCCTGCATTACCTATGATCCATTCATGAATGTATAAAACTGATGTGCAAGGAAAGACCAACTGGCATATCAAAGCTGTCTCGCAGACCATCATGGTGGAACATTTCTTTTTTGACTGTGTAAGCCTTAATGAATTAAACATAAAGAAGGTTAGGAATTGTTCTGAGATAATTACCTTTAATGGCTATACCTGTGAAATATAGGAAACAATATGTATTTCTAACTAAAACCAAATTTACCACATTAGCATAGTAGATGATATAAGCACAAATTGGTTGTTGCCTCCAGTACAGTGGGTGGAATTTTCTCATTTTATTTTTCAGAGTGTCAGTTTGGGTGGGACAAGCAGTGTGTAGCCTGCCAGCTACATTGCTGGCTTTTCCTGCCGAGTTTTTAAACACTCTGAAAAAAAGCCTTCTGGATGTAGGCCCCATGATGTCATGTACAGGCTCTGATTGAGCTCATCCTACCAACAACCTTGGCTCCTGACAGATTGGGACATCCTGATGAAGGAAAGACTATAAATTTAAAAAGGGAACTCTCCCCACACATACATGGAACTCACCACAATGGACACAAAGCACCGCCTCCGCCCCACCCAAGTAACAGGGGGAACCCAGGGCACTACCTGGGCATGACCCTCTTCCCCCAGGGGCCCTGGCATGTTCTCTTTGCCAGTTCCCCATTTGAAAAACATGTCAGAAATCTCGGTGACATAACATCATGCTGCCAGGGTGGGACTTTCTTACATGGAGGGATTTTCCAGTCCAGGAGGCCCATTAATTATAATGGTCTTCATCGTTGCATGGCGAGAGTTATGTCAATGTTGGGGGCAGGGATGACCAAGTGGAGAAATCCTGCCAGCGTAAGAGCCGTTTTGGGACTTCCCCTCAATTCTCTGACTAGCCACCATCTCCACTCACCAGAACAGGTGTCTTTATTAGAATTGAGTGTAACATGGCTGCCCCCATCCTGTGCCTCGTGGCAGAGGTAACATCACTACTGCAAGCCAGGTAGGACCTTCAGAAATGATTGCATTTCAATCCCAAATATCCCCCGTTTCATAATGAATAAAAGACACGTTTGCATGCACTATTATGTGTAACTGTGTGTTACCCAAGTTACCCGCTATACATCCACTGTTCTCATGCATTTAAAACCTGTTCGTTATTCTCATCAGTCGCTGCACATGTATTGCATACATAGTCAGTAAATTGTGCTGGTCTCTTAATGGTACACTTGCGTGTTGTCATTGGTTGTTTGTCTGGGTGATATTCCCTCCCTGGCAACTTGTTGTTGCCTTGGTAGCTATTGTTGTTCCACTTTCATTGTTGGAGACTGGTAGACCTTCGGAGATGATAGTTGTTCTGTACTCTGTGGAACTGGTGAGGTTCCGTCTTCCTAACTGGCTGCCTGCAGTGAAGGAACAGATTTCCTAGTTATCCGTATGCAGTTGCGCTGGTATATTCGGTGATCGCATCCACCACATATAATCGAGGTTACAACTAATCTACACATGTCTCAGGTTTCCATATGGGCTGATTCCTGATAAGAGCACTGAAGGTTTGTACTGTTTCCCCAATGCTTTGGTAATGATTCGGAAATTTTGACATATTGAAATCTAGCTTTCTGCCATTTTACTTTGATTTTTTACACTCATGTTATTTCTGACTTAAGAAGTATTTCTCAATCCTTTCTAAGGCAGCTGGATTCTTCATTTATGAACTGAGGACCATTGTCACTCATCACAATGCCTGGAATGCTCTAGTGACTGAAGTGTGCCTTCAGGCACTCTACATCTCATCGGTAATTATTGAAGTCAGCTGATCTAATTCCAAGAATATGTTGATAAGATAATCAGTTTGCGCTGTAGTGAAAAGGTCTACTCTCAGCTTAATCCATGGTCTGTTTGATATGTCATACATCATCAACAGCTCTCTAGCTTGCTTACCTTTGATACTCGTTACAAGCACCATACCAGCTGATGTAGTCCTTAATTTTATTGCTCATGTTTGGCCAGTCAAACACTTCTCTTGCCTTCCTCAGACTTAATTCAATTCCTTGATGGCTTGCATGGGTCTATCCTTCAGGATCTCTCCTCTCATCTTAGGGTTGACTTTCCTTTGTACAAAATGCCACCTTGGGCTTGCAATTTATCTCAGTAGGGCCAATGTGCTCTTGTGACCACAGGTGTGTCCTTGATGTTCTCAGACAATCCTTTCATCACTATTTCTTGTGGCATTTGGAGAGTTGCTTCTTGCTTGTCTGTCAGAGTCTCTGCAGGGTTAATGGTTTCCCGAACATGTTGATCTGCTGCTTCATATTGAAATTAAAAGATTTCACGTTTTGTTTCAGCATCCTCTTTTTTCTACATTGCTATTCAGATTGCTACTCTCAGCAGCATGTCAGCAATGTACGTCTGTTTCCCTTGCTTCTATGTCATGTCTAGTTGATATCTCTGAAAACAAAGTAACATTCTTTATAGATGCTTTGGAGCAGATAGTAGCAGTTTGAGGAACATGCTTTAAAGGACTTGTGATTGGACTCCAGCATCACTTTGTTGCACCCAAGTAAGTATTCATGAAAATGCACACAAGCAGAAACAATGGGTGGGCACTCTCTCTCTCTCTCTCTCTCTCTCAATCTCAGCGTAGCATTGCTCAGTTTGTGTTAATGCTATGGATGCAAACGTGCCTGGTTGTCCTTGCAGTATTAGGGTTACTCCAAGAACTACCTCACTGGCATTACACTGCATCATTTACATCATCATACTTCAGCACTGGTGGTGATGCCATCCGTTGTTTGATATTAGTGAATGCCAGTTCTTGTTCTGTGCCCCAAATACCACAGCACATACTCAGCACTGCATTTCAATTCACACTCTGACAACAAATTAGACAAGAATTTCACTATTTGTTCACATATCCAACAAATCATTGTACTGCTTTCACATCATTCCACCTCAGCTAGACTTCCCACCTTCTCAGGATACAGGCAAGCTGGCCCCAATATGGAATTTCCTCAAAATCAATAATTGTTTGAAAATTTAATGGCAGTTCACAGGTGGCATCTTACATGCTAGTCCCCCTGACACTAATGGGCAACTTGGCATAGCCAATTAACCTAACCAGTGCATCTTTTGGATTATGGGAGGAAACCCTTGCAGACATTGGGGGGGGGGGGTTGCTGCGGGGGATGTGCAAACTCCACACAGTCACCCGAGGCCAGAATTGAACCGGGTCCCTGGCACTGTGAGGCATTCATGCTAACCACTGTGCCACCATGCCACAATGTTATAACTGGATAGGAAGATCCCAGAAAGGAACCCTGGCTCAAAAGAAAGTGACGTTTACCTTTTTAGGAAATGTGGCAGAGCAGTCGCAGGACTGGTAATTCACTTCTAACAAAAAAAACACAATTATTAAACATGAAAAGTTTGTTTATAATACAATATTCCTTTACTCCAGCCTTAGCTTCACAAACATACGCAGTTTTTAAGGTTAACATTGTTACAGGATATATTTTAGGCTCAGTTATATTAAGTCCCTTTAAACATACAGGCTGGCTGTGATAAGACATGCTCCACTCTGAATCCAAGTGACTTTCTGTGAATGTTTTCTCAAATTTCCCCCAGGTGATTGTCACATGATAAGTTCCAAACTCTAATCCCCCCAAAAAAGCTTTAAAATCTTCTTTCACAGCAATGCTTTCCATCAGCAGTTTTACATTAAAATCTATTCTAGATTTTCCAAACTACTCTTTTAACCAAAGCTCCACTTCATTTTTAACGAAGGATCTAGCATCCAGATTTTACATCTCCCCCTTCAGGATTGCTTTGTCTTGCATAAAATGTTCACAATTGTTTTAACAATCAACTTCCAGACTGTATCGGGATGGCACCAAAGATTCGATTTACCTCTGAAGTCTGCTTTTGCACTTTAAATCTGGTTGCTGCAGCTGTTTCTTCAATTCACAACACTTTGCCTGCTTTTCCATTGCATTCTTCTGAATAATAACTTATTCAGCTTCTTGGTTGCTGCTCCCTTACCTTCATTCTTTCTGTCCCAATTCCCTGGTTTCCTTAACTTCATCTGGTTCTTTGAGAAGTCTACCTTTTGTAGCCTCCTTGTCCTGTCCAGCTTGCCTTCTGGCAGAGTTGAGGAATGTTCACTTGTCAATTAGTAGGTTGAGGAGCCATGCTCCGGATTGGTTTATCAAGCTGTCAGTCAGGGGGTTGTGTGTGGGCGGGAGAAAAATGTGCTCAGAGGGAGTTGTTGCTCCCCCTGCACCTCCCTTACCTACGCCACTGCCCACATACCAACATTTTTGTCCAGCAGGAATCTAACTATAGATTTACCCTTCCTTTCACAGAGACACTAAATTAAACCCACTTAAAACTTACCTTCTATCTATCATTTACCAATATAAATCCCTTAAAACTACTTTTGTTTTCCTGTCACAACGACAAGTTTCCTTCCCTAAAGAATATGAGTGAATTACTAATTGGTTTACAACAATCGAACAACCTCATGATCATTTACTGATAGCAGCTTTTAATTTCAGTTCCCAAGTTTTTAAAACTGACCTATGTTGGCTTGTGGCTGGTTGATTTATTTCTGATTGGTTGCAATTTTACTTCTTCTGAGACAGTAAATCCAGGTAATGACTTATAACCTGCTGCATGAGGAATTTCCTCATTGGGGTAGAATTATACAGGGGGGATAGAATTCTACTGGGATAGGACTTACTGCCCTAATGCTGATCCATTTCCTAAGTTGAGGATCATTCAATATGCAAAATGAGGATACCAGGACAAAAACAGAAGAAGATGCAAGGGACCTTTAAGGGCCAGGTCAGCCGTTCCACTGAAGACCTTGGCTAAGACTGCTGCAGAATCATATTCCTCCTCATTGAGACATCAAGGCCTTTATTCCTGTTTCTCAAAGTCTACCACCATTTTCCACTGTAACTTGGGTCCCATGTCTCACCACTCTCTGCATGTGGGCACGGATGTAATGGACAACATGGTTCCAGATGGAAAGGGCAAAGAGAAATCCTGGTCAGGGTGAGGAGCTTCACCCTTGAATTTTCAGGCAAGATCATGAAGGAGAAATCCTCCCACTTCTTAGAAGTGAATCAGAGGCAGTCATGAATGTTTCTATATTCTAAACTGTTGATAAATAGCTGGCTTTTATTTCATTATCAGACATTGTTTTGGATGCTTAACAAAGAGTGACATCTGCTCTATATGTTGAGCGCTATGAATAGGACTCATTATAAGATTATATATGGCTGAATAATAGAGCATTTTATTAATGAAAACACAAGAATATCGATGTTGCAGAGGCTCATCCTGAATTATTCATTGCCTGCATGACATTAATTACATCATAGTACTGTTAGAATGGCAAATGTTTGTGTCCTATGCAGGAGGACCTGTACAATATCCAGACTTGGGCTGACGTGACAAGTAGCATTCATGCCACGCAAGTCGCAGGCAATGACCATCTTCAACAAGAGAGAATTTAACTATCGATTTTAAACTCAATGGCTTAATCATTGCTGAATCCCCCACTGTCTACATCCTGGGGGTTAAAATTGAACTGAACTGACTGGACTATTTATATAAATATCGTGGCTAAAACAATAGACCAGAGGCTAGGAATATTGCAGTGACTTACTCACCTCGTTACTCCTCATAGCCTGTCCACTATCTATAAGACACAAGTCAGCAGTGTGATGGGATAATCTCCACTTTTTTGAATGAGTACAGCTCCAATAACAGTCAAGAAGCTTAACATCATCTGAGCTAAAGCATTAGCTTTCCACAAATATGCACTCCCTCTACCACCGATTAACAATGGCAGCAGCGTATATCAGCTACAAGATGCATTGCAGAACTTAACGACCTTCCAAACCACTACCTTCTGGAAGGCAGCAGATGTTTGGGAACATCACCACCTAGAAGTTCCCCTCCAAGCCACTCAGCATTCTGACTTGGGAATATATCGCTGTCCCTTCATTGTCACTGGGTCTAAATCCCTAGTAGCATTGTAAGGGCATCCATATCACAGGGACTGCAGCGATTCAAGAAAGCAGCTCACCAGCAGTTTCTCGAGGGCATTTAAGGGTGGACACTAAATGCTGGCCACGTCCCTTGAATGATTGAAAAAAACTTATTTCTGCTAAAATTTATCCATGAACAGAATGCTTCAAATTAAACTGTGAAGCAAGCAGATCCGAATAAAGGCCCTGATTTTACCAGCACGCTCCCCCAAAGTCAGAGTGGGCGCGGCTTGCAGAATGGCATTCTCCATTGGTCTCTGGCATGATTTTACGAGCCTCGGGCGGGCATGCCAGTAAAGTTCCGGCCAGATGATTGGATTTTCTCCCACTAGAGAATCCCAAGTCCACTGAACCCAATTTTTTTTAATTCAACAGTCGCTTGTCTCATGTTTCTAATATTTATCATTCTGTTGTGTGGCAAGAATCAATTTTCCATTCCACTCCTAACTATCTCAGTTAATGAGCTGACAATTGTACATATTAAAAATTTAACATTGGGCTGTTCTTTATTTTTATCTTCACTACTGATATTTGGTTTAAAATCAGCAAATTAGAAAAGACTAATTAAGTTTCCCCCACTCGCCAAGCTTCCGGTTGCTGTTGAGCCCAGAATACTCTACCCATTGACATTGCAAATGCCAATATTTGGTTTAAAATCAGCAAACTAGGAAGGAGAGGCAGGGAAAAATATGACCTTTCTGTTGACATTGTGCAATAAGTTTATGGACTATCTTTGCTGAAGTTTACACATATATAATTGTTAATATTTAACAAAAGTAGTGAATAGAAATTTAACTTGCTTCATGATCATTTATAAAATCCCAATATAGACTGAATTATCTTATCTGCAAACCAAATATTCTTTTACTGGCAACTTGACATTTGTAGGGGAGAGTAATGAGGCAAAAAATAATTTTCAGTTGGCCAACAATTTTTCAAATGAAAGTTCATTCTTCCCCTCTTTAATGTAACATTCTGAAGGCACACAGTAAACTTTCTGCAAGATTAGTGTGTCTCAACAGATAAATGATTCAGTAGCAAATTGGCCCTGTTTAACAAGTAACTATTCATCCAGTGTTGAGTGAGCTAATCCAGCACACATTTTTAAATAGCAAGACAATACGTTATGCAAAAATTGGCCTATTGATAAGGCTCTGCAGATTATTTATAGTTATCATGGCTGTACAGTGGTTAGCACTGCTGCCTCACAGCTCCAGGGACCTGGGTTTGATTCCAGCCTTGGGTGACCGTCTACGTGGAGTTTTCACATTCTCCCTGTGTCTGTGTGGGTTTCCTCTGGGTGTTCTGGTTTCCTCCCACAGTCTAAAGATATGCAGGCTAGGTGGATTAGTCATGCTAAATTGACCCATAGTCTCCCAAGATGTATCAGTTGGGGGATTAGTGGGGTAAATACATGGGGTTATGGAGTAGGGTCTGGGTCAGATGCTCGGTCGGAGAGTCGGTGCAGACTTGATGGGCTGAATGGCCTCCTTCTGCAGTTTAGAGAGTCAATGGTAGCCCTCAGTTCTAGGATCAATAATAGCTAGTCTTTGGAAGATCAGCAAGGCAAGTATTGCTCACATTTTGTTTAATTTTATAATGTTGCTGAATAATGAGTTTTGACAAGGCTTTACTGCAATTTTGGTGGAAGATCTTAAAGGGAGTGTTCCCATCAATATACTGGTTTGCAATGTGTTACAGCAACCAATGTTTATATACTGACATAGAAAATGTCTTAAGGCAATACAGCAGGGAAGAAAAAATTAAAGATTTTGATAAGCCGTTAAGCCAGGGAGGACGACAATGAGGAATGTCTGAAGTCAAAATCTTAAGACTCAAAAAATTGGTTTTGAAGTTTTTAAAGATACTAATTGAAAAGGAAAAGTGATCGGGTTTAGGATGGAAGTTTCAGAGAGTGGGCAGAATATTCTGGGCCCAACAGCAGCCGGAAGTTTGGCGAGAGGGTGGGAGCTTAATTAGTCCTTTCTAATTTGCTGATTTTAAATCAAATAGTGTCATTTGCAATGTTGGTCAGTAGTGAGGATAGAAATAAAGAACAGCCCAGTGTTAAATTTTTAATATGGATAATTGTCAGCTCAATGACTGAGGTATTTAGGAGTGAAATAGAAAATTGATTCTTGCTGCACAAGAGAATGATAAATAATAGAAACACAAGACAAGAGACTGTGGAATTACAAAACTGGGTTCAATAGACTTGGGACTATATAGCTTGTGAGGCCAAATATCAGTTTCCCGACAGTGGGATGAACTTTAGCAATTATGTTCTCAGGACTTTCAGGACAGATTAAAGGAGCATTGAATTTCCTGACTAACAATATCAGGAAGTCCTTTTGCATGCATTAGTGTGTCATGCATGCTCATTGAAAAGCCACTTCGCCAGAATTAAGTACCCACTCCAAATGAAGTTCACCGCCAGTGAGAAATTAGGATGCATACGTTGATGACTGCGTATGGCTGACATGCACCCAGCGAAACAGACTTTAATAGCTGCTGCATTATCATCTTTGGGGAGTTTTTGTAAAAGCCAGCCTATGCTTCAGACTGCACAGTGGCAGTGTAAGTTGTGTGACGGATGTCCTAAACAGGGAGGAAGGGTTAGCAGGGAAGAGTGGAACATTGGCTAGGCAGAAATCACACTCATATCCACGCCCACCTCTGCACAGAATCCAGGAGGCAGGATTTCAGCCAGTGAGACAAAAGTAGTTAAAGTCTCTATCAGTGGTGAAATGAAAGGAGGTGGGGATTTATAGAAGACCAGAGTCGGAGGACGCACAAAGTTTGAGAAACTTGCAGAACAGGGTGAATGAGGCTTTGGAAAGAGTTCAGGATAGGGATGAGAATTTTCAATTTAATGTGTTAGTTGTGGGAATTAGTGTAGAGCAGTGAGAACAGGAGAAATGATTAAGTGAAACAACGCTCAGTTTTGTTTTGAGGTTGGGAAGTGGGAGCCAAGGCTATTTCCAGGTCCCTAACCTGCCCGTGGTGTGTATGCAAGGCAGTGTGTGAGTGGGGAAGGTGGGGTACAGTCATTTGTTGTCTTTTTGGAAGGGTGTGGCTTTTAATTGGCAGGGAGACAGGAGATTTCCTGTCCAATTAAGGGTAATAGCCAGGCTATTGATGTTGAAAGACCAGTGGCGGTGTAGGGGTGGCAGGGAGGTCATTTTGCAGCTCACTGTTTGGCTGCACCCACATCCAAGCAGACAGGGGGGGTGGGGGGGTGGGGGGGTGGTGGTGCTGTAGGCCAGCATGTGGTACTGAGGTTAGGTGCCTCCCTCCAAGTAATTATGCAGCCCCCACTATGGCATTAAGGAAACTGTTGGCTTACTGGCAGATCCCAGTTGGGCTACATTAGCTATTCTCAACAAGGTTCTTAACAAGTCTAATTGGCTGCCTACTTGCTGGCCAATGCCAGAATTGGGATCAGGAAATTGGCATGCTGCCATGTGCTGGTATTTTATGGCCCCAGCTACCTCCATTCCCACCTTACTGCAGAGTAAAATCTTTTCCTTATTGCAGAATATCAGTGGTTGCATTTTGGACCAGTTGCAGTTCATGAGGGGTGAAGGATTGAATGTTGAGAAGGAGGGTATGATAGACATTGGTGAGAATTCTCCAGTCTTGCATGGCCTGCCAAGACTGCCAGCGAGAAAGGAGAATTTAGCGCTCATCCAAAACTCTATTTACTGCAGCAGGACCGGAGAATCCCAGCTATAGATGGGAGTCAGAGAATTCCAGCCATTAAATCTAAAGCTGAGAAAAATGTGAGTAGGATTTTACTGGCAGAGAGGTTGAGTTTGGAATGGAGGTGGCAGCGTTGTGGATATGAGAATATGCAGTCTTGGTTATGAATGGGATGAGGTATTTGAAGCTTAACTGAGGATTAAACAGAATGATTCAGCTGACAAAAAGGAGGAGAACGAAGTCAGTGTCAAGGGAATGGAATTTGTAGTGGTGTTTAAGAGCGATAGCTTCACTCTTCCTAGTGGTCATTTGGAGGAATTTCTTTCTCATCCATGACTTGATGTCAAATTGACAGTCAGATAACAAGAAGGTGGCCATGGGCCAGACAAGAATAATGGCGAGGAAGAGTTAGTAGCAACATACTTCTGAGGTTAATGCTGGATTGTAAATTGATTTTCTTTTAATCTTGGCTATAAGGTTTGTAAATCAATCTCCACTCTTGCCAGAGGTTTTTCAGCCAGCTTCTCTCGTTGATCTACATCAGCTCCCAGTTCAGCAACACCACAGATTTAAATTCATGCCCTTGTGTTCAGGGTCCTCCAAGGTCCTGCTCTTCCTTGTCTCTGCAACAACCTACAACCCTAAAACCTTCTGATCTGTTTACAGCTTGTGAGTTTGGCTTGCTGTGTACAGGCCTGACAGTTTAGAGGGAAGATTAACCTCAATCTCTCTCTCCCCATTCAAACCCCTTCTTAAAGCCTATCTCTTTGTTCAATATTTTGATCCTTTGGCCTAATATCGCCTCATGTGCCTCAGTGTCATATTTTGTCCAATAATATTCATGTGAAGTGCTTCGGGGGTGACTGTCACATTACAAAACTCCATTTAAAAATTTGGCTATTGCCATTCTTTGCCTCAGCCTTACTTTGAGCTAATTAAAGATTTGCTGTACTTGTGGAGTAGGCATTGATGGACAATATCACGGTTCACTAATGTTGTTTAGGGAAGGAAATCTGCCATCCCTGGTCTGGCCTACGCGTGACTCCAGAGCCACAGCAACGTGGTTGACTCTCAACTGCCCTCTGAAATGGCCTAGCAAGCCATTCAGTCCAAGGGCAACTAAGGTTGGGCAATAAATTCTGGCCAGCTTTGATGCCCATGTCCCGTGAGCGAACAAAAAAAACTGTGTTCTGAAGATACATGTGCAGTAAATAAAATATGGAGTTACCAATGTGAAATGTTACTGCAAATTTGGATGAATCCAGTAGAATAATGTAATTGTACATCAAAATGATTCAAGCTATTTGGGTGAGCTGGGAAGATAATAATATTTCAACATTTGTTTAAATAATTGCTAAGTGTGAATCCCAAATATAAGACTGCCTTATTGCAGCACTTGCAGTATTTCAGTATATAATTATTCAAAATTGAACACAGATACTCGAAGCCTGTAGCAAATTAGCTCAGGTTTCTGAGTTTAAATTATTCAGAATACCTTATAAAAGTAAAGCAGTTAATGAGTAACTCCAGACACTGGAGCACTTTACATTTCTATCTCTTCTCCCTTGTGTGTAAAGCAAGGCAAACTGGGACGCTGCCCTTCATTAATTATTGAAATGGATTAATTTCCTACAATATTCATCTTAAAACATTGATGAAAGAATTATATGCCTTTTATTACAGAACTTTAAGTGGAAAATGCACCATCCTACAGAGAACAAAATCTGCTGATCGGCACACATATTGTGGTTTGTTTTGTTTAAACATAATTGGTAACATGAAGATTTTAACCAGTATTTGCACAATTTACAATAATAGCAGAATCACTACTAATTTATGCCCCTAAATAGTTAGCAATTCAAATTTAATAAAACTACAGTGGTATGAAGCACAAGTTGCTATGATGGGTTGGGAATGACGGTGGATAGGTTATGGCAAGCAGTCAAGGCGTGCATGGGTGAACTACAACAATTGTTCTTTCCTTAAGATAAAAGCAAATTGCTGCGGATGCTGGAATCTGAAACGAAAACAAAAAATGCTGGAAAATCTCAGCGGGTCTGACAGCATCTGTGGAGAAAGAATAGAGCCAACGTTTTAAGTCTGGGTGACTTTTCTCCAGAGGTAAAAGAATTGTTCATTCTTGCCTGGCGCAAAAAAAATGGGAAAGATAGCCAAACCATTGCTCACAAGGGAAATTAGGGGTATTATGAAGAATGAAGAAGCATACAAATTGGCCAGAAAAATAAAACAGCAGACCTGAGGACTGGGAGTGGATTAGGATTCAGCAAAGCAAGACATCGGGATTGATTAAGAAAGGGAAAATGGATATGACAGTAAGCTTGCAGGAAACATAAAAACAGACTGTAAAAACTTCCGTAGGAATATGAAGAGAAAAAAATTGGTGAAGACAAATGTAGGTCCCTTACAGTCAGAAATAGGGGAATTATAATGGGGAATAAAGAAATGGCTGACCAACTAAATACATGATGTGGATATGCCGGCGTTGGACTGGGGTAAACACAGTAAAAAGTCTGACAACACCAGGTTTTAGTCCAACCGATTTATTTGATAGTAAACTCACTAGTTTTCGAGTGGATTCCCTCTTCTTCAGGTGAATGGAGAGTTCTGGCCCCCAACTAAATACATACTTTGGTTCTGTCTTCACAAGGGACGGAACAAATAACATACTGGAAATGTTGGGGAACACAGAGTTTAGTGAGAGGGAGGAACTGAAGGAGAGAAATGGTGTTGGGAAAATTAATGGAACTGAAGGTTGATAAATCCCCAGGGTCAGACACACAACATCTCAGAGTAATTAAAGAAGTGGCCTGGGAAATAATGGATCATTGGTGGTCATCTTTGAAGATTCTTCAGACTCTGGAACAGCTCCTACAGTTTGGAGGATAGCTAATGTTACCCCACTGTAGAAAAAGGGAGGTAAAGTAAGCAGGGAATTATAGACCAATCAGCCTGATGTTGGGTAGTGGGGAGAAACTAGCACCCATTATCAAAACTTTAATAGCAGAAAACTTGGAAAACATGGCAGGATTGGACAGAGTCAGCATGGATTTACAATAGGGAAATATGATCAACGCCTGCATTACCCTCTCTCTCTTCACCCTCGTCCTCCACTCCCCCACCCCACCCAATTTTGGACATGTACCTGATTATGTCACCAGTGAGGGGTGGCACAAATCAGCAGTCACTATCCCAACAGCGAGATTCACGGTTTCCAGATTTAGCTGAAACCTGAGCCTCTGCCGCCATTCCCACAGATGGGGTGCATGAGCTGAAGACCAGCCCCTCAATCTGTAACCTTTCTGATAATAATCTGTCTTCCTGATTATGCTAACCAAAGTGAATAACTTCACATTTCTCCACTTTATATTGCATCTGCCGTGCATTTGCCCACACACTCAACTTATCCAAATCATGCTGAAACATCTCTGCATTCTCCTGACAGCTCACCGACCCTGCTTTGTGTCCTCTGCAAATCTGGAGATAATACAATTAGTTTCCTCATCTAAATCATTAATATACATCGTGAATAGCTACGGTCTGAGAACTGATCCCTCCAGTATCCCACTTGTCACTGTCCGATACTTGGAAAAAGAATCATCTATTCTCATCGTTTCCTGTCTGCTGACCAGTTTTCAATCCATCTCAATACACAACCCCCAATCCATGTGCACACTAATTTACACACTAATCTCTAACGTGGAACTTTGTCACACACTTTCTGAAAGTCTAAATAAACCACATCCACTAGCTTCCCTTCACCAACTCTATTAGTTACCTCCTCAAATTATCCTGGAAAGATACATGTCAGTTTTTGGGCAGACCCCGACATTTTACCATTTTTTGGTAAGATTCCACTCTGAGAGAGGGGAATGTGCAAGGAGACCTGGATGTCCTTTTACACCAGTCGCTGAAAGTAAGTATGCAGGTGCAGCAGGCGGTGAAGAAGGTAAATGGTATGTTGGCTTCATGATGAGAGGATTCGAGTACAGGAGGGCGCTGATCACAGGTAGTGCGGGAGGGATGCCATCTTTGATTGCGGGAGGTAGGGGAGATTGCCATCTTTGACAGAAGGAGTGTGGGGAGCCCCTGAGATCTCCACGGTGGAATGGCGGGGGGGAGGGGGATGTTACTTTTCCTCTTATCAGAGTGCCCTTTAAAAACAGTGCCCTGATTTCAGTGCATCCATCTTTACTGGCGGTTTAGGCCCCACTCCTCAATGATGGCATGCAACTCGCTCCCTTGTTTTTTTTGACAATGGGCTGAAAGATCTGGAGAGAAACACACCAGTTTTCAGTCAGACCCTGACACTTTGCCGTTTTTTGACAAGATTTCATCCTGAGAGAGGGGATTGTGCCACAAGACCTGGGTGTTCTTTTACACCAGTTGCTGAAAGTAAGCGTGCAGGTGCAGCAAGTAGCCCAGAAGGTAAATGGTATGTTGGCCTTCATAGTGAGAGGATTAGAGTGCAGAAGCAGGAATGTCTTGCTGCAACTTTACAGGACCTTGCTGAGGTCACATTGGAATATTGTGTGCAGTTTTGATCTCTTTATCTGAGGAAGGATGTTATTGTTGTGGAGGGAGAGCAGTGAAGATTTACCAGACTGATTCCTGGGATGGCAGGACTGACATACGAGGGGATATTGAATTGGTTAGAATTAAATTTGCTGATATTTAGAAGAATCTCATAGGAAAATACAGAATTCCAACAGGAAGCATACAGTGATTGAGATCTTTAAAAAGTATCAGGATGAGCACTTGGCACGTTTAACATTCAAGGCTAAGGGCCAAGTGCTGGTAAATGGGATTAGGTGGGAGGTCAGGCGTTTCTCATGCATCAGTGCAGACTTGATAGGCCAAAGGGCCTCTTCTGCACTGTATGATTCTGTGATTTTATGACTAAACAAGGTAATGCAGGAAGAATGTTCCCGATGGTGGGGGAGTCCAGAACCAGGGGTCGCCGTCTGACGAAATGGGGTAAACCATTTAGGACTGAGATGAGGATAAATTTCTTTACTCAGAGTGGTGAGCCTGTGGAATTCTCAATCACAGAAAGCATTTGAGGCCAAAGCATGTTGTCAAGAAAGAGTTAGATATAGTTCACGGGGCTAAAGGCATCAAAGGATATTGTGGGGGAGGGGAGCAGAAAGAGGTTACTGAGTTGGATGATCACACTTTGTGTGAGGGGGACTAGCAGGGTAAATTCATGGGATTGCAGTGATAGGCCCTGGCTGAGATAGTTGCCAGTGCAGGCTTAATAGGCTGAATGGCCTTTTTCTGCACAATAGGGATTCTATGATTGAGTAAATTCAAGACAAAAGCTGAGAGAATTTCAGCGACTTTGGGAATCCAGGGTCATTAGATAATTTGGGAAGATGAAACTGAGATGGAAGATCAGCCATGATATTATTCAATCATGAATTCGATGATCAGCCATGATCAAAATGAATAGTGGAGGAGGCTCGAAGGGCTGAATGGCCAATTCCTGCTTCTAGTTTCTATGTTTCTATGAATCATCAACAGGCTCAGGTGGCCTTATCTTCCTTCTGTTCATTACTTTTTATGTTTGGACATTGTTGAGGCAGGGGAAGGAAACCAAAGCATATATAATTGTACCACTGCCTGTCTCTGCCCATTGTCACGCATCTTACTCACTGATCCAGGCCTACTTAGCTGGGAATGTCTGAGGACAAAAATGTTCACAGGCATCACTTCACCAGAGAGATCACACTGGCCCTGATTTCCCTAAAGACTTGTGCCGTTGTAATAACAACAAAGCATTTTTAATGTCATAAAACTCCCCAAGGTGCTTCCCAGGGCGTTGTAAAATGAGTAAAAAGTCTGACAACACACAGACACTAAAACCTGGTGTTGTCAGACTTTTTACTGTGTTTACGCCAGTCCAACGCCGGCATACCCACATCATGACGTTGTAAAATGACACATGACACTGGGCTACATAAGGGATATTAGGCCAGGTGACTAAAAGCTTGGTCAAAAAGCTAGATTTTAAGGAGTGTTTTAAAGGAGAAAAGCAAGGAGGAGAGCACACAGAGCAATTTCAGAGCTTAGGGTCTAAGCAACTGAAAACACAACTAAGGTGTGGGTACCCTTGATCAGTGAAGGAGGGAGGACATTTTGGAAGGTGTTTTACACCACTAATTATGCCACACCACTTTTTCCTGAGACATCTCTCTCCTTGTTTAGGATGCTCCCTCGAACTAATTCTTTAACCTAGGTCACATGGCTCACTCTCAAATTGTGTTTCATTCCATCACTGTGAAGGACTTTGGGGCTTTTTGCTACATTGAATGCGTCAGATAAATACAAATCATTGCTGTAATTACCAGGGCAAAACCTTCAAGTAAATCATTGGTGCTTGTGATCTTTGCACATTTAAGCCGGTTTTCACTCTTTTGACAAGACCCAATAGACCGTGGCCTATTGGCTTTGCAGTGTGGTGACTTTAAATGCATTCTCTGACTGCTGATTGGAACTTGTTAGCTTTAAGTACCTTTTTAAACAATGTTTCCTTTTAAGCATTGCTGCTGCTTCAAGGATAGGATTGTTTTGAAACAGCAGCAGAAATACTTTCACAAGAAAATAACTGGCCTAGAGGGAGCATCAAGACATATAAATAATATCAATCTCTAAAGTCAAGAAGTTGAATGTCTCTTGGATGTGCTGGCTGTGTCTGTGTGACAGTCATTTTATGCACTGGTTAATTCAACAAAGTTTGGTTTTGTAATAAGTCTTCGGAGGCAGAAGTCTCTTCACCAAAATCCCTTTATTTACAATTCCAACAGCAGTACACAGAGTGCTTTCGGCCAGCAGTCTGCCTTTGGGAGTGCCAGAGGAACTGACACTCCTGGTTAAATCCAAGGAAAAGACACCTTGATTGGCCCATCAATTGAGTCCTTAATCAGGGAGTTCATATTCCAATAGGCCAACCTCTATGGTCTGATTGAAGTCATTACAGGTTTGCGCCTACCCAGCAATAGAAAAGTTTTAGAATTAATTGGAACCTTTAGGTGAATCAGTCAAACATTTCCTTTCAACCATGAAGATGTTCTGGCAGATCCTTGTCACCATTTCTAATGCGAAACCCCTGTTACCATCCCCATCACGAAGGTGAAATATTTTTCATTGAGTGTAATTGTTTGATTGCTGGTTGTCTCCTGCTTTGACCAAGATCACAACAAACCACAAACAATTGTGAATGTTGCCCACTCCTATTGTGTCTTTTTTTGGCTGTCTCTGAGAGGTTCACTAGCCCTAGACATTCTTGCTAAGTAACATAAAAGTACTTGTGAGACATCCAAACTAACTGGTAGCTGACCCACTGAATGGAGGAAGTACTGTTCCATCTTGCTGTGCGTGCCACTTAGTTGCTATAATCTTGATGCCGAATTCTGACTTAGTTGGCTGGCTCCCCTTTCAACCAGCCCTACGGACCTCAGAATGCAATGGGATTTGTTTACCACAACTATCTGGCAAACACATCTACTGAGAAATATTCCAGCTGTATGTTTGGGAACCAATACCAGAGTAAGATGTAACATTTCTCACTGACATTGTCTCAGTTCCACAAGTTACATTCAAAAGGGAAAAAGTAAATCACGGGTAATTACATTCCCATTTCCTGCATGGGTTTACACGGTTTAGACCAAAGAAGAGCTAGGATGTACAACCTCACAGTTTAATGATAATGTCAAGGTTAAGAATTGAAATCAATCTTAAATCTCAGGACACGCATGGGATTCTCCTTACTATGGGTTGCACACAGATGTAGAAATGTTTAATCAGTTTCCCATCTCACCTCTAGATTAAAGTTTAGGCAAAGTTTTTCACAACCGCTGTCCTAGACATGCCTAGAACACACATCAGGGAAATGTATGCCCCATCCCACCCCCACTCCCAGTGGCCTGAGATCTGCTGTCGCTTAAATCAACAAATAGAAGGTCATGGGTATTGGCATGAATTCCAGGCTGTTGAAGTGAAAAGTCTCCCTTATATTTATATTTGTATCCCTTATAACTTATATTTGTACATCAGTTTATGTTGTAAAAATACCCAATGTAATAACGCTTAAGGTTTTTATCTCCAAATTAAAGTTATCACACAGGAAAGAGGTCATTGTTATTCAGACTAAGAGGGAAAATTTCTGTGTTTTTTGGTGAGAGTGCCTGGGATATTGCACTGAATTCTGTGCTATTTGAAAGCAACAATGAATTAGTCTTAAAGTTGTGCCTTATAGAATACCATTTCCCACCTGTTTTGTCACCGAAGCAGGAGGTTTACCAATATACTTGTGTGAACAAAAATGCTAGGTCATTGAAAAAATCTTCAATGATAATTACAAACTGAAAGATATATCAGAAAAAAAAATGAGCAAACATACTATGACCTCATTTTAACACCAATGTTATTTTGCGAATTTTGATCCCTTCTACTGATATGCATTAGTCTCATTCCTTAAAATATACACGTTTCATCAGTCATTTGGTTATTGTTTTTGATATTGTCAATGATTGTGGACACTTTCATGAGAAGTGACAGCTTTAACAGGCAGCTGTGAAATTTGCCAACATATCACATCAGCCCGGCTTGGTGGCACAGTGTTAGTACTGCTGCCTCACAACTCCAGGGACCCAGGTTTAATAACGGCCTTGGGTGACTGTGTTCATCTGGCAGTAAGGATACTTCAGTTGCAAGCAATAAAAGAACTAACTTCATAAAGTAAATCAAAGAGAAAGGTTTAATAAAGAAACTCCATTACACAACACTCAGGCCATGCTGTGGGCCACACAAGCTCCCATAATTCCCATCTACTTTCTATTTATTCCTGGTCAGCTGTTTACCAAATTATTTTTCCATTGGTTACATTGTCTACCTGGTCAGCTAACCCCCACAGCATGTTACCATTGGTTACATTAAAACAGTTTGCGCATTCTTCATGTGTCTGTGTGGGTTTCCTCGGGTCCTCCAGTTTCCTCCCACATTCCAAAGATGTGCGGGTTAGGTAGATTAGCCAAGCTAAATTGCTCCTTGATATCAGACGGATTAACATAGTAAATACATGCAGTTATGGAGATAGAGCCTGGGTGGGATTGTTGTCCGTGCAGGCTTGATGGACTGAATGACCCCCTCCTGCACTGTAGGGATTCTATGTTTAGTTTTAAAGTTTATTTATTAGTGTCACAAGTAAGCTCACATTAACACTGCATTGAAGTTACTGTGAAATTCCCCTAGTCGCCACACTCCAGCACCTGTTGGGGTCAGTGCACCTAACGAGCATTACTGTGGGAGGAAACCGGAGCACCCGGAGGAAACCCACACAGACACAGGGAGAATGTGCAGACTCTGCACAGACAGTGACCCAAGATTGGAATTGAACTGGTGCTGTGAGGCAGCAGTGCTAACCACTGCGTCACTGTGCCACCCAAGTAAATCAGTCATCAGTATTGGCAAAGAAAGGCAAGATTCTGCTGAGATTTGAACTCAGATTGCTGGATTCAGAGTCCAGAGTGCTCACCGTTACATCACAGAACCCAGAACGCTGATCTATGACTGAAAAGGAATATTGATTTTGTGATAGCACTAGACCAAATTGCTGCAGAACAGCAGGACAGAATTATTTGTGGAACAGTCTGTGTAAGCTTGAATTCTGATCGGATTTTTTTTACATTCTAAGCTGATCTACCAACTGAAATATAATGGGAGATTTTCCACTTCAAAAATGTTGGGATCAGCCTGGAATTCACGTCAGTACCCAAAAAATATATGACTGATCAGAGGCTGGGGAGTGCTCACTTCACTGCAAGAAAGTGCATGGTCTGTATCATACTTGTGATTACAAAGGTTAATCTACAGTTACCAGTACTGGGATATGATAGTTACTTGGAAAGTATAGTCAAAATCTGAGGATGATAACTGCAATATGTTCCCTGTGTTTTATTGTACTCTAACTTATTTTTGTAACGCTGTGTACGAGTAAGGTGGTCCAATAGTTAAGGGCTGTATTTTGTCACATGTATAAGCATTTTGAAGAAGTTTCTCCTTTAAAATGAATGTACCACAGAAAAGATTAGCTTCCTGCAGTCAGTATTTTCATTACTTTCTGTACACAGAAAAGCACCAGAAATAACAAGACGATGAATAAGCAGTTAATCTATTTTGTCTTGGTGTTGACGGTAGTTAGCTGGGCAGCTTACTTTGTTCTTTTGATAGAACTGTGTCTCTCTGCACACATGCTGACTCACCTGCTGGGTATTTTCAGAATGTTCTGTTTTTATGCCGTAGTTCCAGCGTCCACAGTATTTTGAGTTTATAACAGCGATGAAGGATTCAGTGATATTGGCTTAAACCAGGCTTGTTCAACCCATGGCCCACGGTTCCATTCAGGCCCTTCTATGTGGTCAACCATTGAAATTGCCTGTAAGATGGGTCAGTGAGGTTGAAGATTTCTGCAGGGGACTGCTGCTGCAATCACAGGCTGTTTCTCTCCCACTTTTGCTGCTGATAGGCTTATTAGTAAACATGGGAGAGCAACTGGCTGTGATTGGAGGAGTAGTGAGCATCGAGATATGCGATTTGGGTTATGGTTGAACATAGAACTTAAAGTTTATTTATTAGTGTCACAAGTAGGCTTACATTAACACTGCAATGAATTCACTGTGAAAATCCCACACTCCTGCACCAGTTTGGGTACAATGAGGGAGAATTTAGCAGGCCAATGCACCCTAACCACCACACCTTTTGGACTGTGGGAGGAAACTGGAGCACTCAGAAGAAACCCACGCAGACGGGGAAAACGTGCAGGCTCCACCCAAACAGTGGCCTAAGCCGGGAATCAAACCTGGGTCCCTGGCGCTGTCAGGTACAGTGCTAACCGCTGTGCCACCATGCCATATTTGTAATATATGTAGAATCATGGAACTGTTATAGCAGAGCAGGAGGCCACTCTGCCCATTGTGTCTGTTAGATTCAAAAACTCGCCATCATCTCATGGTCTGGTACAAGCTAATGAGTTTATTAGAAGTTCCTCCTTTGTCTTACATGACATTACCAGTCTCCCTTTTCTGTTCTCTCTTACACAGTCATTATTATACATTACTCCACAGAACGCCCATTTACATTCATTGGTTAATTAAACACATTTGTAGAGGTGGCTGACAATTATTAGCTCTGACTTCTGATCATGCACTGTCCACGAGTCAGTGGTCTCTGCCAAGGTTAGCTGATCACACACTGTAAGTATACACAGCACATCTCAGCATGTTATAACATCGTAACATACCCCAGCACAAGTAAAACCTGAACCCTCAGCATGATTTTTCCGGTGATAAAATATTAGTACAAATACATTGTGGAAAATATTACAAATATGATTAAAAAAATAGAATTGCTGGCTTCCCACATATCCATGCTGGCTATATATAAGAGCCATTCAATTAGTCCTACTCCCTGATCTTTCCCAGGAGGTGTAGAATTTTGCTTTTCAGATATTTATCCAATACCTATTGAAGGCCTGGATTGAATTAGCCTCCACCATACTTCCAGGCAGTGCATACCTTATCACTTGCTGCATTAAGAGGTTTTTCCTCTTAATGTCACATCTGGTTCTTTCCCATATACCTGAAATTTAGTGTCCTCTGGTTCTCAGTCTTTCCACCATCATTGGGTATAGATTCTCCTATCCATTTTGTCCAATTCCCTTACAATTTTGAATGGCCCCATCAAATCTCCTCTCAAACTTCCTCTAGGGAGCTCCCACTTCATATTTTGCTGCAGTCCAAAAGGAAACAGGTGGGGTGTAGTGTAGTCGTATCACTGGACTAGTAATTCAGAAACCCAGGATAATGTCTGAAGACCTAGGTTTGAATCCCACCATGGCAGATGGTGAAATTTGATTTCAATAAAAAATCTGGAACTAAAAGTCTAATGATGACCACAAAACCATTGTCAATTGTCATAAAACCCTATCTGGTTCAATAATATCCTTTATGGAAGGAAATCTGCCATCCTAACCTGATCTGGCCTAAATGTGAGTCTGGGGGCACAGCAATGCAGTTAACTTTTAAATGCCCTCTGAAATGGCTAAGCTCAAGGGCAATTCGGAATCAGCAACAAATGATGGTCCAGCTAGTGATGCCCACATCCCATGAATGAACAAAAAAGAATGACTATTTTCTGACATTGAACCAGCTTTCTATCCATGCTGGCACTGTTGTGCAACAGTTAAAAATAAGCTGATAAACATTTTTTTGCCTCATTCCACTGCACAACCTACATTTTTGGTTCTGGCTGCTTTGGTGTACTGTAGTCCCACCCTAAATGTCCCTGTTTTTGGCTTATGAGATATGATCATCCTACATCCCACCAAAGAAAAATCTGATTCCTAATGTCCTTGCGAAGGAAATCTGCCATCCACACCTGATCTGACCTACATGTGACTCCAGAGCTGCATCAATGTGATTGACTCTCAGCTGCCCTCTAAAATGGTCCAGCAAACCACTCAGTTTCAAGGGCAACTAGGGAAGATACAAAAGTCTAAGATTATGTTCAAAATGACTCAAGAACAGTTTCTTCCCTGCTACTATCAGAATTTTGAATGGACCTACTTTATATTAAGTTCATCTTTCTCTAGTTATGACTGTAACACAACATTCTGCACCCACTCCTTTTCTTCTCCCCTATGTACTCTGTGAATGGCATACTTTGTATAACGTAAGAAACAATACTTTTCACTGTATACCAATACACGCAATAACAATAAATTGAAATACTGGCCCAGTCAACAATACCCATGTGCCACAAATGAATAAAAAAAAGTTCTGACAAATGTCAAAACTATCCTCATTTCTAAAGTTTGTATATTAGTGTTACAAGTAGACTTGCATTAACACTGCAATGAAGTTACTGTGAAAATCCCCTATTCACCACAGTCCAGCACCTATTCGGGTACACTGAGGGAAAACTTAGCACAGCCAATCCACCTGACTAGCTCATTTTTTGGACTGTGGGAGGAAACCGGAGCACCCAAAAGAAACCCACGCAGACACGGGGAGAACATGCTGACTCCACACAGACAGTGATCCAAGCTGGGAAACTACTGTCTGCCCCTCTACCACGGCTATATTTGCGGCCAGGTGTCCCTGGAGAGGGAGCATGCAGTGTCCACAGGCGCAGTTGACGTCTTCCGTGCCCGCTGGGCACCGCAGGGGCTGGGGTGCATTATAGACCCCAACAATCACATTTTGATTTGACATGTCTTAAGTTTCCTTTGTAATTTTTGTTTTTGTTCCGGCCATTCCCCCTCCTTTTGGGGAGCCGCCCCCTTTTTCTTTGTCCTAATGTTATTTTCAGTCTGTTTACTGGGTTTGACCGAAAAATACCCAGCCCCCCAACAATCGCATTTTGATTTAATGTTTTAAGTTTCCTTTTGGCTTAGGTTTTGTTCGGGCCGTCCCCCTTCCTTTTTGGGGGGCTGCCCCTTTTAGTTTGTCCTAAGTTAATTTAAGTTCGTTTATTTGATTGGCATGCAGAAGAGCACTTGTTTGGTGACTTAAAAGTGCTCCGAGCCGGGAAACTTCACACAGCAATTCGAGGCCGGAATTGAACCCGGGTCCCTATCATTGTGAGGCAGCAGTGCTATCCCCTGTGCCACCACATCTGGATGTTTATTTTTAATGGTACATTTGATATTGCAGTGTGTCTCCGTGACTCGCCTCCAGGTAGCCACCTCTAACCTGCCCACCTGTCCAGCTGCCTCTAGCCCACCTGCGGCACCCCCTGGCGGTAAGCTCAGGTGCGTCACAGAGCCGGGGCTGTGATTGGCGGCAGCTGGTCAGGGGGAGGCCGGCGATTGGCTGGAGATGTCCGTCACGTGTGTCGGGGAGGCGGGGCCGCCTATAAGTGGCCGGGAGCAGCTGCGTGCGCTCTCTGAGCGGCTGCTGAAAGGCACGTGTAGGAGGGACTTGTTCTTGAAGCTCGCTCTAACTTCGCTATGATCTCTATATTGGTGGAGCTCTTTTAATCAGACCGATGAACTGCACCAGGTAAACTGTGCTGTTTGCAGCCTGGCAGACTCCCCCTTCACTCCTCACAGAGAGAGAGCTAGGTGCTCCCACCCTGCCTTATTCCCTAGCCCTCTCTGTGTTAACTCCCTCTTTGTAACTTTAAACACCGCAGAGCTGCTCAGCCAGCTCTGGGAGGCTGTGTGTCTAAGCACTGCTCTTTCCAACCTGCTCGCTTTCTTTCCTTTATATTGGGGCGAAATCTCCTTCTAAAGCCGCTTGTCTTGCAAGCGTTGTCGGAAAAGGCACCATCGCTTCCGACTGCGAGATTTCCATTCTGGTTCCTCCACCCAAAATTTAAGTCTTCCCTTCGAGAGCTCACAAAACGTACAGAATCCACCCAAACCGCCCTCCTTTTTCATCTAATTCGTAAAGCTGATCACTTTATGTTCTGCTTTTACAAACTGTTCTCTTTGGAAATTTGAGCCAAATACTGCACGGGTGAAAATGGTTTTACAATAGCCAGTTAACATTTATGTTTAATTTTACTTTTAGTTTTTAATGTGGGGTTGGTGTCCTGAGTCCCTCGTAATAAAGAAAAATGTAAACACTTCTGTCCGCTGGAAGCTAATGCTGGCAACCTGAAACTAAAGACAGGAAATGCTGAATAAATTCACCAAGCCTGGCAACGTTTGTGGAGAGAGAGAGAAGAAAAAGGATTCAGGTTTTGGATCTAAATTACTTCTTCAGAATTGTCTTGTCACTTAAATCCAAACCATGAATTCTCTCTCCACATGTGCTGCCAGACTTGTTGAGTTTATCTTGCATTTTCAGGTTTTGTTTGTTTTTTTTACTCTTCTTGCCAGTTAACTTCCCTTGAAGCATGTTCCAGATGTTGAGGGACTTGGATGTCTTTTTTCCCCCTGATTAGATAAGCAATACGTGATCATGTTGAACTTGGTGTTTCAGGGTCTACCATATCTTGGATACCAGATCGTTACCAGCTGCATCTATTATGCCAGTTGATATAGCCATGAGACTCTGTTTGGCTCATTCTCCACCTATGAGGAATTTCCTTGGCCCATACGACCCTTACAGAGGGCTGACCATCACCAACAAACTAAAGCCCCTGCGGCCCTGCATCATCCTGAAAGGTGGGACTGACTCCTGCGGTGAAGATTGGGCTCAGTCCAAAGGCAAAAGAAAGAAGACAGTGGCTTTCGCTGACGACAAAGGTCTCTCTCTCACTGCGGTCCATTTTTTCTCTGAATGTGAAGACTCACTTGCTGAACTACAGTTTGACCTGACTGATCTTGACAACACCACATGTGGACTGAAAGCAAATGACAGAAAACCCTTGATCCTTGACTTCACTCCTCCATCTGCAGACTACCAGGAATTCCGAAATCGCCTGAAGAAGAATTTTGTCTGTCTGGAGAATTGCACTGTGCATGAGAAATTCATCGCGGGCACGGTCGCAGTGAGGAATCTAAGTTACCACAAAGTAGTTCAAATCCGGATAACATTCGACACTTGGAAGAGTTATAAGGATGTGGACTGTACATTTCTAAACAATATTTATGGTTGTTCTGAAACAGACACATTTTCTTTTGCTATTGACCTGCCATCATCTGTACCGCCGCAGGAGAGAATAGAATTCTGCGTCTCCTTTAAGTGTGGAGACCAAACCTATTGGGACAACAATGAGGGGAAGAATTATGGCATTGTTCTTGCTGACTGGAAACCTGATGGGATTCAGGCTTCAATCACCCTCAAGGATGAGGTGACCAAGGTCCCTACGAAGATGCAGATGATTGAATATGACCAGTATGGAAGTCCCAGATCATCTTGTGGGCTGTTTCCTGAATGGCAGAGCTGGGGCAAGATCGAGACGGCTCTGCCGTATTGGTGACAGATGTTAGTGTTGCTGTATTGTTTGATGGAGAGTTGCCTCAATTTCCATATTAAACTTATGAAAACCATGTAGTGACTCTGCAAAGTCCCCTGCTTACTGAATAATCATTAACTTTGCAGTTTGTTTTCCCCCACCTTAAAAGCTCCCCTTGGCAACCATTCTCAAAATAGATTAGTGGTGCTTCTGTATAACACCAGTTACTAACATGGATAATTAGTGTGCAAAAGATGAAAATTTACATTGGGTCCCTGGTGAGAATACTACATTCTGGAATTGTGGTATTTTGTGCCATGCTTGCTATATTTTTGATTTTTTTGAAACTGAGTGCAAAGAATTGCATAGGATAAACTAGAACACTTAATGCACTGTGAATGAAAATGGACTGTAAACCTTTATCTGACTTCCAGTCCATTTTAGTGAGGTAGGCAACTTACAAGCACTATCTCAGTGATCATATATATGCTGTGATTAGCCATGGGTACGTGAAATCCATTGCACATTGTATAGTAGATGAGTGCCTTTTGTCGACTGAATGACATCCTTGGATGCTAAAATGCAGGTTACCAAATCAACTTTGATGCAGCAACAAGAAGCTTGGTTCAAGTAACTATTCATTTTGGCTGAGTTTATAAGTGAGCTATAAATCCACCAGAGTTGTCTTTGGAGCTAAACTGATGGGTCCTCGGAATGCACTTGGTATTTATGTTTTGGAAATGTTCATTTTGGTTTTTTCCTTGAAATGTTTTACTAGTTAAACCTAAAGGTTTTTCTGCCTTTATGAACTTTTTAGCTCACCTCAATCTATTTTTGTAATTGGAGGCATGGAGAAACCTGACAATCAGAAGGCCTATTGCTAAATAACTAGGTTCTTGTAGTAAAGCTTTTAAACAGCCAACATAATCTTTTGCACTGCTTTTTTTGAATGTGACTAAGGCACTGTATTTTTTCTAATTTTATGTACATAGATAGCTGAGGTACTCTGGAAGTGATCCTTCATATTGAAGGCTAGAAAATTAACTTGTGTTTGGGTACAAATGGGTTCATAACTAGGAAATAAATTTCTGGAGACTGCAAAGTTTGATTGGAAGGAACTGGTTGGATCCTTTTTACCCTTGTGGTATTTTGTATGTGCAGGAAGCATTATTTTACAGCTGGAAGTAGTAGATTTGAATTTTGCTACTGTCTAAATTTGGTTTCTTGATCTGCAATGAAACGCAATCGCAACAGAATTCATGCAGAAAGGCAATTTGGTTCATATTGGTTCATCCATCTAGGAAAAAACTTGCTATTCCTTCCTCATCCATATGCAACACAGTGGCAACTGTATCGCAAATACCAGTGGTCCACTGTTCTATCCACAAGTGTACTCCAATAGATGTCTTTTCATGAACTGAGTCTCAGTTTTCCATTTTGTCCACGGCATGTGCCCCGTCTTTGTTTTATAATTAATCTTGTAACAACTTTTATTGTTTCATTCTGTTTAGTCAGGTTTCCTCTTGGCACTCCTCTTTAGAATCCTAGCTTCACCAGTCTGTCATGAACCAGTCTGCAGACAGTCTTGATTGTTCCTTATACTGTCTCAGGGCTATGAAAGTTTCCCTCTCTGCTGATACGCTAATTAAAGTTTTCATTCTGTTTGGGTGTTGTGCCTTCCCCTACATAGTCAGTGATATGTAATTGACATTTGTTTTTACACCAGTTTGGCCAAAATGTCTATCTCTCCAAGTGCTTGAAGTGTGCTGGGGAAGAGGGCTTTTCATATTATCATGGCTATGCATCCAATTCAAATTCTCAAACTGCATTAGTGGGATTTGTATGCGCACTACATTGTTATTATCTTGGTGGTAGACACATAACATTACTTTGTTGCCCCAAGGTAGAGAGGATACCATTTGGCCTATCTGATGCACTTGGTAAAGATAAGATTACTGAGGAAATGGAAGGATGTTCATAAACACTTTACATGTTGATGTAAAAAGCACTTTCATGCCACAGACTTTTTTTATTGGTTGGATGACCCTGAACTGATCTTCAAAGTAACCTATTAAGGCAGTAGATGCCAACCATACCCACATCCCAAAACTGAATATAATTAACCCCATACTGGAGTTCATGCTTCTCTGCCTTCCTATCTTTGTCCTCTGACTTCCCTTTTTGAGCAGCAGATTTCCTGGAATAGGTTGAGTGTCTGTATCCTTGCCCCAATCACCTCTGACAACCTTGACTACCTCTTCCTCTCCATTTGAATGCCCTTGCTGGACCTGACGCTTGTTTGTGAAGGTAACATCTGACATTATTACCAATCTTCTCCTACTGTGACCATCTCTCTGTCCAACTTGTTGGTGACACTTACATTTGATTGTGTTGGTAACATTTGGCTTTCCCTCTGAATCCATTTTTGTTTGGTGTACAGTCATTTCCTTTTATATGCCACTAAATTGCTGTATTTCCTGTTAGACTACAGTCCTATTCTTCAGTGCTGAGTGATGAACCAATATTACAACAAATTTGCTCTTCTACCTGAGTTGAGTACCAAAAAAACTACATTTTCCCTTGCTGTCTGCTTTAGCATTACTCTACCTTCGAGCTCTTTGCAGTTTTTAATCTAGATTAAACTCCAAATGTCAATTGAGTAATGTGATTGTGATGTTGTTTGAAATGTGAGTGTGAACTTTGTTCTGAATGTGTGCTTTAGATTTAAAGAACAGGCATCGAAGGAAAATGTGAAGAGTGTCAAGATTGGTTAACACAGGCTCAATAATCACTGAAATATTTTTGTACTTAAGATTTGTTGGTGTAAGAGTCAGATTCTTTAAGGGAGATAAAGTCTAAGGGGAGTACCTTTTACTTCTCCAATCAGGAGAAGTATTGAGAATTATAACAAAGTAAAATCATCCACATTCTTCCTGCCCCTCCGAATGTTTAAGTGACTTCAGAATCGACAGAAGGGATAACTTAACCTTCTGTGGTTTCCATGGTAATTAATTTGCTAGGTTCTCCTGGGGCTAATTCCATTCTATAAAAGAAATGCTTTGAGTAATAATTCTCTCCAGACGTTCCCTTTTTAGGAAATTGTATAAATGAAAATAAATGCTTTATATTGTAAAACCTCTCGTCGTTGCAATTTGTTTGGTATGGGCTAAAATGTGAGCGTGGTAGCATTGCATGACACCTTGGATTTGGACGATGAACATCAGTTCTAAAATGCAGTCACAGCTGATTAAATTGTTTTTATATTTTCGGAACATGTGGAACTCACCAACTAAGTGATCACTTAGATTAGACAAAAAGATTGGTCAAAATAAACTTATTTCCCCATTCTAAGAGCTGTTGACCCATTTTGAAGTATTGTTCACTTCTGCAAAATCATCCTAAATAGCTGCTTTTGGACATAGAGGATAAGGTGCAGAACTATTTGGCTAAACAAATTTGCCTACTTAATGTTTTAATTTAGTTGAAGTACTTGTGCTGCTACCTATTTGCAAAAATTGACAATTTTGTGCAATATACTTCAGTTATTTCTACATAATTACTATCACAGTAAAATTGGTTTCATCTAATGTGTTATGTCTACTATGCATGATCAGCACCTCTTGTTTGTACTGACTGAAACATCTAGTAATGCTGAAAGCTGTATTTCACTTTTGGGTTCAATGTTAGATGGAACAGTACACTGTCTAACCACACTTTAAAATGCACAATAAGTCTTCAAACTCCTATATAGAAACTTAACATTCTGGGAAGGATGGTTGCTCAATCCTTTTTTTAAAAAAAATTGACCAGAACCTGGGAATGTTGGCAAAATATTTTCCCTACAGTAGATTGATTCAGAACTGGACAGTATAATTTAAGGCCCTGCTTGTTTGAATAGCACTTGGCTGTACTGTCTACAAGGAAGAGTTTTTAATGTCTTTTTCTGACAACACCTCACATCTGTGAGGTAAGTCAATGAGAATAAATCAAAGATTTGCTGCACTAGCTACACTCTGAAAGGGTTGGCTTTCTGATATGTAACAGATTCATCTGTCTGCAGAAATAATTTATTTAAGTAGTGTGCAACTTCCTCAGATCAGCACACGTGGTATAACTGCACCTTTTGGAAGTTTATCAATCCTTTTTACTTATTTTCCTTGAAGTGAACGTGCCTTTGTTCCAAGCCAATGACGACAGTTGGCAACCTGCCATCGTTTTAAAGGAATTTATCCTGTCAGATGGGAAATCCTTGAATGTTAATATCCAATAAGTTTGTTTTTGTTATTGCAAATTTGCACATTATGTTTGTCCTCCAGATAACTGTTAGCTTCACATGATAAGCAATGCGGATCTTTTGTTTCAGATTGTGTACTCACATACCAGAAGTGCTCTTTCAAAACTATTGAAAACATGCTTTCATAATATTTTGTATCTGAACTTCACTATTTATGGGCAACTCTTTCCTAACAGTTTGTGCAGCTGTGGCATTGGGTGAATTTGTGCTCTACCAGTTGTAGAGACAAGATTTGAGGCTCATCTTCCCTCTGTGCACCCCCCCCCCCACCCCAAATTCTATTTTAAAGGGGAGAGACTGGACAACTGGCAGCTGAGATTAGAAAGCTGGAGGGTAAGTAAACTGGGAGGAACATTTCCTTTCTTTAACACAAAATAATGTTTGTCCTTTGGGGTGCATGGCCAAGTCACTTACTGAGCAGCCAAGCAAACAAAAAATAAGGCTCTGCCACTAACAAGTTGACCCCTTTTTGAGCCTTCAGGCTGCTTCATGACTGGAGGGAATATTACTTATGATTTAATTAGATATTCAAACATTAAACTGTTCTGTGCTCAATATTGGGCCTATATGATTCTAAAAGCTACCAGTTCTTGGGTGTTTCTTTGGACCTTCTACATGAATCCATATTCTGCATTTGTGATTGGAGTTGCATTTTAAATCAATGAAAATTTTAATTATTTCCCTAGTGTGTATAATCTCCTACTTTTCCAAACTTGCATAATCTACTAACTTTATAGGCAGAATGTTTACTTTGTGGACCTGCTGTCAGCAAGATGGGGGAGGGGCAGCATGGATTGGGTATCCATGTGGATGATGATTGGGAGTGGTGACTTTAACATGGTTATGTTATTAACATTGCACTTTCACATTTCTAGACCAGAGTACAGGTGTGGTGATGAGCTGCACCTATCAACTTCTGAAAGTTCCCAGAATAGATCAGACCAGTTGCAATGTAGATTTTGAGGGGAGCCAGAACAAATATGGCTATGCAATGTGAAGTCTGTGCTAAACCCCTTCCCTTTCCTCCTACCCCAAGATTCTTGTTGATGTATCTCCAGAAATGAAGCCACAGACTAGGGGCACCTGAAAACTAATTGTTTCGTGTGGACAACTTCTCAAACAAAACTGGCTCAAAGTAATTGAAGTGAATAGTGGCAGGGGTATGGGTGGATGCCATGGGGCCAGGGGGCATTGATGGGTGCATTGCAATCAATGACAAGAGGTTCACATCTATATTTTGGTAGGGAAGGTGACTGTCCTGTCTCATTCAATTGCCATTCCCTACTCTGCCCACCACACAAACTTCTGCATTCTCCTGCACAGCTTTTCTCACTACAATACCTAGTAGCCCCACCTACACTCCTCTCCCTGGCATTCCCCACAGCCCATCTGAACGGCCAACACTGACACTCTCTCTCCTTGTCATCTAATCCATGCTTCCCATGCCCCATAAATGTCATTGTCCTCTCACAATCCAATCCTGACATTCCTAACTCTTTGCTTTCCTTACAGAAGAGTTCAGCAGGATGGTGCAGGGCATAGTCATTGACAATAGAAAGATGAGGGTTTCCCAGATATCAAATTCCATCACCAGATATCTCACAGCCACATGACATGTAATGCTCACATTGTGCCATGTGACAACAATTCAATGATGACTTTGAATGTTCCCACATCAATTCTAATTCATGTCTTTCATTTCGCGTAGGTCCCCTAAATAAGGAGCAAGGGGCTATTTGGAGGTAGTTGTCCACTGAGGAAGCATTGTCACTTGACTCATCAGCATCTTCTACCAGCACAAATCTCAAACCTTTGTAAGGCCTTTTAGGCTGTTAGCTAGGTTGTCACTTGAAGAGCCATACATCAAAAATGTTGGACAGGTACAGCAGTGAAGTGTCCCTGTTGGAGGATACAGGATAATTTGAGCTCAATGCAGATACTTAAACTCTGGGATGGATTGGGGGTCAGGAAAGGGGTGGGGGGTGGAGATTAGCTGTGGAAAATGTGGATTTCCAGCTGCAGTGTGCCAGATTGGATATAGCATGGGTACCATGATATCTTTGGCCTTGTTGCTGATATCCACCTGCTTGGAAAGAGTTGTCATCAGCATGGACAAGCAGACATAGCAGGCAATCAAGAGCATACTTGTGCCTTCACATGCACCCTGCCATTTGAAATTGGACAGAGGAATCCCCTCCCTGACTGTTCAAAGCCTCAGTGTAGAGCACCCAAAGTTCTTGCTAGCTGAAAGGCATGGGTAGATCATGTCAGGGAACGTGCATGTGGGAGCTCTGCATGAGGCATTTCCACTTTTTTAATTTGTTCTCTGCTTCCCTTTTTTATTGGTCATCAAGTCTGCCCTTTTTATATAGGCCCAAAATAGAATGCAGCCCAGCTGTATTTCCCTTCCCACCCCCCACACAAAACCCCACTGGCTTCATCAATCATACAGTGAATGGCATCAGTCACCTGCGATACACTTGTGTAGAGCAGATTGTTAAATTCTGCAGATGTCATGAGCAAGTCTGTAGAAGGAGTTGGAAACTAAGAGCCATGGTGACCTTGGCAGACGTTGCATGCTTACCTGATCCACTTATGAGGGGGTTTTGTTCCAGCAGGTTGTAGATGTCAATGACCTGTCATGAAAGTCGACCTCCTGAGACAATATTTTGTTTGGTCACATTGCTATCATCTGCCAATAATCCTGTGCTGAAGATAATGCTTCAATCTGGAGCTGTACATTAATACATGTGTCAAACATCAAAAAAAAAACCTGTGTTCACCCTGTCTTCCCTGAGGAGAAACCAGTTGCCTCTACTACTAGCACTTTTATTGTTGTTGACGTTGCTCCTTCGAAGTCCAAGCTAAAACTGCATGAACTGTTCATATGCTACAGTGAAGGCTGACAAGTGAGAGAAGTCCAAGATAGCTAAAGTGACCTCCCAGCAGATACATTTTCTCAAACAGATCCTGTGAGAAAAATTGTTCACACGGGGAACCAGCATTCCTGTTTTTAGTACTGAGGCTAAGCAGAGAGCGAGATATCCATGGCTGACAAGTGGTCAAGTACAGAATAAAAACAAAAGAAAAAGCATGTAAAGTGGCAAGGATTAGTAAGAAACCAGAGGATTGGGAACCCTTTAAAAGCGAGCAGAGTACAACTAAAAAAGCAATAAGTGAGGAAGAAGATGAAATGAGTGTAAGCTAGCTATTGATATAAAAAGATGGGAAGAATTTTTTTAAATATTTAACAAGTAAGAGGCAAAAATAGCCATTGGACCACTGGAAAATGAAGCTGGAGAATTAATAAGAAACGAAGCAATGGCAGAGGAACTGAATAGTTAGTTTGCATCAGTTTTCATGGTGGAAGACACCAGTGGCATGCCAGAACTCCAGGAGAGTCAGGAGGCACAGATGAGTGTACTGGCCATTGCTAAGGAGAAGGTTCTGGGGAAACTGAAAGGACTGAAGGTGGATAAATCACCTGGACCAGATGGACTACACCCCAGGGTTCTAAAAGAGATAGCTGAGGAAATTGTAGAGACATTGATGGTGATCTGTCAGGAATCACTGGAAGCAGGGAGGATACCAGAGGACTGGAAATTAATTAATGTAACACCACTGTTTAAGAAGGGAGGGAGGCAGCAGATGGGAAATTATAGGCCAGTTAGCCTGAGTTTGATCATTGGCAAGATTTTAGAGTCCATTATTTCAGATGAGATCGCAGAGTACTTGGAAGTGCATGATAAAATAGGACTGCCTCAGCACAGCTTTGTGCATGGGAGGTCATGTCTGACAAATCTGTTAGAGTTCTTTGAGGAGGTAACAAGGAAGTTAGATAAAGGAGAACCAGTATTTAATAAAGGCTAGAAGGCCTTTGACAAGGTGCTGCATAGGAGACTGTTAAATAAGTGCCCATAGTGTTTAGGGTAAGATCCTGGCATGAATAAAGGATTAGCTGACTAGCAGAAGGTAGAGTGGGGATAAAGGGGTCTTTTTCAGGATGGCAGCTGGTGACTAGTGGTGTGCCTTGGGTCAGTGCTGGGATCACAACTTTTCATAATATATGTTAAAGATTTGGAGGAAGGTACCAAAGACACTTGCTAAGTTTGCAGATCATATAAATGTCAACAAAGATTGACAAAGAAGTTGATAAAGAAGGGTAGGAGAAACTATGAAGCTGGGCTAGCGCTTAATATAAAAAAGGATAGCAAGTGTTTTTATAAATATATAAAAAGGAAGAGGCTGGCTAGGTTGAACGTTGGACCGTTAGAGGATGAGAGGGGGGACTTAGTGGTAGGGGATGGGGAAATGGCTGAGGTCTTGAATAACTTTTTTGTTTCGGTCTTCACGGAGGAGGACGTGAATAATTTGCCGGGTGTTAGCGATGGAAAGGTGGTAGGACTGGAGGGTCTCGATGACATTATTGTTACTAGAGAGGTGGTGCTCGACAGACTGGAGGGACTGATTGTGGACAAGTCCCCAGGACCGGATGGAATGCATCCGAGGGTTCTGAAAGAAATGGCGGAGGTGATAGTGGATGCCTTGGTGGTTATTTTCCAAATGTTGCTGGATTCCGGGGAAGTGCTGGAAGATTGGAAAACGGCTAATGTTACGCCGTTGTTTAAGAAGGGTGCCAGGCAAAAGGCAGGGAATTATAGGCCGGTTAGTTTAACGTCTGTTGTAGGTAAAGTGTTAGAATCCGTCATCAAGGAGGAAATAGCGAGGCATCTTGAGGGGAATTGCTTGATAGAGCAGACGCAGCACGGTTTCATTAAGGGGAAGTCGTGTCTGACAAATTTATTGGAGTTCTATGAGGATGTGTCTAGGGCGGTGGATAGAGGAGAGCTGGTGGATGTGGTCTTTCTTGATTTTCAGAAGGTGTTTGACAAGGTGCCTCACAAGAGGTTATTACAGAAGGTAAGGGGGCATGGAGTTGGGGGTAGGGTGTTAGTGTGGATAGAGGATTGGTTGTCAAATAGGAGGCAGAGAGTGGGGGTTAATGGGTGCTATTTGGATTGGCGGTTGGTGACTAGTGGAGTGCCCCAGGGGTTGGTGCTGGGGCCTCAGCTATTTACCATGTATATAGATGATCTGGAGGAGGGAACCCAGTGTATGATGTCGAAATTTGCTGATGACACCAAGATTGGTGGAACGGCAAATTGCGCGGAGGGTGTGGAGAGTCTGCAGAAGGATCTAGATAGGCTGGGCGAATGGGCCAGGAACTGGCAAATGGAATTTAATGTTGGCAAGTGTGAGGTGGTCCACTTTGGTAGGAATAATGGTAGGAAGGACTATTACTTACAGGGCGAAAAACTGCAGCAGGCGACGGTGCAGAGGGACCTCGGGTTCCTTGTGCATGAGTCGCAAAAACCCAGCCTGCAGGTGCAGCAGGTGGTCAGGAAGGCGAATGGGATGCTGGCCTTCATAGTGAGGGGGATTGAATATAAAAGTAGGGAGGTCTTGCTGCAGCTGTATAGGGCACTGGTGAGGCCGCAGCTGGAGTACTGTGTGCAGTTTTGGGCGCCGTACTTACGCAAGGATATTTTGGCCTTGGAGGGAGTGCAGAGGAGGTTTACTAGGCTGATACCGGAGTTGAGGGGGTTGAGCTATGAGGAGGGGCTGAATAAACTAGGCTTGTACTCGTTACAGTTTAGAAGAATGAGGGGAGATCTCATTGAGACATATAAGATGATGAATGGGATGGATAGGATAGAGGTGGAGAGGCTCTTCCCGCTCAGAAAGGACAGTAGGACTAGGGGGCACAGCCTCAAGATAAAGGGGGCGCGGTTTAGAACGGAGTTGAGGAGGAACTTCTTCACTCAAAGGGTGGTGAATCTCTGGAATTCTCTGCCCGTTGAAGTGGTGGAGGCTGCCTCGCTAAATATTTTTAAGACGCGGGTTGATGGGTTTTTGATAAGCGAGGGGATTAAGGGTTATGGGGAGAGGGCAGGAATGTGGAACTGAGACACGACAGATCAGCCATGATCTTATTGAATGGCGGGGCAGGCTCGAAGGGCTAGATGGCCTACTCCTGCTCCTATTTCTTATGTTCTTATAAAGATATGTAGACAGTATTGAGGAAGCAGGGTGGCTGCAAAAGGACTTGGACAGTTTGGGAAAGTGAGCAAAGAAGTGGCAGATGGAATACAATGTGGAGAAGTGTGATGTTATGCACTTTGGAAGGAAGAATAGCAGTATAGACTATTTTCTAAATGGGAAAATGTTTAGGAAATCAGGAACACAAAGGGACTTGGGAGTCATTGTTCAAGATTCTCTTAAGGTTAACGTGCAGGTTCAGTCGGCAGTTAGGAAGGCAAATGCAATGTTACCATTCATGTCAAGAGAGCTAGAATACAAGAGCAGGGATCTACTTCTGTGGCTGTATGAGGCTCTAGTCAGACTGCATTTGGAGTATTGTGAACAGTTTTGGGCCCCATATCTAAGGAAGGATGTGCCGGCCTTGGAAAGGATCCAGAGGAGGTTCACAAGAGTGATCCCTGGAATGAAGAGCTTGACGTATGAGGACCGGTTGAGGCTCTAGGTCTGTACTCGTTGGAGTTTAGAAGGATGAGGGGGGATCTTATTAAAGCTTTCAGGATACTGCAAGGCCTGGATAGAGTGGACATGGAGAAGCTGTTCCCACTAGTAGGAAAAAACTAGAACCAAAGGGTATAACCTCAGACTAAAGGGAAGATCCTTTAAGAGGAGGAGGCATCCTTCAGCCAGAGAGTGGTGAATCTGTGGAACTCATTGCCGCAGAGGGCTGTGGAGGTTAGGTCATTGAGTGTCTTTAAGACAGGTTCTTGATTGATAAGGGGATCAGGAGAATGGGGATGAGGAAAAAAAAAAATTCAGCCATGGTCGAATGGTGGAGCAGATTCGATAGACTGAGTGGCCTAATTCTGCTCCTATGTTTTATGGAGGCACAGAGCCATCAATGCTTTGCATTTATTGTCTTAGACAATTTTCAGATGGCTTGAGAAAACAGTGCAGTAGCAATTAAAACTGGAATGCAGCTTAATATGCTTTGATTGCCTTTTTAATTTTAATTCCTAGAGGCACACACCCCATAGGTGTTCGCGTATTTGCGAAAGGATATATTAGCCTTGGAGGGTGTACAAAGAAAGTTCACCAGGCTGATACTGGAGATGAGGGGGTTAGCTTATGAAGAGAGATTGAATAGACTGGGTCTGTACTCGTTAGAGTTTAGAAGTCTGAGGGGGGATCTTATAGAGACTTACAATATAATGAAGGAGCTAGATAGGGTACAGGTAGAGAGATTCTTTCCACTTCGAAAGGATAGCAGAACTAGAGGGCACAGCCTCAAAATAAGTTGGGGGGGGCGCAGTTTAGGACAGAGTTGAAGAGTAATTTCTTCACTCAAAGGGTGGTGAATCTCTGGAATTGTCTGCCTGTTGAAGTCGTGGAGGCTACCTTGCTGAATATGTTTAAGTCACGGGTGGATAGATTTCTGACAGACAAGGGAATTAAGGGTTATGGGGAGAAAGCGGGGAAGTGGAACTGATCCACTTCAGATCAGCCATGATCATATTGAATGGCAGGGCAGTCTCGAAGGGCTAGGTGGCCTACTTCTGCTCTTGGTTCTTATGTTCTTATAGGGGTTTCCTGCAAATAAAGGAAAAAAGTTCAGACCAGTTCAAACTTAGTGGGGATAAACAGGTCACAGCTGGACTTTACCAGAAGTGACCAATGAGCTGGCAATTCTACTGGACTATCAGAAATACAGTGGGGCCTCCCAGTTTGGGGAGTGTAAGTGTGTAGGTACCAATACTTAGCTGTCTTGAGCTGGAAGCATATGGCACTGGATGCCAATTTTACTTGATTGAATGCCCTCTCATTCTCTCTCTCTCATGTAATGATCTCAATCAATGACTGTTGATTTTAATTCCATTAGTCTTCAGCTCTGGGTTGCCTAGCTCCAGCTGTCTCTTCTCAGTCTGCCACCCAATATATCTTTCTCCCCCAGTTTTTACCCTTCTTGCTCCATAATCGGCAAGTCTAAATGATCTATCATCCAAGGGTATGTTGATTGCCCCACTGTTAATTTTGTTGAAGAAGGAAATTGCAAACAGTACTTAATTTCAATGTGGATTTCCACATGTAGAAGTGTATTTGTACCTTTGTGCATGCAGACTGTGTGGGCTGGATTCTCTGACTTCTCCAGGCCTGCTGCAGTGAACAGAGATTTGGTTAAGCACCAACTTTTGAATTCATGCTTTCAGTGGTGATAGGGTGTGAATGGCTGGTGAATTCCTGGCTTATGTTTTCTGGTCTGTTATGTGGAGTAATGTATTTATTATTTTCTGAATGATTCAATCAGACACCATAAAGAGAATACTTTGTTTTTGTTTCATTACAGTTCCTTGGGATTGCAGATGTTTCACATACAAGGGTTTGTGTGGCTTAACTGTCCTAACCAATACATTTATCTCCCATGATTCAAAGTGCGAAACATTGACCCCCACAGTACAGAGTAACCAGGGCTCTGTTTCAAAGTAACAAAGGTCCAGTTCCAAATCATTTGATTTGGGAAATGTAATGTAGTATACATCACTGAATCCCACTTTAACACAGACAGCCACTGCATCTTTAGCAGACATTACACATCTACTGACTTCTAAACAATGCATCCTGTTTCCAGATCATGAAATAGGGAAACAGTTTGGAATCAACAGTTTGATCATTGGGCAGGCAATGATCTCTAAACACCATGATGACTTGTTGCTGTCCAATTTGTTGGTTGCCAAACGAAACAGTTACTTGTTTACATAGTTATAGCTCTGTACCGCAGTGTACAAAAGAACACCCCAACCTTGCTCATTCTGATATCCCTGAGCAGTGGTAGCTGTTTCTAGATAGAGCTGTTACTAGTTGGGTATTGAAGGCCTGCAGGTCACTTTTTAAAAAGGTCTCTAAGGGTGTAATGGGTACTATTCTCTCTTTCCTTTTGAGTTAGTGATACAAAGGGGCAGCAATGGCCAAGTGGTATTATTGCTAGACTATTAATCCAGAAACTCAGCTAATGTTCTGGTGACTTCAGTTCGAATCCCACTACAGCAGATGATGGAATTTGAATTCAATAAAAAAAATCTGGAATTAAGAATATACCGATGACCATGCAATCATTGTCGCTTGTTGGAAAAACCCATCTGGTTCACTAATGTCCTTTAGGGAAGGAAATTTGCTGTTCATACCTGCTCTGGTCTAAATGTGACTCCAGATCCACAGCAACGTGGTTGATTTTCAACTGCCCTCTGAAATGGCCAAGCAAGCCGCTCAATTGTGTCAATTAAAAGGAATGAAACTGGTCGGACCACCCGGCGTCAGCGGAAATACTGGAAAAGACAACAACAAAACAAACAGCTGTGTCGACCCTGCAAAGTCTTCCCTACTAACATCTGGGGTTAGTGGCAAAATTGGGAGAGCTGTCTCAGACTGGTCAAGCAGCAACCTGACACATGATTCCATGAGAATGCCTATCTTACAGATAAGGTCCCAGATATCATCATTGGGGTCTCTGTCCTGAACCATAACAACAGCGAAGTGTTCTATGGAGCCCGCCTGGATCAGAAGTTTTACAATTTGGATTTGGCTAGGATAAGTATGGTATGTTTCATTCAGGTATGATTCAAATGACCCACTAAGGAGCTTTTATCAAACAAAGTTTATTTAACAATGTAGTTAGCATGTATAGAAAGAAAATTAGCAATAACTTTTATCAATTACAAACAAAACAAGCATTGTAATATATAACTCTTAACGAAGATATCTAAGATGTTTCAATTAAACCAGTCCCATAAACAAAAAAAACCCTTCCACATATTGAACACAGCAAAAACTACTGCTCGTGTGATACCAGAACTGAGCCCTTTGGACGGATGTTGCAGTTCTCCTGATCTTCTCGGAACACCAGGGAAAGACCCTGGTCATACCACCAACAGTAGATTTTCTATTCCAGGAAGGCTTTCAGCTGGCCAGCAGAATTTCCCAAAACCAGGGAGAGAAAGAGAGAGACACTTTTTTCCAGCTTAATGTCCCTTCTAAAAACTAAAACCTGCAGCTCAGAACTGAAAACTAAAGAACCCCTTCTCTGCCAAGCAATTTGACTCCTTTGTTTGCTCTTGATCTGCACCATCAATTTCTGCACACTCTTTTGTAAAACGCACAGCAGAGTGCCTTCCTTAGTGTCAGAACCCATTTTCACCATGGTTCCAAAGATCACTGTCAGTTATGCTGCTCAGAAAACCACCAGAATTTATTCAAACACCAACTTTGTACAGCATGACTTCACTAGGCATCCACATCTCTGCACACGGCACGGAATTGTTATGCCAGTAGTTCATTTTAGATGGTACAATTTTGGCAAACAGTTTGATTCCAAGTTGTTGTCCTTTCGTTTGATCCACATTAGTATGATACTTAAACTCCTCTGAGATTGCGTATGGTATGTTAGCCTTCATAGGAAGGGGTATAGAATATAAGAGTAGGAGTCTGATGTTGCAGTTGTATAGAACGTTGGTTAGGCCTCACTTGGAGTACTGCGTCCAGTTCTGGTCGCCGTACTACCGGAAGGATGTAGAGATCCTGGAGAGAGTGCAGAGGAGATTTACCAGGATGCTGCCTGGTATGGAAGGGCTGTCTTACGAGGAAAGATTGAACGAACTTGGGCTGTTTTCCCTTGAGAGACGTCGGCTGAGGGGGGATCTAATAATAGAGGTTTATAAGATTATGAAGGGGATAGATAGAGTAAATGGTGGTAAGCTTTTTCCGCTATTAGAAATGGATAGAACGAGGGGTCACGGGCTTAGGGTGAGGGGGGCTAGGTATAAGACAAATATTAGAGGGCAGTTTTTCACGCAAAGGGTAGTGGGGGTGTGGAATGCACTGCCGAGTAAGGTGGTGGAAGCAGGCACGCTAGGGTTGTTTAAGAGTAACTTAGACAGCCACATGAGCGGTCTACATATAGGGGGATATAGCAGGCCTTACTAAACATTGTAGGCTTGGGATTACGTTTTTGCCTCAGGGATGTTACAGTCTTTGCCTGTTTAATAATGAATTTTTGTCTCCACAGGCATTTAAGTCCAGCAAGGGGCATGCATGCGGCAGGTTGTAGTGGGCTGCTCTTGGACGTTGCTTCGGGAGTTGCCTATTGCTTCATGTCGTTAGTGTGCTTAAACTGGACCATCTCGAGGGCAACATGACAGCTCAGAGACTATCTCTGTTGCTGTGCGGACACATGGATTTGGGCCTGTGTCTGTGGGAGTTTGCACGTTCTCCCTGTGGTTGCGTGGGTTTCCTCCGGGTGCTCCGGTTTCCTCCCACATCCCAAAGATGTGCTTTTAGGCTGATTGATTGGGTAACAAATTGTCCCCATATTGGACCTCCCTGATCCTCCTACATTAGGCGTAGACTAAAATCATGAATAGGTCACTGAGACAGTGGGACGGCGGCGCGGGCTCGTTGGGCCGAAGGGCCTGTTTCCCGTGCTGTGTTGTTCTTTGTTGTTGTTATTACACATAACTGTTGATTCATTCACACTTTTCTTGGTATAGATGAAGAACTGTTTTTTGACAGTTCTGCAATTTATGTTCAGGAAATTTGAGCAACTCAGGAACATGTTCCAAAACAGCCAACTTGTCTTGTATCTGTCTCCACCCTTCACTTTCTTTGTTCATATTATTGTACATGAACTTGCTTTCCTTTTCCACCTCCACTACTTTTGTGTGATTGATACTTCTGGCTGCAGAATCTCAGACTAAGTAAACATCAACTTTTCGGCCTGAACCTGTGCCACTTTGAAAAGGTCATATTTGTTGTTTAATTGGAATTAGCATTTCCCACATCTACAACTATCTCACTTCCAGTTATCCTTAATACTTCCCAATGTATTCCCACATACTTCCCACGTGAATAACTCTTCCAGGTCAGTTCGATTTTCCTCTGGACGATAACTCAGTAATTCATCCCAATTTTTAATAACGTCCTTGTTTTTAATTTAATTTGTGGAATGTCAAATTCAGAGTCATCTGTATTTGGTACTTCACTCTGAGTTATAATCATTAAAACATCCTTCTTTCACTCTCCTTCCCTATCACTGTGAGTTTTCCTTATATCTGGGCACTTATCAAGTCATTCATCTCACTCAATTTCCTTTCAAATTGATAAGGCTCACTAAACCTTGCTTTTAAAGGTTCACCTGCCACTGGTAACAGTACAAAAATTTTATCTTCATTAGCAAAACTATAGATTTTTGATTTCTTATCTGCCTTCTGTTTTATCATATGCTGTGCCATTTTTAATTGACTATCTAACCAATTCTCCTGCTTTCCCTAAAATTTGACAATTAGATGATGTGACACAGTCCAATAATATAGTCTAGAATGTTCACTCACCAATTTCTCATTAATCAATTTAAATGGTCCCCTTACCCCATGACAAGGAATCACTTCAAATGGACTGAATTTGATTGATGCATTAGGTGCATCCCTAATTGCAAAGTGTACAAGTGAATTCCTTTCTCCCAATCCTCTGGATAATCTTGACAATGAGCCCTCAACATGAGGAGAGGCTGAATAAACTGGGCTTGTACTCGTTAGAGTTTAGAAGAATGAGGGGAGATCTCATTGAGACGTATAAGATGATGAATGGGATGGATAGGATAGAGGTGGAAAGACTCTTCCCGCTCAAAAAAGACAGTAGGACTAGGGGGCACAGCCTCAAGATAAAGGGGGGGCGGTTTAGAACGGAGTTGAGGAGGAACTTCTTCACTCAAAGGGTGGTGAATCTCTGGAATTCTCTACCCGTTGAAGTGGCGGAGGCTGCCTCGCTAAATATTTTTAAGACGCGGGTTGATGGGTTTTTGATAGGAGAGGGGATTAAGGGTTATGGGGAGAGGGCGGGAAAGTGGAACTGAGCAGCGACAGATCAGCCATGATCTTGAATGGCGGGGCAGGCTCGAAGGGCTGGATGGCCTACTCCTGCTCCTATTTCTTATGTTCTTATGTTCTAACATTGTATTTAAAGTTTGATGCCACCATTCAAATGCTCCCTGCGATTCTGGATGGTACACAATTGATTTAAATTATTTTACTCCAAAGCTATCCATAACCTCCTTGAATAACTGATGCAAAATTTGACCCTTGATCTGTTTGTATTTCTATGGGTAGTCCATATCTAGTAAAATATTGAAGTAACTCCTCTACAAACCTTTTAGCTATAATATTGCATAATTAAATGGCCTCTTGAAATGTAGACACATTCCTTATAGTCAACAGATATTGATTCCCACTTCTTAGTTTAAGGAGAGGTCCTATGCAATCAATGAAAACTCTTGTAAATGGTTCCTCAAATGCTGGAATGGGTATTAAAGGTGCTGGTTTTATCACTGTTGAGGTTTCCCTATGACTTGACATGTGTGACATGATCGACAACATTTAACTACATCTTCATGCAGTCCAGGCTAATAAAAATGGTTTTGTGTTTTAGCTTAAGTTTTCAATACCTCAAATGACCTCCTACTGGTACCTCATGTGCTACTTGCAAAACCTGCTTTCTATACCCTACCAGCAATACCACTTGATGAACTTCTGCCCACTTTTCGTCCACCTGAAAATATAAAGGTCTCCATTTTCTCATTAAAACATCATTTTTAAGATAATAACATTCCAGTGTACATTTACATTGAACACTACAGCACAGAAACAGGCCTTTTCGCCCTTCTTGGCTGTGCCAAACCATTTCTCTGCCTAGTCCCACTGACCTGCATCTGGACCATATCCCTCCACACCCCTCTCATCCTGTCTAAGTTCTTTTCTTAAATGTTAAAAGTGAGCCTGCATTTCCCATTTCATCTGGTAGCTCATTCTACACTCCCACCACTCTCTGTGCGAAGAACCACCCCACCCAATATTCCCTTTAAACTTTTCCCCCTTCACCCTTAACCCGTGTCCTCTAGTTTTTTTTCTCCTCTAGCCTCAGTGGAAAAAGCCTATTTGCATTCATGCTATCTATACCCATCATAATTTTATACACCTCTATCAATCTCTCCTCAGATTCCTCTTTCGTGAATGCTTTCTGATACATCTGTTCTATTTCTATATTTTTCTGTTGTAACTCTGCCAACTTCCCTGAACTAAAAATATCCACCTCATCTTCCACCTGTTCTTGTTCTTTTCCAACCATCTGATCAAAAATTGTTTCTGATAATTGAATTTCAATTTTCTTATCTTCACTCTGATTTCTCCTCTTGTGACTTTTTGACCTTGTTGTTATACAGTCAGGAAAAATCCCAGGATATATGTCCTTCAACAACTCAGTTATTTGATGCTCCATTGGCTTTTCAACCACAGTAGGCATCACTCCCACCTGTGATCTGATTATATCATTACCCAAGATAAACTGTATTCCTGGACAAGATAATTTCTCTGTTACTCTTGCTAGCATTTCACCACTCTTCACTGGACTCTCCAACCTTATATATAATAGAACAGCACTCTTCTCATCCTGAATTCCACACCTTTTCTGGCAGTATTACTGGAACCATCACCAGTACTATTGGCACTTTTTAACTGGAACATCAGTTCAGAACTGTTTTAACTTCCCTGTTCAGAACTGGAACTAACTGGTACCAAAATCACTGGAACTTCCTTGTGGGAACATCCAAATAAATGTCCACAGTTAAACGTCGAAGTAAACAGGATCATGTTCGGTTTCGGACACTCCGACCAGTATTTCTGAATCTTTTGCCTTTATTCACACTGACCTTTCTCCTCCCCTGCCCCACAAACAATATGCACACACACACACATGCAAGTATGCACACACGTGTACATACACACACCTGCATACAAATACACACACAAAAATACATACCCCGTGCATATACACACCCATGCAAATACACACACATGCAAATATACACGTGCCAAAACACACGCCAACATGCAACTATATACAGACCCATGCAAATACACACATCCACACACACACACACACACACACACACACACACAGACACATAGCCCTTCTTTCAGGTTACGTTTTTGCCTGATTATGTCTGTTTTTGATCCAATGTTACAGATCCAATCATAAATGATGGGTGTGGTGTGACTGAATGGTTTTCTTTGCAGAACTGTTTTCCCCTTATTATTTTCAAATAATTTTTTAAAAATCTAACATTTATTAACAGTATGTCATGGCAACTTTTAAAAAAATCAGTCATTTATTATTTCATCCTTTTAACTGGCCATTTTCCAATAGCCCAGTGGTACTTTAAATTGACTGACTACTCAGCAGGCCAAGGCAAAGATTAACATTATTACAATACAGAGAAATCAATATTAGGATAGCACTATATCCTGGATTACTTAATGCTTCTCTTAGAACATAGAAGTAGAATGGCCTGGAATTTTCAGAGAGCTTCAGGATATCGCATCTGCACAGATTAACGTGGAATGCAGAAGGTGTGAGCTGGGATTTTCCAGACCCATTTCCAAGCAGCGAGTTTTTCAATTTACCATTGCCTGTCGGTCATTGGTCATTTGTGTTGCTTGCTAACCATGCTGTGATTCTGTACTGTGACGCCTGCAGAGCTAGCAGTCATTGAAATCAGAGAAAGGTTCAACATGCTTGCTCCAATATCACCATCATAACCCCATAGAATGTCCATCAGCTGAACAAGCACCAAGACCGAGCGTGGCTGGTAGTGAGCAAGGCCCTCCCCATTAGATCTCCCTACTCGTCCAGAGTCTCAGCCCATCTACACGTGATCCTTGAGGTGGCTGTGCTGGAGAACAGACCATTGTCCACGTCCTTGTGGAATGTGCCTTTGCAAACTAGGTCTACAGAGAGCTGAGGTGGTTGTTATTGAGATTCCTCCCAAGCAGCTCTGTGACGCAGGACTCTGTGCGCTATGGGCTGTTCCCAGGGATGCACAGCGAGACAAACATCAGCTGTTACTGGCGGCCCATCAACTTGGTAAAAGATGCTGTTTGGTTTGCCCAAAACATGATGGCCTTCCAGTACAAAGAGTTGTTCCCGAGCGAGTGTTGCAGATTGGCACATTCCAAAGACCTTAACTACTTACTGAGGGATGCGCTAAAGCTTGGGGCAGGTGCAGCAGTGGCACAATAAGGGAAGGTCACTGTCCAAGACCTTTCAGCCAGAGTGAACTGAGGGAGCATCACACTCTCACTGAATGTATACAGTGAATATTATATGTCTTTCAGCTGCATTGAAGTACCTCAGAGTACAACCTGTTCTATGTAGACAACCTTTAAATACCCTTGCACCATTTTTAAGGCCCATTTGGAAATGCCTGTAATGCTTCTTTGACTACATTACAACATCTCAGAGTGTAACTAAATATCTGCAAAGAACCTGAATATGATTGCACTTTGTGTGATGTCTATTTTGGAATGTTTGCAATGTTCTTTCAGATATTCTATGAATAATGTTCATTTTGGGGGAAGAAAATGTCACACCCTGTCCAACCAGATGTTACCAGGTTTTTACTGATTCATGTGGTTAACAACATTTGATGAACAACAAAACAGGCTCTGGAAAAATAATTTTATGCCCATGGAGTTTATTTTTGAAGTTGAATGTTTTTTTGAAATTTGGAAAAAGTCTTCACAGAATGTATCATTCTACCTTCGCCTTAATCTTTAATTTGCTCTACGCACACATTTTTGGGAGCAATTTTACTTTATTGTTTTTTGTTATCTGCTGAGAGAGCGTCTGTGAAAATTACTTCATCTGATGTGTTGTCTGGACAGCCGAATACCATCCCTCCAGTTCAGGACTCTGAATGAGTAATCAATTACAGTCCACTGCATGGAGATAGCGCAGACATTCTCAGGCAGGGAGATCACTCCATCTCTGAGATTAATTTGTGGTCAGCAGTGGACATCCTAGAATGGCTTTTTAAAAATGTTTTTGAGGCTAACCTAAACATAGAGTGAGTTTATGCTGTCAGGAACTCTGTGAGTAGGAAAGTTTTGAATTAAATTTCATCATGATTCATCAAAAAAACACAAAAGATATTAACATATAACTTACCTTATTGCTTTAACATAGAATATCTACAGTGCAGAAGGGGTCCATTCAGCCCATCAAGGCTGCATCAACAACAATCCCACCTTGGCCCTATCCCACATATATTTATCCTGACACTAAGGGACAATTTACCATGGCCAATCAACCTAACCTGCATGTCTTTGGAGTGTGGGAGGAAACAGGAGCACCCGGAGGAAACCCTCGCAGACACTGGGAGAATGTGTAAACTCCGCACTGACAGTGACCCAAGGCCGGAATCGAACCCGGGTCCTTGTCCCTGTGAGGCAGCAGCGCTAACCACTGAGCCATCATGCCACCTTCAGTAAGGACAGTCTCTGGAGTTGATTCAAAGCCAGTGAGAATAAATGACTGGTGTACAGCTGGTAGGTGATTAACGACTCTGGGGATCTCTGTTCTGTGTAACAATGTCATTCTTTCTTTCTCAGATAACAGAAGCATGTCTGGAATCTGTGGCTTATGAATCCGACGCCAACTCCACAAAGCCAGCCGCTAGAAATATAATGGTAAAAATACATGACCGGTGACACTGATTGTGTGTGCGCATTTGGCCGTGTGCCTTTGGCAAACGTGTTGTAACAGTTCAAGAACCCTTGACCTGGAAAACACAATCAGTCATTCCTTAAAATGTCTTATATCAAAACTTCAGTCCTCACCCCATCTAGTTACAGACCTTGCACGCTGCCTGCAGACTCTTCTCTCCCCTATCCTGTTTAAGAATGATCCAAATTGGGTATAGTTTGTTGTTTGAGAATTAGAATGAAATAGCTCCAGTTCAGGACACCTGTTTGGACTTTGATGTATCACTTACTCTTGACTTGTGATTGTGGAGCCAATGACAAGGTAAGAAGGCCATATCATTAGCTTTACAATTCAGGACTAAGGACAAACTTAAAATCATAGGGCCTGATTTTACCATTGTCTTGCGCCCGTTTTCAAGGGCAAAACTTTGGTAATGTCAAGCATGAGGCGAGTAGTGTGATCCATGCCTGCCTCCATGCCCATTTTCCCCTTTACCAAGGTACGAAAATGGCCGCAATTGGGACCGTGCCCGAAATGGGCGCAACAGTCATTTAAATGCATTTGCAGGTAATTAAATTGACTTACTGGGCTGCACGCTCAACCTTACCGGCACTGCCCCACCCCCCATTACCATCGTGTTTGCCCATCCAGAGTCAGCGCGAAACTGACATGCTCTACAAAAGTCCGATTTGGGCACTCCAGTTAGTGAGGAGTTAAGTGCCGACCGTCTGACAGCCCTCTGCTTGAGATCGGTGGGTGGAGGATGTTAGTTGAGGGGGGTCCACTGCTTCTGAGCCTATGATCAGTGAGGGAGAAAGGGGGGTGCGCTGCCATTCTGCCTGTGATCAGTGAGGAGGAAAGGGGGTCCGCTGCCATTCTGCCTGAGATCAGTAGGGGGAGGGGTCCATGATCTGTCTGTGTGGTGGGGGGGGAATAAGGAGGTCAGTGATGTTGGGGGGGGTGGGGGGGGGACAATGTCTGTGCGGACCAGGGGAAGGCATTATCCAGTCCGGGAGGGATGTGGCAGGGGACCAACATTCTATTTTTTTTTGCGCACGCGCAATTGGAGGTGCCAATCGGAGCTGCAGGGTTTTGGGCGCATTAAGCCCCGCCCACAGGTTTGTGTAGCACGATTCGGAATTGCTGATTTTTTTTTTGCAGGCAGAGTGCGCATGGGGGCACCTGAGAATGGGTCTGAAAGTCAAATCTGAAACACTCCCAGATTCAAGTCCGCCCAGCACTTAGAATCAAAATGGTAAAATAGGGAGCATAATGTCCAGTCTGTGAAAAGGAACAGAACACAAATGGAAACCTCCTGGGACTTCAACATGACTTCATCCAACAGTGGAGGAACATTTATTCTGCAAATTCTCTGAGGACCTCACTTAGAGAGGAAGTCTCGTTCAGAAGATTGGGACAATAGATTGGAAATTTGTTAGTGTGAATTCATCCATCTTAGCTTGCTCCTGCTATTTTCATGTTCCCAAATCACTCTAAAAGTATGTATATGTCAGCACTTTTCAGTCTGATTGTTGAAGGAGCAGAGTCTTTGAGGCATCGCCTCAACTCCTTTGCTCCAGTGTGAGAAACTTCTTTCTCTGTTAGTTGTTTGCAAACCTACAGTTCAAAATCAGTTCCTGGTTTAAAAACAGAAAATGCTGGAAATACTCAGCATCTGTACATTCTCTCGGACTTTCTGCCACTCGGCTTTCTGAGTATTTCCAGAATGTTCTACTTTAATTTCAGATTTGAAGCAGCTACAAAATTTTACTCTAATTTGTTTGTTGCTTGACTTATGCATTAGATTCATCCCAAATTAGGTAATAAGATAGTCACAAAATTAGGATACAAATACTGATGCTGTTTGGTGTAATCCATATCATTGTGTGAGAGTAGGCCAACGAACAAAAGCTGCGAAATAGTCAGTACTTTATAGACTTCACAAGGGGCACATAATTCAAGCTCTTAAGTGAAGGAAATAGCCCTTCTTTTAGTCTTGCAAGAAAGTTGTATTTTAGAATGTTTTTGCAGCTGTAGCAAAATTATATATTTAATTCTCTAAAGAGATTTAATATGTTTTTTCAAATGCCATTCAAAGTAATGATATAATTATGTAAATATTTTATTTGTGACACAGATACGTAACACCAGCCTAAAAGCAAAGGAATGTAATAGAAGTGGGTTAAGCATTTGTCTGTTGGAATAAGAGTAAATAGCATAGTGGCACAATGATTAGCACTGCTGCCTCACAGCACCAGGGTCTTGGGGGTTCAATTCCGGCCTTGGGTCACTGTCTGTGTGGAGTTTGCACATCCTCACTGTGTCTGCATGGGTTTCCTCCGGGAGCTCCAGTTTTCTCCCACAGTCCAAAGATGTTCGGGTTGGGTAGGTTGGCCATGCTAAATTGCCCCTGACATAATGAGACCCACAACCTGACTCCACCACACCCCACCAAGCTGATCTAACTAGCCTCTATCACCCACCAATCCCGACTCTCCTAGCTGACCTGAGCAGCCCTCGAACTGACAATCCCCCGACCCTACAGATCACTCCAGCAGGAAGCTGAGCCAGTTGGCAGGAAGACAGGAATCAAGGGTTGAGGAGGGATTGGCAGACGAAGCCTGGGAATCCAGAAGAGCAGTCGCACTTGTAGTTTAGTCTTACTTTGTTGTACATGTGAATAAATATTCTGTTGGCAATACCTTCATAGTTAAAGTTGCATCGAGTCACCCTCAACCCATTACACTGATCTACCCACTATACCACCGTACCATTTCGCCCATCTGCCACCCTCTCCATATGTCGTCCTACCATCTCACCCACCCGTCACTCTCTCCACATGTCACTCTACCATCTCACCCATCCAACATCTTATCCATGTCACCCCAGCCACTCACCTCACCCGCTACCTACTCACCTGATCACCCAACTCATTCGCCCATTTAACCACTCACCCACTCCCCAATGTTCACATTGGAGATTTAAACATGCCTCACGCAGTTAGTACTATTAAGAGGGGGCATGACTTGTGCACAGATTCTTTTTGCTGCTCTCTGAGAGCTTTCCTGTGTCGTGGGCGTTCTGCTCCTTGGGTCAGATGCCTTTTCAATGTCAGAGAGGTGGATAGTTTTCTGTCTGATTAGCAGCAGATACTCAGACGTTCCAATACGTTTTGGACCAATATCCAACCACATTGCTGCTATTGTGTCTTTTTATCTGTTCATTCACAGGTTGAGGGTATCAGCTACAAGGCCAGCATTTAACGTCCATGCTAAAACGCTCTTGAGCCTTCAGTGGTGAGCTGCCTTCTTGACCTGCCCATGGATTATCTGTGATTTTTTTTTCCCCCGATAAGAAGTCTCACAACACCAGGTTCAAGTCCAACCAGTTTATTTGATAGTAAACCCACAAGCTTTCGGAAATGCTGTTCCTTCGTCAGGTGTGTGAAAGGTTCTGATCAGAGAAAGGCATATAGAGGCACACACAGTTTACAGAATACTGATTAGAATGCAAGTCTTTGTTGCTAATCTGCTATTCAAGTCTTAAAGATGTAGACAATGTGAGTGGAGATAGAATTAAGCATAGGTTAAAGAGATGTGTATTGTCTATCTCCTTCACAATTGCGTTGGAACGAGATAGGATCAGGCAGGCTAGGAAGGTGTTTGTCTGGGGTAAGGGGAGATACGAAGAAGTCAGGAAGTTACTTGGACAAATAAACTGGAAGGAGGCGTTCTTAGGGAAAAGTACTGAAGGAAGGTGGCAGATATTCAAGGAATGTGTGTCTGGAGCTCTGAATGACAACGTTCCGATGAGACAAGGGGGTTTTGGTAGGTCGTGGGAACCGTGGTGCACAAAGGCTGTGTTGAACCTAGTCAGGAGGAAAAGGAAGGTGTACAAGAGGTTCAGGGAATTAGGAGAGGTTAAAGATCTTGAGGAGTATAAGGACTGTAGGAAGGAACTTAAAAGGGAAATTAGGAGAGCCAGAAGGGGTCATGAGAAGACCTTGGCGGGTAAGATTAAGGAGAATCCCAAGGCCTTCTATAAATATGTGAAAGGTAAAAGGATAAGAAGAGAAGGGATAGGACCTATAAAAGGTGAGGGGGGAAAGGTTTGTGTGGAACCAGAAGAAATGGCAGAGGTGCTTAACGAGTACTTCGCCTCAGTATTCACAGTGGAAGCCGATCTGGGAGATTTTGTTATGGATTTCCAGCAGATGGAAAGGATTGAGTACGTGAATATTAAGGAGGAGGATGTGTTGGAACTTTTGAATTCCATCAAGGTAGATAAGTCGCCGGGACCAGATGGGATGTACCCCAGGATACTGTGGGAGGCGAGGGAAGAGATTGCAGAGCCCCTGGCGATGATCTTTGCGTCGTCAATGGAGACAGGAGAGGTTCCGGAGGATTGGAGGATTGCGGATGTAGTTCCTATTTTCAAGAAAGGGAACAGAGATAGCCCGGGAAATTACCGACCGGTGAGTCTAACCTCAGTGGTTGGTAAGCTGATGGAGAGGCTTCTGAGGGACAAGATTTACGAACATTTGGAGAGGTTTGACATGATCAGGAATAGTCAGCATGGATTTGTCAAGGGCAGGTCGTGCCTTACAAGCCTAGTTGAGTTCTTCGATAATGTGACTGAACACATTGACGAAGGAAGTGCCGTGGACGTAGTGTACATGGACTTCAGCAAGGCGTTTGATAAGGTCCCCCATGCAAGACTTCTTGAGAAGGTGAGAGGCCATGGGATCCAAGGGCCTTTGGCCTTGTGGATCCAGAACTGGCTTGCCTGCAGAAGGCAGAGAGTGGTTGTGGATGGGGCTTTTTCTGAATGGAGGTCAGTCACCAGCGGAGTGCCTCAAGGATCTGTTCTGGGACCCTTGTTGTTTGTCATTTTCATAAATGACCTGGATGAGGAAGTGGAGGGATGGGTAAGTAAGTTCACTGATGACACGAAGGTTGGTCGTGTTGTGGATGGTCTGGAAGGATGGCAAAAGTTGCAGCAGGACATAGATAGGATACAGGACTGGGCGGAGAAGTGGCAGATGGACTTCAACGCAGATAAATGTGTAGTCGTCCATTTTGGCAGAACCAACGGGATGAATGAGTACACTATCAAGGGCAGAAGTCTGAGTAGTGTTGAAGAGCAGAAGGATCTTGGGGTCCGGGTCCACAGGACTCTTAAATCGGCCTCGCAGGTGGAGGAGGTGGTCAAGAAGGCGTATGGTGTACTGGCCTTCATTAATCGAGGGATTGAGTTTAGGAGTCGGGAGGTAATGCTGCAACTTTATAAGACCCTTGTCAGGCCTCATTTAGAGTATTGTGCGCAGTTCTGGTCGCCTCACTATAGGAAAGATGTAGAAGCTATTGAGAGGGTACAGAGGAGATTTACAAGGATGTTGCCTGGACTGGGAGGCATGCCTTATGAAGTTAGGTTGAGGGAGCTGGGACTCTTTTCCCTGGAGAGACGAAGGTTGAGAGGCGACCTGATAGAAGTTTACAAAATGTTGAGAGGAATAGATAGGGTGGATTCTCAGAGGCTATTTCCCCGGTTTGAAATGGTCGCTACGAGAGGACGCAGATTTAAGGTGCGGGGAGGGAGGTTCAGAAGTGATGTTAGGGGTAAGTTTTTCACTCAGAGGGTGGTGAGTGAATGGAATCGGCTGCCGTCAGTGGTGGTGGAGGCGAACTCGCTGGGGTCTTTTAAAAGACTTCTGGATGAGTATATGGGGTTTAATGAGATTGAGGGTTATAGATAGGTCTGTAGGTTGGTAGGTGTTGATGTGATCGGCACAACTCGTGGGCCGAAGGGCCTGTTTGTGCTGTAGTGTTCTATGTTCTATGTTCTATGTCTCCGGACAGGACAGTTAGTGAGATGTTGCAATTTCAGGCAAGTCATGGGGGTTACAAATAAGGTGACATGAACTCAAGATCCCGGTTGAGACCGTCTTCATGTATGCAGAACTTGGCTATCAGTCTCTGCTCAGCGACGCTATGCTGTCGTGTGTTGTGAAGGCCGCCTTGGAGAACGCTTACGGATGAATGAACATCACTCGACAATCACCAGGCAATACTGTTCCGTCCCTGTTGGCGAACACTTCAGCAGTCACGGACATTCAGTCTCTGATCTTTGGGTAAGCATTCTCCAAGGCGGCCTTCACGACACACGACAGCGCAAAGTCGCTGAGTAGACTGATAGCCAAGTTCCACACACATGAGCACGGCCTCAACCGGGACCTTGGGTTCATGTCACACTATCTGTAACCCCCGTGACTTGTTCACTCACTGTCCTGTCCGGAGACAATACACTTTAACTCTCTTTAACCTATGCTAATACTATCTCCACTCACATTGTCTGCATCTTTAAGACTTGAATAGCAGGTTAGCAACAAAGACTTGCATTCTAATCAGTAATCTGTAAACTGTGTGTGACTTCATATGCCCTTCTCTGATCAGAACCTTCCACACACCTGACGAAGGGACACCATTTCAGAAAGCTTGTAAGATTACCATCAAATAAACTGGTTGGACTCAAACCTGGTGTTGTGAGACTTCTTACTGTGTTTACCCCAGTCCAATGCCGGCATCTCTACATCATTTTTTTTTCCCTCCAGGAAGAATTACTGAATCCAAATAATTTACTGAAGCACTTTTGGTCAAAGTTTACTGGATAAACGCATTGCCTGGTGTCATGTTGAACCATATAATGCAAGTATGACATCAACTCAGTCCCTGGTCGGTGCTGTATTAAGGGTTCTGAGAGGTTTGGGAGGTGATTGCTGCTGAAATGGATACATATAGACATTGAGGGAAAAGAGGATATAGACATGTATGGCAGAATTACACACATACCTGGCACGTTCGTTCATGGAAATGGCCTCTTTGTTGTGGCTTGACATCTGTTGGCATCAGTGCAACTAACACAGGAGGACTAAGAACTGGAAAATAGAAAATCTTGTTTCCCACACTCTCAGACAAAAAGACTAGACTAATGTGATGATAGAGACTTGCATTGTATTGTGTTTTGTTTGTGAATTTTATGGGAGCTTCCAATTAAAATTCTTTTCTTTATTTACTTCACGGTAAACATAATTTTGGACCAATTATCATGTGTGCGCTCATTGTCTGTGCTTTAACTATTCAACTCTAAATGCCCTCTAATTATTCTCCTAATGAGTAAATACTTTTGTTAGCAAATATGGAAAACACTCATTTTATATAAGACACTCTAATGAGTGCGGTGTTTTCTCACCTTGTCAAAGTTTTAAGAACTAATTTTTGGGGTCCACCAGATGTTGCACACAATTCCTAGTGGGTAAGTCTTTCTCCCAACTGTACTGAGGTTTGCAATGTTCTGAAATGGAAACTTACTTTTTTAAAAATTCAAGACATTCAAGGTTTACTTAGAGTGAAATTGTTGTTGCCTTTTAAAGTTGAGCTTGGTTAAAAATAGCAACAAAATAGTCGTGCATTGCCTGGGTGAATGGGGGGGGGGGGAGGGGTAGGAGAACAAAGTGCGCAATTTTAAAATATGGCATTTCCGTGTTTAGAATCAGATAGTGCTTGACAAATTCAATCCAATTTGCTCTTGGGATTTGCAGTTGTGAGATTTTTAAGGTTACTTTATTTAATATCCACAATCACAAAAAGAAATTGGATATAGCTCTTGGGGCTAAAGGGATCGAGGGATATGGGGGGATGGGGGGAAGGGGGAATTAGGATATTGAATTTGATGATCAGCCATGATCAAAATGAATGGCGAAACAGGGCTCAAAGGGTCAAATAGCCAACTCCTGCTTCTAGTTTCTTTACTTCAAACAAAGTTTAGAAGGCCATTATGCAAATTTTTCATCTTCTTTTATGATATCCTGTTCAGACGAATAAAGATGTTAAATCCAGTTATACAACTAGCCCTCCCAACATTATTTATCCTGATGAGGCCCCTCGATTTGTCACTGTCTAAACTATTATAAACCCAGGTGAGGAGGGATAGATAGTTTTTATTCAACCCCTTCTGCTATGGTTTAATCTAACAAGGTTCCCATTTCTGTGGTAATCTTTTCCAGATCCAATAGCTGTGTTTAAAAAGGTGCCAATTTAACCAGGCTTTCTTGCTTTAAAGATAGAGTTAAGTTTATTAACTGCTAAAATGGCAATGAGAAAAATGATAAAACATGTGCATATATATTCATACAAATTAGAAATAAGAATTGAGTCCAGTAGTGAGTAACTATAGATTAGAAGATATACAGAGCAATCCTTAACTCATGGGGAATAAGTGATGAAGCATGCAGCCATTATGATTTGAGATTTCAATCGAGTTGACTTTGGTGGGCGGATAGTCAGTCTCAAGGTTCCAGTAGGGTTGACTTCAGCAGGTTAATAGTTGATTCTTCAATTCCAATGTTCTATGGTTTGGCAGAGAAACATCCCAGTTCTCTATTTAGCTGCGATCTTTCGGCAGACTGGGGTTGACTTCCAGTCAGAGAGAGAGAAAGATACATACCTGCAAAAATGGTTATTTTGCCCAGGGCACTGCTGGCTGCTTCTGTAACTGTGTCACACACCTTCAGTGTGAAAAACTTCCAACTGCTTATCTTCACTGAGTGCACGCAGACAGATGCAGTAGCAATATTTTGTGTTGGCTTCTGACCCATTCTTTGTACATTCCACTTGAGGAATCCACAATACTGTCTCGGCATAACTCACAGGATGACCTGAGATGTGATGGCCATTATATTCTCTGTCTTCACCAGTCTCTGGATGCTTTTAGAAGTACCTTGTCGGAAATAGGGAAGGGTTCCATTGGCCCTTAGAGAATAACCCTCCAGCCAGTGGCATTACCCTGCAGTCATGTGGCTTGTGTGTACATTCTCAGCCAGCTTTGGGTTTGTGTCCATTTTGTAAAAGTAAAACTCAGATGTTTTTAAGTTCAATATTTTGTGTGTAACTCCATTCCTCTTTTCTCCATCATGGTGACACTCTTCCCTCAGTCATGTTAACAAGTTAACCATCTGCTTTGGACAGGAATGGACTGGGTGATCATGTCACGCCTCAGAATTGGGCAAAAAGAAAGCTCCACTTGCAATGAAACCTCACATGGGATTCTAGGATTTCTAGTGTATAATTAAGCTTCCAGTTTTATTAGTATGATTTCCTTAGATTTGTTGACCTGTTTGCAACAATAATATTTTACATGAATTTTTGTTTCCTTTTCATTGGCTATATGCAGTAGACTTTACTAACCATTGGAATGCTGACTACAATCAGAGCTTTTGAAAGATGTAAGCAGGACAGGACAAACAACTTTCTTTAATACAAACTTCCCTGAGGTGCTTAATTAGTAAGTCACTGCTAAAATGTATCATGGGGTTGATTTTGAAACACCACAAATAAACATCTTCGCTGAAGTGGTAATAGAGAGTAAAGCATGCTAAGGATATCAAATGAAACCAGAGCCTGCGCTCCTTAAGCCATTTATGCTCATTAATCATAAACAACTGACTGTGCTGGCTGCAGTCAACATTCATTTTCCTCCACTAATTCAGGGAATGTGGGCATCACTGTCTTGGCCAACATTTATTGCCCATCCCTAATTTAAGAGTCAACCACATTGCTGTGGATCTGGAATCCATGTAAGCCAGACCAGGTAAGAATGTCAGATTTCCCTCTCTAGAGGACATTAGTGAACCACATGAGTTTTTAACGACAATTAGCGATGGTTTCATGGTCAACATTAAACTTTTAATCCTAGATTTTTATTGGATTCAAATTTCACCATCTACCATGGTGGGATTCAAGCCCAGCTCCCCAGAGAATTACCCTGGGTCTCTGGATTACTAATCCAGTGACAATATGACTGTGCCATCTCCCCTTAACTGAGCCGGAGTCAATTCTAGATCTCTGCCGTCTGCTGTAAGGATATTTGCTGCCAACTTCAACCATCAGCTTGGCATTGCCCATGATGGTTAAATTCCTCACCTCTCCTCATATTCTGACCCTGCCTCATTACATTCCATCAAAGGAACATCTGCTGCTGAATTGGTATGTAGGATAAACAATGAGAAAAGCTCTCAGTTGTTTCAGTGATGGGCATGGGCCACCAGTAAATTTCATTGCAAGTTAGAAATGCAGTACAGACTTATCATTGATGGTGATTCTACATGCAAATAAGTTCCAAAATCCTACGTGTATTCCTCCATACTCTTGTCAAACATTCTAGGCCAAACTTTAAAAGGCTGAGGAAGCACAACAGTCTGCAAGCCACCGTGCTGATTTACCAGCGCGACCCCATCTCAGAGACAGGGTGGTATGGTGGCACAGTGGTTAGCACTGTTGCCTCACAGCTCCAGGGACCTGGATTCGATTCCTGGCTTGGGTCACTGTATGGAGTTTGCACTTTTTCCCTGTGTCTGTGTGGGTTTCCTCTGGTTGCTCCGGTTTCCTCCCATACTCCAAAGTTGTCTGGGATAGGTTGATTGGCCATGCTAAATGGCGCCTGAATGTTACAAGATGCGTAGGTTAGAAGGATTAGTGGGGTAAATATGTGGGGAGATGGGGATAGGGCCTGGGTGTGATTGTTGTCGATGCAGACTCAATGGGCCAAATGACCACCTGCACTGTAGGGTTCCTATGATTCTTTTTTTGAAGAGCCTGGTTTGGGTTTGGGGAACAGCTTCCTGCCTGCAAGCCTCAACTTAGTCCCTTAATGCGCCTTTAGTGGCCAATGTATGGATGCCTACTGCATCGATGGGTAGGTGAAGGCATTACAAGGCAACTCACCCAACTTTAATCAAAGGCCAGTCATGTTTGTTAATGAGTTGTTAGCTCATTAAGGACCAGCTTTTCTGTGATGAGGCACAGGTTTCACAATGGACCTGGAACAGTCCAAGTAGAAGGAGGAGCCAGTCATGGCCATGTCATTCAATCAGTTGGGCCCATATTGGTACACAGTTGAGAGTGGCATATGACCTTTGGTACACAGTTGAACACAATTAGTGGAGCAAGTGGACCTTACATTTGAATTGGTTCTTCAAGCAAGCAAGGACTTGAATTAATGGTTTGCTCTGTCCAGTCTGTGTATTGGCTTTGCAACACTAAGAAATAGAATTTTTAAAAAGGATTATCCTGGGCACACTTTACTCGCGCATTCAGGGACATGATACACCCTCAGGCTGCTCAGCTAGGGTGGCATGGTGGCATAGAGGTTAGCACTGCTGCTTCACTGTGCCAGGGACCCAGATTTGATTCCTGGCTTGGGTCACTTTCTGTGTGCAATCTGCACGTTCTCCCTGTGTCTGCATGGGTTTCTTCTGGGTGCTCCGGTTTCCTCCCACAGTCTGAAAGACATGCAGGTTAGGTGCATTGGCCATGCTAAATTCTCCCTCAGTGCATCTGAACAGATACCAGAGCGTGGCAACTAGGGGATTTTCACAGTAACTTCATTGCAGTGTTAATATAAGCCCACTTGTGACATGAATAAAACAAAACTTAAACTGGTGTTGTTTGCTGATGACTGTTGAGGTGAAGAGTCTTGGTGTTATATTGTAATCATCTTATCAGAACTAAGAAGATCATTAAACCTTTTGTGGCACTGCACCCAGATCCCCAGGACAATACTTTAGCTGCTGATTGGCTCCTCCATCTCCAGCCAACGTCTGCTCAGTTTGGCTGGGTGGCCTTTTCTTGCCACCCTCTGGGAACAAGACTGCTTGTTACCAGTCTTGGGGAGCACTCTTAATCCCAAATTTTCAACTGGTGCTGCATCACTGAGCTTATCATTGCACTGTGACTTTTTGAGTTTAACTTAGGCTCCTATCAGCCTAGGGCCCATGGCCTGCCTGTGCCTGTTCTGAGGTGAGTTAAGTTGGTGAATCTGGTGAGACTTTTCCTTCCTATTATCTTATAATAATGAGTGCACCATTTTTTCATGGGGTGTTTAGGGTTACAATCGAGTATTAGATCACTAATTGAAAGCAGTTGAAGGTGAAGTTCTCCACCTCTGAAGTTTTGACACATTCCAAGAGTGCATGTTGGAAAAGATACACCTAGTCTGTGATATTCTATTCATGAATTTTAACAGACAAGGTCACTGGTTGGAAGGAGGTACACTTTCCTAGCATTTACAGACTGGGGAAGAAAGCTAATTTGTCAATGAAGTTGTCAATAAAGTGAGTCCTCTGCTCTGGATGTGAGTACTAGATTGAAGTTGTGCTGCATTGTGAATCAGATCCCAGAGGTGAAGTTATAAACCATTACCCATATCCTGCCAGATGTTATTGTGATTAGAATTTATTATTAGCTATGTCCAAAGTATTTTCAATTTTAAATAATTTATTTGCTTCTTTGCATGCTGATAGCATGCAGCAGCTAAATACCATGGAGACAAGTATTGTACTCGCAGCCGTAATAACATTTGATTTTTATATTGACTTGGGTGTGTTTATTAAGTGCATTTTGATTCTGGGATTGGCAGGTACTAGCCATGTGATATGCCACAGAATGCTTGGCACCCTTCACTGCCTCAGGAACTCCTTGTACAAAATGGTCCGATGGCAATTGTTTCATGATTAAAGGGTGAAATCTCCCACAAAATTCAAACCACTGCTCACTTTCAGAAATAAACCGTTCCTGAACCAGCTGGTAAAGTTTCAGATACCCGAATGAGTGCAAACTTCACTGGAATTGTATCCCATTTATATTGTTTACTGTCAGAGCAACTCCTGACAGCACTTTTGAAAGTAAATCTCACCTGTGTGGAGTTATTGCCTTTTCTTGTAGCCTAGGTTCTGCACTGGATTTCCAATATTACTTTACTGTGGCAGGAAATTATCTGGGAGATCCATTCTTTTCCATTCTCTTCCACAACTTCCAGAATTCTCTGCTGGATTTAACATTGGATATGCAGCAGTAAAGTTTCTGCTTTGGCCACAGTTAGAAAATTAGGAGCCAAGTACCTTAATAGAATCACAGAATCCTATAGTGCAGAGGGAAGCTATTCAGCTCATCGAGTCCACCCAGACCCTATCCCCATAAACCTGTGCATTTACCCTAGATAGTCGTCCTGACACTAAGGGTCAATATAGCATGGCCACTGCACCTAACCCACACATCTTTGGACTGTGGGAGAAAACTGGAGCACCTGGAGCAAACGCATGCAGACACGGAGAGAACGTGCAAACTACACACAGCCGGGAATCAAACCTGGGTCCCTGGCGCTGTGAGGCATCAGGGCTAACCACCATGCCGGCCAGTATAATGTGTTGGGATATAAATCATGGGATTGCGTTCTTCCCTCTATTTCCTATTGCTTGTGTTCTAGCAACATGGATGCAAGAAAGGTTGGGATGTTTGTCAGGGGATTTTTTTTTACAGAACTGGAGACTGGCAATTTCAGGGCAAAGGAATTTTGGGGTCCGACAGAGTGGGATGTGGTGACTGGGCAGGGATTATGTTTCCTATATTTGCATGGGCAAGGCAACCAGAGTTAAAGATCATGCTGCAGGCAGTGGAAATGAAAAAAATAGGATTTATCAAATGTGTACATTCTAGCCAGTTTGAACAGTACTGCCACAACCAGCCCCCACCACACCTGGAGGGGAGAAAAATACAGAATTCTGCCCAAAGTGTTGGGCCACTGCTCCCTTAAGTGATTTATAATAAAATGGAGTATTCTATTGCTTTATTTTGAAACTCTTTGCCTACAGTATGAAATGTGGAATGCTATTATGTAACAGAAGTTATGATTTCAATGAACTGTTTAAAAGCTGATAATAAAGACTGTGGTCAATGGAGACTAAGGAGAAAGTTAAATACTATTCTTAACAAGCTCCACCCTAAATACTGATGAAATATGATACCAATATAACATACCATAGACCATGCTGTATAAGTCAACCCATTATGTAAGAAAGCCCAATTGTTTTGCCAAAATGCATGTTAAGACCTATATTAGGCATGTAAGACAATCCCCCCAGCCCCAGTTTTCAGCTATAAACAGGTGTTTAAGAGTTGGCCTCTGTTTGCAGCTCAGAAATACACGTTTAGACTTATACCCACCTTATAAATTGCGTGCAGTCAAGCAGGTGCCGCCAAGAAGATGCGCAGGAGTTCAGCCTACAACACTGACCATAAACAGCAATCGATGAACAGAAATGGATTCTCCTGCAAAAAGAATGAAGTATGAAGTGGGTCAAAGTTGTAACATTTGCCTAACTTGTCAAAGTTGCAGCAAAGGAATTCAGTGTTAATGAAAAGCTTGTCTGAGAATGGAAGGAGGAGGAATCTGCCCTGAAGAAGATGCCAAATGTGTCAAGAGAACAGGGACCAGCCACTAATCTTAAAAAGCATATATCGACATGAACCCTCAGAAATCGTCAGAATGGTTACATTTTCACTAGAATTGCATTGTGTAGATGTACACTTAATTCAAATAATCCAGCCCACAGCAGTGTCCCCTGAAAAGGCCTTTCAATTAGAGTAATTCACTATATTAGTATACAGTGAAAAGTATTGTTTCTTGCATGCTATACAAAGCATGCTGTTCACAGAGAAGGAAAGGAGAGGGTGCAGAATGTAGTTTTTTTTATTATTCATTTGTGGGTCATGGGCATCGCTGGCAGGACAACATTTGTTGCCCCATCCCTAATTGCCCAAGGGCAGTCAAGAGTCAACCACGTTGCTGTGGCTCTGGAGTCACCTGTCGGCCAGACCAGGTAAGGATGGCAGATTTCCTTCCCTAAAGGACATTAGTGAGCCAGATGGATTTTTCCAACAATCGACAATGATTTCATGGTCACCATCACTCTTAATTCCAGATTATTTTATACTGGGTTCAAATTCCACCATCTGCCATGGCAGGATTCAAACCTGGGTCTCCAGAGCATTAGCTGAGATCCTGGATTAATAGTCTAACGATAATATCACTAGGCTATCGCCTCCCTGGCAATCATAGCTAGGGTGTAGAGGAAGATCAACTTAATATAAGGTCAGTCCATTCTAAAGTCTGATGGCAACAGGGAAGAAGCTGTTATTGAGTCGATTGGTACATGTCCTCAGACTTTTGTATCTTTTTCCTGATGGAAGAAGGTGGACGAGAGTATGTCCAGGACGCATGGGATCCTTGATTATGCTGGCTGCTTTTGCGAGAAAGTGGGAAGTGTAGACAGAGTCAATGGATGGGAAGCTGGTTTGCGTGGTGGACTGGACTACGTTCACCTCCCTTTGTAGTTTCTTGTGGTCTTGGACAGAGCAAGAGCCGTACCAAGCTGTGATACAATCGGAAAGAATGCTTTCTATAGTGCATCTGTAAAAGTTGTTGGGAGTTGTAGCAGACATGCCAAATTTCCTTAGTCTTCTGAGAAGGTAGAGGCGTTGGTTTATTTTTTTTTGTGAGGATATCAAGAGGTCCCTGTTTAGAAATAACACCCAAAATGCAGTTATACTCGGGGGCGGGGGGGTGGGCGGGCACAGGGGTCTAACTTCCATAGCTCAGCCTTTGGGAATGTGCCTCAAGAAGCCAGTCAAGGATTGTGTTCACACCGGAGGCTGGTTGACGAAGAAAAAACCCTCACAAAAAGAGCATGCTAACCCGCTTGATGTTTTGTGTGGTTTCATCATCAATGGCGAGATGGTATTAATGGATAAGCCATCATCAAAACCTTCAAAAAATGTGGAATATCTAATTTGTTTGTGGAGGGATAATCAGAAAATCAGAAGTGTTACATCTGACCCAGAGTCAGATCCTTACGATGATGTCGCAGCCAAATAATTTGAAGCTTTATGATTGTAGTGCAAACTGGAATAATTTCATTAAATACTATGTGACACATTGATTTATTGATGTTGTTTCTTTTCACTTTTCTAAATGATGACGACCTATACCAACACCAGCAGTCACATCTTATATTGGCAAATAAATTGAACCCATTTCTGGGAGGTTTTCTGAATTTTCAAAGGCAGACCTATATGCTGTGGTAATTTCAAATATTATGGCCCCTGAAGCACTAAAGTAGCAGCTGTCTGAATGGAGTATGTGAGTTCCTACATGTTCTGTTGATTTTATAACTATAGTGCTAAGAATAGGAGAGTGGTGGGGGCATTACAATGAAGCCACCTGTTCTCCAACCAGAACAAATTTAAGATCATTGAAGGACAGGCTCTCAAGTGAGGCTTAGCCTGATCTGGGACAGAGACACACATTTTAGCTCAGTAGCACAGCAGAATTGGGTTCAGTTTATTTGGATCTGGGCTGAACTGATGGTTAATGTTGGATCAAAGGTGCATCAGATACAGGGTATGCGATACTTAGCAAAAGGAAACTCCAATCTCATGAGGAGTTTGCTTTCGCTAATTTATCGCTTCTCTTTTGCTATCTGTTTGGACAATTCCAAACTTCTTGGGAAGCTCTGGCAGACAGAAATAAAAGTTAAGAATTTTAATGTTCACAAAACTGTGCAGGTAGAATTCTGCCCTTACCTGATTATTTATCTACGAATAAAGAATGCAACCTGCAATATAAATAAAACACATCATACAGCATTATCTACAGTGCTTCAATAATATCAAGGTGCTATATATATATGTATATAATTGCTGGATTTGTGGTATTTCATAATGATCTTGACATGACATGCAATATGATTAAAGCAACCCAGCTGCTTTAAACAAACCTAGCTCACTAAAGCAAAGACTGCATGCAAGGGTGTAGCCCTCAGCAGGCAGCAAAGGCTGGTGTTCGCTGCCTACACTCAAGGTTAATGAGACAGAAGCAGGCATTAAGTTGATGTGCTATAATTATTGACTTGTTCATTGAATCTCTACAATGCAGAAGGAGGCCATTCAAACTAACAAGCCTGCACCGACAACAATTCCACCCTGGCCCTATCCCCGTAACCTCACATATTTACCCAGCTAGTCCACCTGACACTAAGAGGCAATTTAGCATGGTCAATCGACCCAACCAGCACATCTCTGGACTGTGGGAGGAAACCCACGCAGACACGAGGAGAACGTGCAAACTCCACACATATAGTTACTGGAGGCCGGAATCGAACCTGGGTCCCTGGCAGTTTGAGGCAGCAGTGCTAACTACTGTGCCCCCCCCCCCCCCCCACCCCCCACCCCTCCCCTGCTCCCAGGCTGGCTACTGCTATGTTTTGTTGGCACCTTAGAGAACAAAGAACAAGACAGCACAGGAAACAGGCCCTTCAGCCCTCCAAGCCTGCACCTTGACATATGTAGCCCAGGCACTCAGAAGTTTACCACTAGTAAGGTAGGAGCCCAGTGTGATTTGAAACAGAATTGAACATCCCATCCACCCTGACCAGAGCTCTGTCTCTGAGCACAGGTTCAACACCCCTTTGATCAGACATTAGTGAGGCTCTGGCAGCACAATGAGGACCCTGGTTAGCGACACCACTGTACTGCCTATGCAGGGTTAATGTTCTGTCACTGCTATCTGCATTCCTACACATAAGAGCTTCAGAAAGTACTGACAGTTTGCAGCCTTAAAAAATGGTGAAGGTCACCCGTTAAAATAAACACAAGGGCAACTGGTTCCATACAATCATCCCCTTCTTCTGTAAATGCACTTTGTGTCAGAAGTGTGAGGCCCTTGTGTTAAAACTCTCAATACTGGGAGTGGGTCAGTGTGAAAATATGTCTATTAATATGTCATCAATGCACCGCTTTCCAGATGGTTTAGTCATTTTTTTAAACAGTTGTTGGAAAAATTCTTCAGCCTTCAGGCAAAATTGCAAAAGAGCAAAGGATTTTGTATATCATCTCTATAGTTGTGTTTGCTAAACCGGGGAAAGATCTGCGAGGGATCTTATCTGCTAGTTTTATAACAGAAACAATCCCAATAGCTAATATTTATCCAGAGTCTTGAATGTGCTGAAATGTTCCCAGATGCTTCACACAGCATCATAAAACAGTATGATGCCAAGCTGTATAAGGAGCTTTTAGGTCAGATGCCTAAATACTTGGTCAAAGAGGCAAGTTTGAAGGGCTGTATGGAAGGAGTTTCAGAGCTTAGGGCCAAGGCCAAGGTGCAGACACCAATGTTGGAGCAATGGGAGATTTGTAGGAGGCCAGAAGTGGAGGAACATAGATACCTTTGGTGGGGCTGGAGAGGATTACACAGTTAAGGAGGGACAAGATGATCGAAGGATTTGAAAAGAGAAGTGAGAATTTTAAATCAAGATGCTGCTTGACTGGAGGTAATGTAGGTCAGTGGGCACAGGGATGAGAGGGATTTGCTGCAAGTTCAGATACGATCTGCAAAGTTTTGGATGATTTCAAGTTTGCGGAGGCTGGAATGTAGGAGGCCACCCAGGAGCGCACTGGAACAGCTGAGTCGTGAAGGTATTGAGAGTTGCAGCAGCAAATGACCTGGTTTGGGAGAAGTGAGCTGATGTTACAGAGGGGGAAATAGGCCGTGTTACTGTTGGCAAAAGTATGAGGAAACTCGCCCCGAGATCAGGGATCTGAATAAACTGGGAATCTCAAAGAATTGCCAGGGAGAGAAATGGAGTTGGTAACTGGAGAATGATGTTTGGAGTATGTAGACCATAGGATCATAAGATATCGGAGAATTAGGCCATTCAGTCCATCAAGTCTGCTCCACCGTTCGATCATGTCTCCTGCCTTTTCCCTGTAACCTTTGCTTCCCTTACTGATCAAGAACCTATCTATCGCTGTCTTAAATACAGTCAATGACATGGCCTCCACAGCCTTCTGTGGCAATGAATTCCACAGATTCACCACCCTCTGGCTGAAGAAATTCCTCCTCATCTCAGTTCTAAACCCTTTACTCTGAGGCTGTGCCCTTGGATCCTAGTCTCTCCTACCAATGGAAACACCTTTCCCAAGTCCACGATCCAAGCCTTTCAGTATTCTGTCAGTTTCAATGATTCCTCCTCATCCTTCTAAATTCCATCGAGTACAGACCCAGAATCTGCAAACGTTCCTCAAATGTCAAACCTTTTATGCAGTATAAGGGGCTGGCACATACAGGGTTAATGTGAGACTCAGTACAGTACTGGCCGCACAGTGATGTAAGAGAACATATGACTCACACATAGGGGTCAGCCTAGTGTGGGGCAGGGCCATGTGTACAAGCAGGCATGGAGACAGCTCCTAGCTAGAACTCTTTACTGTATATAAGTACATAGTTTAGTAATTAATAAATGCATGCAGTTAATCTACTTAAGCCTACAGATACGTCATTAAGACCAACCGAATGGTATCCAACACCCTGTCATAGCGAGAGGACTGAAGCAATGGCTCCAGGTTTCTCAATAACTAACTGAAGGAAATTCCTGCACATCCAGTACTGGGTGTCAGATAAGCAGTCTGATCTACAGTGGGGGAGTGGAGAGAAATGGTAGTGGTGATGTGTGTCATCAGCGAAAATGTAAAAATTAATGCTGCACCTTCAAATAATGTCACAGAAAGCTAACATACAGATGAGAAATAGGAGAGGCCAAGGACAGGTTCTTCAGGGGGAACATAGCAGTAAATGTAAGAGAGCAAAGACGAGAAGCCGTTGCAAGTGATTGTGCTGCTGTTGCTTCAAAAAGAAAATATCAAACTCATAGCCATGAACCTAGGTGAAGAAAGACTATTTTAAATCTTATTGGGTCACAGTAGGGTTCATTTGTGAAATCCGGCACCTTATGTTCCAAATGTAGAAAAGGAAAAGTGCAGTACCTAAAGGTCATTCTTTCTTAAAATGAGAACAAAGGAAGGAAACATAAGGGTCTGTGATAGCTACTCCATATAAATTACCATGATTGGTCCCAGCAGCACTGTATGTTACCTAAAGTGAAAACAGAATAAGAATAGCTAAAATAAATCCCAGATTCCCAATTTACTTTGTTTACTATGACTCATGTTTCTAGCTCATTACTCTGGCTATCAAACTCTTACAAACACAGTGAAGGAGCTTAAAGTGGTAATAGCAGTTTAGTCATATCTACTTGTCACCACATAACTCCTAGAGATTCATTGATTCATCACAAAATAGGGATAGGCAGACAAGTGAGTTCAAGTTGGGCGGCACAGGGCGCAGTGGTGAGCACTGCTGCCTCATAGAGCCAGGGTTCAATTCCCAGCTTGGGTCACTATCTGTGCAGAGTCTGCACGTTCTCCCCGTGTCTGCGTGGGTTTCCTCTGGTTTCCTCACACAGTCCAAATCACGCACTGGTTAGGTGCATTGGCCATGCTAAATTCTCCCTCAGTGTAACCGAACAGGCGCCGGAATGTGATGACTAGGGAATTTTCACAATAACTTCATTACAGTGCTAATGTAAGCCTATTTGTGACAATAATAATAATAAATAAACTGTAAGACTTTAAGATACAGGCCAACTATAGAGTGTGACCAGAACAAGCAGTTTAAAGGCAGATAAACAACCATTCTGATGCTTAATGAGCAATAAACTGAAATGACATAGTTGGGAGAGTTTCAAAAATTATTCTTAACCTGGAAGAGATATAATTTCTTTGTGATTACATAAAAAAAAATTTCAGTCAACTGGCACTGTTGGAGAAAATGTGAAAGGGATTGTCCACATGTGTTTTATGTTTTATTTTGCTGATTGCCAAAAGAAAGTCACAATTTCCTGTTTGTTCTTACTGACATTGCAAATGGAAAGACCTCTATTGCTCATGTACACAGTTCTGTGTTCTGTAATTTTCACTGGGGACAGGGGCTAATGAATGACAGATATAAATAAGGATTTGCTCTCAGCTGTCCCATGCGGTTTGCTATGTATTAGAAAGAACATACAAATTTAGAGGTGAAGTAGATCATAGTAAGTGTCGCTTCTCACAACTTAAGAACAAAATTGGGTAGGAAGGGAAGTTTGCATTTGTGTGAGCAACACAGGAAGAATGTTTTGGATTGATGGCGACTTCATGTTAGACTGAGGCAGCTCAATAAATTATCTTGAGACTTTACAACAGGGAAAAGATTTATGTTGCTCTTTTCCTTTTCACGCACTCTCAAATCCTGTTACTTTGTGCATCCAAAGTGATTGTGTTAGCAGATCTGTGTTCATTACAGAGGATATCAGCAACTCTGTATTTGAAACAGTGCAGACAGCCATAGCCTTTTAATGGTACCCATCAAAATACTTGTCAAGGTTATCGATGTGAGATAAACCTTTATGATTTTTGCTGATGGTTATTGCTGATGACATAGAAACAAAAATGAAAAACACTTTGTTTTAATTTTATGAAAATTTAGACTAGATTAAGATCTGTAACTATTATCCCAGAGCTTTCAGTGGCAATGTGCAGAATGGGTGCAAGACAAACACTCACCAGGGATATGTAGCACTTAGAAGATAGCAAGAGGAATAGAACAAAATCTGAATGTTTCTTTGCTGCAAATTAAACGTCTGACTTTTAATACATGCAGAGGTTTATTACCGAGATCACTATGGTAGACGGATATGGGGATACTGTGAAGAGTTATCCCATCCAGGGTGACCACAGGCAATTAGTCATTATACAAACCTCTCAAGAAATCAGTCCACCGTTCTATCCTCTCCTGAAAAAAGTGACGAGACCAGGTTGTGAATTGAAGACAAAATAGTTCAAAGAACAAAAGAAATAGCAGCAGGAGTTGGCCATTCATGACCTTTCAAGTCCAGTCCCTCATTTGGTAAAATCAGGGATTCTCTTTGGCCTCAGTTTCACTTTCTTGCATGATCTCTATATCCCTCGATTGTCCTAATGTCCATCTTATTTATTTCAGACTAATTTGGGCGATCACTACCACATTAACATCAGGCATAGCAAGTGATGATTGATCCCATAGTGTACACCAACAACAATCCGTATTCATATGGTACTGTTTATGCAGTAAAAAGCCCCAAGGCTCTTTATTGGAGTTATTACCAAACACTGAGTCATGTAAGGAATTAATCTGGCAGATGAGCAAATATTGGTAATAGAGGTAAGCTTTCAGAACTGTCTTAAAGAAGAAAGTGAGGTAGGGATTGAATTCCACAGCTTGGGACACAGCAGCCAAAGGGTAGAGTGATTAAAATTGAGACTGCACAAGCACAGGGATATCAGGGCTATAGGGCTGGAGGAAGTTACAGAGATGGGGAAGGATGATTTTACAGGCCCACTAACTCCTGATGAGAAGTTTAGGTAAAATAATGGCTTTGGCACCTTTTAGAAAGACTCTAAGCCTGATTGACAGCTGTGGTTTTTCAAAGGGAATAAGTGGTCTGCCAAAGTGGAAATGAAATCACTTTGAAGAAACCACAGGTGTCAATCTGGCTTTAGAACTGTTGTCTCACAGTGCTAGGGACCTGGGTTTGATTCCTGGCTTGGGTCACTCTCTGTGCGGAGCCTGCAAGTTCTCCCTGTGTCTGCGTGGGTTTCCTCTGGGTGCTCCGGTTTCCTCCCACACTCCAAGACGTGCTGGTTAGATGCATTGACCGTGCTAAATTCTCCCTCGGTGTACCCAAACAGGCGCCGGAGTGTGGCGACTAGGAGATTTTCACAGTAAGTTCATTGCAGTATTAATGTAAGATGACCTGTGACACTAATAAATAAACTTTAAATGTTAAACGTCTGCATTTAACATTGTTAAATGTTAAACAATGTGGGTATACCTGAGATGTATACAAGCATGATAGAGGGGTCAATAAACACAGTTGACTGAAGCCTGAGTAGAAATCCATAAAGCTGTGAATAAAAGCCTTTTTTAAAGCATTGTACTGGTGAAATTGAAAGAGATCAAAGGTTTTCAATGCAACAAAGAGGGTTACAAAGGTTTCAATTTTCTTTCAATTTCAGAGGCTTCAAGTAAAAGAGAATACATTGGGGCTGAGGGAATGAACAGCTATGGAGAGCGACCCCCCCACCGCCCCCCTTGCTTTAATTTGACATTGCTTCTCTGTCAGAGGACTTCAAAAGGATCTGCTCTCACCTGCAGCTTCTGACAGGGAGAAAGGGGAAATCCCTGCTGGAGTGCTGCTGTGATTTGAAAACTCGCCATGTGATCAGGGACATGGAGATTAAGATTAAAGTAACCAGGCCACTTCAGAAGTTTCACTGCTGACAGGCTGGAATGCAAATGTTAATCACAGAGTTGCCTGAAATTACCATAATGAGGAGATGCCGGTGTTGGACTGGGGTAAGCACAGTAAGAAGTCTCACAACACCAGGTTAAAGTCCAACAGGTTCACAAGCCTTCAAAGCATTGCTCCTTCATCAGGTGAGTGAGGTGCTGCGTTCACAAACAGGACATATATAGACACAAACTCAATTTATAAGGTAATGGTTGGAATGTGAACCTTTACAGATTCCATGCTGCTTTATCCTTAGACAGCATCTTCCAAACTCATGACCACTTCCACCTAGAAGGACAAGGGCAGCAGATACATGGGAATGCCACCACCTGTAGTTGCCTTCACATAGAATCATGGAATCAATGAATTCCTATAGTGCACAAAGAGGCCATTCAGCCCATTAAACCTACACCGAAGACAATCTCACCCAGGCCCTATCCCCACAACCCCATGCATTTGACCCGCTAGTCCCTGCAACACCAAGGGGCAATTTATCATGGCCAATCAATGTAACCTGCCCACCTTTGGACCGGAGAACCCAAAGGAAACCCATACTGACATGGGAAGAATATGCAAACTCTTCACAGACGGTTATCTGAGATCGGAATTGAACCCAGGTTCTTGGTGCTGTGAGGCAGCAGTGCTAACCACTGTGCTGCCCATCACCATACTGACTTGGAAATATATTGTCGTTCCTTCGCAGTCTTTGGGTCAAAATCCTTAATTCCCTCCCTAACAGCATTGTGGGTCAACCCACCGAACATGGACAGCAGCGATTCAAGAAGGCAGCTCACCACCAGCTTCTCAAGAGCAACAGGGAAGGGCAATAAATGCTGGCCAGCCAGCGATACCCAGGATCTATGAATGAATTAAAAGAAAAATAATTTTCTTAACATTTTCACATTCTATTCTTCTAAAAATTTACTTCAGGAAGCCTTCAACATTACAGAAAAAAAATTAACTTTGTTTAAAAATAAAGCTCAAATGTCTTAAATTGGTTTAGATTAGCAAACTGGAATTGGAGCTTCTGTGACTGAGTTCTTAAAAAAATGATGAAAACAGACCGCACTCTGTATTCAGAAAGGAATGTCTCCTTGTGATGGAATGGTGCATTTAAAATTAATCTCCTGTTATCGTTCTTCAGATCAGATTTCGGAGGAATTGAGATACCCATAAATTATACTATAGAGAAAAAATGCTGAGATCCTCAAACCTATTATTCCAGATTGTCACGCACAGTTCACTGGGTTCTTACCAGAGCTGTCACCCAGACTTTTTTTCATCCTCATGGAGACCATTGCATTCCACTTTAACTTTCTCATGATAGTGAGACTTGCTGTGGAATGCTATCGGAGCTCTAAGGGAAATGTGAGACTGGCCCTTCTCTGTTCATTTCACTGAACCTAGCTCAGGACAAGGTACAGACTTGCATTTTCCCGCTTCTAGAATACAAATGGAGACTTGCATGCCTCCAAATGAAGATGCTTATACTTCCTATTAGAGTCAAATATTTAAGTTTGGTCTTAAATGAAAACGATTGAAATGTAAAAGATGAACATGGTACAGCTTGGGGAGCGATATTAAACTATACAATGCAGAGGGCGAGGGCATCTTACTTTACTGGAATGCAGCCTGGGCAACTTGTTGATCATATTTCTCACCCAAGAGGTGAATAAAAATCAGAATTTCATAACTTTGTAATAATAAAACCAAATATATTCTCACCTTGGCACAGTGAACTGTTTCAGGTTCTAAATATTATTCAGCATTGCAAATAGTTTGAAAATCTAACAGTCCCTAATGGCACATCATCACCCCTTTTTCGTCAGGCTGACTCAAGTAATCGATGCTGTGCTTGCTTTAAATGTCATTCAAATGAACAGCATTGTACACAGCAGGGAAAGGAGCTCCTAACCTAATCAGGACACGACTAAAACAGGGCATGTTTGTTTTCCCTGATTTATACAGGTTGAATTTTAAGCCCTTGACTGCCCAGTTCTTGCCAATGAACCATTTTTTTGCTTTTGTTTCTAATTACACAAATCAATGGTAGCACATGGAGCATGTTAATATTGATTTTAAAACCACATCAGATCGAATAATGTGTTCCCTTCTCACACAATCCTCCAACCCTCCCCACCCATCACTTAAGCTGTCACTTCAACTTTCCAATCTGGGCTACATGGATCAGTGCTCTATCCATGTGTTAGGTGTAGCAACATTTAACCTTTGAGCCTTCAGAAACGACTGTTCTGAGTTGCACAGAATTGACGCTGTGCTGTTTGCACGACTGTCTCCTCACTTTGCTGTTCAGCAGCATAGTGTGCACTGCCACACTGCTTGCAAAATTATCTCCCAGAGAATTCAAAGCTGGTCTCGCCAAGATATTTTTAGAACTAGCAAGAAACATGCCTGAGGTTATGCAAAAAATAATGATTCAGCTGGTCAAGTTTCTCAAGCCAAATTTCATAATTTCTACACCATATCAGGACATGGTCAAAGTAGTTTGTAGTTTGTTTTAAGACTATTAATATTATATTACGACAGGTCACCTCCAGGGGTGTTCCACGTCAGAGTCCAGAACAAATGCGGTCTTGAGGTAAAGCGAGTTGGATTGTAGGCAAAGGCACACAGATGACTCCTATTTTAACATTTACATTACATGCTTACTTGCAAGTTCCTTTTAACAGAAGAGATAATCATGAAGGATATAAAATAAGCTGCTAATCGACTATTGATCATTCTAGACAACTGCCAAAGATTGATTTCCTCGAACCATACAATCCCAACAGTGCAGAAAGAGGCCACCCAGCCCATCGAGTCTGCACCAACACTCCAAAAGAACATTCCACCCAGGCTCTCTCCTCTATCCTGTCCCTATAGTGCCCTAAATTTTATTATGGCTAACCCCCCTAATTTACACATCTTTGGACACTAAGGACAATTTAGCACAGCCAATCCACCTAACCTGCACATACTTGGACTATGAAAAGAAACCAGAGCACCTGGAGGAAATGCATGGGGAGAATGTGCAAACTCCATATAGACAATCACCACAGGCCGAATTTTAACCCCGGTCCCTAGCGCTGTGAGGCAGTCGTGCTAACCACTGTGCCACATTCCGCCCTTTACACATAAGTTTTTTTTGTGTAAAATTTGATATTATCTACATCACATTATCTTACCCAATTATTATAGCTTCCTTTACCTGCATTTATAATGCAAACCGTCTATGTAAGTTTATCATGACATAATTATACCCTCCTCTGTAATATGTAGTATGGTATGGAACATTGAGGATCTACAAATCTCTGGAGGTTGTGGGAAAGATGTGGCCCTCAACAACTCCATCTGCCAATCAGTCAGGTTTCCCCCAGTGTTCAACTTCCCCATTACTCACTCCCCTTCCTACCACATCTTCAAAATGTTCATCACTATCTGTTGCACTGTTATAGTCAAAAAGGTAGGAGGTATATTGTTATGCGCATACATATTACATGCCGCATCAGTCACTATAGTTGGGTTACCTAGAAACAATGGGCGAGATTTTACGACCCTACTTTTATACTCCATCCTTCTTGAAGTAAAAGTCAACATTCCATTTCCATGCTGTACCTGCATGCTAATATTTTGTGGTTCATGTACAAGGACATCCAGATCCCTCTGTACTCAGCATCCTGCAGCTAGTCTCTCTATTTTGTTCTCCTTTTATTTTCTTACTGCCAGGTGAATAGCTTGACGCTTTACCACATTATACTCCGATCTGCCCAACTTTTGTCATTCACAACCTATCTATACTGCCTTGCAGACTCTTTGGGCCCTATTTCACCATTTTGATTCTAAGTGCTGGGCAGACTTGAAACCGGAAGTGTTTCAGATTTGACTTTTCGATCTGTTCTCCAGCGCCCCCATACACACTCTGCCTGCAAAATTATCAGTGATTCCCAATCACGCTGTAGAAGCCTGTGGGCGGGGCTTAACGCACCCGAAACCCTGCAGCTCCAATTGCATTTTTCCATATCGGAAAAAAATGATAGAATGTTGCTCCCCTGCCACATTGCTGCCGGGCTGGATAATGCCTCCTCTCAGCCCCCACAGACATGCCCCACCCCCACAACATTACTGACCCTCTTTCCGCCCCCCCCCCACACCCCCACCACCCAAACCAATCGCAGACCCCTCCCCCCAACTTCCTCCCCATCAATCTCAGGCAGAGTGGCAGTGAACCCTCCTTCCCCTCCACTAACCTCAGACAGAATGGGAGTGGACCCCCACCCCGACTGATCTCAGGCAGAGTGGCAGTGGACCTCCCCTTCCCCTCCACTAACCTCAGGCAGAATGGGAGTGGACCCCCACCCCGACTGATCTCAGGCAGAGTGGCAGTGGACCTCCCCTTCCCCTCCATGGAGCTCAAGCAGAATAGCAGTGGACCCACCTTCCCCTCCACCAATCACAAGCAAAGGGCTGTTGGATGCTTGGCATTGGGTGTAGAATGCCCTGCCTGCAACAGTAGTGGACTCATCGACATTAAGGACATTTAAATGGTTATTGGATTAACATTTGGATGATACTGGAATAGTGTAAGTTAGATGGGCTTTAGATTGTTGCGCCGACTTGTGAAACCATCGAGGGCCGAAGGGCCTGTATTGTGCTGTAATGTTCTATGTTCTGTGTTCACTTACCTCCTCAGTAACTGAAGTGTCTGAATTGGACTTTTATTGAGCATTTCTGGTCTGCGCTGTTTCTGGATGGGTGAATGTGGTGGTAAAGGGGGAAGTGCCGGTAAAGTTGGGCACTCAGCCTGTTAAGTCTTAACTTAAATACATGCAAATAATTGTGCCTGTTTTGGGCGCGGTCCCAATCGCAGCCATTTTTGGGCCTGGGTAAAGGGAGAACTGATGCAGAGGTGGCTGTGGATTGTGCTACTTGTCTCACGCCTGACTTTACTAAGTTTTTGCACCCAAAATGCGATGGTAAAGTTGAGTCCTTTATATTCTCCTCACAACTTGCTTTCCTGATCTTTCTATCATCATCAAATTTGGTTACTATACAGCTAGCCTCTTCATCAAAGTTATTAATGGATGTTCTAAGTAGTTGAAGCCCCAGCACTGATCCACTATTTATAATTTTCCAACCTTAAAATGACCTATTTATCCAGACTATTTCCTGTTAGTCAGCCAGTCTTCTATCCCATGCTTATACTTCACCCAATACCATGGTCTCTCATAACTTGTGTAGTAACCTTTTATGAGGCACCTTAGCAAATGCCTTCTGGAAATCCAAATACACTACATTTTTCCATCGGGAAAAAGATACAGAAGTCTGAGGTCACGTAACAACCAACTCAAGAACAGCTTCTTCCGTGCTGCCATCAGACTTTTGAATGGACCTACCTCACATTAAGTTGACCTTTCTCTACACCCTAGCTTTGACTGTAACACTACATTCTGCACCCTCTCCTTTCCTTTTCTATGAACAGTATGCTTTCACTGTGCAGCGCACAAGAAACAATACTTTCCACAGTATACTAATACATGTGACAATAATAAATCAAATCAAATCAAATCAAAATCTCCTGGTTCATCTTTATTCATCCTGCTTGTTACATCCTCAGAAAACTCTGACAAATTGGTCAAACACTACTGTTCATTCACAAAACCATGTTGATTTTGCTTGACAGTATTAAGGTTTTCTAAATGTCCTGCTACCTCCTTAAAAATGGATTCTAGCATTTTCTCAATGGCAGATCTATAATTCCCTATAATTTCCTGCTTCCTGTCTCTCTGCTTTGTTGAGAAAGTGTCATATTAGCTTGGGGGCACAAACTCCCTCTCATGTAAATCTGCCCAGGATGGACTGCTGTCAACGGGAACTTTCTCTTCACAAAAGCATTTTAAAATATTTTAACGTCACGCTGGGAGGAAATTGTTAATTTACAACAATTGGAGTGAGTAATTACACACTGGTCTTTCTGAATTTTCCAAATAACAACATTTTGGTAATGTTAGAACATTTGCGTCCTCAGATCACACTTTCTTGATTCAATTTGTCATGAAATATTGTGTGGATTTCGAAACTATTTTACAAGCTCCAGTGAGCAACAGAGGTTCATTGAAAATGACTTAAGCTGTGCAGTCAGTTGATAGGGATGAGGTGACCTTGAGCTTACTGATGAATACAGGATGACAGACATCGCTTGCCAATGGGCAAAGGGCATCTCTATTTAAAACACATTTGCAGATGCACAGTGATGTTGAGCAACTCCCTAATCTTTGCTTGTAGTTCTCTAACATAGCGTGCTTGCCTTTTGCACATAGATCGTACAGTGCAGAAGAAGGCCATCTGGCCCATTGAGTCTGTACCAACAACAATCCCACCCAGGCCTTATCCCCATAACCCCATATATTTACCCTGCTAATTCCTCTAACCTACGCATCCCGGGACACTGTGGGGCAATTTAGTGTGGCCAATGCACCTAACCCGCACATCTTTGGACTGTGGGTAGAAACAGGAACACCTGGAGGAAACCCATGCAGTCATGGGGAGAACATGCAGACACCACACAGACAGTGACCCAAGCTGGGAATGGAACCCAGGTTCCTGGAGCTGTGAGGCTGCAATGCTAACCACTGTGCCACCATGTCAACCCAATATACAATATATTATCTATGAAAAGCTATGCTCTGCAATAAATATGGAGTTTCAGTCACAATTCTAATCATAATATATATGGGCAGAATTTTGTGGTCATTCCCACCATTGGGATTTTTTGATTCTGTAGAAATCATCCCCCTGGGATTCCCTGGCAATGGGATGGGCAAATTATGCAAAAGTTAATAGACTTTAGTTGGACTGGAAAATACCGCTGGCAGTCAATGGCTCCACCCGTCAGCCATGGGAAAACCCACTGGGGTTGGGGTGGGAGTTGAAATCCCAGCCTATATATTTTTCATTACCCACGGATATTGTCATGGACAGAATTTACTTTATCTATTACCATCCACAATCAGCCTGTTTTATATGGAAGAGGCATCTTTTGTTAGCCTTTGAATGTATATTCCAATTTAATAAGTCAGCAGCAAGCTGTCATGAGTTTAAATAAATAAGGCTATTTATTCTCACACGCTTATCACAGATTAACACAACATCACAAATTCAATCTTAAATATACACATAAGTATTGGATATAGATAAAGATAGTGCACCTTTCCACGTGATGGTTCATTTAGTCTCTGATTTATGATTTCCAGTCTCTCGTTGGACAGGCCTGTGGTTTCTTGAATGGGTTTGATGACTTAAAATTGAAATGAGGGCCTTGTAAAACAAAGGTTCACAACTGGTTGTGAGGTTTCTTGTAGTCACAGATCTAGGAGATTGATTTTTGATGAACTTTGAAACTTGGACAAGTTAATTACTTCCACTTCTGGATGACTTGCAACTGGTTTCAGAGTCTATTTCTCAGACTAGCCAATGACTGATGGTTCTGATGGACCTGCTGAGTCCTGAGGTAATAAGGGTGCTGTCCCCAAAACCAGCTTTGGTCACATGACCGCTGGCTTAACACTTCTGAGGCTCACACGTTGGGGGAGACCTTTGTGACCACTGGGTTTTCACCTTCCCTTTTATCCAGCATGAAAGATGGAGATAGACAGTCAGGAAACTCCACAGCCTTTAGGTGTTGGCCATCCTTAAACAATGAGATGTGTGAATTCCACAAATGGCTGTGAAGTGCATCGCCTATCTCCATACTAAATTAAATGTTTGCTGGAACCTTGACTTTGGCTGTACCACTTTCTCCATTTACTTCCAATGTTTCTTTAAAGTCAGATCTGACTCATTTAGTTCAATGGATTGAAACCCAGATTTCTATATTCTTTCATGATACATGGGCATCGCTGGTAAGGCTAGCATTTATTGCCTATTCATAATTGTAAGCCACTCAGTTCAAGGGCTATGAGATTGCAGAGGGCTGTTAAGATTCAACCATATTGCTGTGGGTCTGGATTCGCACTTAGGCCCGACAAGGTAAGGGCTTTTACGATAACTAGTGACAGTTTCGTGGACACGAATACTGAGAGTAGCTTTATGTTATAGAGTTATTAACTGAATTCAGATTTCACCAGATGCGACAGTGGGATTTGAACCCATGTCCCCAGAGCATTAGCCTGGGTTTCTGGATTACTAGTCTAGTGACAGTACCATGACATTGCCATCTCCCTAATGGCAGCTCCTAATTGCAGGACAACCCTGTCGTAGACAGGATGTACTTGCTCTCTTACTGCTTGCAATGAGCATGTTTGCAGGAATGAGACTCTGGAATGTGTATTCAGCAAGAAGTGTTTTTGAGTTTAACATAAAGAAGGTTATTTATTCTTACACAATTACCATGGATTAACACAAATTCACACACACACACACACACACACACACACTAGATAAGGAAAGATAATGCACTTGTATAAATTATACTTATTCAGTCTCTGATTTTTGATTTCTGTCTCCCACTTGACAGATCTGTGGTTTCTTGAATGGATTTAATAATTTAAAACTCAAGTGAGGGTTCTATAAAGCAAAGAGCTCACACGATTTCTTGTAATAAAATATCTAGTGAATTTTGAAACTGGAACAGGTTATGTACTTGAGCTGCTTGATGAATCTGTTCCTCAGATTCTGTTCCTCAGATTGTCTGATGACTGATGTGTGTGTGTGTGTGTGTGTGTGTGTGTGTGCGCGCGCGAGCGTGTGTGTGTGTGTGTGTGTGTGTGTGCGCGCGAGCGTGTGTGTGTGTGCGTGTGTGTGTGTGTGTGCGTGTGTGTGTCTGTATGTGCGTGTATATGAGTGAGAGTGTGTGTGTCTGTGTGTGTCTGTGTGTGTGACTGAGTGTGTGATGACTGATGATTCTGGTGAATTTGCTGACTCCTGGGATAAGGGTGCAGTCCCTGAAACCATCTTTGATCACACGTCTGCTGGGATAACACTTGTGAGGTCCATATATTCTAGTTTGGATGGGGGAGACCATTGTGATACAATGGGAAGCTGAATGGCCTTGAGTTTTGATCTTGCCTTTTGTCCAGCATGAAGACAAGCAGTCTGGAAATAACACAATCATTAGGTGTTGGTCCAGCCTGAAACAATGAGCTGCGCTGATTCCACAATTGTCTGTGATGTACCCTCACCTTTGTCCATATTTAATTATGTGCCCATCAGAGACTTGAAGCTATCTAACTACTAAAAAACAATCACGTGCTTTACAGCAGCCATCTTAACAGTTTGTGTCCATTTTTAAGAAGTGTTGACTAGAAGTTCAGAATGTGATGTGCCTATACTGGGCATGGCAAAAGAACCATTTACAATTTTGCTAATTGTCAGGATCAACATTCAACTTGAAATTCAGATGTGACTGTGGTTAATGTCCATAGCTTTTATATTCAATTGACACTCTTTCTGTGAAAATATTTGTTATTTGCAAGAAAAGAGTAGGTGTACTTTCAACTGAGAGCCATCTGACATAGGAGCTTGCTTTGTTGTGTGAACAAACAATTGTCAAAAGACTTGCAGTCAGGTGGCAAATGGATTTATCCCTGACTGTTACTATAGGGGTGATGGTTCAGACACTTCAGACATTATAACTGCAGACATTCTCTGTGTTCTCACTAATATGTCGCTCTTTTCTGGGGGTTTTACAAGATGCTTTTTGATTTCCTTTTGTTCCTGGTCAAACTTCTAAAGATATTTCTCAGAGTGTGGTGAGTTCTCCTTCAGCTGGAAAATCAAAGGCAGGAGATTCCAGGGCGCAAAAGTAAAACATTTTGTGTAACCTTACTCTTTAAAGGCAGTGTCGCAGACCTAGAATCAACAAGGGTATCAGCAACTCGTCAAGTCTGTTTATTACGTTCTGTATAATGGAGGAATCGATCTTTTCTGAAAAAGATAATATTAAGTTTGCCACTGCTTATCGATTCCATAGTTTACAGAATACACCACTCTGATTTGATTTGATTTATTATCGTCACATGTAATAGTATACAGTGAAAAATATACTAAAAGTAAGGAGAGATATTGTGAGCCTAGTCAAAGAGAGAAAGGAAGCATTTGTCAAAGCTAGGAGGCAGGGAATACATGAAGCAAGTGTGGAATACAAGGAAAGTACAAAGAAACTTAAGCAAGGAGTAAGAAGAGCTAAAAGGGGTCATGAAAAAGCATTGGCCAGCAGGATTAAGGAAAATCCCAAGGCTTCTTATACATATATAAAGAGCAAGAGGATAGTCAGGCAGAGGGTTGGCCCACTCAAGGACAAGGGAGGGAATCTATGTGTGGAACCAGAGGAAATGGGCGAGGTATTAAATGAGTACTTTGCATCAGTATTCACCAAAGAGAAGGACTTGATAAATGATGAGTCTGGGAAAGGATATGTAAATAGTTTAAGTCATGTTGAGATCAAAAAGGAGGAGGTATTGGGGTTCTTGAGAAACATTAAGGTAGACAAGTCCCCAGGGCCTGATGGGATATACCCCAGAATACTGAAAGAGGAAATTGCTGGGGCCTTGAGAGAAATCTTTGTATCCTCACTGGCTACAGGGGGGGTCCCAGAGGATTGGAGAATAGCCAATGTTGTTCCTTTGTTTAAGAAGGGTAGCAAGAATAATTCAGGTAATTACAGGCCGGTGAGCCTTACATTTGCGGGAGGGTAATTATTGGAGAGGATTCTTTGAGACAGGCTTTATTCCCACTTGGAAATAAGTGGACATATTAATGAGAGGTAACATGGTTTTGTGAAAGCAAGGTTATGTCTCACGAACTTGATCGAGTTTTTTGAGGAAGTGATGAAGATGATTAATGAGGGTAGAGAAGTGGATGTTGTCTACACGGACTTCAGTAAGGCCTTTGACATGGTCCCTCATGGCAGACTGGTACAGAAGGTGAAGTCGTATGAGATCAGAGGTGAGTTGGCAAGGTGGACACAAAACTGGCTCGGTCAAAGGACACAGTAAGATGTCTCACAACACCAGGATAAAGTCCAATAGGTTTATTTGTAGCAAACACCACCAGCTTTTGGAATTGGCTGTTCCTTCATCAGGTGAGTGGGAGTTCTGATCACAAACAGGGCATATATATGTCCTTTGCTACAGATAAACCTGTTGGACTTTAACCTGGTGTTGTGAGACTTCTGACTGCATTTACACCACGCCAATGCCGACATCTCCACATCATGTCGGTCAAAGGAGACAGGGTAGCTGTGGAAGGGTGCATTTCTGAATGGAGGGCTATGACAAGTGGTGATCCTCAGGGATCAGTGCTGGGACATTTACTGTTTGTAATATATATAACTGATTTGGAGGAAAATGTAACTGGATTGATTAGTAAGTTTGTGGATGACACAAAGGTTGGTGAATTTGTGGATAGCGATGAGGACCATCAGAGGATACAGCAGGATATAGATCAATTGGAGACTTTGACGGAGAGGTGGCAGATGGCGTTTAATCCGGACAAATGTGAGGTAATGCATTTTGGAAGGTCTAATACAGACAGGAAATATACAGTAAATGGCAGAACCCTTAAGAGTATTGATAGGCAAAGGGATCTGGGTGTACAGGTACACAGGTCACTCAAAGTGGCAATGCAAGTGGAGAAGGTAGTCAGGAAGGCGTACGGCATGCTTGTCTTCATCGGTCAGGGTATTGAGTTTAAAAATTGTTAAGTCATGCTACAGATTTATAGAACCTTAGTTAGGCTGCACTTGGAATATAGTGTTCAATTCTGGCTGCCTCACTACCAGAAGGATGTGGAGGCTTTGGAGAGGGTACAGGAAAGACTTACCAAGATGTTGCCTGGTATGGAGGGCATTAGCTATGAGGAGAGGTTGGAGAAACTTGGTTTGTTTTCACTGGAGTGACAGAGGTTGAGGGGAGACCTGATGGAAATCTACAAGATTATGAGAGGCATGGACAGAGTGGATAGTCAGAAGCTTTTTCCCAGGGTGGAAGAGTCAATTACTAGGGCTATAGGTTTAAGGTGCGAGGGGCAAGGTTTAAAGGAGATTACAAGGCAGATTTTTTACACAGAGAGTAGTGAGTGCCAGGGCAAGTAGTGGAAGCGGATACAGTAGGGGCGGCTTGACAAATACATGAATAGGATGGGAATAGAAGGGTATGGTCCCCAGAAGGATAGGGGGTTTTAGTTAAGTCGGTCTGCATGGTCGGTGCAGTCATAAAGGGCCGAAGGACCTGTTCCTGTGCTGTAATTTTCTTTGTTCTTTGTTCTATTGATTCTTGTGCACTGTACAGACCATGCATCTCGTACATAGAGAAGGAAAGGAGAGAGTGCAGAATATAATGTTACAGTCATAGAACAAAAGTAAAAGATAGAATTAGAAAGTATGCTGGACACAGTTTGCAAGATGTCGCCACACTCCAGCCCCATCTTGGATCAAAAAAATGGCCAGGCTTGTGATCTAGTCAGTAAAATAAAAATAGTGATAAGAGTTTCTATTCGAACTCTGGGCTTGCTGCATTACGAAATAGGAGGGCCCGATAAATCCACAGCTGGTCTGCTGGAATCCTACCATAACTTGGGAAGAAGTTTGTAGAAAGATTGGAGGGTGGGTCTTGCATCGAAATTTCCAGGTTTGCATTTAGGTGTTTTGTGCGTGCGCGCGCGCGGGGGTGGGGTTGGTGCAGGACAGGGATGGATGGGCAGTGAAGTCGAGGATGGGGAGAAGCAGGATGTTCACCAGCTCCTTATAGGATTGACAAGAAGCAAGCCCATGGACACAACTTGCTTTGTGTCAATCCTATAAGGATTTCAGATGTTGAGATGCAGATACCCTGGGCCTTCTTTCGGAGGTGATAGACAGTTGGTACAGGAATGCTGAGTTAGATCTAACGTACCAGATAACGCAAAAGGCAGCTGGCTGGCCCACTTAGGGATTGTTTTGACCAGGGCTGTGGCCAAGATGTTCTTATTCACATGTTTAGAATGGCTGCCTTAGTAAAGGCAGTACAAGGGAACCTGTATGTATCTTGTGAGAATGGATTGACAGGAAGAAAGAAGGACTTATATTTATATTTCATTTTTCACAATAACTGAATATCTCAAAACACATCATAGTCAACGAAGTACTTTTGAAGTGTAATTGCTATTGAAATGTAGGAAATAAGAACATAAGAAATAGGAGCAGCAGTAGGCCATCTAGCCCTTTGAGCCTGCCCCGCCATTCAACAAGATCATGGCTGATCTGTCGTGGCTCAGTTCCACTTTTCCGCTTTCTTCCCATAACCCTTAATTCCCTTGCCTACCAAAAACCTATCTACCCGCGTCTTAAATATATTTAGCGAGGTAGCCTCCCCCACTTCAACAGGCAGAGAATTCCAGAGATTCACCACCTTTTGAGTGAAGAAGTTCCTCCTCAACTCTGTTCTAAACTGCCCCCCCACCTTATCTTGAGGCTGTGCCCTCTAGTCCTGCTGTCCTTTCTGAGCGGGAAGAACCTCTCCACCTCTACTCTATCCATCCCTTTCATCATCTTATACGTCTCAATAAGATCTCCCCTCATCCTTCTAAACTCTAACGCGTACAAGCCCAGTCTATTCAGCCTCTCTTCATAGCTCAACCCCCTCAACTCCGGTATCAGCCTAGTGAACCTCCTCTGCACTCCCTCCAAGGCCAAAATATCCTTGTGCAAGTGCGGCGACCAAAACTGCACACAGTACTCCAGCTACGGCCTCACCAGTGCCCTGTACAGTTGCAGCAAGACCTCCCTACTTTTATATTCAATCCCCCTCGCTATGAAGGCCAGCATCCCATTTGCCTTCCTGACCACCTGCTGCACCTGTAGGCTGGGTTTTTGCGACTCATGCACAAGGACCCCCAGGTCCCTCTGCAGCATAGCATGCTGCAGCTTTTCGCCCTGTAAGTAGTAGTCCTTCCTACTATTATTCCTTCCAAAGTGGATAACCTCACACTTGCCAACACTGTATTCCATCTGCCAGGTCCTCGCCCACTCGCTCAGCCTATCGAGATCCCTCTGCAGACTTTCTACACCCTCCACACAATTTGCTGTTCCACTTATCTTTGTGTCATCAGCAAATTTCGACACCTTACACTGGGCTCCCTCCTCCAGATCATCTATATAAATGGTAAATAGCTGAGGCCCCAGCATGTGTGATAGCTAATTTGGGCCCTCACAAACAGCAATGTAATATCAATGATCGGATACTCTTTTTGTGATGCTGACTGAGAGACTGACCAAGACATCAGGGATAACTCTGCTGCTCTTTATTGAAGTCGGCCATGGGATCATTTACAGCCACCAAGATTTATTTCCTGTGCTCAAACCCTGCAGTGGGACTTGAACCCAGAACCTTGTGATGCAGAGATGAGATGATAGTGCTGCTAAATGAAGCATAGCGATCTACGCCTACCACCCCCCCCCACCTCAAATACCAACTGGAGTTCAACAAGTTTATTACTCTCCTTTGGACAATGTTCAAACATTACAGTTTAAAACTCAGAACTGAGTCCTCAGTGCTAATTGCAAATTACACCATCCAAGACGAAACTCAGTATGCTTCAGGTATACGATCATCTTTCTCCTCTAATAGCAGCTGTTTTAAATTAGGTGTTTCAAATCCCAAATCTAACAACTGATGATAGTCATTTTATAATGGCACAGCCTGACTTTTAAAATCCCCCATGATTATAAGTGACTATGAGGTAGTGAAAGCCCAGAACAAACTTTCTCAGAATGTAAATCAGAATCGTACAATGCAGAGGAGGCCTTTCGGCCCATTGAGTCTACATCGATGCATGAAAGGCCCTCACCTGCCCACCTAATCCCACTTGCCAGCACTTGGCCTGTAGCCTTGGATATTATAGTGTGCCAAGTACTCATCCAGGTCATTTTTAAAGCATATGAGGCATCCCGGCTCCACCAGCCTCCCATGCAATGCATTCCCCCAGCGCTGTGAACCTGTGTTCCAGTGTGAGCCATTTCCTTCAGCAGAGAAGAGGATAGAAATGGAAGAAATGGAACGCTGTATCCAGTATAGTTTGTAAACAAGAAATCAGATTGCTTCAAATGTCAGCTTTGTTCAGGTTTCTATTTTATTAAGAATATGCTGAGTTCAGAACTATATCCTTGGAAGACCCTAGGACCTTGTACTGAGTTTAGGAATGCTGAATATCAGTGAGTCACTAACATAAAGAAGTGCAACATCTGCTAAACATTGATTCAATGAAACAATGGTTGTGGAAAGGTATCGATTAGGGCTGATTTTGAGTCCGCACTCACCGCCTGCAGGAATGGCAGCACCTGCTCAAAATCTGAGCAGTGCCATTCACACTGGCACGTTTCTGAGTTCCAATCTTCCCATCCCAGTGCCTTGCTGGCGACGTGACCTGAAGCACACTGCGGGATCACAGAAAGCTCGCTTTAATACATTAGCAAGTCATTAATGAGCACTCACTCCGAGAATCCCATCTCCACCACCAAACACCAACCCCCCTCCCCCACCACAACCCCCCTTACCAGATATTCAGCAGCTGCTCTGTGACGTCATGCTAGTGCCATTTACAATTGGTCTATTTAAGCGCAAACCTGGCACTTTCACATCCGAGAGGGGTTTGAGAGGTGAGCGCTCAGGCAGTCAGCACCCTCATAGGTCATTCATGGTGGAGAGGATTCGGGGGACACAGATACATTCAGATCAAGCAGGGGGGAGGTTGGAGTCCCAGAATCCTCACTTCGGGAGGATCACCTTATCCTCCCTCCATGTCGTGTTGCTCTTGCCTTAAAGGCCTTTATGGAGGCAGTGCTTCCCATGTCCTCCTCTCATATCACAGCTGAGGGCGTGCCCTTCCTTAATGGGGTTGGCAAGAGGATGGGCGGACTTGAAAGAAAGATGCTCAGGACTGAGGGCTGATCGTTACCCGGGGTGAGGTCCCATGAGAGGCTGGGCTGTCAGGCCAGAATGGGGGTATCAGGAATGGACTGCGGCCTCACCCAGCCTGCAGGGCCTCACACTTGGAGGAGGATGAGTGCAGTGATTGGAATCCACACTGAGGCAGCAGTATGAGGACAAAAGCTGCCCAAAAGGCCAAAACCAATTGTCAGAGAGGCCAGTGTGTAACGGTAGATTCCAGTGGGTCATGGAAGGCTCTCCGCCTGTTGTAACTGGGAGGAACAGGGTGCACTCTGGGAATGAGCCTGACATGCTAATTGCTGGCCTCATATTCAGCGGCGCCTTGTCTGTCACAGGGGAAGACACTGGGCTGAGCTGCCACCCCACCCCCCCTCACTAGTGATCGTGCCAATTAATCTTGTGCAGCTAAACAGCATTGTCACTTAGTGGGAGCCACCTTTTAACCCTTTTCAAGCATATGTCCCAAGCATTGTGCTGACCTTCCCAGTAAGACTGCCACATCGCACAGGTAACCCTGATGTGCCCCACTACGCAAAGCGCGATGGTGGTGTCATCATGCACTCCAATCAAGGTCATGATGGGGTGAGTCGATGGGCCCCCCCCCCCTTTCAGGATGCAGACTCCAGTCACGAACACCCATTCGACTGCTCTCTAAAGTGTCACGAGGTCTCGTTGGTGGGCTGGGGAAAGGTGGGTGTTTGGAGTCACTGAGACCTTGGTGAGTCCACGTTCTGCATCCTGCTGGAGTTGACAGGGACCGATGTGGAGATGTGGCCAAAGTGTCTGAGTGGAGGGTGTGAAGGATGACGTTGAGGCATCTACTGAGTGTGCCGCCATTGTGTGGCAGTCTCAGAGGAATTGAGAGAGGGTTGGGACTCCCTCACGACCCTTACAGCTCACTGTGGTTTTTGCTTCTTTACAGTGCATGGTCTAAAGGACGATGGAGGCTGTTGAGGTGTTGATCCTGATTATTGGCATAGTGGAACAGCTGAAACACCAGCATGCTGTGGCACCAGGCCAGGACCAGTGCCCTGTGGAGGAGGGAGAGACTGGGTCTGTCGTTGTTCCAGGAGTGGCACTACAGATATGTAGGTACAGCTGATGCAATGCTGTAGAAGGCAGCATCTGTCCTGAGGGACAGAAGACCACCTCTGCCAGACACTATATAGTTGGCACCACATAGAATGGAGGGGGAATAACACTGCTTGTGTCCCTTAAACTCACAACTGCTCTGAATATATTCATAAAATCTTACACTGCAGAAGAAGGCCATTTGGCCCATTGAGTCTGTACAGATGCTATCAGACCTGCTGAGATTTTCCAGCATTTTCTGTTTTTGTTTCAGATTCCAGCATCTGCAGCATTTTGCCTTTATCAAAAATACTTCATTAGCTATGAAGCGCTTTGAGAAATCCCGAGGTTACAAAAGGCATTGTCTAAATGAAGGCCTTTTTCCTGAACTGTCCCTTTCCAAGGATCCCGTCTCTGGTAGAATTCTCCCAGCTGACAGAATTCAAATTTCCACAGTGACACTTACATTTTCAGAATGAGCAATTAAATTGGAGCAAGAATCTAGTGCAATTGAGGGTCTGGTGGCAATTAGATTTGTTATACCCAATGCCAGGTTGCTTGGGCCATTACCGGGGTGGCAGAGTGACACAGTGGTTAGCACTGTTGCCTCACAGTTCTAGATACCCGGGTTTGATTCTGGCCCTGGGTGACTATCTGTGTGGATTTTGCACATTCTCCCTGCATCTGCATGGATCTCCTCCGGATGCTTTGGTTTTCTCCTATAGTCCAAAAAGTTCATAGAATCCTACGGTGCAGAAGGAGGCCATTCGGCCTATTATGTCTGCACCAACCACAACCCTACCCAAGCCATATCCCCATAACCCTATGTATTTACCCTAGCTAGTCTCCCTGACACTAAGGGGCCATTTAGTGTGGCCAATCCACCTAATTCGCACATCTATGGACTGTGAGAGGAAGCCACAGCACCCGGAAGAAACCCACGCAGACACGTGGAGAATGTGCAGATTCCACACAGACAGAGACTCAAGCCGGGAATCAAGCACGGGTCTCTGGTGCTGTAAGGCAGCAGTGCTAACCACTGTGCCACCATGCCGCTCACAGTGATGTACAGCAGGTTAGGTGCTACATTGCCCCTTAATGTCCCAAGATGGTTATGTTAAATGGGACTAGCCATGGGAAATGTGTGGGCTGATAGTGATAGGGCAGGGAGAGTGCCTGGATAATTTACTCTGCCAGAGAGTCGGTGCAAACTCGATGTGCTGAGTGGCTTCTTCTGCACTGTAGCGATTTTATGATTCTATAATATAGTTGTGATGGAACTTGCTGCATGCTATAATTGACTTCAATATAGCCTGCTCCAGCAGATACAACTGATATTGACTTGTTGCTAAAATGTGGAACATATCTGGCTCATTATTGAACGCAGCAACTGGACAGGGCACCTGCTTTGCTTGAAATGAACTTCTACCACGTATCCACCTGAGCAAACAATCCAGACCAGCAACAGCTTAGCACCATGAATAGCCTATGAGGTATCGCCTGCCTTTCTGGACACTATAAATCAATTCTTACTTGAAATGAGAAGAGGGCTGGGTCAGTACCAAATATAAAATCCTGCACACAGGCTCAGTGTTATGCAACACCAATCCCTCATGGAGTGCATCCAATGTATTAAAACATACTCACACTCAAATGTCAATTGGGCAGTGCACTGTACACTTCTCTGTTAGCAACTGGTAAAGTTTCAAGGTCACTCTGCTAAAGCAGCAGCTACAGAGCTAGTATCTGTAATTGGCAGGAGATCTGTTAAGCATCATGCTGAGTAATCACGTGTTCTCAAGGCTTGGTTTTACCTTCGTCTGCTTTAATACTTCTCAAATTAGCCTCTGATTTTGAAGGACATAACTTAATCTGTTTCCCCATAACTTCTGCAGAGTATGAAATAGATTAAAGAAGGTCACTTCAGCTTCCAAGCTTTCAACTCTGACCCGCAGGATTTATTAATTTGTCATCATCACTGCTAACAAGCATCACCTACTCAGCAATAACTTGCTCAGTGACACCCAGTTTGAGTTTCACCAGGGTCACTCAGCTCCTGATCTCATTACAGCCTTGGTTCAAACATGGGCAAAAGAGCTGAATTCCAGAGGTGAGGTGAGAGTAACAGCCCTTGACATCAAGGCCACATTTGATCGAGTATGGCATCAAGGAGCCCTAAAAAACTGCAATCAATGGGAATCAAGAGGCAAAACTCTCTGCTGGTCAGAGTCATATCCGGCACACAGAAAGACGGTTGTGGTTGTGGAGGGTCAGTCATCTCAGCTCCAGGACATCTCTGCAGGAATCCCTCAGGGTAGTGTCCTAGGCACCAATCATCTTCAGCTGCTTCATCAATGACCTTCCCTCCGTCATATGGTCAGAAGTGGGGATGTTTGTCATTGACTGTACCATGTTCAGTACCATTTACGATTCCTCAGATACTGAAGCAATCCATGTTCAAATGCAACAAGACCTGGACAATATCCAGACTTGGGCTGACAAGTGGCATGTAATATCCATGCCAAAGAAATGCCAGGCAATTCACCAATTAAGAGACAATCTACCCACTGCCCCTTGACACTCAATGGTGTTAATCTCACTGAATTCCTCATTATTAACATCCTTGGGTTACCATTCACCAGAAATTCAATTGAACTTGCCACATAAACACAGTGAATATAAAAGCAGGTCAGAGGCCAGGAATACTGTGGTGAATAACTCACCTCCTGACTCCCCAAAGCCTATCCACCATCTGTGAGGAACAAATTAGGAGTGTGATGGAAAACTCCCCACTTGCCTGGATGGGTGCAGCTACTCCAACAACACTCAAGAAATTTGACACCATCCAGGACAAAGTAGCCCGCTTGATTGGCACTATGTCCACAAACATCCACTCCCTCCATCACTGACGCTCAGTAGCAGCAAGATGCACTGCAGCAATTCACCAAGGATCCTTAGGTAGCACCTTATAGACCCACAGTCACTTCCATCTGGAAGGAGCCACTCACTATCTTGACTTGGAAATATATCACCGTTCTTTCTCAGTTGCTGGGTCAAAATCCTGGAATTCCCTGCCTAAAGGCATTGCGGGTCAACGTTTCAAGAAGGCAGCTCATCACCACCTTCTCAAGGGCAACTGGGGATGGGCAATAAATGCTGGCCAGCCTGTGACACCCATGTCCCACGACTGAATACAAAAAAGAAAGGACAATTTTGTACACTCACATTGACAGATCATTGCACCATACTTCTCATCCTCCTTTAAGGCTGAATAAGATTTCAACAGTCCTGCATCAAGGTACTGGGTTTACAGTGCTACTTTGTTGAATGGTAAACAACTTAGCATTATGTGAGTGTAAAAGGGGGGGAAGCGGTTGCGGGTGGGTGAAGGAAAATCTCAATCAGTAATGATCTCTTTGATTAGGTTTTCCCTTTCAAATGTTAGGCTGCCAGGAGCACTGTTAGTGATTGGAAAAGCTGGAAAATAGTTATTAAAAAATCACGGGTCTAGACTGATACTTATCTGGGAAAAATAATGCAACAAAGAAGAAGTACACTGCACTAGACAAGGAAGGAGCAGTGCGCTGTAACTCAAATAGACCAGTCAAACAGGATTTTCCAGATAGTAAAGCCAGCAGAAACTGGTGAGAGGTTGATTCTCAAAGCTCGCTGTGCTGCTCTAGCAGCGTAACAGGGCGGGAGACATCAGCAGAGGCTATTTACCAGGTTACCTGTTGGACACCACGGCCTCTGCGTGTCTCCAGCTCCAAGTTTCTTAGGGTCATCAGCTCCGTGCCGGAAATCTGATTTAAATATTCAAATTTGCATGTGAACATCATTAGCAGGCCCGCGATGCAATTCTCCAGGCCCACTAGAATCCACCTTGCCACCTCCCCACCCCACCCCCCGCCCCCCCCGCCCCCCCCCCCCCCCCCCCCGCCCCCCACTCCCCGTTCCAGCCAGGAGTGGTTCACTCTTGCAGGTTCTACAACTGCTCCCTATGAATGGGGAACAGGTGGGTGGTCCCGCTGAGGTGAACAGAGGGTATGGAGGCCCTGCAGGAGGTCGGGGGTAATGGGAGCTGTCCCCTGGGCAGTGCCAGCCTTATCGCCTGGCACTGCCCAAGGGACACCTTGGCACTGCCCACCAGGCATCGGGCAGTGCCAAGGGGATGGGGCCAGAAGGGGGTGGGCCCATTGGGTGGGCAGTGCCAGTGGGATGAGATTGGTGCAGGCACCCACTGCCACTCTGTGCAGGGATCGGTCGCAGAGGGAAGGAAGGGGATGATTGGGACTGGTCAGGTTGGGAATGCTGGGGCGGGGTGGGGGGGGAGGATATTTGGGAACATCAGTGCTGGTCCGGAGAGGTTTGGGAGGCCAATGATTGGGGGGGGGGTGGGGAGGGGGTCGAAGGGACAGCGATGGGGAGTCAAGGTGCTGGCCAGCGATTGGGAGACCAGCAGTGCGGGACCACTGCGCGTGTGTTGATCTCCGTTCTGATAGGTTAACGCATGCGCAGTGGCCCACTCAGCACTATGCTGCTGGCCTTTCCACCAGGAATAGGCCCCGCCGCTATAATTTTTTAGGGTGAATCTCACTATGCACTCTGCAGTGCTCAGAATGTGGGAGATTCATTTTGAAAATCCCGCAAAAATAACCGATGTGATTTACTCCAGTTTTTACACGAATTCAGACTTAAATTTTTTTGGGAGGTCTTTATGTCGGTCACTAAGTTGCAGCTAAGAGCCAGCCTAGTTATACCAACTCTTTCTTTGTCCTGGTGGGATTGTTTTCAATGTTAGAGAGCAGGGGGAATAAACCTACTGCACTGGCAGACATTATAAGGCACTTGGCATCTAAGGGTGGGCAATATTGGTAAATGTAGTCCTGCTGGCGTGACCACATTTCGGAAACAAATCATTAAAATAGAACAAACCCCCGAGGCAGCATTTTAGCTGATAAGCAGAGACATCTCCCAATTAAACAGTTAGGAATTGGAAGTAGATTTTCAAATGAGGTATCGGATTTAGATCTGTAAATAATCACAGCAGCATCTCTTCAAAAGCATCAGCTTACACACTACAGCACCCAAACAACATGTGACAGGCAGAAGTTATGTCAATAATTCAACTTGTCTCCACATAACATGATCCACCTTGTTGCTAACACTGTAATACATTTATCATACGGTGCTAACTCTGTAAAACCAGATCTTCCAGAAAGAACTCTGAGACTTGAAGAGATAAATAGCCACGTTCTGAAAATGGGTTGTTGGTGCTCACCTTATATATCAGACTTTTCAAAATTCAACATACCTGTTGGTATAATTTTAGAATGAATTGTACCCAGTCACTTTTGCCTACACTGCTTCTACACCAACACAGGCAGCAAAGGAACCCATGCAATTTGCAACAACCTACATTTTAACTGACACCTTTAATGTAATTAAACTATCCCAAGGATGTTCACAGGAACATTTTAAAACAAAATATGAACACAAGGAGATTTGAGTTGAGGTGACCAAAGGCTTCAAGAAGTCGTAAGGAGTGTCTTAATGGAGGAAAGTGAGGTAGACAGCAGATGAGAGCTGCTGGGGAAAGCTAGTCCAGAGTATCGAGGATATCAGAGAGTTTGGGGGTGGATCGGAATGGGGGAGGGTGAGTACTGGGGAATTTGAAAACTGCACTGATTGTGGTGTCTGTCTCTTAAAGACAACACAACAGAAGAGGGTCACCTGGCTTGAGGGACCAATGGGAACTGAGAGTGAGTTATCACTCCAGAGGGTGGAGTCCTCCCTTGAGCAGTATACACCGGAGGGCCATGTAGTAAGCACGAAAGGACTGGAGCGATCGGCAAGTTACTCCAAGGCAGCCTAGGGTTGCAAACCCCTGTAACCAAGTTTCTCTTTATCAATTAATACCTTTTGTTACTAACAAAACCTGAAGTGTCTTGGCATCGTGAGAGCGGTGCAACATTATTACAAAAACAAAGATAAGAATTTTAAAATCAAGACATTTCTCCACTCAGAGCCTGTCAATCAGGGAGTAGGGGAGGTAGGTGAACTTGACTTGGTTAAGATACAGTGGTTACAGAGGGTGGAATGTTGGAGACCAGCCAAGAGGGAATAGTCAGGTCTAGAGGTAACAATATATGAATGAGCGTTTCAGAATCAGATGAGCTGAGAAAGGGATGAAGTGAAGTGATATTATGAAGATGGAATAGGCAGTCATAGCAAAGACATGAATATATGTGGCCAAGACATGCACCTAGCAGTCAAATATGGCAATAAAGATGTGAACAGTTGATCTCAGGCAGTTGCCTGATGGAGTTGGTAGCTAGGCAGCAGAGTTTGGAGTGGGGAACTGAATGGCTTCAGTCCTTCCAATTTTTGAGTGAATGAAATTTTTGCTGATCTGATAGTGGATGTCGGTCAGATAGTGTACGGCAGTGAAGGTGAAATGGAGCTACGTGTTGTCAATGGATATGGGTGGCACGGTGGCACATTGGTTAGCACTGCTGCCTCACAGCTCCAGGGATCCAGGTTCAATTCTGGCCTTGGGCAACTGTCTGTACGGAGTTTGCATTTTCTCTCTGTGCCTGCATGAGTTTCCTCTGGGTCCTCTAGTTTCCTCCCACAGTCCAAAGATTAACTACAGGTTAGATTGATTAGTCATGCTAAATTGCCCTTCAGTGTCAGGGGAACTAGGAGATAAATGCATGGGGGTTACGGGGATAGGACCTGGGTGGAATTGTTGTCGGTGCAGGCTTGATGGGCTGAATGGCCTCCTACTGCACTGTAGGATTCTATGTGAAAAGTAAGGCTGCTTTGGGATGGTTCTTCCAAGGGACAACATGCAGAAGAGAAATAGGAGAGAGCAATAGGAAAGAGCCAAGATTATAATTTGATAAAATATACAAGCATGCATTTTACAACAAAGCAACTGTCAGAGCACAGTAGGTCTCAATGTGGTAGCAGAAAGGAGAATCGCCCCAGGGGTTTGCATGTTTCCACTTAAAACATTTTTTGGAGCTTCAATGACACCAATTTGTGGTTACTTTGGATAAGGGCAGTAAGCATTGAGGGCGCCTCACGGTCCAGGCACAGCTCCCTGGGCAGATGTTTGTGGCTGTAGGTCTACATTTAGTGGTCCTCATGAATAGGTTTATCGATTGAAATGGCCTGTGAGCTTTACCTCCTGGAGATCAGTATCAAGTCTGGTGATATCTGGCTTTACTGGTTGAACTTGCTAGACAGTAACAAGATCTTGAGGAGTTAGATTGTGAGCCACTTCTCACAAAGCATCCAACCCCTGACCAACTTTCCTATCTGTGTCACTGTTGTGGTTAATCAAGTTCAGCTTCTGATGCATGGTAACCTCAAGGTGTTGATGATGGGAGACTCAGTGATTAGAGAGTTGTTGAAGGTCAAACGGATATGATTGCACTCCTGCTCTGAGTCAAAGGGTTATTGATTTTAACTCCACTCCAGAGAGCACCACATAATCCAGAGAAACACTCAAGTAGTGAGGGAGCACTCCACTGTTGGAGGTGCAACTTTTCAGATGAGGTGTTAACCTGAGGCCTCATTTATAAAGGGACACATTGCATGCAGTATTTGAGAATGAGTTGTTCTAATCTCCTGAACAATGCGCAAACTCCCACCGACACCGGCCCAAATCCATGCGTCTGCACAGCAATCAGTGATAGTCACTGAGCTGTCGTGTTGCCCAGCATCTGGTCCACACTAACAACATGAAGCACTAGGCTATTCTCGAACATCCAAGAGCAGCCCTAGTACGACCCATCGCATATATGCCCCTCGTTGGACAACAAGGCGGACCAACTTAAAACCTGTGAATTAAAAGAGAAAAACATTGGTATCATTCCAGTTTCCTTCCACAGTCCAAAGATGTGCAGGTTAGGTTGATTGGCCACGATAAAATGACCCTAGTGTCGGGGGGATTATCAGGGTAAATATGTGGGGCTACAGGAATAGGGTGGGATCGTGATTGATGCAGATTCAATGGGCCAAATGGCCTCCTTCTGCACTGAAGGGATTCTTTGGAGCTGGAGGAGTGAGGAATGAACTAGGTTCTTTCATTGTACATTATTGTCTACACAATTCTGTTATTGATGATGGTCCACAATGCCTCATGAACATCTTACTCTGTTCTACTTAGCACAGCAGTGGTGCAAAATTACACAATAGAGAGTGCGTTTAGTAGGGGATGAATGTTTGCCTTTGCAAGGACTCTGCATTGGTGCTACTTAACAATGCCACCTTTGATCTGTCTATTGCTGGTAGTTTGTTTTCGCTAAAGTCAAGTCAATCACATCTTGTGGTATCGATGTGTGTTCGGTCTCAGGCAGCTTGATTAGTAGTGATGATAATGAGCCACTCTTGGTGATGGACATTGAAAGTTCACCCAGAGTACTTTGTAGGCTTTGCTCTCCTCTGTGTTCACCAAGTTGTGCTCAACAAGGAGTAAGTACTGAATTGCAATCTGAACAGCATGACAAGTAATGATCAGAAAGCTTCCATGGCCACTTTATAATATAGCTCTCTCCAACCACCAGGATGTGCCTTCTGGGTGAATGAAAGAGAGATGTTGAATGAATATTTTTATAAGCTGGATTGTCCTTTTGGACTGTGGATACAAACCTGAATTGGGAAAATTCTTGCTTTTCTCAACAATAACATTTTGTAACCGCTTTATCAAAGAAAGGCAATATCGGGATTGAGTCAACTTCTAGTTAATACATGAAAGTGACTTTGGACTATGAAACCTGTCATTTTCCATAGTTGGTGTACAACTATCCTTTTGTGACTACGTCTATTTATGGGACACCTTTTATTTCCCTACACATGGATAACAGAAAAGTTGTGGCGAGATTAGATGGCGGGGGAGAAGTTTGTGCCAGCTTCCTGCTGTATTACCACACCAAAACTACACTGAATTTGTCACAGAAAGACCAACCATGCGTGAAAGGAACATGGGCTTAATCTAAATTTCAAAATCCTATGACATAATTGAAACACACACAATATTTTTAACCATGAGCCTGACTTAGACCAGAAATTCCCAAATCTACCAGCAAAATATGACTAAGCCAGCACCTGAGCTACAGGAGCTCCAGCTGTAGGATCCTTGTGGGCTATCAGTGGCAGCAGTGTTCCTCCTGACCACACAAAAGCACATCTTGGGTTTCCCATGATCTCAGTCAATCCCCTATTCCATATTTATCTTCTTGGGGGTCCTTTCCAGGCCCTTAATTCTCTGTGTCATGAATTGCATTTCCCATCAGTGTTGTGTGGAAGGCAGTATTGGGAAAAGCAAATCAAGCCAAGGGATTAAAACATCGTGATACTTGAACAGAGTCTGTTGCTTGGCTCCCAGCCCCCGCATCTCACGAGTCTGGTCAAAAGTTAAAAGCAGAGCTTCAGCCTCCTGGTTCAGCAGAGAAAAGAATTTTACTCCCACCATCCTCAAATAATAAAGGCAACCTTCTAACTTATTTGATCTTATTGAGACCTTTTTGAAAATTGGTTATTACTGCTTGAGCAGCACAGTGACACAATGGTTAGCACTGCTGCCTCACAGCACCAGGGACACAGGTTTGATTCCTGGCTTGGGTCACTGTCTGTGTGGAGTCTGCACATTCTTCCCATGTCTGCGTGGGCTTCCTCCGGGTGCTCCGATTTCCCCCTACGGTCTGAAAGACATATTGGTTCGGTGCATTGACCATGCTGAATTCTCCCTCAGTGTACCCGAACAGGTGCCAGAGTGTGGCGACTGGGGGATTTTCACAGTAACTTCATTGCAGTGGGAAAGTGACACTAATAAATAAACTTCTCTTCAGCAATGATTTTTTTAAGCTAGGAATACTTTTCTTACCTGGTTAACCTTCAGTTAAGAAATACTTTCCTCTTGTTCCATTGTGCCTTTAATTCAGAGTATCTGCTCTTTGTCTTTCTACAATGGAATGTTTGTCCCACACATGTGGGGGTGCTTATGCAACATACATCTCCAAATCAGTACTTTCCTTGTAGCTCTTGCCAATTATGTCAGCTGCTACAAGCTGTGAAAGAAGTCTGGTCTGGTTCTTGTTCCACTTTCTGACTCTATCTTCAAAACGGGATCACTCCTGTTCCCCCTGTGATGAACAGACCAAAAATCAGAACTCAGGGAACAATCTTCCCATTCCGCTGAGCTGAAATTTTACTGCAGTCGGCGCCTGACTTGCATGACCTGCGCTGGGTGTCTGGGCCTGAGCGTGTCTCCCAGCGCTGGATACCCAGCACCGTCAGCTGCACGCTAGAAATTGGTGCGGAGTTGCATCATGTAAGCAGCCAGTAACTTACATTTTATCATTCTGCCGTTAGCAGGCCCAGGACTGAAATCTCCATGCCCGTGAGAATCTGCACCCCCAACCCTCAACCCAGCCAGGAGTGTTTCACTCCAGCAGGGTTTATAGTAGCTCCCCACTTGTGGCAACCTGGTGTCCTGACCCTTCTGGACTGAATGGGGGTGGGGGGGAGGGGCCCCCCGGAGAGTCTGGTGCAAGGGTGTCCCCTTGGACTGGCACCACCAAACTGAGTCCCCAGCACTGCCCAAAGGGGCAAAGTGCTAATGTCCAATCGGCACCTTGGCACTGCCCACCGGGTATATGGCAGTGCCAAAGGGGCAGGGCTTGGTGGGGGCAGGGCCCCTTTTGGTGGGGGGGGGGTGATCGGTGGGGGGAGGGGTCAGGGCTGGCCATCAGCCTGGGGGGGTTGCCGCCTGTTGGAGGCGGGTCAGAACTGTCAGTAGGGGAGGTGGGGAGGGGGGTGGTGGGGCAGGAGATTGAGGCGGTCTGTAAGAGGAGGGTCACGGCTGGGCCCGGGTATGGTTGGGGGGCCAACGAGCAGGGTGTGGGAAAGTGGAGGGTGGGTGACGCGGGTGTGCGGGGCTGGATAGTGATCGGGAGGCCGGCAGTGCAGGGCCCCCGCGCATGCACCGATCTCGATGCTGATAGATCGGCAGTAGCACAGTGGCCCGCTCAGCGCTATGCTGCTGGCCTCTTCAGCGTGATTTATGCTGAGGAACTCTGCGGTCCACAGAGTGTGGGAGATTCTTTTTAGACTCCCGCTGAAAAAAACCAGCGTGTTTTACTTGCTTGTATGCGAAGTCGACACAGAATTTTTTTGGGAGAATCGCCCCCTGTGTATGGAGGATAAGATGACAGGACAATTTTGCCTTCACTTCCTAAAAGAAGCTGTGAAATTGTTTCACCAAACTGCTTTGACTCCATTGATGAAGGACGTAGGGCAGGATTTTACGGTCTCGCTCGAATCGAGACTGGAAAATCCTGCTGAAGACCAACAGACCTTCCCACTGTCAGTCCCTGACCTGCTCCAACTCCTGCGGCCGGTGGGACAGTAGAATTCCGGTGGTAATTTTTAAAATTAGTTTGTTCCCCTTGTGTGGGAGATTCTAGAGCTGGGGCGGGGTGGTCGCTGTTTAAAAATAAGGGTTTGCTCATTTAGTACTGAGATGAGCTCAGCACGGCAGCCTCACAGCGCCAAGGACCCGGGTTCAATTCCAGCTCGGGCCAGTCCGTGTGGAGTTTGCACATTATCCCTGCGTCTACTCAGGTTTCCTCTGGGTGCTCCGGTTTCCTCCCACAGCCCAAAGATGTGCGGGTTACATTGTATGGCCATACTAAATTGCCCCTTAGTGTCAGGGATCTAGCAGGGTAAATGCATGGGGTGAGATTGTTGTCGGTGTAGGCTCGATGGGCCGAAGAGGGGTGAGGGGTATTGGGGTCTTACTGAATGGCAGAGCAGGCCTGAGGGACTCTGTGGCCTACTCCTGCTCCTAATTTATATAAGGGCATAATAAGGACAAGGGCTGCAGATAAATGGGAACACTGCCACCTGCAAGTTCCCCTCCAAACCACTCATCATCTTGATGTGGAAATATATCGCTGTTCCTTCACAGTGACTGAGTCAAAATCCTGGAATTCACTCCCTAACGGCATTGTGGGTTTAATCCACAGCATGTAGATTGTAACGATTCAAGAAGGCAGCTCGCTACCACCTTCTCAAGGGCAACTAGGGATGGACAATAAATGCCGGCCACCGATGCCCATGTCCCGTGAATGAATTTTTAAAATGTTTGTATGTTCAATAGGGTCAATGAATGGGACTCCTATTAAGTTTTGTTCTAAATTGACAAAGTCCTTGTACATAATGTAAACTGTTTGTACAAAACACAGATGGTGAATGGGGAAATATTATGCAAAACATTTCATTTAGCTGTTTCAAAGCTGAATCTTTATATTACTAAGCAAACGTAGGTTCAATAACAAAATGAAGATAAAACGGACATTTTGCTCATAGATGTGGATGTGACCAATTTGTAGGTCTTCATAAGGGAAAAAGTGTTTGGCATAAAAGTAATGTTTCTGTTCTGGTGATTAATTGAAGGAAGCCTGAGGTGAGAGTTGTGTACATCAGGGCCTTATGGGTGTTTAATTAGAAATTGGACTGACAACATATATGAGAGACTGCGTTAGGGGTGAGGGAAGTGGTTGGGAGTGGGTCAGTACAGCATTGCCATCTGATTGGCCTCAATCTTGTAACAGTAAGTGGCAGGAAAGCCACAGCGGCTAATGCATTAACCCAACACTCCGACTCGAGCCTTCATTTTGTGAAGTCTTGCGAAAAGAAATCTTGAAAGTGCAAGATAGAGGAATTTTAAAATACAAGTCTCCGCCCTCAAATCCAAGAACGATTGATGATCTGGAATGCACTGCCTGGGGGGGTGGTGGAAGTGGGATGCCTCCTATGCTTTAAAAAATACCTGGATGAGTACTTGGCACACCATAACATTCAAGGCTATGAGCCAAGTGCTGGCAAGTGGGATTAAGTGGGCAGGGTCAGGGTCGGCGCAGACTCAATGGGCCAAAGGGCCTCTTCTGCAGTGTAGTATTCTGTGATTCTGGCTCTAAATACTATAGAGATTTTGCATTAAATATAACCTTATGAAGGAAAAATGATCTAGCAGTAAAAAAATTTTGAATGAATTGAATGAGTAATGAGTCTTTGAAAATGTCTTGAACATGTTTCACTTAGTACCTGCTCTGCTAGACTGCAGAATGGGTTGGGCTACTTATTGAATAACATTGCCACATCTTGGCTTGAGAAGCAGCACTAAATCATCTGTATTGGCTGGTTTGTTCATGTCTGGGACCCATCCATTCTCAATTTGATTAAAATGTTTGTACATTTTATTCCCCTTGAATATTCTTGCTTGTCAAAATGGAGGACAATGCTGAGAAAAAGGAACATTTTCTTCTTTCCACTCAGTGGTGCTATTAAAGTTTGATCTTTCTCCAGCAACTCTCCTCAACGACCTCAGTCCCCTGCCTGTTGAACACAAGTTTTGGTGCTGTTATATGCTGGGCGTTTGCCAACATTATAACTTGTATTCTCAGCAAAAAAAAGGCAGGTTCCACAAGCAGCCAGTCTCCAATGAACACAAAGATGTTCTGTTATGCATACAGGGATAGTGTGTTACTGCACCATGAATTAGCTCTTAACTATAATGCACAGCACTGTGAGTCATGCAGAATGCTCCTGTATTCTCAGAGAAGTGGCAAATACCACATCATCAATCCAGTAAGCTAAAACTAACACTGAAACAGAAATAAACAGCAACATGGTAAAAGTATCACACTAGACTCACACAATATATTAACAGTTTCAAGTGACAAAAGAGAATCTAAAACCCTTGCTGTTCTTTACCAACATTGATGGCTTGAGTCTGTGAGGAACCCCAGTTAGCACTCTTGGGTTGTTGAGGCAGGATAGAGCAAAGAACTGACGATGGTGAGGCCACAACTCAATGACGGCATGGATTTTCATGCCCCCTTGTCAGAATAGAGGCAGAAAGGCTTTAAAAATGAAGAGTTGAACCAATTCTGAGATCCCCGTTGTCATTTCCATTTCTAGCCATTTTTTGCCAGTACAGAATAAAGGTGTGGGTAGCGAGACTGCATGAGGCACTGTTGCCATCTTGAGCCTTCCTCCGAACTTGCTGGTGCTAACTCCAACCCATGCCCGCCTCCCCCACTTGAAAATGAAGCAGACAAATGGTGTACCTCCAGGATGGAGATGTGATCTGCTTCCCATCTCCTTGGCAAACACCTGGTGTGCATACTACTGGCCTTTCTGTCCATTTGACAATTAAGCAAGTTATTCTTAGTGGTTTGGCAATTAAGAGGTTAACCCCTTCTGATAATCTGTAAATATAATCCGCAAGCCATCTAAAATTTCCATTCCTCACAGAAATTGAAACTATTTTGGTCTGATTGACACGTGCTGAAATGAACCTATAAAATACCAATTGTCCTTTAAAGGTGAATGGATCTCTGTACTAGATTTCAGTTCAGATGAAATGAACTGCTATTGGAAATCCCACTGGTTGAATTCAGTTTTTAAAAACACAGTTGCTCTGTCTAAAAATCATACAAATTAAAATAAGTGACTGTCAGCTTGCCAGAACATATTGAAATATAAGAAGCTTTATTTTTTTCTTGGAAGCCAATCCATTAATTTTATTTTAGTTTCCATGCTACAAAGCAATGATTTGACTTTATTATTTACTGAAGGAATGAGAGGATTCCCTATATTGTGATTTTTATGCTGGAAAAATATCCTTTCAGCTGATCCAAACGCCATCCGCACTGGGCCATGCAAAAATCCATCATATTATAGCACAGCACTACACTCTCCTTAAGTTTCATTTACACTATATTACTCTCCCCATCAGCTGCTGCGTCTCCAGAGGCAGTACAGTAAGAAAAATGGAGCAGCATTAGATTGGCTCTGCATGGCCCACTGCCAATAGAAACAGCTGCCACTGGACACTGGATGGCCAATTTATTGAGTTAACAAAGATGGAAGATCTTCTCCTGGCAGCACGACTTACCCAAATCATAAAGCTGTTCAGGAAGAACAGATCTACAACGCCGGTGCTCCTGATACAGAACCTTCCACATTGAGAAGGTCAGGCATAGGTTGGGTGTCTGCTTTGCGGAACGCCTCTGTTCAGTTTGCAAACATGACCCCAATCTTTTGGTCACATGTAATTCTAAATCTCCACCCACCCCCACTCTTGACTCTGTCCTCAGCCTCAACCATTGTTCTAATGGAGCTCAGGGCAAGTTTTAGGATCAACACCTCAATCATTTGAGCACAGTGGCACAGTGGATCTGGGTTTGATTCCTGGCTTTGGTCACTGACTATGCAGCATCTGCACATTCTCCCCGTGTCTGCAAGGGTTTCCTCTGGGTGCACCGGTTTCTTCCCACAGTCTGAAAGATGTGTTGGTTACGTGCATTGACCATGCTAAATTTTCCCTCAGTGTACCAGTGCTGCCAGAGCATGGCAACTAGGGGATTTTCGCAGAAACTTCATTACAGTGTTAATGCAAGCCTACTTGTGACACTAATAAATAACCTTAAAGTAAAATTCAGCATTTGATTATACACTTTACAGCCTTATGGATTCAACATTGAGGTCATAACCATGCTTCCATTTTCTGGGCAGCAGTTTTTGGTGATGATTCTGCTATTCCATTCATATCATCTCTGGACCCATCTTTTATTTCTTTACTTGTTCCATTGTCATTTCCCCTTTAGCATGCACCATCACCCCCTTATTCAGCTAATCCTGCACGCTGCTACGGACTTTCACCAACAGCTTTGCCTCTCTCTCCTTTACCCTGTTCTGTTACATCTCTAAACATTTTTTTAGTTTGGATGAAAGGTCATCAACATTAACTTTGTTTCTCTCTCCATTGATGCTGCCTAGCCAGAAAAGAACAGTGTTTCTCTTCAGTGATTCAGCTCCACTAGTGCTTTGCACACTATCCACCCTCACCACTGTCCTATTGGGACCATGAGGCTCAGTCCTCTCTTCTCCATTTGTACTTTCTTCAATGGTGAATGTTCCCTAGGCATTCTGAAGGTCACTTTTTGCAAGCAATTCATTTTAAGAACCAATGATTGCCTCTTTCATTTAAAGGAATCTGTCAATTGAAACATGAATCTTGTATGCCTTAAAATGGAATTATTTCTCAAGAGGCTTTCAGAAACAGTTTTACTTCTGTTACTGCCAAAGGGCATCAAGTCTGATTTTTTACATTTGCTTTAATTTTCATAAAGAAAAATGAATGTTGTGAAGTTCAATGCTAGCAGAAAATTAATGTTGCGTGTTTGTGTGTGCGTTTGTGCATGTGCATGTGCGTGTGTATGTGCAAGTGCATGTGCACATACGTGTGTGTGTTTGTGAATGTGTATGTGTGCATGAATGCATGTGCGTATGTGCATGTGCACATACATGTGCATGTGTGTGTGTTTGCAGGGATTGAAGGTACTGCAATAAAAATTCAGGATATATTGATTACACAAACAAGTAACACTGGGGGAAGTTTGAAGCTGAAAGACCTGGAGCAATACAATATTTATATAATAATTCTGAAAGGCTGGCTATGTGTCTTCTAACTAGTCTTGAGCAAATGGAACAAGGCACTATTATGTTTGCATTGCCGCTAGATAACATTCAAGCACCATTCAATGCAACGGTTGACTTTAAACATAATAAACACACATTCAGATTGCATCACACTTCAGTGACACTGCAGCATTAAACACAGCACTGTGAAAGGAACAGGACCATAGAATCACAGATTCTTATGGCACACAACAAACCATTTGGCTCGACACTTCAGTGCTGGCTTTACTGAAAGAGTTATTCACTTAGTCCAATTCTTCGCCCTCCTCCCAGGCAGCTTTCAAAGCTCTCCTTTTCAAATAATGCTCCTCCAACTTAATAAAAGTTATTATGGACAAATTTTTCTTCCACTGCATAAAAATAAATATAGCTGTGACTCCCAGTTATTGGCTCAACATAGAATGGTCATAGCTGGCTGTATCTAGTTCTTTGCTAGACCAATTCACTCAATGCTACTTCCTGCTTTTTCCCCCTTAGCCCTGCAATTTCTTTTTCAGATAATGATCCATTTCCCTATCGAATGCCATGGCTGAATATACCTCCTCCACAGTCTCAGGGAGTGCATTCCGGTCCCTAATCTCTTGCTGTGCAAGAAGGGGTCTTCTCATGTCGCTGTTGCTTCTTTTGCCACTGACCTCAAATCTGTGGCCTCTCATTCTCGGTTGTTCTGCCAGTGGGAACAGTTTCTATCTATCTGCTTTGTCCAGTCTCCTCATGATTTTGATGACCTCCATTAATCTCTTAACCTCTCCTTCGGCAAGATCAACAGTGTTCGCGTCTCCAATCTATCAACATAACTAAAGTTCCTTATCCCTGGAACCATTCTGCTGAACCTTTTCTGCACCCTCTCTAACGCCTTCATTTCAAATGTGGTGCCCAGATTTGGACACAATACTCCAGTTGATAATCAGTTTTTATATAGATGTTGATCATAACTCCCATGCGCTATACCCCGACTGATAAAATCAAGGATCCCAGGATGTAAGTTATTAATGACTTTCTCAACCTGTCCTGCCACCTTCAATGGTTTGTGTACATATATCCTCAAGTCCCTCTGCTCCTGCACCCCCCTTAGAGTCCCACCCTTTGCTTTGAACTTTCTCTCCACAGCCTTCCCATCAAAATGGATCAAGTCACACTTTTCTGCATGAAATTTAATCTGCTATTTGTCTGCCCACTACACCAACCTATGTCCCTTTGAAATTGAGCACTGTCCTACTCAATACTTCCAAGTTTTGTAACACCTGCAAATTTTGAATTTGTGCCCCACACACCAAAGTCTGGGTCATTAATATATATCAGGAGGAGCAGGGCTCTTAGCACCAAGCCCTGGGGAACTCCACTATAAATCTTCCTCCAGTCCAAAAAAACAACTGTTCATTACAGCTCTCTGTGTCCTGTCACTCAGCCAATTTTATATTCATGTGGAAAATGTCTCTTTTATTTTGTGAGCTCTAACCTTTGTGTTAAACCTATTGTGGGGCACTTTATCAATGCCTTTTAGAAGTCCGCACAGACCACATCAACAGCATCATCCTCATCAATCATCCCGACCAGAGGAATTAAACTTTCATTGCTCTCCTACCATTAATTTTGAATATCCTCATTATACCAACTCTTAACCTTCTTTCGCCAACTGTAAAGAGGCTTTTGTCATTGCTTCTAACTAAAGCTTTGCATCATCTTAGTGAATGTCCTTGGCACTCTTAACATTGGCATTTGTAATGGAATTCTCCTGCCAATGTCCTGTCACCACTGCAAGGGGGGAACAGAGAATTTGACGCTCAGCAGGACTGGAGAATCTCAGTTGTGGGTGACGTTAGACAATCTGGCCCATTTGTTATGACAAGGTGTCCTAACCTGGAAGTAATGATTTAACTGCATCCATCTTCTCATGGCATCTGACCCGCCTATTCCCCTCCCCACCCCCATATGACAAGAGTGATCCTCATCCCCCAAATTGTACTTATCTGTATCCCTAGCCTTCTCCCTGGTGCTCCTTGAGTGTTGGACAGGTTGAAGAGAAATGGCTGCCTGAGCGTTCACTCTGATAGCTCCCTCAGGGTAAAGGTGCCAGATTCACGCTTTTACTGAGCTGTTGTAAATGGCGCTAGCGCAAAGTTACACCGGCACCTGCTGAATATCCAGAGTGCGTTTAGTATACAGAGTGAGTATTCACCAATGAGATGTTAATGTATTAAAATGAGGGTCCCAATGTTTCTCTGTGTGTTTCTGTGTCACACTGCGAGCTTGGCGCAAAATTGCAAAATCCATTCTCGCTGACGAGAATCACGTTTTCCAAAGCTCTCTGGATATTGCCATTCCCACGCGCCAAGAGTCTGGGCTCAAGATTCTGCCATCTACGTTTACCTTTGCCATGAGGAACCCTGTATGCAGCAGTGCAGTGTGTCCCCTAGCATCAGATGACAGTAATAGTAATAAGATTAAAGCAGCAAGATATTTCATTGTCGGGATCTGCATTCACCTCCAGCCCAGTATGGTGGGATGAGCATTTACATCCTTAATGTGGAATGAGTTTTGATGCATTCAGCTCAGTTTCCAGTGGGCCCGCAACATAAAATTGTTACTTATCAACACAGATTTTAAACATCACCCCATCACTCCCTTTACCCTCAATCTCCTCACTGCCCTCACCCCCACCCTAACTCCCTCCACCCTCTCACCCATACTCATTCTCCCCTCTTCCATGGAAATCTGCCTTTGGAATCTGACCAGATTTTCTTGGCAACTATTTCCACTGATTTCAAAACACTCAAGTCACTGTAAATGGAATAGGTATTGTGAAATTTTCAAACCACCTTGCTTTGTTAGACTTCTCTTTTCCATAAATCATCTCTCAACTCTGCATCCTCTGAGTTTAACCCCCTGTGAACTAGGTTCAATTTATTGGTAATATTTTTAATATACGTTAACGAAGTTCCTTCATTGCTCATTGCTGAGGTCACACGGTTATAGTCCAATAGGTTTATTTGAAATCATCAGCTTTTGGAGTGCTGCTCCTTCATCACCTTCCCACGTTCTTACCTACACCTGATGAAAGAGCAGTGCTCTGAAAGCTTGTAATTTCGAATAAACCTGTTGGATTATAAACTGGTGCTGTGTGACCTCTTAACATCTCCTTCCCAGTCCAACACTGGCATCTCCACATCATTACTCATTCAATCATGAAAAATACAGAAGATAACAAAAGTAAGAGGTTTAAACCAGTTGGCCCCTATGGAGATAAGCACACTGGCAGAGATAAATTGGGCTGGACTGTTTCTGTGCTGTAACGTTCTCTGTTTCTATATTACCCACATTGCATCCGACAATAAAGCCACTCCATTATCGGTTTTCTTCTGGCTGGTGTTGACATGCTTCAAATACCAAGTTGACTTTGGACTTGTTTTCCTGTTTTAAAGGAACTCTATGACCTCAGCCTCGCTAACCCTGTAATCTCTTCCATTCCCATGTTCCAGCTCTGGTCTAAAATGCATCTTCTTTCTCTGCCCCAACCTCAAATTTCCGTCTTACCATGGTGAACTTCAACGATTTAACTCCCTGCACCTTTACCAGGACATGTTATCCCCCCCACAACCCCCATCAGCAAGCATTTTGTTTTGCAAAGTGCCAGATTGTTGTGAATTTAGTTGTCGCAGACAGAATTTGCGCGTTTTAGAACAAAGAACAGCACAGGAAACAGGCCCTTCAGCCCTGCAAGCCCACGCCGCCCATTTTAACACTCACTGAGTGCCTTATTCAAGTCTTTCTTCTACCCATCACTTTTGTCTACCTCTAGTGGACTCCACAATAAAGGGGTGCAAATTTAGGGAATTATATGTATGCCAGGTTAAGGGAGATCCAATTTAGGGACAATTTATTGACACCAATCAGCCTAAAAAGCACATTTTTGGGGTGAGGGAGGAAACCGGAGCACCCGGAGAAAACCCACATAAGCACCTTTTTCTTACTGTCCATGATCAATGAGATTTGTGTGTGAGCTGTGTGTGTGTGTACTTTCTTACTATCAGAGAACTTGTCCCAATTTAAATAATCCTACCAGAAAGAGGTGATTTATTATCTTTTGTTTTTGTTTTTATAGTGCAGAACGAGGCCATTCAGCCCATCAGGTCTGCTCTGACCATAGTCCCACCCTAGCCCTATCCCTGTAACCCCGCGTATTTACTCTGCAAATCTCCGTGACACTGAGGGAAAATTCAGCATCGCCAAATAACCTAACCTGCACATTTTTAACTGTGGGAGGAAACCGAGCATCTGGAGGAAACCCACACAGACACAGGGAGAATGCGCAAACACCACACAGTCACCCAAGAAGGAAATTGAACCCCAGTCCCTGGTGTGTGAGGCAACAGTGCTAACCACTATGCCACCGTGCTGCCAAAAAAAGGCACCCAACGTGGGGCACAAATCCACAAGATTAAGAGGCTCATGCTCTACCGACTGAACTAGCCAGGCAGCTCTCATTTGCCCTGGAGGTTTAGAAAAACACAATGGCTGGAATTCTGCCTGAGGCTGAGCTTCTCCAGTCCTGCTGCTGTGAATGGAGATTTTGCTGAGTGCCACATTCTCCGTTCTCGCTGGCAGTGGTAGTGAGACCAGAAAATTCTGGCCAATGTCTCACTCACTCACCTCACACACACCATCACTCACACACAAAGACTAGATACAGATGAAGGAAGAAAGCAATACAGTTACAAAGTATAATTGTCACCGTCCATCTTTCACGGAAGGCCTGGGGAATGATAGATGAGTTAATGCTTTCAGAGATAGCTCAGTAAGCTGTGAAGATTCTTCTTGCTGATGGATTTCTAGGATGTTGGTTCTCAGGTGAACTTGAAGCTGGAGCAGATTGAGGAGAGCTCTTCCTTAGGCGAGTTCACCATGTTTATTTCCTGCTTACAAGGCAGCAAGAATCAGCTCCGCGGAGACAAGGAGACCATCAGGAAGCCAGAGAATCAGCTGCAGTCAATGAAGCAGCCGAAGGTGACAAACACCTTGAAAGTGGTGACCCAACCTACAGGGTGGAGAGGCAATTCATAGAATTATACAGCAGGGAGGAGGCCCTTCAGCCCATCAAGTCTGCACTGACACATTAGAAACATCTGAACTCCCATTTAATACCATCTCCCAGCACTTGGCCCATAGCCCTTAATGTTATGATGTGTCAAGTTCTCATTCAGATACTTATTAAAGGATGAGAGGCAACCCACCTTGTCCACCCTCCCAAGGCAGTTCATTCCAGTCCGTTACCACCCTCAGGGTAAACAGTTTTTCCTCACATTCCCCATAAACCTCCTGCCTCTCACTTTGAACTGATGTCCCCTTCAACTAAGGGGAACAGCTGCCCCTTATCTACTCTGTCTCTCATAATCTTGTACACCTCGATCAAGTCACCTCTCAGTCTTCTCCAATGAAAACAGCTAAGTCTACGCAACCCATCTTCATAACTTGAATGTTCCATCCCAGGCAGCATCCTGGTGAACCTCCTTTGCATCCCCTCCAGTGCAATCACATCCTTCCGATAATGTGGTGATAATTGTGGTGTATAACTGGGCAATTATCTGTAACCTTCTACCACCATTGCAGTTTTCCCATTGGCATGTGAGCCCTGTCCTGTGTCAGCACCCTGGTACCTCAGGAGTGGTAGCTGTTCAGCGGGTGGTCACAGTGGCATGGAAGATCAACACTTGCTAACCTTTAACTGCAAAGAAGGGCAAGGCTGATGTCCTCCACTGGTATGAAGAGCTTCTGGAGTTTGATGTCTCTGGTAATGCTGGGGTTAGTGCAGTGATATCAGGCTGGTCATGTTTCCATTGCATTGTGGATGGGGAAAGAACAACTACAACAATGATTTAACAACAATAATGGCAATGATGGCTTTAAAATGACTATTCTGGCCGAGAGCTAAGCATGCTGGGATTTTTGTAGTCTGTAGATTAAAATCAGAAGCAGGTCGTAAAAAGACTTTGGTCTGGGAGCTGTGATCTGAAGCTTCCAGTGTTGGCCCAGATAAGGGAAGTTGTTTGCATGGGCGATGGCACAGTGGTTAGCACTGCTGCCTCACAGCTTCACGACCAGGTTCGATTCCCGGCCTGGGTCACTGTCTGTGGAGTTTGCACGTTCTCCCCGTGTCTGTATGGGTTTCCTCCACATGCTCCAGTTTCCTCCCACAGTCCAAAGATGTGTGGGTTAGGTGGAATGGCTATGCTAAATTACCCCTTTGTGTCCCAGGATGCGTAGGTTAGTGGGATTAGCAGGGTATATATGTTGGGTTACAGGGATCAGGTTTAGGTGGAATTGTTGTCGGTGCAGACTCGATGGGCCAAATGGACTCCTTCTACATTGTGGGGTTTCAATGATCTCTTATGACCTTAACTGAGAAAGTGTGTCTCTGATTTATATGGCTGCTATGTATGGTACATGTCAAATGAACTAAAGCACCATGGCGTCTTTCAAAAGTAATTTCACTGGATGTTTGAGTCACGTGATCAGTTTCTGGTTACACAGTTGGCTGGATAACAGAGAATCTTCTGGAAGGAAGGGGAGAATTGTGCAGTCTTCTGTTTGGCAACTGTAATTTGAAGAGGCCAATCATTGCAACGAGACCTGTACCCTGAAGGATGCTTCAGAGAACAAGACGACAGATTCGACATTGAGAATATTTCTTGGCCAAGGTTTTCCTAAACCCAGTAGTACCTTTTTTCAGTTAAATAGTTAAAGTTAGTGTTTAGTTAAAGTCAGTGCTCAGTTAAAGTTAATATACAGTTTAAGGAAAAAGTTCAGTTGAAAATTGATGTTCAGTGAGAGTTAAAGTTCAGTAAATTAATGAGTTGCAACTGTTTATTTTGAGTCGGTATAGAAGTGTTAAATAAAGAAATAATTGAATTACTGTCCTTGTTGCCACCTTATGTGACTGTTAAAAATTAAAATTTATTTATTAGTCACAAATAGACTTACATTAAAACTGCAATGAAGTTATTGTGAAAATCCCCTAGTCGCACAATCTGGCTCCTGTTCGGGCATACTGAGGGAGAATTTGGCATGGCCAATACACCTATGATGTGGAGATGCTGGTGTTGGACTGGGGTAAACACAGTAAGAAGCCTGACAACACCAGTCGGTTGGACTTAAACCTGGTGTTGTCAGACTTCTTACTGTGCAATACACCTAACCAGCACATCTTTGGACTATGGGAGGAAACCCATGCAGACTCAGAGAAAAAGTGCAAACTCCACACAGACAGTGACCCAAGCAGTGAATTGAACCCGGGTCCCTGGCGCTGTGAGGCAGCAGTGCTAACCACTGTCCACCCCCGTGAAGGGAGCAAGGAAGACTGGTGACGTCGTGTAAGAGAGTCGGTGAGTGAGACTGAGGAGCTGGTGAACATCCTGTAATGAGACAACTGAAGGAACTCCTAATAAGCTCATACATTTGTAAAAGAGGCCATGAGGTGTTTGTCTCATTAAACTGGAATGCTTGGAAGGTGTTTAAATTAAAGCTGTATAACAGCATCCCTCCCACTCCTGCTCCATTTCCCTCCAACGTTCTCACACAATGAAGGCTATCCTTGCAATGGGGTGAGTTAAATCAACTGCCCATGTCTCTAGACTACCCGCCTTCCCTTGTTGATCCCAGAGGACCGTAACCCCAGTTCTTTAACTGGCTAAAAATGCACTTCCTGATAGCTGAAAATTTCCCATAACTGGAAAATTCTGCCCAAAGTATTTTAAATCAATTATTAAATGGCATGCCACAGCAGGTGACACAGTAGCACACTGGTTAGCACTGCTGCTTCACAGCGCCAAGGACCTGGATTCGATTCCTGGCTTGGATCACTCCACATGTCTGCGTGGGATTCCTCCGGGTGCTCCGGTTTCCTTCCACATTCTGAAAAATGTGCTGGTTAGGTGTATTGATGCTGGACTGTGGCGACCAGGGGAATTTCACAGCAACTTCATTGCAGTGTTAATGTAAGCCTTACTTGTGACTAATAAATAAACTTTATTTTAAACAACATCAGCCGAAATTGGCACATTTCGTTTCAACGTTTTGTTTCAACAATGAGCTAATATTTCTGCTTATATGTTTGGCCATTTAACTCACAGTGACAGTTGCATTGCTGAACATGTGGAAGATCAAAGTCATTTGAGACAAATTCTACACCATCATGTGGCTCTCTGGAAGTTTTTTGTTACCGTGTTTTAAGTGCCAAGATGCTGCCTGCAAATTGGTTTATGATATTTGTCAAACAGCCACTTGAAGTCACAGAAATTTTTTTATTATAAAAGGAAAGACCCGCTCCCTTGGTTCTTTCTGTGCAATCGACAATTTTATACTTGGCAAGATGAACGGTCTGCACCCATGCGAAGATGCTGCACTGTAAGCATCTGTAAGGAAGAGGATTGGAGGATGTCTCACCTTGAATTATATTCTCATTTCCCAAGATTGAATATTTAGGGAGGAAGTAAACTTCTGGAAAAAAGCAAAACAGAATAATTAAGTGAGTCTCACAAATAAAGTAGGACCATCGGCCGAGATCTCCCGCTCCTGTTCGTGGCAATTGTGTTGGGGGTGCGACTGGAAAATTATCGCAAGAAGACTCTCGACATGTTTCCCAGCGGCATTATTACAGGACGCAATCGTGCCCTCCCCGTGTCAATGGTGCTCATGTTTCCAACTATCCAACTATTGGGAATGTCATTATAATAAATTTGCATCTCATTGTACCCATATGCTGGAATCATTCCCCCACATTAAAGTTAAATCTCACAGTGGCATGCTTTTAGAACGGTGTGATTCACAACTGCTAATGACAGGCAGTTGTGCACTTGGTGGCCTGAAAGTCAAAGAGAACTATGAGTACACAGCACCGAGTGCAGCGCTCGTGAGGATCCAGTGCAAGAAAACTGCCTTGCAGTCTTCACCCTTCTTTGTGGCTGGTGTGTGGTACTAGGGCAAGAGCTGTTGGGGATGGGTTGGCATTGGGCTGCGCAATTGACAAAGCATTTCAAGATTGAACAGTTCGCTATTAGCTGCATTTCCAAGCTCGCAGTCTAGCTTCTGAAGCAATTGTGCCCATCAAACAACACTAATTGCTGAGAATGCCACTGATTGCTCCTGCTGTGTTATTCCCTCATACTCAAGACTTTAAATTCAATTGAGTGGTACAGGGCTGCAGAAGCATTGGGCGACTGGACAAGTTTGGGGGTCTTCCAGCAAAGCAGGGAATGGATCCAAAACCCCAGCATTATAGTTATATCGGCATGTAACGTTGACCCTCATGGTCCAAGCACACCGCTCAGCCTGGGAGAGCAGGTTAGGCTAATACCTGAGCCCCTCCTGAGAGCACACAAGATGTAATTGAACGGCAGAAGCTGCTGTCACAGATGTGGGTGGATGTTTGGTGAGGCTTCAGTTGAACTGACAACTGGGCAGACATTTGGTGGCCAGGTCTCTTGGAGCTTCTTATTGCTTGAACAGTGCTTACATTGTGCAGGGGCACCTTTCAAATACAGCAGCTGGATCGCTGAAGGTCTTGGGTCATGGCAGGGCTGGTGAATCAGAGACCACCCCGCCAGCGATCTGATGTTAAACTCATGCCTGCTCATTTTTTGCACCAAATGCTACGCAGTGCAGTGCAAAAATCCGCCATGGCATTGGCGGGTTCAACACTGCTTTCCCCAGCTGACATCGGACATTGCCAATTTCTAGGATGATTCAGCTCAAAGCGTTCCCAAGCCCTCACACTATATTACACTGATTCCAATAATGGGCGTTATGTCTCTCGCCTCTTTGCGATCCATTGCCTTCTGCGTGCATTAGAGCACGAAATGGTCACAATGTTCTGTATACATATTTTAAAAAATAATTTACCCCAAAAATATACCCACTTAGAACTTTATAAAGTTCAGGATGTTCTGAGGTGCCTTGGCCAACATTCAACTCTCAGCCATCACAACAAAAAACAGATTAATTGTATATACAGCTCATAGCCATCCATAGAACTTTGCTGCGTGAAAACTGACTGCCAAGTTTTCCCACAAAAACAATGGCAACTACGCCGTGAAAGTAGTTCATGTTTTGAGGAGCATTTTCTGATATTCCAAGGATATGAAAGGTTAAATATTCACTAAATATATGAATATAATTATATATTGCATTATATTATTTTGTACATTATTCATAAAATATTAATGCCAGTCATTTTTTTCCTCATTGCGCTAGATTTAATTATATTTGGGGATTATCTCTGAGAAAGCATGTTTTATTTTATTCTCCCCCCCCCCAACAGTAAACAATTGTACTTTGGCCTACTAAATTTAGCAGAAACAACCAGATAAACGAGTACTTAGCCTTCCACAAAACAAATTAAATTTGTGGTGTTAAATATTATTGCAGTATTATAGAGTTTAATAAGTGTTTTAAAATTTAGCTCCACAAGAGAGAAAAAAAAAGAGAATCATCCCTCTCCACGCTGAGCTCCTAACTCAAACAGATTGTTATGATTACTAACTGGGAGCTTGCATTTCCACCATTGCAGAAAGGCTTTTTTTAGAACCCAGTAACCCTGCCAGCTGCAAGTCTGACGGACGTGAACATTTCAGTTCGGGCTATGGAAGATCAGTTTCCAATTGCATGAGTCAGTGAAACCAAATAAGATTAGCAAAGTCTGTCGCAGGTCACTGGCCCTCTTGAAATACATGGTGTGTGGTGCGGGGCAGAATGTTTGTTTTCTATACTGAACAGCTATGGGCAAAGTTCAGGCAAAGGTCTGCACAGTGCAAAGCTCAGTTTAATATACCTTTTTTCCGATGCTCAGTGTTGACTGTAGGCAGAACAAATTATTTGTGGATGCATGAAGCCAAACAGAATTTTATTTGCTCTTCAGGATTATCATCAGCTGGGATTCATATCAAAAAGGAACCACATCAAATTCAATTAGATCTAACCTGGTGACTTAATTAATTAAAGCACACCCAATAACACTTGGATGATTAATGGACCTGTAACACCATGCAATATTTCAGACTCAAAGCAGTTTGCTCAGCAAGGGAATTGTATGACTGTAACTGAAGCTAGGATTTATCATATCCAAACAACGTCCCCAAGAGCATGTTGAGGGCTGCATTCTTATCACAGTAAAGAAAGGATTAATAACTTTCTGTACAATCCTTGTATAAATGCCACCCTATGAAATGCAGAAAAACTGAAACATTCTCCCACAAAACGGTCCATTTAAGAAAAACTTGCAAGTGGAAAACCAGCCTGACTCAAAGCAATGCTGTTCCAAAGTGACTTGTTTTGTATTATGAGACTTTTATAGGTTTTTCAGATGATAATCCATAACTCCTTTTCTTTCTGGTGCAAAATGAAACTTGATGCCCTCACCAGAAGTAGTTTCAATGAGAGCACAGCTTACTGTGAACTTATTCTAACTTTAGCAGCATCCAAAATTCCATTAGTTGTTCTGCAGGAGCAAGTATAGGCATTCATTTCCAAGGAGGGGCTGGGGTAAAGTCTAACAAGAATGTTTAGTTTTGATAAATTGCTGATGCATTTTTTAACACTGTTTTTCAGCATTGCACCGTGTTTCAGAATTTGAATCAGAAAATAATAATTCTGGAATGATCCACGTCTGCAGGTAACACAGGTGCAGAGGATAAAGCTGTGAGTAAGGCCATTCTGTCTATAGGTTTTCTCACAACCTCATTACAGGCATAATTGATGCTTGAGGGAATTAGGTATTTGAATCAAGCTTGGAAGGAAAATTTTAGTGGAACTTTCTTGGCTCTGTGGAAATCTGGTTCAAGACAGGGATGAGGGTGTCTGGAGAGGGATAATAGTGGGGAGTTGCATTGGGATACTTTGCTTAATCCTTAGTGCCTCGCTAGGAACTTCCCTGGGTTGGGTAGGCAAGAAAGCCAGCAATCTGTTCCAATTCACTTAGGGCCCAATAACAAGCCATTGTCCAATGGAGGCAGAGATCTCCCGCAGCTAGATTGCTCTGGTTTCCTCCCACAATCCAACGATGTGCCGGTTAGGTAGATTGGCCATGCTAAATTGCCCCTTCGTGGCCCAGGATGTGCGGGTTCAGAGGATTAGCGGAATAAATGTGTGAGGTTACAGGGATATGGCAGGGGAGTGTAGGCCTGCGTAAGATGCTCTGTTGGAGAGTCAGTGTAGATTTGATGGGCCAAATGGCCTCTGGTAGGGATTCTTTGGGAGGGATTAGAGCAGCCTCAGGAGTCAGGACTCTCATGTGGACTGATTTAAAGGGAAGCAACTCCAGAACTCAAACGCTATAATCTTCCATTTGAGTTTTGACTGAAAGCTGATATTTATTGTGCCTCCTTTTTTTTTGCAATGTTCCACAATGGTTATAGTGCCAGCTTCCTAGAATAAGGCATTCTGATTAGAACTGATCTGACTCACAACACTACAAACTTAAAATAATACAAATACATTAAATAAAAAATGAAAATGATGCTTTCATGCTGCAAATTATTTTATGAGTATTTATCTGCCAGTCTTCCTTTTATCCTGATAATGTGCTGCAGATTGGAGGGAGTTAAAAGAACAAGTAATGCTGCAGCCAGTCAAGAGAATGTCTAATGCTTGTAGCAAATTTCAGCATGTAGCTGATTTAGTCTCCTTATTTGGTCAATAACACGGCAACCTTCCACCTATGTAGTTGAACAAAATTACTTTGAGCTTCTAAACTGTGTTGTTTTATGGCGGATTTTAAAGTGAAGCACTCGATTTAATTTTCTGTTTTATTACCATGCAGTCTTGCCAAACCACAAATATGCCAGAGTAACAGATTTCAAAGCGTGCAAGGTGATAGTGAGAGACAGCTACAAAGATATATCGGGATATATGGATAGATTGACAAGGAACATGGATCAACTCGATTGGCAACCTCTCCTCCAGCCTGGTACATTCCAGTGCTCCAGTACGGATAGCGTAAATTCTACTGGAGGAGCCAACAAGTCGTGTTGACTCTACAAGGCTTTGAGAATAAAGACTTCATTGTTTAATGGCCCAGTTTCGCCCACAATGATTCCAGTCTGCAGTTAATTGCAGCTTTTCTAGCCTGCAGATCCTTCCGGCCATATAGTCCAACATAAGTTAGATTTGTCTGATTTACTTTGCACTAAAAAAAAGTCAACTGAAGTTAAGGTTCGACAAGGTTTAGAAATGTGGCAAATGATTACACTTCAAATGAACCTTTATTCGATGGATTGACATAATTCGGAGTTACGGTTAAGTAGTTCAGGGAGTCATGTCGTTGTGGGATGAAATTTTGTCAAGTTACCTCTGTGATCTGAGCTCAATCTAGTTTAAGTGATCTCATTAACATAGTTGTAAATGGGATTATATCTGGTTAATGAGGGTCTAATCACAGTACTTAATTGCGTAAAATTTAACGTAATTGCTCATTTGACCTTTAATAAAGAACGATTACCCCAAAATCTTGCTGTTCGCTGGAATAAAACAGAAAATTTCATCTGGGTTGGCTGCCCTTTCAGGGTTGAAGCTAAGGTACAGTCTCACTCCACAGCTGAACAACTTTGTTTGCAGAAAATACTGGAAATAGCGAGTGGATCTGACCGCATCTGTGAGGCGAGAAACAGAGTTAATGGCTGGAATTTCCTCAGCCCTTTCAATGTAGGAAGTAAAATGGGGGGCAGGAAGGAAATTCCAATGTGCTCCCATTGCCAGGGGATATTACCAAAGATTCAACCAGCCATCAGCAGAAAGTGAGTCTGTTGACTGCCATTTTACTGGGACGGAGGAAGTTTATGAACTTCAAAACAACCACCCCACAGCTTAGTGAGTCCACTAGTTGATCAAAGCAGTAGTTTGCAAGTGCCCCTACCCCAGGTCCTCACCACTGACCACCTCTCTCACCTTTGCACGGGCTCAGAAAGGTGGGTCGCCATCTTTAATCAGATAGTGGTCCCCCTGGTGGCCTCTTAGCTGCTGCTAGTAAAACGTCTGTGGTCATGCCTGAGTGGCCTCGATACAGTAGAAAAATGGGAGGTTTTCTGATTCTTTTTAGCCTGCTTTTCATTCAGGGTTCTTTCCCTTTCTGATTTACACAGCGTCTGTTCTCACTGCCCCATTGGGAGTGCCAATCCCTCATTCCCTGAGACAGCTTCCTGTCTCACAAAGGCTCAGAAACTTAGTTGCTGAGCTGACTGACTTCTTAAGGCACTGGGGGAGGTTCTGCTCCAAATATTTGATAAGTTGAAATTTTGCAGCTGTGTTGTGCTCAATACTGTTATGGTGATATTTCCAAATCTGCAGAAATGCCTCATGTTTGAGGTCATATATTATGGAGAGTTATCGTTATGCGGGAACTGAGATGGGATTGCTGGTCAGAATCTGATTTGTTATTCCTTTTTCCTAAGAAACTGACTGCGTGTGTGAGGTTCTATTGTTAATTCAGCAATAATAACTTGCTTACAAACTTTCCAACTCAGAAATCAAATGATTGCGTTTCCTTCTTTCTTTCTCCTATACTTCTGACATGTGTTCAAGTGCTACATCAGCTATGTGATGACTGTTGTCTATATTTTTCAACAAATATATAAATGTGTTGAAAATGTGGATGGCCCGGGGCACAGTGGTTAGCACTGCTGCCTCACAGTGCCAGGGACCCGGGTTCAATTCCTGCCTTAGTGCGGAATCTGCACGTTCTTTCTGTGTCTGCGTGGGTTTCCTCTGGATGCTCTGGTTTCCATCCACAGTCTGAAAGACGCGCTGGTTAGGTGTATTAGCCATGTACAATTCTCCTCCAGTGTACCCAAACAAGCGCGAACTGTGGTGACTAGGGGATTATCACAGTAACTTCATTGCAGTAAGCCTATTTGTGACACTATTTTAAAAAAATTTTAAAGCGAAAACATGTTTTGCTCTGTCTTTGAGGAACCAAGATGCTGGTCTGTATCTCCCAGTTTAGGGAGCACTCAGGATGTACTTTGCTCTTGTCTTTGTTCCATCTGCTTCACTGCAGCTGTGTTTGATCAATAATATTGCAGCGATGTTATTTCCACTCCTGCTAAAACTAAATCATTTCATATGCGAGGTCAGATATGCAAGGGTGAATCAAATGGCCACCTTCTGTGCTGTATCATAAGAACATAAGAAATAGGGGCAGGAGTAGGCCATCTAGCCCTTCGAGCCTGCCCCGCCATTCAATAAGATCATGGCCGATCTGAAGTGGATCAGTTCCACTTTCCCGCTTTCTCCCCATAACCCTTACTTCCCTTGTCTGTCAAAAACCTATCTACCCGTGACTTAAATATATTTAGCGAGGCAGCCTCCACCACTTCAACGGGCAGAGAATTCCAGAGATTCACCACCCTTTGAGTGAAGAAGTTCCTCCTCAACTCCGTTCTAAACTGCCCCCCACTTATCTTGAGGCTGTGCCCCCTAGTCCTGCTGTCCTTTCCGAGCCTGTACATCCTGTAATATATGCAGGAAACTTAAAGGGGATGACCACATTCGAGTCAGTTATACCATTCTTTTCCAGTCCATGAAAGACCTGCGGACAGAGATTACTTGAATAATCTTGCTGGCATTCTGCAGTTCACTTTTCAATTCTGAAATCTAGGCAAGGAAGCTTTGAGAAAGCATACTTTTTGTTTAGGGTCTATTTCAAAACATATTTTTTGTAGTAACCATCTCTAGGTAAACTGGTATCCGAGATCCTCTGGCTGCCTGTACTGCATATGTGGAGAGTGTCAGTACTGGACAGCTTAATTCAAGTTTCAAGTTCATTTATTAGAGTCACAAGTGGGCTTACATTAATACTGCAATGATGTTACTGTGAAAATCCCCTGGTTGCCACACTCCGGCACCTGTTTGGGTACACTGAGGGAGAATTAAGCATGGCCAATGCACCTAACCAGCACGTCTTTCAGATTGAGGAGGAAACTGGAGCACCCGAAGGAAACCCACACACTGCATTGACTCTGCACTGAGAATTTTATTGCCTATCACTAGATTGCATCAGCCTTACAATAGGATGATTTCTAACTATGTAATTGTTGCGTAATTGCATTAATAACTTTAAAATGAAAAAATGCCAAAATGAACCCTGAATGGGTTGGGATGTTTTTCGGGTTTTTTTTTACATAAAATTAAGTTGATTGCATTAGTAAATTGCTTTCTCAGTTCAAGTGACATAACTCAATTGTTTCACAAACGGTTTAATGTATCCTCTCACTATCCCAAACACATTCCATTATGAAACAAAAGACTATCTAACATTCTTTTACCGACGTCATAATTAAGAATGTTTGTCAGCACAGGATATAATGGATATACTGGAGAACCTAATGACCTAAACAACACAAAATGAGATCTCATGCTATGGAGGTGGAGTGGGGGGGGTAACATATTAGTACGGATAGAGAAATGGCTCGCTAACAGGAAACAGATAAATGGATCATTTCCAGTTGGAAAGATGGTACTCTTGGAGTCTCAAGGGGAAGGGTGCCTCAACTATTCACGATCTATATCAGTGACTTGGATCAAGGGACTAAAGGTATAGTAGCTATGTTAGATGATACAAAGATAGGTAGAAAAGTAATTTGCCAAGAGGAAATAAAGGGAGGGATTTTCTGGCCCTTCTCACCAGCAGATCTTCTGGTCCCGCTGAAGTCACCCTCACTGCGATTCCCCTGTGGCAGGGAAGGCTGACGAAGGGGCAGTGCTCTGAAAGCTAGTGGCTTTTGCTAGCAAATAAACCTACTGGACTTTAATCTGGTCTCGTGAGATTTCTTGCTGCGTTTAACCCAGTTCAATGCCAGCATCTCCACTTCAGGGAAGGCAAGCCAGGCAAACTGTTGTAAACTTCAGTGGGACCAGTAAATACCGCCAGCAGCCAATGGCAAGCTGCCTCCCATGTGGGAAAACCCATCATGGGGTGGGGGTTGGAAAATTCCAGCCCAGAAAATTCCAGCCCAAGTATCTAGAAAGGGATTTGGACAGATTGAGTGCATAGACAAAAATTTGACAGCTTGAGTATGTGGGAAAACTTGAACAAGGAAGAATAGGAAGGCTGAATGTTATTTGAATGGACTCTATGGTGCTGAGGGATCTGGGTGTTCTGGTACATGAACCGCTAAAAGTTAGTATGCAGAATCAGCAAATAATTAGGAAGGTAAATGAAATATTCACAATTATCACTAGAGGAATAGGGGACAAAAGTATTGAAATGTTGTTACATCTGCACAGAGCCTTCTGAAACAGCATCAAGGATACTGTGTGCAGTTATGATCTCCTTATTTAAGAAAGGATATAATTGGATTAGAAGGCCAGAGAAGGTTGACAACTGATTCTGGGGAAGGTGGTTAATATCACGAGGACAGCTTGAGAAGGTTGTGCCTGTATCCATTGGAGTTCAGAGATCTTATTGAAACATATAAATTTTGTGGGGACCTGAGAGGGTGGGTGCAGACAGAATGTTTTCACTTGTTGGAGAAATCTAGTTTAGATATTAAGGGCTTGATACCAAAAAAATTCTAAGTGTGGGTCCCAGCAGGAAAACCAGTGAAATTCCCACTGGAAGGGTTAGAAATTTTATTGGAACCTGGAGAGATTCTCTCACGTACGACATGGGAATTGGAGTGGGTGAGAGGCGGACAATGGAAAGGTCATTGACCTTGGGTGGGATTTTCTGGTCTTGGGTTAAACAAGGCCATAAAATCCCACCCATAGAAATTTTTTTGCAAGATAGTGGCAAGACTGGTTCCTCAGAGATCGGGGGCGCCTTCCCTCAGAGTTAAGTTGACAGTTCCCCCCCTCAAAGACAGACATCACGTTCCCTACACAGACATGAAGAACACCTCCAACCCTTGGCCCTAGAGGGGTAACCTCCCCCCACCATCACCCCACACCACACAGGCATGAGGGTGTCACAGTCCTGTTGCCAACATTGTCTCCACCCCCTGCCTTCAAGTGAGCCAAACCCAGCTATGGGGTCGCCTAAGGCCCCACCCAGTTCAGGAACCCCCGTAAGGCCCTACCTCTTGGTAGTGCCGCCCTGGCAACCAGGTTGGTACTGCCAGGGTGCTAGAAGACAGTGCCAGGTTCTGTTTGTGGAGACCAGTTGTGATTGGTGGACAGGTTCCCGCTGTGCCTGTGGATTGGTGAATTGCAGAAGTTGGAAGCATGCGGTTCCAAACTGACCCTGCGTATGTAAATGGTGATTTAAATATGCTAATCTGGTTCCTATGCTAACTGGATTACCCGGGGGAATGGGAGAATCCCAAATGGGGTTCTTCGTGGTGCTAAACATACAATGGCCCCTCCCCCTCCCTCCCTGGCTTCAGTGTGATCTGTGAATGAGAATTGTGGCCAAAGAGTCTCCCATCTAAGATACAGAAGAGGAGAATTTTTTTGTTGTTGTTAGTCTGTGGAATTCTCTTCCCTGGTGGATGCCACGTTATTGAATATATTCAAGGCCGAGATAGATTTTTGATTGACAAGAGAGAACGAAGAATTATGGAGCAGGGGATGGGGGGCAGGCAGGAAAGTGGAGCTGAGGCCATAATTAGATCAGCCATGATGTTGCTGAATGGCAGAGTAGACATGAGGGGCTGAATGGCCTAGTCCTGCTCCTAATTCTTGCATTTTACAACCTTTCAAGTCTAAATTAGCTACTTCGGTCAAACAACTGAAATTGAAATTTGAACATAAAAGGAGAGCTAAATATTTTACTAAATATCACCATGCATTTTAACTATAAACATAACCAAAATGGATTATTTTCCTACATGCTCTTTGAATGAATGGAGAATGCTGATCCTAATCCAAATTTCCATTTTACTTCCTTACGTGACCTTTGAGCGTGAGATTGTTGAGTTATTGTTGTGGCAGCTAATGCAAAAAGAAAACAGATGCCAGTTTGAATATGTTTCAGAGCTAATTGATAATTTTCTATGGTGCTTTTGATCATTGATAATTTGGTGATTGAGAACTGGTTGACGTAAAAAGCCAGAGTAGGTAATAAAAGCCTGTGACATTTATGTCCTTTGCCAATTACAGTAACATTGGGCATTGATGATTTACATATGGAACTAGTTGACACTAAATGGTCCATGTCCCTCACTCAATAAACATTCAAATTAGTTGGGTGAACTCAACACTCCAAGGTCATGTGGCTTTCTTTCCAAAATACTTCAGATTATTTTACTTTGCTTGCCATTTGATTTTTACTTTTGTGTTTGTTCTCAGGAACCTGTATAAATACGCTGCCTGGAACACTCCAGCCATTCATGCCCTGCTGCCGCTGCCAGCAAGAACAGAGAATTTGGTGCTCAGCCAAATTTGCGGTCACTGCGGCAGGACCAGAGAAACCCAGCTGTGGGTAAGGTTGGAGAATCCAGCTCACCATGTTCAATGACAGTAAAGAATACTACACCTAGCACTCCTATTATGATCATAGAATCCCTACAGTGCAGAATGAGGTCATTTGGCCCATCAAGTCTGAAACTGACAACAATCCCACCCAGGCCCTCAGGCCCTATCTCTTTTAGCCCATGTTTTTATCGTAAACTCCCTGACACTAAGGGACAATTTAGCATGGCCAATCATCCTTAGCTGCGCATTTTTGGATTGTGGGAGGAAACAGGGGCACCCCCACTCAGACACAGAAAGAACGTGCAAACTCCACACAGACAGTCACCTGAGGCCAGAAAGAACCTGGGTTCCTGGCACTGTGCTAACCACTGTGGCACTGTGCCACCCAGTTATGCTTTGCTAGAAAATCTGGAATGATTTTATTGCTCAAATTAAGGAATTTATAAAATAGCAGAAGTGCTTTGAACTTGATAAAAAAAGATGAAGTGAACGGATATTCCACATTAAGTAACTTTGAATTCATAGGAGCAATTACACAGAAAAGCCTAATTTCAAAGTGGTTTTTAAAGTGTCGTTACTAATTACAATCTCAAGAGTCAGGAACATTCTGTATTTTGACTACCGATTACCTCAATTTTAATCTGTTACAAAACACCATGTTGAAAAGAATGTTAGTTACAAAGGATATTTTAAAGATTTCAATGCAGAATATTTACATATCATCTTAAGTGCACTTAGCTCAAGAATTCTCAGGATTGATGCACAATGCTAGCTTTATGGCTGAGTGGCAATTTGAAAACCTAGAGGGGATCAGTGACAGCTGTTTCATTGGAATCTATGAAGCCCAAATATCTGAAATGGCATCTGTGACCTGCACACACAATCCCAACAGGATCTGTGCCAGATAATGTATTAGAAGAGGGGTTAGCACATGTGTCCCTAAGTCCACTAGCAAAGTGCTGAGCAGGGTTATCCACTGAAGACATGGCACATGTTTCCAGCTAACAATCCACACCCATACACAAGGCAGGAATTCAGTGAGAAACATAGTGCCATAAGAAATATTATAGAACACACCACTGAAACAACAGAACCTTCTCTTCATGAGCAAACAGTCCTCACCACCAGCTAACAGCAAGAAGCTAAGGAGCAAGAGGAACATACAAACATATGAATTGGGAGCAGGAGTGGACTACTCAGCCCTTCGAGCCTGTTCTGCCTTTCATGGCTAATCTGATTGTAACCTTAATCCCATATTCCTACCAACCACCGATAACTTTTCACCCTCTTGTTAATTAATAATCCATTCAAAATATTCAAAGACTCTGCTTCCACTGCCTTTTGAAGAAGGGATTTCATTAAACTCAAGATGTTAAGAGAAATAGTTTCTCCTCATTTCTGACTTAAGTGAGTAACCACTTATTTTTAAACTTTGACCGCTAGTTCTAGATTCTAGGGAATTTCACAGTAACTTCATTGCAGTGTTAATGTAAGCCTTACTTGTGACTAATAAATAAACTTTAACAAAGAACAAAGAAAATTACAGCCCAGGAACAGACCTTTTGGCCCTCCAAGCCTGCACCGACCATGCTGCCCGACTGAACTAAAAACCCTTACCTTTCCCAGGACCATATCCCTCTATTCCCATCCTGTGCAGCAGGTGGTCAGGAAGGCGAATGGGATGCTGGCCTTCATAGTGAGGGGGATTGAATATAAAAGTAGGGAGGTCTTGCTGCAGCTGTATAGGGCATTGGTGAGGCTGCAGCTGGAGTACTGTGTGCAGTTTTGGGCGCCGCACCTGCGCAAGGATATTTTGGCCCTGGAGGGAGTGCAGAGGAGGTTTACTAGGCTGATACCGGAGTTGAGGGGATTGAGCTATGAGGAGAGGCTGAATAAACTAGGCTTGTACTCGTTAGAGTTTAGAAGAATGAGGGGAGATCTCATTGAGACGTATAAGATGATGAATGGGATGGATAGGATAGAGGTGGAGAGACTCTTCCCGCTCAGAAAAGACAGTAGGACTAGGGGGCACAGCCTCAAGATAAAGGGGAGGCGGTTTAGAACGGAGTTGAGGAGGAACTTCTTCACTCAAAGGGTGGTGAATCTCTGGAATTCTCTGCCCGTTGAAGTGGTGGAGGCTGCCTCGCTAAATATTTTTAAGAAGCGGGTTGATGGGTTCTTGATAAGAGAGGGGATTAAGGGTTATGGGGAGAGGGCGGGAAAGTGGAACTGAGCCACAACAGATCAGCCATGATCTTATTGAATGGCGGGGCAGGCTCGAAGGGCTAGATGGCCTACTCCTGCTCCTATTTCTTATGTTCTTATGTTCTTATGTTCTTATGTTCTTAGTCACACATTTGTTAAGAGGCCACTTAAAAGTCACTACCGTATCCGCTTCCACTACCCCCCTGGCAACAAGTTCCAGGCATCCACTACTCTCTGTGTAAAAAATCTGCCTCATTCATCTCTTTTAAACCTTGACCCTCGCACCTTAAACCTGTGCCCCCTAGTAACTGACTCTTCCACCCTGGGAAAAAGCTTCTGACTATCCATTCTGTCCATGCCGCTCATAATCTTGTAACTTCTATCAGGTCGCCCCTCAACCTCCATTGTTCCAGTGAGAACAAACCAAGTTTCTTCAACCTCTCCTCATAGCTAATGCCCTCCAGATCAGGCAACATCCTGGTGAATCTTTTCTATACCCTCTCCAAAGCCTCCACATCTTTCTGGTAGTGTGGCGACCAGAATTGAACACTATATTCCAAGTGCGGCCTAACTAAAGTTCTATAAAGCTGCAACATGACTTAACAATTTTTAAATTCAATGCCTCGGCCGATAAAGGCAAGTGTGCCTTCTTGACTACCTTCTCCACCTGCATTGCCACTTTCAGTGACCTGTGTGTCTGTACACCTCGATCCCTTTGCCTATCAATACTCTTAAGGGTTCTGCCATTTAATGTATATTTCCTATCTTAGACCTTCCAAAGTGCATTACCTCACATTTGCCCAGATTAAACTCCATCTGTCATCTCTCTGTCCAAGTCTCCAACTGATCTATATTCTGCTGTATCGTCTGATGGTCCTCATTGCTCTCCGCAAATCCACCAACCTTTATGTTGTCCGCAAACTTACTAATCAATCCAGTTACATTTTCCTCCAAATCACTGATATATATTACAAACAGCAAAGGTCCCAGCACTGATACCTGAGGAACACCACTTGTCACAGCCCTCCATTCAGAAACGCACCCTTCCAACGCTACCCTCTGTCTTCTTTGAGCGAGCCAGTTTTGTATCCACCTTGCCAGTTCACCTGTGATCCCATGTGACTTCACCTCCTGCACTGGTCTGCCATGAGGGACCTTGTCAAAAGCCTTACTGAAGTCCATGTAGACAATATCCACTGCCCTACCCTCATCAATCATCTTCATCATTTCCTCGAAAAATTCGATCAAGTTCGTGAGACATGACCTCCCTTTCACAAAACCATGTTGCCTCTCACTAATACGTCCACTTATTTCCAAGTGGGAATAAATCCTGTCTCAAAGAATCCTCTCCAATAATTTCCCTACCACTGATGTAAGGCTCACTGGCCTCTAATTACCTGGATTATTCTTGCTACTCTTCTTAAACAAAGGAACAACATAGGCTATTCTCCAGTCCTCTGGGACCTCCCCTGTAGCCAGTGAGGATACAAAGATTTCTTTCTCTCAAGACTCCTGCAATTTCCTCCCTTGACGAAGGACGAGCCGCTGATGTCGTCTATATGGATTTCAGTAAGGCGTTTGACAAAGTCCCTCATGGTAGGTTGGTACAGAAGATTAAAGCTCATGGGATATGTGGTCAGGTATCTAGATGGGTAGAGAACTGGCTTGCAAAGAGGAGTCAGAGAGTAGTAGTGGAGGGGTCTTTTTCTAGCTGGAGGTCTGTCACTAGTGGTGTGCCGCAGGGCTCGGTACTGGGACCTCCTCTTTGTAGCGTATATAAATGATTTGGAAGAGGGAGTAGGTGGTGTAATCAGCAAATTTGCTGATGACACCAAGATGGCTGGATTGGCAGGCAGTGAGGAGCAGTGTCTGGCAATACAGCGGGATATTGATAGGCTGGCTGATTGGGCAGATACATGGCAAATGGAGTTTAATCCGGATAAATGTGAGGTGATGCATTTTGGCTGGAATAATGTAGGGGGAAGTTATACGATAAAGGGTAAGCCCATAAGGAGTACAGAATCGCAGCGAGACCTGGGGGTGCAAGTGCACAAGTCTTTGAAGGTGGCAGTGCAAGTGGAGAGTGTGGTGAAGAAAGCCTATGGTATGTTAGCCTTTATAGGAAGGGGTATAGAATATAAGACTTGGAGTCTAATGTTGCAGTTGTACAGAACGTTGGTTAGGCTGCATTTGGAGTACCGTGTACAGTTCTGGTCGCCTTACTACCGGAAGGATGTGGAGACTCTGGAGAGAGTGCAGAGGTGGTTTACCAGGATGTTACCTGGTATGGAAGGACTGGGGTATGAGGAAAGATTGAATAAATTGGGGCTCTTTTCCCTTGAAAGACGCCGACTGAGGGGGGATCTAATAGAGGTATATAAGATTATGAAGGGTATAGATAGAGTAAACAGAGGTAAGCTAGTTCCTATAATAGAGACACGTAGGACAAGGGGCCATGGACTTAAGGTGAGGGGGGAGAGGTACAACACAGATATCAGAGGGAGGTTTTTCACACAGAGGGTAGTGGGGGTATGGAATGCTCTGCCAAGTAAGGTGGTGGAGGCAAACATGCTAGAGTCCTTTAAGAGTAACTTAGACAGGCACATGACTGAGTTGGAGATGGGTGGATAGAGGAGATCCTTTTAAATAAGGGTCATTAGCATTGGGGCGTCCCTGGTAATGTAAATGGGTATAGTATGATAATAATGTTTTTTCTCTTTTCATTCACAGGTTTTAAGTCGGTCCACCTCGTGTCCAACGAGGGGCATACACGCGATGGGTTGTACTGGGGCTGCTCTTGGTTGTTCGAGATTGGCCTAGTGCTTCATGTCGTTTGTGTGTGCCTAAACTGGACAAGATACTGGGCAAGATGACAGCTCAGTGACTATCACTGATTGCTGTGCAGACACATGGATTTGGGCCGGTGTCTGTGGGAGTTTGCGCATTCTCCCCGTGCTTGCGTGGGTTTTCTCCGGGTGCTCTGGTTTCCTCCCACACCCCAAAGATGCGCTGTTAGGCTGATTGGCAGGAATAAATTGTCCCTAAATCAGATTCCTTCAATCTGGATGGCCATAAAACATTAGACAGGGGTCGTGGGTGGAGAGGTGGACTGGTGATGTTGAGATGGCGGCGCGGGCTCGTTGGGCCGAAGGGCCTGTTTCCCGGGCTGATTTTGTTCTTTCTTTCTTCCTCTCTCAGTATCCTGGGGTATATCCCATCAAATCCTAAGGACTTGTCTACCTTAATGTTTCTCAAAAACCCCAATACTGCTCCTTTTTGATCTCAACATGCCTCCAACTATCTACACATTCTTTCCCAAACTCATCATCTACCAAGTCCTTCTCTTTGGTGAATACTGACACAAAGTACTCATTTAATACTTCATCCATTTCCTCTGGCTCCATGCATAGATTCCCTCCCTTGTCCTTGAGTGGGCCAACCCTCTCGCTCTTTATATATGCATAAAAGGCCTTGGAATTTTCCTTAATCCTCTGGCCAATGCTTTTCCGTGACCCCTTTTAGCCCTCCTCACTCCTTGCTTAAGTTTCTTTCTACTTTCCTTGTATTCCACACTTGCTTTGTGTGTTCCCAGCCTCCTAGTTTTGACAAATGCTTCCTTTTTCTCTTTGACTAGGCTCACAATAGCTCTCGTTATCCAAGGTTCCCAAAACTTGCCATACTTATCCTTCATCCTTCCAGAAATGTGCTAGTCCTGAATCCCCATCAACTTATACCTGAAAGCTTCGCACATGCCAAGATATTGATTTGCCCACAAACATCTGTCCCCCAATCTACATTCTTCAGTTCCTGCCTAATATTGTTGTAATTAGCCTTCCCCCAATTTAGCACCTTAATTTGAGGATTACACTTTTCTTTACCCATCAGTACCTTAAAGCTTACTGAATTGCAGTCTCTGTTCCCGAACTGCTCTTCTACTGAAACATCAACCATCTGGCCAGGCTCATTCCCCAAAACCAGGTCCAGTATGGTCCCTTCCCTAGTTGGACTATGTACATATTGTTTCAAGAAGCCCTTCTGGATGCTCCTTACAAACTCCGCCTTACCAATGCCGCTACCACTAAGTGAGACCCAGTCAATACAGAGGAAGTTAAAATCTCCCACCACAACAACCCTGTTACTTTTATAACTTGCCAAAATCTGCCGACATATCTGTTCCTCTTTTTCCCGCTGACAGTTGGGTAGCCTATAGTAAACCCCCAACATTTTGACTACACCTTTCCTATTCCTGATCTCTACCCATATTGCCTCACTGTATGAGCCCTCTGAGGTGTCCTCACAGAGTACAGCTGTGATACTCTCCTTAACCAGTAGTGCAACATTCCCACCCCTTTTATATCCCCCTCTATCCCACCTGAAACATCTGTATCCTGGATTGTTAAATGCCAATCCTGTCCTTTCCTTAACCAAATCTCTGTAGTTCCTAGTATTAATCCAAGCTCTAAGTTCATCTGTCTTACCTGTTACACTTCTCATATTGAAACAAATGCACTTCAGTCCATCAGACTCTCGTTGATTAGCAATCCCATCCTGCCTGCTGTTTCTCTGAGTCTTACTGGCCCTTCAGTTAATTCACCTTGGCTTTGGTTCTCACTCTCTGCCAAATTAGTTTAAATTCTCCCGTGTGACACTAGCAAACCTCCCGGTCAGGATATTTATACCCTTCAGTTTAAATGCAACTGGTCCTTCTTGTACAGGTCCCTTCTGCCCTGGAAGAACAAGGAATGGTCCAGATATCTGAAACCCTCCCTCCTACACCAACTGTTTCGCCACGTGTTCAGCTGCCCTATCTTCCTATTCCTGGCCTCACTAGCATGTGGCACAGGGAGTAGTCCTGAGATTACAACCCTAGAGGTCCTGCTTTTTAACTTTCTACCTAACTCCCTAAACTACTGCTGCAGGACCTCATCATTCTTCCTTTCTATGTTGTCAGTACCAATATGTACCATACCCTCTTCCCTCAGGATGCTTTCTGTCCGTTCAGAGACATCCTGGACCCTGGCACCAGGGAGCCAACATACCATCCTGGAGTCTCTTTCACGTCCACAGAAACGCCTATTTGCACCCCCAACTACAGAGTCCCCTATAACTATTGCTTTAGTCCTCCTTGTCCCTCCCTGCTTAACAACAGAGCCAGCCGTGTGCCACTGCTTTGTGACTGCTGCTGCTGTTATCCCTGCTAGGCCATCTGCCGCAACAGTATCTAAAACGATATACTTGTTAGAGAGGGGGATGACCACAGGGGATTCCTGCACTGACCGCCTGCCCCTTCTGGTGGTCACCCATCCATCTGCCTGCACCTTTGATGTGACCACGTCTCTAAAGCTCCTATCTATGACGCCTTCCGCATTCTTCATGCTCCAAAGTGCATCCAACTGCTGCTCCAACCTATCCATGCGGTCTGTAAGGAGCTGCAATTGGGTGCACTTCCTGCAGACATAGTTATCCGAGATGCTGGAAGTGTCACGGATCTCCCACATCTCACACATGCAGCACTTAACCCTACTGACTGACGTTTTGAGCACCAGTTAAATTATTTGAGAAAAATTATAAAACTCTTACCTTCACTTTTAGCTTCTCACAGTGGCCTTTTTCTTTGGTTAGAGGAGGAGGCAGGGAGGGAGGTAGATGCTGGTCTGACTTCTCCCAGAATATACCAGTGAACTTCCTCAGCCATTTCTGTCGGATGCTCTAACTCCTGTTTATCACTGGGGGTGATCTTTTACTTTAACTTTTGCCACAAGAGAACATATCCTCCCCACATCCACCTGTCAAGACTCCTCAGGGTGTTTAAGATTTCAATCAAGTCACTTCTTACTCTTCTAAGCTTGAGTACAAGCCTAACTTGTCTAACGTTTCCTGATAAGCCAATTCACCATTCCAGATATTAGTGTAGCAAATTTTCTCTACGCTGCTTCCAACATATTTACATCTTTTCTTAAATAAGGGGACCATTACTATACACTATGTTCCTGATGTGGTCTCCCCAATGCCCTGTATAATTGAAATATAGCCCCCGCTCCCCCCCCCCCAACAACAATAATATTCTACTAGCTTTCCTAATTACTTGCTGTACCTGCATGCTAGCTTTTTGCCATTCATGCACTTGGCCACCCACATCCCTCTGAATCTCTCACCATTTAAAAATTCTAAGTTTCTGTTCAATCCTTCCTGACAGAATGGACCACTCCACATTTTCCCACATTATATTCTATTTGTCAGGTCTTTGTCCATTCACTACCAACTTACCTTTGTAGCACCCTTACGTCCTCTTTACAACTTATTTTCCTATCTATTGTTATGTCAATAGCAAGTTTAACAATGACACCTTTAGTGTAATCTTGTAGCTACATCTTGTAAAGACATACTTTCGATCATCAATATTGCTGAATTTGTCAAAGGTTCTTGATTTGCAAATCATTTCCACTGTTCAATACAAGAGAAAGAACATTCACATTCAAATTCCTGGTGAAAAGCACGCAAAATAAATCAACTGTTTTCTTCAGAGATTCACTTCTACTCTGCAATTGCATGATTGTGTCACAAATAAGAGTTTCAACTATGATCTCTTTTCCTTTTAAAGTGACATAATTGTTTCAAGTATTTTCAAAAAATAACTCCCTATATCTTGTATGCTTCTCATCGTCAGTAGGGCCTGTATTTTTTGTTAATGATAGTGCCTCTGCTTTCACTAAGCTACTCACCTTGAACTTCCATAACAAAACTTGTAACAGAGGTAAACAATCGTGCAGCATTCAATAAAGGTGCATCAACATTTTGTAGTGATTTGCTGATGGCATTAATTATTTGAAATAATCAGTTCCACAAAACAGTAAAACAGCAATATTGTACTTTTCAAACTTCTCTGCTGAGGGTTTTGCTTCATCTTTCACACATGGGTTTTCTGAATTTGATGTGACTATGTTTGATAACGTTTCCTTTACGTCAACAAAGTTCATTTTCAAAGTCAAAACAGCATCGGCATAAGCAGACCACCTGGTCTCACAAGTTATTTTACTATCAAATGTTTTCCCTTTGCCTACTCTCAATGTGATTGCAATATACTCCACCAATGCGTGGAAACTATAGTGATTCAGCGTGTCATCACACCTGTGTGGTGGAAAACATACGTGTGGGGGGAAGCAGCCATGCCAGACTTGTTAATGATGTGGAGATCAAGGCACTCTGATGCTAATGAGCTTCGTATCAATAAAACAAGGCTGGGAAAGTAGCATGGATCCTCTTACACCGTATCACAATTAAATGCTGCTATTACCCTATTAATCTACAATAGTAAGTTTAAAAACATAAATTTTATCTATTAATACTCATCTGATGTACCTGTAGGGGTGTCCCTATCCACTCATGCTGGACAGGCATGGAAAGGGATTAGACTTCATCAAGTTTACGTCTTGAGGGTTCTTCTTTCTTCTGTGGTTCTTCTCTTCTGATTCTGTTTTTCAAAACTTCAACATCTATTCTTTTGAACTTGGCTGAAACACATGCAGTTCTGCACACAGGCATTGACCATAGATAGATCATCCAAATTAATTTATTGCAGGTAATCTTGAGGGAACTGTTCCAAGTTATCCCAGCAATTAAAATCAGCCTCCTGGCTCCTTTTGTACCTTCTTCCTGTCCATTTGATCAATTAGAATGACTTTATTATTAAAGATGTGTTGTTACAGCTTACCCCTTGAAAACAGCTATTGTCCAGTATCCTGCTGGCTTTATTACCCATCATAAAACAAAAGTCATTTGTTGCTATAAACAGAGTGGTCCACATGCTCAGACTAGAGTTCAAACCTTCTGACCTGAAGTTAGCCATAATTCTCATCAGTCCATAGTAGTCTCTTTTTCTTGCTTGGCCAATATGAATTAGACTATAACTTGCTGGCAACACCTAAATAACATGATAATAGTCTGAGCTTCTATTGCAATACTCAGAGGTAGATGATTCTTGGGTGGGAATAGAAGTTGAGGCATTGATCAGTAAATGTTGCATCATGATTGGTTCCCCTGTTGTGGTGATGGAGGCTCCAAACAATAAAGGCCATGTGGTTCATTTATATGTTCACATATGACATACAATCCATCCCGCATACTCTGTAAACTATTTACTAAAGACCAAAAGGTGGCACAAATTAAACATTTCATGATACTCATGAAGTAACTGCATAGTTACAGCCTAACTGGGCTTGAGGTGGATCACAGTGCAACTATAGCATCATCACACAATCCTGCATTATCCCTATAAATTGGGCATTTCTTCAAATGCTATCTCTCCTTGTTTAGTCAAGATTATTTTTAAAAGTAATTTTGATATTAGTTGGAATACAGTTGGATGTTATTTCTAAACATCTTTTGTTACATCTACTAATTACAGTAATGAATTAGTCACTCATTGAAAATAATTTCTCAAACCTACTCAGCAGCAAATCTGAACATTGTCAATTTAATATCAGTTCATAGAACCATATATCTAATTAGGAAATAATGTGAGATTATTTCTGTGCATGAAACATAGCAAAAGTTCTAAATGCCTTCTTTATTAATGAGTCTGTGATTTCGCGTTTTTATAACTTAAGGTCAGGCGAGGAGGGATAGACACAATTGTTCAAGATTTTAACATTCCTGATTTAACCTACATAATGTCTAGGATTTCTCACAAATTTTTGTGGAGGAGGTTGGAGGGTCCACTTGGGACATGTCCCCCACTCAGCAGAGTGGTCTTCTTTAAAAAGGGCCCCCATCCACCATGTTTTTCTCAGGAGGTGGGAGTAGGATGCAGTTAGGTCCACCATCTCTGGGGGCATACCCAAGGTGGCAACAGAGGTGGGCCAATGGTTTGGTTGACACTCTAGAATGGCAACTTTTGTTTACCAGACAATTGGCTCAGTTTTAATGATGAATATTAGGCCCCTCAAAGTCTCACCCCTCACCCTTCACTCCTCAACCATTTTCATGTTCCTTTATACCCTCCATGCACCCAATATTCCCTCCATGTCCTCCCATATATCCTCATAGCCACTCACCCAGTATCCACCAAAGGCACATTCAGGAGACCTGAATTTGAAATGGAGATTTAAAAAAAAATACACTGCTAACAAACTAAAAGAGTTCAAACAACTTCACATTAAAAAGCCTCTAATTTATAAAAACCATTCCAAATATTTTAATCTCCTCAAATGGTGAATCTGCTGCCAAAACAAAATAAAGCTATTTTACTAACTACATTAAAGATAAATGATCCTTTAATATTCACTTAAAATTGTGGATCAAAATATGAACACAGATCCCTATTGAATAAGCGATTTTGCAGTTTTGAAACTCAGCCAAGCATTCACAATGACTGTACATTGTCAGTTATTGCAAGGGGAATGGAATATAAAAAAAGATTAGTTTTCGTACAACTATGCAGTGCCTTAGTGAGACCGCATGGTGTTTTCCTTACAGTTTTGGTCTCCTTAAGGATAAAATTTCAACATGAGCAGTTCAGAGAAGATTCAGTTGACTGATTCCTGGTATGAAGGGGATCATCTTATCAGGAAAGATTGATCAGGTTGGTCCTATACCCTTGAATGGGATAGAATCCTGGAATTGGATGTTGCAGGCCATTTCCAAAGACCTCCGGAATTAGCTTGACTCAATATAAATCTTGGCTGTTCACTTTACACTTGCTGACATTTTCTCAATGAAACATTTCTTTTGTAATTTTGCCAATTATGGCTCACTACATCAACTTCAAAATGATAGTACAGACCTTGTTTTGTATATTGGAAACTTATACCTGAGAATTATACTGGTTTTTACAGGTAATACTTCAAGCAAATCTTCTCTGTTATAGACAGCATTTCATGCAACCCAAATTAACCCTATTGTACAGTTGGAAAATACAACTTTTCCTAGTAGGATAATCAGTTCTTGTTTCCTGTTTACTTGCTATGCTTTGCAAACGAATGTTCACTTTGCATTTAACATGTCTTCAGGCCTTGCAATCTATCAGTTAAAGCTTGAATACGAACTTCAAGGCCAGCAAAAGAGGCAAGTACACAATGGGGAAAAAAGGAGTGGCAGAAGGAGTGACAGAGTCACAGCAAGATCCATGGGAAAGGCAGGAGTACAGATAGGATGAAAGGAGAAGCAGAGAGTGTAAGAGCATCACTGCAAGATCAGTGGAACAGGCAAGAGTAAAGCAAGGTAAAAGGAGTGGCGGAAAGAACGGGACAGTCGCTGGGAGACCAAAGAGATGAAAGTACAGTGGGAATAAAAAGAGTGGTAGAGAGAGAAAGAAAGACATGCACTGGGGGTATAGCAAAGAGCTATGGAGAGAAAGAGGGACAGAAAGCGAGTGATACTGTGAGATCAGCTGGAGAGGTGAAAAGATGAAAGCACAGTAGGGATAAAAGGAGCGACAGGGAAGCACAATAGAGCAGTGCCAGGTCTCTAAAATTCAGGTTGGAAAAGGGCAATATGATGGCATAGTGGTTAGCACTGCTGCCTCACAGCTCCTGGGACCTGGGTTCAATTTCGGTCTTGGGTGACTGTGTGTGCAGTTTGCACATTCTCCCTGTGTCTGTGTGTATTTTCTCTGGGTGCTCCGGTTTCCTCCTGTAGTTGAAAGATGTGTGGGTTAGGTAGATAAAATGAATAGGCTTCAAGGGATAGAGCAAGCATTTGGGCCTGAGTGTTCTTTTGGAGAGTCAGCGCAGACATGATGGGTTGAATGGCCTCTTTCTGCACTGTGGGGTTTCTATTTTTCTATACTATTTTTGAAGAAAATTCAAGCCTGATGTCACAAGAAATTAGGTAAGGAAGCAGCTGGGGAGTACTTTTTTCTATCAAAACTGTTGTTTCAAATTTGGAGCTGATAAGTTAATTGAAAATGCAACACAATGGTAGTAAATGAATTTATTAGTGATAGTAAGGTTTATTAGTAGCAGTAAAGTTTATTAGCAGTAATAAAATTTATTATTAGTAGCAAGGTTTACTATCTCCTAATGGTGGCAGGGCAGTTCTGATCCCTAGACTGCACATTCTGTGCAATTTGGGAACTGCAGGATGCTTTCCATTGCAGTGTTGGCAAGAGAGTGTATCCCAGAGGCCTCAAGGGCAGTATCTATTTGACAAGACCTAAGAAACAAAAGAGGTGAAGTATAACGCTTGGTATAATCATTAGGCCATTAACTAGTAGGAAGGATGTAGAGGAAAAGATTTGCAGGGAAATTAGAGAGATATGAGAATTACAGAGCAGTTATATTGGGGGGCTCTAGTTATCTTAAAATAGACTGGAAAAGTATTGTGTTAAGGGAAAAGAGGGGGCAAGAGTTCTTAGAGTATGTTCAAGAATTGTTTTTTCCCAGCAGTATGCCAGCAATCCAGTGTGGAAGGAGAAATTGCTAGATCTGGTTCTTGGGAGTAAAATGGGTCAAGTCTCAGTGGCCATTATATCATAAAGTTTAAATTGACTTTGGAAAGGACACAGAGCAATCCAGGGCAAGAATAATTAACTGGAGGATACCAACTTCAAGGTGGTGTGAATGGATCAGGGCCGAATAAGTGAGAATCAAAGGTTTGCAGGAAGAATGGCAGCTAAACAATGGGCTACCTTCAAAGAAGAGCTAGTTCAGGCACAGTGTATGAGAAAGACATGTCTGTGCGTGAGAGAGGAAGGTAGTGTGTGTTTTGTGTGCGTGTGCACGAGATGGAGATGTATGTGTGTGAGGTGAATGTGCCCGATATAAGTATCAGCTTTCTAGCATCACTCCACCCATTACAAATGAAAAAGACTTGAAGATCTTTTTAATAAGAGAAATCTTTAGTTTACTCATTCCTGAAGTGGATACAACATGGGTTAATGTGAAGGGGCTGTGGGAGGGTGGCTTGGCTAGGGGTTAATGTGAGGAGGCCATGTTACTGGAGAACGTATTTGTGCCCGTGTGCCTCTACCTAATTCCTAACATATACAGAGATATAGCTAGAAAAGACTTATTTACATTTGATTTCTGTGCTTCCACCTATTTTGTGGTTAAAGAAAAAGGTGTGTCAACATTATGAGAATGTTTGGTGTTCACTGGTACATTTGGGAGGTCACTAGGGGTTCAACGGAAATCCTGATGTATAGGTTAGTCAGTAGTCTTGGGGTTGGGGCAGGGTGGGGGAAGAAGGTGTGGTTATCTCACGTTGGCTGTTGGCATGTCTTTCAGAATAAACAGCAACAGCGTCTGGTTCGATTTCCGTTCTGGCTGAGGTAGACTTGGGGCCTGCCTCCTTACCCTGTCCATTAGTAAAATTATGACGTAAATCATGAGGATGCAATCTGAAAAAACAAGTCACCTGATTTCCTCTGGCTATGATTGTGCGTGTGTTTGACACTCTCTATAGTTGTTCAAAGTGGTAAAAGTCTACAGGGAGTTATTTGCAGTCGATTTTTTATGACTACCTAAATCAATTGCTCTCAGAGATGAATGCGTGAGTAGACATTTCCTTGAAATACAGCAGAATTTGGAGAATGAACAGAGGGCATCCATCAATTTCTACATCTTTATAACACTATATCTATTTGTTAATCAACACTTTGCCAAATCTATCATCAATATACCTTTGTCTCTACTTCAGTCTATCTATATTTATCTATCTTTCTCTCACATGTTGGAGAGTTCCATCTGACAAAATCCCTGTAAGCTTCCGTCCCTGGTGTACCTTTAAGTTGGTAAAATGAGGAGTCTTCAGAGCCTGCTAATATCAGTGGTGAGATACATAATTGATCATAAGTCAAAAAAGGATCTCACTGTATGCAACATGGAACATCTGGGTTTTGTTTAAGTAAAAGATGATCTTGGATTATTTAACATATAGAGTGATGGATTGGGAAAATAGACTATTAGGTAAACAGTAAGTTTAGAGTGAGTTCTAACATTCAGTATTGTCATCAAATTTTTTTGTGTCTATACTATTAATATTCATCTTTAATTAACAGTAGCAGCAATTATTTTAACTTTGTATTTACAAGATATCTCTATTGTCAAATAGGCAGAATCTTAATGACACCTGTAGCAGGCCATCCGGCTAAATTCTGAGGAGCCCAGCCAATTTAAAGTATATTTATTGGTCACAAGTAAAGCTTACATTAACACTGCAATGAAACCACTGCAAAATTATCCTCATCCCCACACTCTGACACTTGCTCGGGTCAATGCACCTAACCAGCACATCTTTCAGTCTGTGGGAGGAAACAGGAACACCCAGAGGAAACACATGCAGACACGGGAAGAATGTGCAAACTCCACACAGTGACCCAAGCCGGTATTCAAACCCAGGTCCCTGGCACTATGAGGCAGCAGTGCTAATCACTGTGCCACCATGCCACCCTAATTTAGGGATAACAGATAGGAAATCAAATCAAATAGTAAGGGAGTGAAGTGAGACACAAAAGGAGTTATTTAGAATCATAGAATCCTACAGAGCAAAAGGGGGATGTTCGGCCCATTGACTCTGTACTCAGGCTCTATCCCCATAACCCCATACATTTACGCCACCTAGTCCCCTTGACATTAAGGGGCAATTTAACTTGGTCAATCAACCTAACTCGCACATCTTTTGATTGCAGGAGGAAACTGGAGCACCCAGAGGAAACCCACGCAGACATGGGGAGAACATGTAAACTCCGCACAGACAGTGACCCAAGCTGGGAATTGAACCCAGGTTACTTGCATTGTGAGGCAGCAGTGCTAACCACTGTGCCATCTGTAACAAACACTGCTACTGCGTTGTCATGGAACTTGGTGGCTCCCTGTTGGGGAATTGAATCCTGGTCTCCCACGTGACAGGCGGGGATACTAACTTCTACTCGAATGAAGAAGTTGCTATAAGCGCATCCAGGATCGACATCCAATTAGGTGCAGCCGGTGAGAAGAGCAGTCAAAGCCTAAATAAAGAGTGACCATGGATGGAATTTTCCGTTCTCTCCGCAGTGAGTTTCGCGGCAGTGGGAGGCTGTGTGCCACTTGCTGGAGGCGGGATCTTATGGTCCCACCCTTGTCAACCGAGTTTCCCATTGAATGCACCCCTCGCTGTTGGGAAACCCATGACAGAGGTGTACCATCAGCGGGACTCTTAAGATAAACGGCAGCTAGATTTTGGCATATGACTATTTAAATGGATATTGACAGCATGTACAGTAGATATTTAAAGGGACACCAGCAGCACTTACATCAGCTATTTATAAGGGACACCGGAAGAAGGTACAGCGGCAGAACTGTGCTTTGTGGACAGTAAATCTGCTGAAGGAGAAGGAAGATGGGACCTGAGGGGGACGGATAGCCTCACAATCCACAGAGGTAACATTTGCAGTCATATAGAAGCTCTGAGGGCATGGAGACAAGTACTCTTCTCAGAGAATGCCAGCCTCAGAGTGCATGGAGCCCGTGTAAGGAGACAGCCTCAAAGGTCAACAATTTATCTCTCCAGCTGGCCTCAGTGGAATGACATCAAGTTCTTCATGCTGCAAACCACCGAGAGAACTTAATTCAAGGAGTTGCTCCCCTCAGCAATGACCTTATACTATGGCTCACCCATCGAATGCTGTTTTCCCCCATTTCAATTCTGCAATGTTGGCAGGTTGAGCCCTTACTGATTACCTGCTGTACTCATACCTTCTTTATCTTGCCATGTTTCCAACACAGTGAGGGGCCCAGGCACCATTGGGAAGAGCCACACCACCTGTAAAATGGTTTCCCATTGGCTTCCAGCTTCAAACAGAGATGCCCTGACCTCATCGACACCCGCCCCAGGAAATCCAGAGACAGGCAGAAAGATGGTGGGTTACCAGCCCAACATCCAATTCCTCTGCCTTTAAAACCTCATCCAACAGCCTGGGAAAATTCACCTTCTTATGGCTGTGCTGTAATGCCAGTGTCATAAAAACAAGCTCAACAAGTACTAAGTTAAGATTTTAAACAATTGTTTAAGAAATCAAATCAGTATAAATGATTATAACTTAATGCCGATAACCTTATGGAACAAAGATTAATTTTTTAAACAGATTTATTAAAATACATCACAACATTAGCATTCAAATATAGAAAACTGATTGCTATTCACACAAAGTACATAGCAATAAATAAAATAGCACATCACAAAATCCTGTATTGTTATGGACAATATTTCCAATATTACACACAGTGCAATATTCATTTCCCAATGAATAGATTTCCTAATAGCAAAAATGCACCAGTATCACTTAAAAGCAGACAGAAAGACACACAAGAAACGAGACGAGGAGAATGTCGCTAAATTTAAATTCTACAGAAAGATCTTTTTCAATAATATGGTGTGCATGAGATTTGCGTCACCTATATTACTGAGGTTTGACATAATTAGTCTTTGCCAGATTGGGTCCAAATATGTATTAGAATAATAAGGAAGGGTGGTAAAATGCATTTTCTTATGTTTGCTGATAACAATTTCACTGAAGGATTTGACGTACACAGTATTATACAAGCTGGTCAATGGGCAAGCATCAGTGAAAATATTGCACAGTTAGTTCTGTCAATTCCTGCTCCTTGACAGAGTGACAAGTTCACATCAAATTTACACTAGGAATATGGGTGCAAAATATTGTAGCAATGGTGAATTCCTCACACGAAGCTTGGTGGATTTGTAACATTCATTTCAGATGAGAAAGCCTGGGTAATACTGATAATAACCAACATCAATCTATATCTGGGTGTATGGAAAAAATTTTGAAGTCTTACTGTCTTCAGTAAATGTGATAGACAGAAGATTATGGTGTTTAACGAGGCATCCAAAACTGCACAAAGTACTTTAATTATTGTCTTGTATTAATTTATCATTACATCTTTACTCTCATAATCAATGCTCCTGATTGCCAAAGCTTGTTATGGCTCCATGTATCCACACTCCAACTTCATGCCTGGAGGCACTGAATACAAAGACAGTAATTCAAGGTACTGGTTAGGTATTTCTTAAAATATCAGTTTTGGTGTGGAAGCACTACTGAAACTGTGGAGAATGGGGTGATATACAGTCACTAAGAATGGTCAGAATTCTCTGACCTCGCACGTGGCTGGGATTTTCCAGTCCTGCTGCAGTGAATGGAGATTAGCTTAGTGCCAAATTCTCCATTCTTGCTGGTAGTGGCAATGGCTTACAACACTGTAGAATTCCCCCCAGTGGGCTGGATGCTCTGGCCACACTTGCTCTGGAATCAGAAAATCCCGCCTGAGGTCAACCCGATGGTCCACCCCTCACCCTTTACGCTTCCCTTGGAGGGCGGAATGGGAAAATTTGCTGCCATATTCGGATATGCAGATATAGCTTATGATGAGGTTATTTGAAAAAGTAGCCAAACATCACAGGAGCACTGATGATTAAAAATAAATGGGATCTGATAGAAGAATTTTGAAAGCATTTGAGAAAATAATCCAGTGAAGAAACTTCCATTGGTTGGTGAATAAAGAGGCATAAAAGAGGATCAGCACCACAAACACAGACAGAAAAAGGTTAGTAGATTTTGTTTTTCCCACTGTAGAATTGTTAGAATATAGAAAGCATTATCTAAATGGCCATCAAAACTGGGACAATTTAAGAGACAAGAGGAAAAAGAAATTATGGATATAGGAAAAGAGCTGGAAATAAGGTATAGAACTGATAATGGCACAAAACATGATGGGCTGAATAGTTCCTTCAATTAGAACCTCAATAAAACAAAATTTACATAGCTAAGGACCAAAAAGCAGCAATATATGAGTGCAATATGCATGTATTATTCTATTTACTTAAAACATACTTTTAATCTTACATTGAGTCCAATTTCCATATATTACATATAATATGAAATGAAATAATATCACCTTTAGCAGCACAGGTAGTACACAAGTTTTCAGAGATGCCAATTTTCATAGTAAGTTGGCCAACAAGCATTTTGTTAAAAACCAAAAATTTCAATTTCATAAGATACTTGATATAAATCTCTCATTACTAAACTATATTATAAAACGCGACAGTTCTAAAAAAATTTATGCAGTTAAAGTAAAATGCTGTGCGAATAAACTGCTATAAATTTTTGCTCTGTACTCCACAGTGCTACTCCATGTTAAAAATAAGTCTTTGCCTATTGTTAGTTGGCCCACTCTCGAACGAAAAACATCTCTCTCGGAAGTAATTGATATCTCAGCACAAAAAAAAACGTCCATTCAACCGCTGAGCCTGTTCTGCCATTGAATCATGGTTAGTTTGTATCTCAAGTCCATCTATCTTGGGCCCATGACCCTTAATATCCACTTCTGACAAATCTAGCAATCTCAGTTTTGACATTTACAAATACCGTTTAGATAGGATCAACCTCTGAATTACCAGTCTCATTACTCTGTTGTCAAACCTTATCCCAAATGGTAGCAGGAAGAAATCAGTCAACATTGATTCATTACTAGCTTATTAAATCTGGCAATATAATTCAGCAGCCACAAATCTGGAGGTGTACAGAATGGTGCACTAGTGGTGCGTTACCACTGTTCTTTCACATGAATATGACATTGATGATAAGTCTCCAGCTGAACAATAATCTGTTCATTCAAAGATTGAGTTTAAAAATGATTGTAAGGTACAATACATCAGCCATAATTACAGCATCGCATTACTGATTCATAAAACTGCTATCAGGAAAAGTGTCATTACTCGGCTGTCAGTGTGCAAATCTGTTCCATCAAAAAAAAATTATAATTCCCAAATACCTCCTTGAATGTTGACCTGTAATTTTACACTGCAATTTTCTGATACCGCGGAGACAGGTTTGGAGGCAATGCTGGGAGGAAAATGAGAGATTCCGTGTCAGGGCGGCTCCCTTGTATAATCCCATCTCTGAACGATTTTGCAAGAGGTGGTGGCCTGACTGGCACTGGCTACTCAGCAGCAGCAGCCATCTAATTTAGCTCAATTAATTCCCCCACTGAGTGATGGGGGGGTCCTCCTGATGGCAGACGGGACAAAGAGGTCTCTTCTACATTACTCCTCCACATTGAAGGCCTGGCAGCAGGGGTAATACTTACTTCTTGTACTTTGATAACTCGGACGTGCCTTCACATTCTCCTCCCTACGCTGGCAGCACCCACCTCTGGCCGGACATCACAGAATCCCTACAGTGCAGAAGGAGGCTATTGGCCCATTGAGGCACCGACCACGATCCCACCCAGGCCCTATTCCGTAACCTCACATATTTACTCTGCTAATTTCTGACACCAGGGTCAATTTAGCATAGCCAATCAACCTAACCCGCACATCTTTGGACTATGGGAGGAAACTGGAGCACCCGGAGGAAACCCATGCAGACACGGAGAGAACATGCAAACTCTACACAGACAGTGGCCCGAGGCCACAATTGAACCCTGGTCCCTGCTGCTGTGAGGCGGCAGTGCTAACCACTGTGCCACCCTGCAAGACATCACCGCAGGTCTTCCTACTTGGGCCAGAGGGTTCCCTGGACAGCCCTCCATCCATAAATCGGAAAGGAGTTCTGGAGGTTGCTTCTTAACTGGCTGCTTTAGGGAAGATTCCAAGCCAATTCCAAACCATTTCTGTGTTCCAAAGCTGGAACTGAGCCTACAACAAGGTCCTGATGATCTCAACAAAATACAACCCACATACTGTTTCTCTCTCCACAAGTGCTGCCTAACCTGCTGAGTGTTTCCTGCTTTTATTATCTCCCTGAAGAGCTGTGGGAATGGGGCTATGCTTCTGTTGAGACCAAGCTTGGTAGTTTTCCATGCTTCTCCAGACAGTCTAAGAAAGGGGAAGAAGTGGGTGCTTGGCACAGGCACGATCACGTAACATTCAGCACTCCCTTACAGCAGATAAACAAAGCTGCGGCGATGCTGCTTTGGCTTGTTGTTTCATTCTTCACTAGTCATTAGTTTTATTGTGTATTCCAGTTATGAATCTGCTGCTGAGACTTTGCAGGATGGATGCTGTCTGTGTACATTTTGCTTTGTACTGCGAATAGGAGGGGTTCATGTTCATTAGGTTGTCATGGAGAGATTGTATGGTGTGCAACAGAGCATTCAGCAACCCAGCACAGGGTATGTATCCAAGGTTGTCGTGTGTAGTTCTATCTTAGCCTTGCAAGTTGAAAGCAAGGTCAGGGCTTTTAGATGCCTCTGTTTGTTGACAGTAAATATTCAAATCACAAGATCCTGACAAAGTTACTCCCTGAATGATTCAGTTTGAAGCTTCAAGCTTTTTTGGCAAATTTCTCAATTTTCCCAGAGCACTTTATTTTTTGACAAGAGTTAAAAATAATTACATTTTCACTATTATGAACTATCAATCTTAAGATCTTATGTAAAAAATGAAGTTCATTGATTTATTAAGTGCTGTGAAATTTGGTATCAGACTTCAGGTTCTGGGATCATACTTGCGTCTTAAATCTGCACAGGGTCACAGCGTGGTCACCAGAGTAACTTAGGTGAGTGAGTCTCCGGATTGATCATTTTTGTATTCGCCATCCATTTCATAAGAACATAAGAAATAGGAGCAGGAGTAGTCCATCTAGCCCTTTGACTCTGCCCTGCCATTCAATAAGATCATGGCTGATCTGAAGTGGATCAGTTCCATTTACCCGCCTGCTCCCCATAACCCTTAATTCCCTTATCGATCAGAAATCTATCTACCCGTGACTTAAACATATTCAACGAGGTAGCCTCCACCACTTCAACGGGCAGAGAATTCCAGAGATTCACCACCCTCTGAGAGAAGTTGTTCCTCCTCAACTTCAATTTCAGGACATTGGTGGGTGGATCCAGGAAGTGGGAGGCCCAATTGAGATACCCATAGGTATCTGGATGGCAGCCTGAGAGTTGAATGTTGCTGAAGATGAGGGAGACGTAGGGGGAAGCTCATCAGTGATGAGTAAAATGTCTAAGTACTGCACTGAGAAGGCCAACTCCTTGAGTAGAGTCCCTATGGCCATTCCCTGACCTTGTGAATATTGTAGCCCTGATGTTGCCAATTAATTCGGTGAGAGGCCAGCTTTCTGGGCTCCCAATACTATGGGCAGTGCCGGTATAAACTGGTCCTGATGGGTTCCTTAATTGGCTTCATTGCCTGCCCATCTTCACTGATCATGTTGCCAATTCCCATGGCAGCCTACCTTTGAACAAGTCACCCGGAGCTTCAATCCTGACGGGATTTCCCACTGTTTGCCTCCAACTCCTATTTCCAAACCTGTCTCCACTCCATTGGGCTGGGAAGTTTAGCCTCAGGGTTCAGAAACTCACATGTGGCTTTACTGCTGCAGTTCTAGATTTTAAAAGCTAAAGATTTCAATAAATTACAAATTCCATAGCTTTTCCATGGCTTGATCAGATCTATGATCTAATAACATACTTATCTATTGCTTTAGCTGCCATGGTCAATGGATGAATATAATCCCCATTGAGGGTATTCTCAAAATAATAACCTTACAACTCAAAAACATGATTTGGTATAAATCTGGAGCTGTAAGACACAAGGTGAAATTTTAACTCACTCAAAATGTAATTACATATATAGTTAAAATCAGGCTCAATAATTCCTACTGAATTTTCATCTAATTTTACAAATGTAGCAGCAATTACTGTACATCACAAAACAACAGCAATCCACAGTATTTAAATCCATTTCCTTTTTGGTTTTTTAGAACTCAACATAAAGTTGGAGTTTTTTAAAGGGACAAACTAAACTGAATGAAACAGAACTTACCCCATAGTACAGACACATTAAACAGACACATACCATTCCGAGCAAGTATATTGCACCAATCTCATTATTCTACTTTAAAAGTTCTGTGTAAATGCAAGTCGGTGTTGTGGTAAAGTTGTTTTGTTACTATTCCAGACCAAAACCCTCTGCATTTGAAATAGCAATCATTAGCTTGTGTTTGAGTTCCTTCTTATTCTTGTATGGAGGCAGGCAGAGTTGATTGAAACAGGTGTGGGCGACAGGTAACCTGTTGGATCAGAAAAATGAACTTTAGAAAGGCTTGTTCAAACACTGCATAAAAATGATCCTTTCCTTATATTCACTACCCACGATTCTGTTCTATACTTAACATGGTTTGTAAAGGCAGATACAAAATAATGTGGATACAAAACAATAATGTAGATTGATTGTTTGACTGACACCTAATACTCCTCTTACCAGGCAGTTAACTACAAGCTTAGCATTAGAGCAATGTGCTATGAAGTTTTTGTTTATTCATTCATGGGACATAGGCATCACTGACTGGCCAGTATTAATTGCCCATCCCTAGTTGCCCTTGTACTGAGTGGCTTGATTTGATTTGTCACAAGTATTGGTATACAGCAAGAAGTATTGTTTCTTGTGCACTATACAGAAAAGCATACCATTCATAGAGTACATAGGGGAGAAGGAAAGAAGATGCAGAATGTGAGAGATAGGGTGTGGAGAAAGATCAAGCTAAGGTAAGTCCATTCAAAGTTGAAGGCAGTAGGGAAGGAGCTGTTCTTGAGTCACCATTTTAGAGGGCAGTTGAGTGAACCACATTGTTGTGGCTCCGGAATTACAAGTAGGCCAAACGAGGTAAAGATGGCAGATTTCTTTCTCTAAAGGATATGGGTAAACCAGATGGGTTTTTTGACAACCAACAATGGTTTCATGGTCATCAGTAGATTCTTAATTCTAGATACTTTTTTTTATTGAATTCAAATTTCACTGTGGTGGAATTGGAACCCGGGTCTCCAGAACTTTAGCTGAGTTTCTGGATTAATAGTCTAGGATGATACCACTAGGCCACTGCCTCCCCTTTCGTAATGACCCTAAACTCACATTGTAGGTCTAGAGCTGGGTGACCCCTTAACAGCTGTGACATGCAACGAGAAAAGCTAAAGGAAATGTTTTCCCACTGGCATGTATCACTGAAGTGAATGGAAGCAAATTAACCTCTGTGTATCAAATTTTTTTTGCTAACTGCTAAAAATGAAGTACGAGTGCAGCTCCCTAGTACATGACTTTGATAGTACATAAATCTAGTGCAGCAGTATCAAACCTAATTTAAAAAGTACAGAAGGGGGAGGGGGGGTGGTTTTCCTTGATTTAGATGTTTAAAACAGAGGTATTCTCCCCACCCTGTTTAACTTCTGCTGTTTGGGGGGACAGCTCTGCCAGTGGCATATTCAATTAGGAAAGATCTCTGTGTTTGTATCTAAATTCTAATCATGCAATGGGAACAGGATTTTCCCCGACTGGAACCCAACTAGGACTACAAGCATTAGATCATTAGCCGCAGTGTAAATGCGCCCTCAAACGTGTAGTTCTAAGATATAATTACCAAGAATTGTGCCAAATTACTAAAACTAGTCTTGATTCATCATTTAAAGTTAGTTTAGTACAATAATAGCTGGAGTATTTCAAAGAAGTTTCAAATTTTTTCCTGATTTTCTTCCCGTCTACACAGCAGCCACAGCTCTGCATCCACGACTTAAGCAAGTATAGGTCGGACAATGGTGAACAGTTTTAGATGGTGCTACATGTGTTACGACAAGCCTGAATGTTTTTGACAGACTGTAACAAAAGTTGCAGAGTTGAAGAGCGCTGAAAATGCAGAGTGGTGACTACAAAGGAAACAGTGCTGAGTTAGTGCTCAAGTAATGAGCTGATGAGCAGACGAGATCCCTCATGGTTTTGTCAGTAGAACACCACGTCAAGAGGAACAGTGTCATAGAATCACAGAATCCCTAACAGTGTAGAAGGTCGTCATTCAGCCCATGGAGAGTTGGTGCAGACTCAAATAGCTTACCCAGATCCTTCCCCCTCCGCCCCCATCCCAGTGTCAGGTTCGCTCAGTCGGAAAAGCCAGAGTGTGGACAGGATTGATGGGGAGCAAGTGAGAGTCAAAAAATAAAATCATAAAAATCAGATCAGAGAAGGTTACGACTGTAACAGGTGGCTTCAGGAGTTGCTGAACAATAAACTGCATAAAAAACCATCACTTTGTGGTGTGCTCCTGCCACAGCTCGCCTTCATAGACAGAGCTTTAGGAAAGCGTGCAAAAGCAGCTAAGTGATACTCATCCAGGGTATTACAGAAGGAAGGAAGGAAGTTCAGCATGTCCTCAGAATTTCCCAGTTTGAATTGCAGTTTGATCTACCATTGCTACCGTTTGATCTTCCCGCTCAGAAAGAACAGCAGGACTAGAGGGCACAGCCTCAAGATAAGGTGGGCGGGGGGGGTGGGGGGGTGTGGTGGTTTAGAACAGAGTTGAGGAGGAACTTCTTCACTCAAAGGGTGGTGAATCTCTGGAATTCTCTGCCCGTTGAAGTGGTGGAGGCTGCCTCGCTAAATATATTTAAGACGCGGGTAGATAGGTTTTTGATAGGCAAGGGGATTAAGGGTTATGGGGAGAAGGCGGGAAAGTGGAACTGAGCCACGACAGATCAGCCATGATCTTATTGAATGGCGGGGCAGGCTCGAAGGGCTGGATGGCCTACTCCTGCTCCTATTTCTTATGTTCTTATGTTACCATGCAATTCAAAGGCTTAAACAGAGTACAGAGCAATGCTTTCTTGATTCAGGGGTGTCTGAATCAGATAAGCACACCATAAAAAGTCACCTAGCATTTGAGAATAAAGTTCTCCACAGGTAGAATGGGTCAGGATTAACAGGAGAAGTAAAATACTCCAAAAGCTGTGGTTCACATTGGAAGATCTCTTCAGGATCAGGTTAAGCTTGCATACTCATTGACTATAATTTGACAATCGCTTCAGCAGCAGGTGCAGAGTGAAGAACTGTACTTTTTATGATGCTGAGCTAACAGACAGAATTGTGGAGTTGGTGATTGCATCTAATCCCATGAAAGCATTCCAGAAAGATCTGCTAGACAAGCCCAACATGTCAAGTGTCAAAGAGCTACGTAATTATGAAGTGATTCTGACAGGTCAAGATTTACAGTAAAACCGCAATTGTTTGCACACTCACAATCCATGGAATTAGTCAGACATCACAAGACAGATCAACCTCGGAAAGTACTCCTTGCTTTTGGAGAAGATATATCGAGGTACAGGATATATGCACATCTGTAGGAAAATGGACTAGTTGGTGATAGACAGCATAGTTTTGTGTGGGAAAGGTCATGTCTCACCAACCTGTTTTGAGTTTTTTTGATGAGGTGAAAAAGAAAATTGATGAGGAAAGGGCTGTCGATATAGTTTATATGGACTTTAGTAAGTGTTTGATAAGGTTCCACATGGCAGACTCAAATGAAAACTAAAATCACTTGTGATGTGGTGTGGGCTGGCTAGATGGATATAGAACTGGCTTGGTTATAGAAGTCTGACAACACCAGGTTTTAGTCCAACCTATTTATTTGATAATATACTCGCAAGCTTTCGGGTTAGCCCCTTCGTCAGGTGAATGGAGAGTTCTGGCCTCAGACAGAGCATATAAAGCACAGACAGTTTAGAGAGTACTGATCAGAATCTAATCAGTAATCTCTAAGCTGTCTGTGCTTTATATGCTCTGTCTGAGGCCAGAACTCTCCATTCACCTGACGAAGGAGCTAACCCGAAAGCTTGCGAGTATATTATCAAATAAATAGGTTGGACTAAAACCTGGTGTTGTCAGACTTTTTACTGTGTTTACACCAGTCCAACGCCGGCATACCCACATCTTGGTTATAGAAGACAGAGAGTAGCAGTATAAGGGTGTTTTTCAGAATGGAGATGTGTAGCTAGTGGTGTTCCGCAGGGATCAGTGCTGGGACCTCTGTTGTTTGCAGTACATACAAATGATCTGGAGGAAAATGTAGATGGTCTGATTAGTAAGTTTGCAAATGACATGAAGATTGGGGAAATTGCTGATAGTGCCAAGGATTGTCAGAGGATATAATAGGATATAGATAGATTGGAGACTTGGGCACAGAAATAGCAGATAGAGTTTAAATGCAAGGTGATGCATTTTGGAGGATCAAATTTAGGTGTGAATTATACTGTAAATGGCAGAACCCTTAAGAACATTACACACAAAGGGATCTGAGCACGCAGGTCCACAGTTCCCTAAAAGTGGCAACAGAGGTGGCCAAGATGTTTAGGAACGCATATGGCATACTTGCCTTCATCAGCCGAGGCATGAGTACAGGGGTTGGGAAATCATGTTACAGCTATATAAGAACTTTAGTTAAGCTGCATTTGGAGTATTGCATGCAGTTCTGGTCACCACACTACCAAAAGGTCGTGGAAGCTTTGGAGAGGGTGTAAAGAAGGTTCACTGAGATGTTGCCTGGTCTCAATCGTGTTGGCTATGACGAGAGGTTGAATAAACTAGAATTGTTGTCACTGGAAAGATAGAGACTGAGGGGAAACCTAATAGAGATCGACAAAATTATGAAAGGCGTAGACAGGGTGATTGTCAGAGGTTCTTTCCAAGGGAGAACGTGTCAATTACAAGGGGGCACAGGTTCATGGTGAGAGAGAGAAAGTTTAAAGGAGATGTGCAAGGGAAGTTTTTCCACACAGAGTGGTGGATGCCTGGAACGCATTGCCAGAGGATGTAGTGGAAGTAGACACATTAGCAATATTTAAAAGGCATCTGGATGGGAAAAAGTAGAGGGATACGGACAGAAGTTTTCTTAAGTTAGGGTTATGATTGACACAGGCTTGGAGTGCCTGTTCCTGTGCTGTAATTTTCTTTGTTCTCCTATCACCTTAATTCGTGACCTAACATTGAAATGCCCAGAATGTTTTGGCAGTTTCAAGGGAGCTGCAACATTACACTTGCAGATGAATGAAAGTCCATTAATTGATGCACCATAAGTGCAGCATCTACCTACAAGACAAATTGAAGGTCAAGCTAAATGGAGAAAAATCAGAGGAGTAAAAGAGCACACAGATTAGTGCAGCTCAATTACATGGTTCACAAAGCTGGATAGATCATTGAGAGTATGTTATGGTCCAAAATGCTTAAACAAAAACTTGAAATTTGTCCATGCAAAATATTCACAAGGGAAGAGTTAAATTTGAAATTTGCAGATGCAAAATTCTTCTCAAAGATTGATGCCAAGCATTGTTACTGGTCCATACATCTTGTGGAGAAGTCCCAAGAACTACTACATTTTGTATCCCATTTGGACGATATTGTTTTCAACAACTTCCTTTTGGGCTATCTGTTAGCTACGATCTCTTTCAAGCTCTCAAGGACCATAACACTGTGAATCATCATTGAAGAATGGCCTGATTCAAGCCATCATGGCCATGAACATGTGAGACTATTTTAGCCTTATTGGGATGAGCTGGGCAGCATCCAGGGATTCATATTTAAAGACAGGCAGGTCATCGTACTGGAATCTTTGTGACCTGATATTCTTCAAAAACATTGTCACTCACACACGGATATAGATTGGACTAGAAGACACATAAAACAGACAATGTGTTGGCCGGGTACGAACAGTGATATTGAAGTCATCATCAAGTAGTACAGGGCACGTCTAGAGTATATGTCAAGTCAGCACAAAGCACCCGTGAGTCCATATGAAGTACCTCCCCATCTCCAAAATTTCATCTGAATTTGCACTGTGGCATAATATCTGCATTATATGCTATAGCAGTTGTGGGAAAAGTTGTAACAATGTGACATTGGAATAACGAAGGCATCTTACCAATCAGTGGGCACATCAACTTTCGTAATTTTAAAACTGAGATCTGCAAGTCCACCAACTGGAACTCGATCGCTTCCTGTAGTAAAATGTAGAAGTTGTTTCTGGAGCTCGAGACTGAATCCAAAAACCACATCCCAGAAGTACCTACCAGAAAAAGGTCACGGTGGAAAATATCACAATACGATTGATATTAGGAGTATACATGCACTCATTGACTTAGCTTCTCGGGAGTGGAGACAGCCAGATCTGCGAGGAACACACTTATACTGAGGAGAGGATAGAGAGAGAGCCAGGTTCGAGGCTTTCGCTCACCTTCTCAGGAGTGGAGACATCCAGACCAGCAAGGGACACACTGTAATGAAGCAAAGGGCTGAGTTTGGAAAACAATCAGGAATGACATTACAGGATAATGTCAGTTTCATTGGTTGGTAAATGACTGCTAATTTGAACTACCTTTTCTAATTTGCTTCTAAACTAAAGGTAAAGGAGAAAGCTTTTACAAATCAAGAAACTAAAAACCAATTGAAGATTTCAGTTTATTTTGAAGATCAAATGCAGTGTTCTAAGGCTCACTAAATTTTCTCTGAAGCCTCAGCCTTGATAAATGCCTTTCTCCCTGCATGAAGACATCCAAAAGGCTCAGAAAAAAATTAAACTCATCATAGTCCAGCATCAGCTGTGACAGACAACTCATCCAGATGCGAAAAGAAAAATACGTCTTGTCTGTTGGGCTCTATCTCTGATAGGGACAGGCATATAGACATCACATCAGCATGACTATAATCTTCTGTTCATGTGTAATTCATGTTGTACTGATAAACAGACAAAATCAAATTCCTTCTCTCCGGGCTGCAGCTAACTCGATACAGGGACTTAATACAAGAATTAAAGACAAATGGGTGGGATTTCATGGCATCGCTTGCACGAGAGTGGGAATGTCCATTGACCTGGGCAGAAAGTTCCAGTCCAATGTCAACGGACATTTCCGTTGACCGCCCATTGCCCGCTCTGATTCTGTGATGGGCGGAGCAATAGAATTATGGCAAATGCTTCATGTTCAAAGCATAATTCCACTATCTGGGACGGCAAATGCATAAGGCAAATGTAATCAGTGTCCCCTCACCACAATCCAACAGAAGAGATCAGAGCACCTACTCTGTAAGGAGAAGCATCACCTGTTAGCTCGATCAGTTCAGACTCATCGTAATATACAAGCGTCGTACCATCGTAATATACAAGCGTCATAATATACAAGCGTTGTACCATCGTAATATACAAGCGTCGTAACATACAAGCGTTGTACCATCTACCAACTTACGTTTCTATAATTGATTGCCTTGTCACACTCCTTTGTCCAATTTCATGGAACACCCCTCCTCAACAGCTCATACACTCCAGGGCCTTTCCTTAGTCATAAATACTACCCTTTTCTCCACCAAGGCCTGATTTAACAGCTAGAATATCAGGAAAATTGATGATATTATTGACTGTGAAGTGCATATCTAACCGTTCTAGATGTACACTAGAAGACTGTCAGTCATGAGTACTTTCACATTCACCCAACAATACCTATTGATGCAGCCAACTTCAACGGTTAGTCCATCCACGTGTACAGACAGGCTTTCACCAAAACTGGGTTTTTAAAACTATATCCTCTACTGGTTTCCTGGAAGCTTCTCCAACCAAATTTATTCTGCTAGAGAATCCACAATCCTATCCTCATTGCCGGACTGAGATGTCTTTGCAGGACAGAGGAGGGATTGTAGCGGCACATAGAGTTCGAAGCATCCAACTCAAAACTAATTCATTCCAACATACACACACAAATGACCACAACAACGTGTTAATACATATTTGTCACTTATTCCCTGCTCATTTGGAATTCTTTTGAGGTAATGAATGTTCTTAGTTCTATCTCAAAGGGACAGGAATACCGGCAATCTCTCATGGATAAAAAAGCTGGCTTAGCCTCCTTCTTTCATTTGCCTTCAAAACGTGCCTTGAACCTGAATGAAAAGAAGTAACTCTAATGCAGAGATCCATTTCTCACACCATCCACAGGGTGAACTCTGTAAGTGTGCTGTGTGTCAGTGGTAACTTGGTTTTGAGGCTGCTCCAAAAGCTCCTCTACATTGGAGCTTGCAGGCAGATGGAAGAGATTTCTATTTCACCTGTCTAAGCTGATATCTATTGATTCAGCCAACATCAATGGTGGAACCTAGTTCCCAGAGGTAGAAGAGAGAATTATGATGCTGAACAATCCAGTCACATTTCTGTCAGGAAGCTATGCGTAAATAAAGGTAATTGCATACTAACCATTCTTGCTCTGAATTGCTAGAACCTGTTCTCCATGCCCTTATGCCTCTCCATCTTAAAAGTCCTTCCTTCCATCTGACACAGACATTTCTGCAGTGCTGTTCAGTTTCCATTCTCTTCCACCCCATCCCCTCTCCCCCCTCAATGTAAAGCACCTTAGGAATGTTTCTATATTAAATGTATGCATGAAAATAGAAATTGCTGTTCACTTTGGCACAAAACCAATCATTACCTCACTGGATTCCACCCTCCCCATTGAGCCTAATAACTCTTGCTATAACACCTTAGCTATAGATCAGCCCAAACCCAACCCACTAATTTGATGGCTCCGGAAAACAATTAGAACCAGTCAGTAAATCCTTGACAATGGTTTAAACTCACCTGAACTGCAGAATATGAAGCAAACGCACAAACTCTATAATAAAGTAAGCACCTTCCCACTAATTACAGCAAGGCTTTTGAAAATAAATCCACACTTTAGTATCACAAACAATAATCTGGGTAGCACCATTTCAGAAGGATGGCGTCCGTGATTATATTCTTCCTTATTGAAAGGAAACTACTCCATAATTTTACTGAATTAAACAGCACGGATAAGGACTGCTCTCATTTTAAGTAGAGTAAGAAGTCTCACAACATCAGGTTAAAGTTCAACAGGTTTATTTGGTATCATGAGCTTTTGGAGCGCTGCTCCTTCATCAGGTGAGTCACTCCAGCATGTCCCACAACACTTTACAACCAATCCCACCTCATAGCTAAGACCCTCCATACCAGGCAACATCCTGATAAACCTATTCTGCACTCTCTCCAAAGCCTCCACATCTATCTGGTAGTGTGGTGATCAGAACTGGACGCAGTATTCCAAATGTGGCCTAAGCAACGTTCTATATAGCTGCAACATCATATACCAACTTTTATACTCTATGCCTCATCCAATAAAGGCAAGCATGCCATATGCCTTCTTCATCACCTTTTCCACCCATGTTGCCACCTTTAAGGATCTGTGTACTTGCACACTCAGATCCCTCTGTGTGTCTATACTCCTGATGGTTCTGCCATTTATTGTATGGCTCCCCCCTGCATTAGATCTACCAAAATGCATCACTTCGCATTTATCTGGATTTAAAGTCCATCTGCCATTTCTCTGCCCAATTTTCCAGTCTATCTATATCCTGCTGTATTCTCTGACAATGTTCATCACTATCCGCAACTCCATCAATCTTTGCGTCATCCGTAAGCTTACTAATCAGACCAGCTACATCATCTTCCAAATCATTCATATATATTGTAAACAGCAGAGGTTCCAGTACAGAGCCCTGCCGAACACCACTAGTCAGAGACCTCCAATCAGAAAAGGACCCCTCCACTGCTACCCTCTGGCCAAGCCAGTTCTGAATCCATCTAGCTAGTTCACCCTGGATCCCGTATGATTTAACCTTTTGCTCCAGCCTGCCATGAGAGACCTTATCAAATGCTTTGCTAAAATCCACAAACATGACGTCCACGGCCCTTCCCTTGTCAATCATTTTTGTCACCTCCTCAAAAAACTCAACCAAATGTGTCAGGCATGACCTCCCTCATACAAAACCATGTTGTCCATCGCTAATGAGGCTATTTTGTTCTAAATGCATATCTCTAAGAACCTTCTCCAACAATTTCCCTACCATGGACGCCAAGCTTACTGGCCTATAATTATGTGGGTTATCCTTGCTACCCTTTGGAAATAATGGGATCATATTTGCGATCCTCCAATCCTCTGGGACCTCACCTGTGTCCAATGAATAAACAAAGATTTCTGTTAGAGGCCCAGCAATTTCACCTCTTGTCTCCCTCAGTAATCTAGGGCAGATGCCATCTGGCCCTAAGGATTTGTCTATCTTAATGCTTCCTAAAACACCTAACACTTCCTCCCTTGTAATTGTGATTTGTTCTAACGGGTCGACACATCCCATTGAGACTCTACCAATCAATGTATCCCTCTCCTTTGTGAATACTGATGCAAAGTATTCATTTAGGATCTCACCTACTTCCTTGGGTTCTTAGCATAATTCCCGTCCTTTGTTTTGGAGAGGTCCGACTCTTTCCCTGACAACCCTCTTGTTCCTAATGTATGTAAAAAATGCCCTGGGATTCTCCTTAATCCTGTTTGCCAAGGACATTTCGTAATCACCTTTTTTTGCCCTTCTAACTCCCTGTTTGAGTTCTTCTCTATTTTCTCTGTATTCCTTCAGTGCTTCCTCTAAGAGCAGAGGAATTCCCGTTTTCCAAACCACTATTTACCTCTCGGCAAACATCACTAACACAGATTATCTAGTCACTGTCTCATTACAGTTTGTGTGGGACCTTGCAGATTGCCATATTTCCTACATTACAGCAGTAATTGCTTTTAAAAGTATTTGGCTGTAAAGTGTTGTGGGACATCCTGGAGCAATGAAGTTGCTGTACAATGCAAGTCTCTGCTTCTAAATAGCCACATGAACAGACTGGGAATAGAGAGATGCAAACGGATGGTCTAGTTAGGAACAGATGATCGGTGCAGGCTTGGAGGGCCGAAGCGCCTGCTTCTGTGCAATATTGTTCTTTGTTCTTCTTTAAAAAGGATCTTTCGGTCACACCTGCAAGGGTGAAAGAACCTTCTTGGTTTAACGTCTTATCTCAAAGCAAACACCCCCAGCGGTGCAGTCAAGCTGGAATTTACCCCCCAGCATTTGGAGTGGAATTTGAACGCACAACGACCTGACACAGAGGCAAGAATTCCATTGAGCCACGACCGGCATCTCTGGAAATAGATGTCCTGAATGTCATGTGTGAATCTTAGACCAGAGCTAGTATTTTGTACCATCACTGTGAAAGTTTAAAGATGCCCCGGCAGCAACTTTGTTTTAATTGTCTGGAAACACAAATCTGATCTTGTTTAAAACAGACACCATTGTAAATACAGACACCAAAAACAAACACAATTACAAATACAGAGTTTACATAATTTTGTGGAGAATTGGATGGCCTACCGGACTGTGGGGTCTATCTTTGAGTAACCTTCATACTGTGTAATCTTCTGCAGTGCATAAATGTCCAACTCAGGACTCCCACACACAAGAATTTCCACTTCTTCTGGGAGAAGCAGCTGTGAAAGAATCAGCCTTTTATTTTCTCTGCATTTGGAAACCAAAATTAAATTTTGCGCTCACATCGCTGTGAAACAAATCAATCATGTTATACCACAGAATGTTGAATCGCAAGATTTCCACAGTGTACCCCAACAACTGCATGGAAAGGCAATATAAAATAGAGGAAGCAACTCAGAATAGGCGTCAGGAGCAGAGAGATCTTTGGGGTTATCTGTGCATACATCTTTAATGCAGGCAGGATATATTGAGAAAGTAGTTAATAAAGCATACAATATCTTATGCTCTATTAATAGGGACATGAAGTACAAGAACAAGGCAGTTTTGCTGAACTTGTAAAAGACCCTAATTCGGAAGACACTAATGAGACCTTAGTGGAGTATTGCATCAGTTCTGGATGCTACACTTTAGCAAACATATAAAGTTATTAGAGGGTGCAGAAAAGATTCATGAGAAATGGTTCAGCTCAGACTATTTTCCCTGGGAGGAAAGAAGGCTGAAAGGAGATTTGATAGAGGTATTCAAAATTATGAGGGTCTGGATAGAGTAGATAGGGAGAAACCGTACTCAGTCATGGAAGGATTGTGAGAGGGCACATATTGAAAATAACTGACAAAAGAAGCAATGGTGAAATGAGGAAAAACCTTTTCAAGCAGCAAGTGATTAAGGTCTGGAATACATTGTCTGAGAATATGGTGGAGGCAAGTTCAATCAAGATGTTCAAAAGGGAGTTAGACTGTTAGCTGAAAAGGAAGAGTGTGTAGATTTACAAGGAGAAGGTGGGGAATGGTACCAGATTAATTGATCAGTGAGCCAAATTGCCTCCTTCTGTGTCGTAACAATTCTGTGAATCTGCGGTGAAGGAATCTCTTGCAAGATTGGCATTTATTGTTTTTCTCTAGTTGCCCGTGAGATATTAGCATTCTTCTTTCATGATCCTCCACCCTGTACCAAGGTACTTCCACAATGCTGTCAAGTAGGGCCCCAGCAGCAGTGAATGCAGAGTGGTCTATGTCCAACTCTCTGGGTGGTGTGATTTGCAGGTGGTGGTGCTCCTGTGTGCCTGTTTGTCTTCCAGGTCGTGGAGTTCACATGGTTGTGAGACGCTGACAAAAATTCAAACAAGATCAGACTAATTTGCAGAGCAGGTAGCTATAAACCATACTTGTTATGAATACGGAAGAGTTGCAAATAGAGCCTAGCAGCCACAGCGAATGTGTTAAGGTCGGCATTAAATAACTAGGGTGATCAAAGATATGACGCATTCTTTAAGGTCATTTAGGGCAGCAAACAAATTTGCACTGTTGGTTTAATAGGCAGAAAAGGGCATGTCAAGGCTCTATTAATGATAGATGAGGGAGTTGCCTAGAAAATTCCAGCAGCTCAATTGAAAGATCTGGGATGTGTTCTGCTCCTGTGCCAAGTTCAAGTAATGCTCTTACAGCAAACAGGAGTGGATGGTTCATAATGGGATTTTAGTAAAATTGCTTGAATTGGGGAGGATGATAATGGACTTTGATAAAATAATATTCAAAGTATGTTTTACATTATTCTCGAAGAGAGCTATGAAAGTTAGAACAATAGAGGACACATTAATTTAGCAAGGTGAAGGAGAGATATTTTTAACTCCCCGGAGATCGAAGTCAGATGACTCAACTGAACTAACTGAAGCAGCAGGGATATCGGAACAAAAGTAACCACATGCAGCAATGACAACCTCAAAAGGGTGTAATTATTCTTCATGGCTACCCAGGAATTATAAAGTATTTAATGCAATTTAATGACTACCGGGATGTTTTTGTGAAGCAGAGAGCCACCTCGCAAAGCTAATAATCACTTTCTATCCCAGTTTAATTACAATATTGTATTAGAAAATGCAACTATATACTATTCAGGTAATGTAATGTGTAGCATAAGTATAACCCGAATGGATTTATACCAATCCTATGCAGAGTTTTTTTGATGGGAATGTACACCTTCCTGTTTGGCCATTAACCCCACAAGCCTGATGCTGGCAGACAAACTGCTTGACCTTTCTCTTTGCTTCTGATCTTCAAAGACCTCCTACAACTTTAACCGTGCTTTCGGAGTCTCTCTTAGTTTCCTCCTCTGTTTGGGTAACCGGAGCTCCTGGAAGACTGGCATCTGATCGGAAAGGTGCAAAACCAGTTCAAGTCGTCATTGAGTTGCAGGATTTCTGAAGTATTTCGGCAGTAACCATTTTATTTTAGTCGTACTTGGTTCGTATTTCAAAGTACAACTTAGTGATACTAGCAGCCTTTCTGTAACTATCAGGGTGAAGTTTTTCAACAATGGGGGATAAGGTTATTTTCCAGTTTTTACTAATTTCATCAGCACTCAACACTGCTAATGTCAGGACAAAGCTCCCCCTTCCCTGGCCTAACAACAGCCTTAGTGTTAACATCAAAATGTAATGAAAAGGGCAGGAAAATAGGTGGAATAAATCCCGATGAGTGGTTAAGGTCTGGAATGCATCGTCTGAGAATATGATGGAGACAAGTTCAATTGAGACTTTCAAAATGGAGTTAGACTGTGAGCTGAAAAGGAAATGTGTGTAGGTTAAATGTCCAATTAAGCACTCTCACCTGAGGGCCATTCTTGTCCTTATCCATGACCCAAAATCTTATGGAATTATGGTAGCTAAGCCCTCTGAAACATCGACCATCTGGCCTGGCTCATTTCCCAATACCAAGTCTAGTATAGTCCCCTCCCTGGTTGGATTGTCAATGTACTGTATCAAAACACCCTCCTGGACACATCTAGCAAATTGCCCATCATCTGAGCCCCTGGCTGTAAGGGAGTCCCAGTCAATACAGAGGAAGCGCTAAAGTCACCCACCACGACTACCCTGCTTTTTTCACACTTTTCCAGTGTCTGACTACACATCTGCTCCTCTGTCTCCTGTGGGTGGTTGGGAACATTCCCAACATTGCAATGTCACCCCTTCCTATTCCTGGGTTCCACCCATAATGCCTTGCTGCAAGATCCCGCCAATGTGTTCTCCCTCAACACAGCTGTAATGTGCTCCCTACTCAGCAGTGCAACTCCCCCTCCCTTATGTTTCCCCTTCTGTCCCGTCTAAAACAAGGAAATCCTGGAATGTTAAGCTGCCAGTCCTGTCCCTCCTTTAACCATGTCTCTGCAATTGCAATAATGTCAAATAATGAGATCCGATTCAAAAACGGAAACATTTTATCCTTCAGCAGCAATACAATCCTTCATACAGTGGAACATGTTATGATGCATTGCAATTATTACCTTGCTCCTGAGACCTTTAAACCAGAGAGGTAAATAACTTTGTATTTTCAACAATTTCCTGTTTGGAAAACACTTACCATTAAAGCATTGGAGGCGCAGACACTGTGAAACCCATAATAGAACGCTGCAAACTGCTTGTATATAGATTTATTGAGAAGAAAATCGACATAAAGCTGTACATACTCTGTAATAACAAAAATATTCATTATTGAAAAAGCACATTTATTCCTCCCTTCATTTTTAACAAATAGGATTCTGGTTAAGTTTTTTAAATTATAAAACACATTCCAGAATTTTGCTATTTTATCTCACATTGTTATGTCTAGAAACCTATAACATTTAAAAATTAAATCAATTTGCAGTTTAACTGCATGGATGAACTCAATGACAAAATCATGCTGTCTGCTTCATCCAACACCACTGGCAACAAAATATTCATCATGAAAGAAATGGACCACTGCCCACTGTGACAAGTGATGCTCTGATAATGATTACAGAAAGCAAAATAAAGCATCGAGTAACGCATTTAGAATACTTTTTGAGTAAAACTTTGTAAATGTTTTAAACTGTTCAGTGCGCCTTCATGTAAACTAGCAACGTGAAGAGTGGCTGTTGAACGAGAACCGTCGCTTGCCTTGTCTGTTCTGATTGGTCACAGGGATTTTGTCACCACCTGGTTTGAGGGTGTATGATTTAATAATTCCAAATTCTTCCTGAAATACCTGAAATAAACACAGGGTAAAAACTATGAAACAGTAAAACTAACAATGGATTGTCGGTTTTGATTCAAGAACAGGATTGAAAGGTTTGAACATTGAACACATTCACATAGAATTATTTGTTTTAAAGCAGTAGGTAATTTTTTTTTAATATTACAATTTCTCTGTAACAATAACAAAGTTTTATACAAACACATGAAATGCCAGAATTTCTCGGCATATGTCTCTATACGTGTTACAGAAAATATCACATCTTTCTGTGACAGAATACCACCCAATGCAAAATGCTGTAATATTTTAGAATTAGATTGTTCCAACAGGTTTGCAAAACCATTTTTAAAACGAATTGTATCATGACCTTATGCTCAACTTCAGATCTCCCATGAGAGTTTGCACATTCTCCCCATGTCTGTGTGAGTTTCCTCTGGATGCTCCAGTTTCCTTCCACAGTCCAGATTGGGTGGATTGGCCATGCTAAATTGACCCTTTGTGTCCAAAAATGTGTACATTAAGTGGATTAGTCGTGGTAAATGTGCAGGGTTATAGGGATTCGTGGTGGCGTGGGGGGGCGGTTGGCTTGGGTAAGATACTCTTTTGAAGAGTCGGTGCAGACTTGATGGGCCAAAATGGCCTCCTTCTGCACTGTAAGGATTTTCTTGATAAGGATTTTACAGCACGGTGGGCAGCTGTGGTTGGGTGGGAGAGTTCTGTGCTTGTGAATGCTGTCCTACTCTTTTACCATGCGCCTTTAAAATCTTTCTTAAATATTTATCCACTTCCCTTTATAAAGCTCGTAGAGGATTTGCATTCATCACTGTCTCCTGCAGAAAATCCCATGTCCTAACCATACCCATTTAAAAGAAAACTTACTCTCTTCCCAGGTTTATGGACCATAGTTACTTCATCAGAATACTGCACATCCATATTAAACTTCTCAACCTATTCCTTTCTAACGAAAAGAGCTCTAGTTACCTGCCACTACTCTCCACTTGCAGCCCAAGTATATTTTGAAGTTCATAAATGAACACAGCAAATCCAGTGCCAATAAATGTAATTAATAATAAATTTACTGACACAGAATTAGAATTGGTTAAAAGCTCTGATGATTCTGACATTATCATTTATCATTGGGATTTCAATAATTGGTGTTCTCTCAATAATAAAAAATGTTTGAAATTAAATTAAAATGAGGAACTTACTTGAAATGTGGAACAAAAGTCTTTCTCAATATTGCCTTTGTAATTTAGAAGTGCCAGAAGTCCATGACCCAATTCCTACAAATTACAAGTTTAAATGTTAATAATTTATTTCACAAAGCTCACTTATTAATATTGTCTACAATTCTCTTATAACTTTATGTCAGATTACCTTTCAGCCAGTAGTACAATGGCTTTACTTAGTTCAACAACGGAGCTGTTTCCTAATCAGCAGTAGGAGGTCTACTTTTCCGGGAGAATTTATGGTCTTTCTGGGCTCTTTCCCAGATGGGCACTTCCCATTCTAACAATGTTCTAATAGTGAATGACCCAACCTCATTCAATGCACAAATTCAAGTCTCAATTTTATCTGGAAGTTGAACATGAAACTTCTTTTATTGTACACTTAATGCTCCATTCCTATAGCCACGTGAATGCATTAGCTTGTTTTCTTTTACTAAATCCACTCATCAGCTATCTATCTCCATTGCAGCTGAAACTTCATTTAAATTGTTCTGGCATTTTTAAATCAATACTTTGGTAGAAATCTGCACTGGACAAGGAACCAGCCAGAGGAATTGTTAGCTTTGTTTCGGTGCTATGTCTCAGGGGTTAGCACCTATTAGTACTTTTCCCAAATAGTCAGACAGCAAATGAGTGCAGACAGCAAATGCTGGCCAGCTATTCACAGCCTGACCTCATCTACTGAACCACTGTATACCGACAAGTAATTACAAAGCCTAGGTTACAGAACTTATTTTCCTGCATAAGGGGATGCTTTTAGGAATTCTGCACGTAAGCAACATCATCTCATCTGTGTCTTCATGCTGGTCACAACAGAGAAGCCACCAAAGTTACCTTTCAAATTCTACTCCAAGATACTGACCAGCTATTGAATCTCTCACTTGTAACTGCATAAACCACATCTTCTTCCATTTGTATAAATGACCATAACAATGGCTGCCTTCATTACTTTTGAATTACATGGCTTTGCCACTAGAGGTTAAAGGAAAAAATGCCCTTCTTTACCTGGGCAACATATCCTTCAAGTATTTTCGGAAATCTCTCTTGATTCCAATCAACTCAATTTAACAAATGTTAAAGTTAAGTAACAACAGATTGAGTTTAAGCTGTGTGAACCTTTGTATAAAAAAAAATTATACAAGTGTAAATGAGCAACAGAAATAATCTTTAAAACTACTGGTCCAATGAAAGATCTTGAACTGCAGATTTTACTAAGAGACCTACTGGCATAAGCTGGCACAGGTCGTCGAGTGTAAGCGATGCTACTCCAACAGTGGCATTCTGATCACAAGGAACAACAGGAGGGCTCAGCAACTTCTTGTAGCAGCAGGGTGGAAATCGAACATCCAGGGTGATACTATTATACACAGCCAGACCCATCAGCTACACGACGGAAGTGTTAAGGTCAAAACACAAGTGAGTCAGTGCTACCAAAGAAAAATAAAAAGAAATCAAAATTTAAAATTCTCTGGGGATAAATTGCTAACTACAAGAGCAATACTCTACAAATTCACTTGTTCCCTTTCTAGGCCTTGAAGTGAAATGGCTTTGTAGGAGTACATACACCTCATCATTAAAGGGTTGCTGTTAATTACAAGCCCTAACTATCTGAGGTGCAAAAACAACAATCCCTGAAATTCACAGGGAGGCTGGCAACAAACTCTTACTTTTACACACCTAATGATGGAGCAAATTGTCCAATGATTCTTAGTGATATATAACTCATGACATATCTTTTTCTCCACACAAGTTGCCATTTTAAAAAAATATATAGACTTAGAACAATAATGACAGAAATTCTCAGGCCATTCATGCCAGCAGGATTCTCTGGTCCCGCTGCAGTTAACGGAGATTTGGCTCAGCACCAAATTCTCCGTCCTTGCTTGCAGCAGCAGTGGGGCAGTAACGACCGGGGAACTCTGGCCAATGGGTACATTTAATCATTATTTTGCCACCTAATCGTAGACTATTACATTGAAAAACCAAAACTCCAAATGGCAACTCACCTTGTGATGCTTTGTTATTAGCTCACAACTTGCTGGAACAGGGCATCTCATGGCATGGCCTGCTAGGCAGACTTGTTCCTGCATCCTTTGGCTCAACAATTTCTTGCCCACAAAGTTACAGGAAGTGCAAACTGAAAAGTGCGATGAGGACTAACAACCTCTGGGACTTTGGTGAACAAAGGGTCAAACAACATAATGCTTCAAACAATGAGATTAAATGACTGAAAATAACTCAGAGAACAAATCTAGAAGGAGGGCGGATTGGTGTAGGTGAATTCAAAGTCAAATCAAATGCAGAAAGGAAAAAATAAAGGGAAAATAAGCAGTTGGCGGGATTGTCTGGACCTTCCAGCTGGTGGGATCTTCCGGTCCCACCATAGGTAAACCAACAGCCGCCCCCACCCCCCCCCCCCCCCCCCCCAACTTCAGCCCCCGCAGAGTGGGCTTCCCATCAGCGGGACAAGAGAGCCACACAAAACACCACAGACCTTGGCACACCGGAAGATCCTGTTGGTGGCCTTTGCAGAGCCACCTCCAAGACCACAAAAGCAACGGTGGAGAACACGGCCGCAAAATCCCATTCAGTGAATTGAGAGAGACCAAAGAGAGATTCTAATAACTCAAAAGGAAGACCCAGAAACAAATCTGAACGTTTGCAATTAAAACTTTCAACATTTGAAACTTTCAACAAATGGGAATCCTTTAATAGCTCACTTTCTGGGCAAGAGAGGCCGATCACAAATCACGAGCAATTATTGCATTGTTAAAAAGATTTTCTGTGGCAATCTTTACAGGCAATTACTGCACAAAAGCAGCAACTTCATGAAAATCACGAGGAGGTTAAGCATGAAATATTTTTGTGACACTAAACACAGAATGATAACCAACTACGTGGGGAGGTTGACAATTCATGGGGTATCTCTTGCTGGAGGCTCTGGGTGATTTGCACACAGATAGCAGCATGTTCACAGGCTGGCACCTTTCGGAAAAATCCTTTAATTAACATGCAAATACTTTCCAAAATCTGCAGAAACAGATACTTCTCTAAAATCAGAAAAAAAAGCTCCTCCAAAAGGTAGGATAATTGGCAAGTGATTATTTTAAACTATCAAGCACAAGTGGGCAAGAAATATGAAATAAATTCAGCTCCAACTCCAGCATGTTGCCTTATTTCAAAGGATTAAAACTCCAGAGCAGTTGATGATTTACATCAAGAATCCCATTTTATCCTAAATTGTAACACAGTGATGCAAAGCAGAACCCCTACGTGACCTCCGTGTTCGCTGTGTTCATAGACGCCCACACAATAAGGATTTAGTGAGTAATGGCTCCCAAAATTTTAACTGATTACAGCTCCAGTCCCTATGTGTATTTGAATCTGAATTCAGGTTTTCAAATGCGGGTACTGGAGGAGAGAATCCTATTACAAGAGAACACAATTGACCTTGCTGGTGATGAAAGGAGTTTGAGGAGAATAACAGGGCAAGTAGCCAGTAACTATATTCAGTAAGAGCAAAGCTTAAAATCAGTTCCTGACCCACAGAGTTTGTACAGTGTTCTGACACTGCAGAATGTTTTATCACTCTCCTCTTGTCAATGCTCAGAGGCAATTTTGACAAACTCATGCACACTGCTTTGTGTTTAGTATTGGATACTTTTCTGCTGTGGCCTGGATTCGAACCATTTAACACATTTAATTTGTGCTTGTAACTAACATTTATAAAAAGACTTCTCTCCTTTTCTTATCCCAAAGGGCCTCACAAAATAACCATTTGATTTTGAAGTGCCCTATTTGATATACTTCCTTTGGAACACCTGCCGCTGATTGCATAGTGCATTGGCATAAAATTGCAAAGGATACAGCTCCAACCAGTCGAAATTCAGAGTAGCTTCCACATTTAAAGCTGCTGAACCAATGAAACCGGGAATCCCGTTGAAATACAAACATTCCTGTTAAACACAATGAACTGACATTTGTAACACTGTTCAAAAAACATAGGTAGCCAGCAATGGCTACATCACAGAGTTATGAGTGAAAAGGCCACCACAGGCTCACACAGAAAACATACCAAGGGACCTCTCACAGGGCTGAATATTGTGAGCGGGTGGCGGGGGGGGACTGCACTCTCTCTTTCTCCAATGGATCAAAGAAGGGACATACACTGCGCCCAGGACACACAGATGCTGCTGGGCCATAGCTGAAGTCACTGGCTGTTCCCCGGAGGAGTGCCCCTCCAACATCATGACAAATACAATTAATTTATCTGCCTTTGATTCTTACAGTCTGCTTTCTAACATTGACAAATCCCACCTTGGCTGGTGAGGCTCCCTCCAGCGTCAGGAGGAGCTCCCGCTGCCCCCACCACCCACCTCGTCACTACTTACGTGACAAGTCAGCTCCCTGGCTGGCCATTGGCTGAAGACTTTAAAATCACAGCGCACATGTCTAAAGGGAGCCAGGCACGATCATCACGTGGAACTGGACCCCAGTGCCCGCTTTCAAAATGGCTGGGAGCAGACAGCGTGGTGGTGAACTGGCACACCAATTGGTGCACCAAGTTAAATGCCACCAACCCCTTTCAATATGGACCCCCACTTGCTTTTAAAAATCCATCCTAACATCTTTCATGTATCAAGAGTGTATTTTGCAAATAGTTAACCAGAGTGAACGACAGACATCTTGAGAGGTCCCTTTACAACTTTGCTGCACAAGTGCTAGATAAAAATTCAGCCAGTTTCTTTCTTGTATGAATTGAGTAACACTGTTTTATGGACTGTATATGATGAATGATGGACAGATGCTACAGCAGTGTAGAATTCCACTGGGAATGCAATGCAAGTGGAAGAAGTATTTCACATTCAAACACAAGACTGGTTATTTTACATGTTTTTTTTCCTCCCTGCTTATCCAACAACCTATGGATACAAGAACCCGATTAAAAGATTGCATGGAATCATTTTCTGATCCTTTTCAAAATGGACACACTTGATGAATTATGTTACTTGGTCTCATACCTTTATGGAGGTATTATCCCGTCTGCTGCACCACTTCATGTTGAACTGCAGCACAGATTCTGAAATGCCACCATCACCTAATCATTACATTATACTCAATCAGCAAAACAACATTGAGCATGCTGCTCTGAAGACTTATCTGAAATCCTGAATTCTCATTAACTGGCTCTATCGTTAGGTTTGATTTGTATTTTATTCCGAGAGTCTTTATATCTAGTGTGCCATTTTGAAAACCTTATACATATTGGGACAACTGATCAAATAGAGGTGATGTAGTATAAGGGTGGTCAGGTTAATAAGGGGTAATGTAGGACCAGAGAACAGTACCTCCCATGGTATGATGTGGAGTGTCTCATGATGGTAGACTGTAGAATCTGGAAGGAGACAGCAATGGAGCCAGCATACATGCAAGGCTGTATAGAGTGATGGGTTACTGGTAAATGGTCTATATTCAATCATAGAAGACCCCAGACCTCTTAATGAGAGCAACAAACCTTCCAACAATTAAGACATTTGATAGGGGAGATATATAGAGACCTCTGGTGTTTGGGGAGAGTGGGGTTGCATAGGGAACAGATTTTCTGGCTCCGCTCACCCCCAAGGCCAGAAATTCCTGCCCAATGTCAACAGACCTTTGCACGGTCTGCCAAATCTTCTGTCCTACTCACCATGAGAATTGTAGTGGGTGAGACAGGAAAATTCTGCCCTGGGAATCTAGAATTAGACTGTATAAGTGTGATGTCAGGAAGCAATTATTCACATAAAGATAAGTGAAAATTGGAACTGCCCCCCTCCAAAAGACTGATGAAGCTACATCCTCATTGTTCTGAGCACTGACCTTTGCTCTCTGACTAACATATTCTGCTATCCTACTTTTACCACTTCAGTCCCTAATGGCACCATTAATATTCCCATTGTCTTATATCCTTGACATCTTTGTCAATTTCTCCTTAGCTCTGACCTGTCACTAACTTTCCATTCTGCCCCAACCCCCATCTCCATCACATTTCTATCCCTTTTCAATTCTGTAAAAGGTTCAATGACTCAAAATTTTAACCTGTTTCTCTCTCCACAGAGTTTATGCAGTATTTTGATTTATTTCGGACTTCCAACATCTGCAGTGTTTTGCTTTTACGTAAGCAAATGAATAGTTCTACAAGATAGATTAAAAATAACTGGGCAATTCTCCATCCCACTGCACTGCCCATTTTAGCACAGTGGACTGGGAGATTCAAGCGGCTGCCTAATGAATGCAGCCCTTAATTAGTGGGCCTGGGACTGAAGTCTCCCGGTCTGCTAACATATCCTGGCCCTGCTGGAGTGAAGGGTGGGGGGGGGGGGGCATCAATCGAGGACCCTTGGAGGTACAGGCACCAGGGAGTGCCCCCATGCCACTGGCATCTTGACAATGCTAGGCTGGGCCCCTGGCACTGCCCAAGAGGCAAAGTGCCAGGGGGTATCTTGGCACTGCCTATTAGGCATGAGGCTACACCAAGGATGCGAAGCCTAATGCGGATGGGGCCTCTGGGGGGGGGGGGGGGGGGGGGGGGGCGGGGGGGGCGGGGGGGGGGGGGCGGGGGCGGGGGGGGGGCAGAGAGTGTGGGGAGTGGAGTGTTCCACTGCTACTCTGCAATTGGGACTGCAGGAGGTGGAGGGGTCCCATGGCCAGTGTTGCGAGAGTCGTGGGGCTGGCCAGCAAATCGGGAGACTGGCAGTGCGGGGCTACTGTGTATGTGCCGATTTCCGCCCAGATCAGCGCACGTGCAGTGGCCCACTCAGCACTATGCTACTGACCTCTCCAGTGGGTATAGCCCTGCTCACAGCTTGTTAGAGTGAGTCATTCTAGGGCACTCTGCAATGCACAGAGTGTGGGAGATTCATTTTTAAACATCCGCTGAGAAAAACCAGCATGATCTTCTCCAGTTTTCATGCGAATTCGACACTTAGAATTTTTTGGGGGGAAAATCACCCCGACATATCTAAAGTAGATTTTGATTCATGTTGTATTATATATTACAAATGTTGTATTTGGCAGTGTCACTGTAATTATAATATCAGGTGAAACTATAATTATAACATTATGTGTAAAAAAAATACATTTCTTGTGGAAGCTTTTCATCTTACACTCAGCAGGACGTTTCTAAGGGTACAATGAGAAGGAAATTGACAAATTGATACTGTACAAGAAGAGAATGCTGATTGGTTAGCAAGTGTACTCTAATTGGTAGAGGTTCTGACCTCCCATCTCCACACCAAGCTGGTCTTCATGGACAGCACTGTGCTGCCGGACCCACAGACTCTTCTGTGTCACTGATCTGGGGTTGAGGAGTACAGGGGTCTCCTTCCCTCCTGGTGCTCCTGATCTCTTTAAGGAGATCTTTCTTGGTGCTCAGCAGAAATTTATTCCGATGGTCAAAAAGGACAGTAGGAGGAGAGGTAATAAGCCGTGGATAACAAAGGAGGTGAAGGAAAGTGTTAAATTAAAAGTGGAGGCGTTTAGAGTAGCTAAGAGTAGTGGGCGAGAAGAGGATTGGGAGAGGTTTAAATGTCAACAAAGATTGACAAAGAAGTTGATAAAGAAGGGTAGGAGAAACTATGAAGCTGGGCTAGCGCTTAATATAAAAAAGGATAGCAAGAGTTTTTATAAAAATATAAAAAGGACGAGGCTGGCTAGGGTGAACATTGGACCCTTAGAGGATGAGAAGGGGGACCTAGTGGTAGGGGATGGGGATATGGCTGAGGTCCTGAATAACTTTTTTGTTTCTGTCTTCACGGAGGAGGATGTGAATAATTTGCCGGGTGTTAGAGATGGAAAGGTGGTAGGACTGGAGGGTCTTAATGACATTACTGTTACTAGAGAGGAGGTGCTCGACAAACTGGAGGGGCTGATTGTGGACAAGTCGCCAGGACCGGATGGAATGCATCCGAGGGTTCTGAAAGAAATGGCGGAGGTGATAGTGGATGCCTTGGTGGTTATTTTCTAGATGTCGCTGGATTCCGGGGAAGTGCTGGAAGATTGGAAAGCGGCTAATGTTACGCCATTGTTTAAGAAGGGTGCCAGGCAAAAGGCAGGGAATTATAGGCCGGTTAGTGTAACGTCTGTTGTGGGTAAAATGTTAGAATCCGTCATCAAGGAGGAAATAGCGAGGCATCTTGAGAGGAATTGCTTGATAGAGCAGACGCAGCACGGTTTCATTAAAGGGAAGTCGTGTCTGACAAATTTACTGGAGTTCTATGAGGATGTGTCTAGGGCGGTGGATAGAGGAGAGCCGGTGGATGTGGTCTTTCTAGATTTTCAGAAGGCGTTTGACAAGGTACCTCACAGGAGGTTATTGCAGAAGGTCAGGGGACATGGAGTTGGGGGTAGGGTGTTAGCGTGGATAGAGGATTGGTTGTCAAATAGGAAGCAGAGAGTGGGGGTCAATGGGTGCTATTCGGATTGGCGGATGGTGACTAGTGGAGTGCCCCAGGGGTCGGTGCTGGGGCCTCAGCTATTTACCATTTATATAGATGATCTGGAGGAGGGAACCGAGTGTATGGTGTCAAAATTTGCTGATGACACCAAGATTGGTGGAATGGCAAATTGTGTGGAGGGTGTGGAGAGTCTACAGAAGGATCTAGATAGGCTGGGCGAATGGGCCAGGAACTGGCAAATGGAATTTAATGTTGGCAAGTGCGAGGTGGTCCACTTTGGTAGGAATAATGGTAGGAAGGACTATTACTTACGTGGCGAAAAACTGCAGCAGGCGACGGTGCAGAGGGACCTCGGGTTCCTTGTGCATGAGTCGCAAAAACCCAGCTTGCAGGTGCAGCAGGTGGTTAGGAAGGCGAATGGGATGCTGGCCTTCATAGCGAGGGGGATTGAATATAAAAGTAGGGAGGTCTTGCTGCGGCTGTATAGGGCATTGGTGAGGCCGCAGCTGGAGTACTGTGTGCAGTTTTGGGCGCCGTACTTACGCAAGGATATTTTGGCCTTGGAGGGAGTGCAGAGGAGGTTTACTAGGCTGATGCCGGAGTTGAGGGGGTTGAGCTATGAGGAGAGGCTGAATAAACGAGGCTTGTACTCGTTAGAGTTTAGAAGAATGAGGGGAGATCTCATTGAGACATATAAGATGATGAATGGGATGGACAAGATAGAGGTGGAGAGACTCTTCCCGCTCAGAAAGGATAGTAGGACTAGGGGGCACAGCCTCAAGACAAAGGGGGGGGCAGTTTAGAACAGAGTTGAGGAGGAACTTCTTCACTCAAAGGGTGGTGAATCTCTGGAATTCTCTGCCCGTTGAAGTGGTGGAGGCTGCCTCGCTAAATATTTTTAAGAAGCGGGTTGATGGGTTTTTGATAAGAGAGGGGATTAAGGGTTATGGGGAGAGGGCGGGAATGTGGAACTGAGCCACGACAGATCAGCCATGATCTTATTGAATGGCGGGGCAGGCTCGAAGGGCTAGATGGCCTACTCCTGCTCCTATTTCTTATGTTCTTATGTACACACCACTGACTAACTGGACAGCACTATAAGGGTCTCATGCAGCCACCATAACAAAGGTCTGAAGTCTGACTGGAGATGGAGTGAGAAGTGAGTGGGAATTGGGGTGGGTGCTAAAGAAGATAAGGGGGGCAACGTGGAAGGAGGATTGTACAGGGAGGGGGCAAGAAGTAGGGCAAAGTCGCACGATGACAGGCAGAGGGGGGAAGGAGGTGGATGAGGAAGACGAACAATGGAAGGCAGACTGAGAAGAGGGGAACTGAACTCCAACAAGGCGACATGAAATGCTGACCAACAAGGGGATCAACGGGATACCACACTGCTTCAGGAAGGGAGTGTGCGAAGGCTTCCGAGGATTGATGGTCCAAGTGGGGCACGGGAGCCTCGCAGATAGGTGATGGGCTCAGGAGGAACAGGAGGGGAGGGGGGCGGAAGTTGGTTGCCTTGGAGAAAAGGCTTCTTCTTGAGGTTGCTAACCTTCTCCCTGTGGGATACGGACATCCTGCACAGTGTGGAGAAGACAGCTGCGTTGGAGAGATCGATAGAAGTATTTAATTATGGCGCCAGGACCTTTGAACCCGTCAGCTGAGGACGGGCGGGTGAATCAGTTGCAGGCTCGCAAGGGAAGTTGGAGAGAAACTCGCCTGTGCATGATGAATGAGATTCCAAGTACAGAATCTAGCATAGGATCCCACCATTCTGTCCAGCGGGAAAAGCACTGCGGAATCCACCCAACACGGCACTTAATTTCAAAATGGGAGAATTTCACCCTGAGGGTCAAGCCCTCATTCAACTCAGGGTAAAACGTTAAATTTATCTATTAAGCAAAAAAAACATTATATTTATTACTTACTGATTGCAGAGAGACTTGTTTTGCCCACATTTAATCAATAAACTTGAGTCACTGCAGTTAACTAAGTTATCTGATCAGCCAAGCCCTAGTTTTTCTCTACAGATATGTAACAATATAAGGTGATTGCCCTGAAGCACAACACTGATGCCATGTTTTAAGTGCGGCAGCTTTAGAAATCACAGTGAACACAAACAACACTCTTTCTCTGAATGAATATCCATTTATTTGTAACCGAGGGTGACAAATTTGCCAACGGCTCATTCAATAGTATCATTTGTAACATTTTTATTATTTTAAGGCATATTCAATGCAAACATTGATCGTTGTCCTATCATCAAAAGAAGTGAATAATGTGTAATTGGCTAAGTGAAATCTAACACTTCTGCCGATTACATTTTTTTCCATTTTCCAGTCAGCAACTAACATGAGAGGCATCAGAATCAGGCTTTAAATGACCAATAAAATCTGTATCTTAAAAAATACGTTGCAGATTTTGTCCGGAATTGTCCTTAACTATGATTTTTTTTTTTAAGTGCAGTGAAAAAGAATGTACCAATTGGAAATATTTATTTAAACTAGATATCTGCTTGCCAGAACTAGCCTCAATGTTAGATCTTCATTCTGATTGTATGCATAAAAGTGACGCTTTCTACCACTAAAATAATTTTTAAAATTGTAAATGTACAGAAGTGTTTTAAATGAACAATTCACACTTTCCCACCTGTCCTTCTATGGGGTAGCGGTTGTAGATTTGGAAAGTGTTGTTGAAGGAGGTTTGGTGAGTTGCTGCAGTGCATCTTGCATATGTACATGCTGCCACTGTGGACCAGTGATACGGGCAGTGAACGTTCAAGCTGGTTATGGGGCGGTGTTCAAGGGGGCTGATTCATCCCGAATGGTGTTGAGGCCTACGTATTGTTGGAGCTGCACTCAATCAATCAAGTGGAGACCATTTCATCACACTCCTGACTTGTGCCTCACAAATGGTGGCAGGTTTTTGGAGTCAGAAGGTGTGTTATTTGCCACATAATTCCCAGCCTCTCACTTGCCCTTGTAGCCACAGTATGTATATAATTGGTTCATCAATTCTCATCAATGGTAAGCCCCAGCATGTTGATGTGTGAATCTGCGATGTTAGTGTTGTTGAATGTCCGCATTGTTGATAATGGTCACTGCCTGGCACTTGTGTGGCATGAATATAACTTATCAGCCCAATCCTGAATATGGTGTGGGTTGTGCTGCATATGGGCACAGACTGCTTCAGTTTCTGAGGAGTCATAAATGATCCCGAACATCGTGCAACCAGAACTTGCCCATTTCTGACCTTACGATGAAAGGCAAGTCAGTAGTAAAGCAGCTGAAGGTGACTGGGCCTATGACACTACACTGTGGTCAATTTAGGAAATGTAATAAATTGTTTCTGCTAAACAAAGTAGAGGTTACTCCTAACTTCAAAAGGTTACTTATCTGAGAAGGTTTATTTTAGCTCATTGGCCTATAGTTACCAAGATGTGGAAGAGGCTGCCATCTGCTGCAACATTGCTGAATTCAGACAGTGTCAACTTGTGCAGCTTCATACAACTGTTACCTTTTCGAAGTAACCCAGTATGTTTCTTGGCCACTAGGTCAAGAAACCAAGATTAGGGCTGTCTCCTTTGTAGAAAGATACAATTAATAAATAAAACAAAATAAACCTGTAAAGTTAAATAATATTACCAACATCCACAATGGGCTCTGGTCCCTGCAGTGCCCTCCAGTTGCAAGATCTCAAGTTTATCTGTGGGCTTCTCCAAGGCACGGACAAGGCCACAGAGGAATCATAGAATCCCTACTGTGCACAAGAGGCCATTTGGCCCACTGAGTCTGCACTTACTCTCTGCAGAGTATCTTACTCAGGACCTCTCCTCCATCTGATCCCTGTAAACCTACACATTTACCATGGCTAATTCATCTAACCTAAACATCGTGGGACACTAAGGGGCAACTTAGCATGGCCAATCCATCTAACCTGCACATCTGTGGACCTTGGGAGGAAACTGGAGCAAACCCACACAGACATGGGGAGATTGTGCAAACTTCATACGGTCAACCAAGGCTGGAATTGAACCCGGGTCCCTGGAGCTCAGGCAGCAGTGCTAACCACTGTGCCACCATGCAGGCTGCCAAAGCCACCACCCACCTAGGCTACGTCAAATCTGGATCTGTAAGTGGTCACCTTGACCAGGTCCAGGGCAGACCCACCAGGCAGCCCTTCAACTGGCCCAAACAACCCAACCCCTGGCACCCTCCTGCATGAACAAAGTTCACGAACGTGTGATTGAAGTGGAAATGGGGGCAGCTGCTTCAAATAGTGGTCCCGCCGAATATGAAGAGAGACAAATTTAATTCTGAGACAACAGAGCATTACCTTTATTCAAGACCATGTGGGATAGAGAATTGGAAGACTAAATTACCGCACGATTTCCGCAGGTTCACTTGCTCCCAATCAGAAATTCTTTCAGAAAAACTGATTTTAATGAACGTTATTATTTTTAAGCCTTACCGTAATCTGGCTGGAAGATCTGTCGAATAAGCAGAAGAAACCACTCTTTTGTGAGACCACCCATGTCTAATCCAGCTTCTCCAACAAAGGTGACTTTCAACTTTTTTTTTAAATCTGCCCTTTTCCTGGTTAACTGTAGTGTGTAGAGGTGCCCAGAGTGCAGATGAGATACAGAACATAAAAAGAAAATGACACATTAAATTAAAGACATACAGAATGTGAAATAGAAAACATGACTTTGATCTAACAATGAATAATTTGTTGAACTTTATGCTGTCATTTTTATATGAAATCACAGCAAGGTTTGCTGTTTGTAGCTGCTAAAATAGTCAGTTGGTCAATAAGACCACAGCTGGAGTGGCATTTCCAATAGGACATGGCAGTCAAAGCAGTTATGCAGAATGCCATTTGTACATCTTACTTATCATCAGCAATTAGACCCTTTGGTTTATTCATTCCTTAAAGGTGTTAGTCTGGCTGGAAAATAGCCAACCAACTACTATAGGCTAAGGAGCGTGCAGCCTTCAATAACTTGCGCCTTAACTAATTTGTTTCCAACCACCCCCCCTGCCCTCCCACTAGCCCAACCCCGCAATACCAATGCAGCTTCATTTTACGACACAAGTGTGACTCATGTGTGTAATGCCATAGGAGATTAATTAATATAGAGTGATCTAGAGAGGTGATAGGAAAATGTATATTACTTATCCAGGATTGTGCTTGGTGTCACCATATTCTCGTATATAATCTTGCGTGCAATTCAAATTTATAACTCTTTTTTATAACAAAAGAAAGTTATTATTGAAATATGTGTGATACGGTACATTTATTAAATAAAGTTACATTGTGTCTATGGTCAAATTGACTTCATTAATAATGGATATAAATAATGTCTGCCATGATGATGTGCTACAACAAAAGATAGAAATTGAAATACCATTTGCTCTATTCATTTTAGCTAATTTATCAAGAAAGATCCCATAGATGTCCAATCACCTTTTCCTAAATGAATCTAGCATCTTTGCTTTAACTATTATATTTCTGAATTCATTCATTCAATGTGTTGACCACTCTCCTGTAAAAAATCTTTTAGATGTCAGAGCTTATTCTCTCTTGGGACTAATTTGAACCTTTATATCTCTGTCTTTTTGTGAGTTAGGTTTCAGATAGTTTTCCAGATCAATTTTTATGATGTTTTCAGAGTCAGTCATGTTGCCTTTCAAAGCTGAGAAAACCTCAAGTCTCTTTGGTCTTTTCTTGGTAATCAAATTGTAGTAACCAGAATATTAAATGGATTGCAAAGCATTGTGGCAGAGACAGTCATTCAATCGACAAAGAGAATTTATGGAACTCCTGGCATTCCACACATTGTAGTGTCCCACAACGTGTCGCACTTTCCTCTGAGTTATTCCAAAATTTTGCATAGGAGTAAAATTCATTCATGTAACCAGTTCATTCCCTTATCCTCCAGCAAATAAAGAGGGTGAGAGAAGTATACAAATCAAAGATTTGCTGAAGACCTTTAGCTTGCTCTTGAGTTATCGATTCTTACCACCGCAGAATACTTTTTCTCCATTAAAGTTATGAAAAAGTCGAGAACAGAACTTTGATCTCTGACACAGAAACTTAAACCCAATATCACCACGAATGACCACAAGATGGCGAAATGACTCAAGGAAGATCAGAAAAAGAAAGAGGTTGGTAACATTAACCACAGGTATAAGAGAACATGAGCTACCAGTGCTGAAGCCCATGGAGAGAGTATGGGCATACACCCAACACAGAGAAGGTACAATCATTGAAAGAGTTCCACAGCCGAGATCATACAGGACTGATACAGACCAGGGCAGCATAAAGAGAAACCACAGCAAGTTAATATCCTTGGAAAAAAAGCCAATCAAAACTTGGCCTACTACTCAAATACTGAAGAAAAAGAAATAAACCGAACTTCTACAGCTACGCAAGAGAATTAAGGACACTCACACCGACAGAAGGGAGATTACAGAATATCTTCGAGATCAGAACCAAATCAGGAAGGTTGGTCAAGGCACTTCAGAGATGAACCCTGTAAACTCCAAGAGGGATGTAGAGGATATAAATATGATGGGGAACTGGGGTGGCGATGTCGGATAAAAGATTATCAGAAACACATGATGCTGATGTAATGATGATGCAACACAACATGATTGAATGACAGAGATCTGGAGGAAGCAGAAATTGCAAAGTTGTGCAGAGGTCCCAGTGTTTACATAGTGGCTGTAAATAAAGAACATGGTTTTAACAAACTACTGTCTCAGCTTACTTTGGGAGAACAGGCAAGCCCCAAAGAACCCCATTTAGATCCCGGCCACATAACGCAAGTTTCAAAAATGACATGGTTAAAGATTTAAGGATATTATACAGTATGTAATGTCCTAGTACTACTGGGGTTTTGGGCATGCCATCTGCAGCATCAACTGTTTGGAGTTGAGTAACTTGGATGGTGACATATGATGGATATCCTGGAAATGTTTTGGTAAACATGGGCAAAAAGGACACATACCATGAAATAACGTTTTTGAAGGTTTACCCACAGGAAATATGAATAGTTTGCAGAGTCTGTACCAAAGGAAACAACCTTCTGAAAAGAAAATCCTCCTACGTATAAAACAACATATACCCATATAGCACCTTTAACATAATGAAATGTCTCAAGATGTTTCACAGTAGTATTATAAAACAAAGTATGACACCAAGTCATATAGAAGTGACATCCAGTCAGATAACCAAAAGGTTGGTCGAAGGGATAGCTTTTAAGAAGTGTCTTGAAGGAGAAAAGTGAGGTGGAGGGGTCTAGGATGGAAATTGCAGAGGTTGGGGCCTGGGTAACTGAAGGCATGGTGACCAAAGGTAGAGCAATTAAAATTGGGGATGCACAAGAGGCCAGAATAAGAGGATAGGAGATAACTTGGAGGGTTGTTGGGCTGGATGAGATTGGAGAGAGAGGAAGCCCATGTAAAACATAAATGAGAATTTTACAAATCAAAATGTTGCTTGACTGAGAGCCAATGTGGGTTAGCAAGAAAATGGGTGATGGGAAATGGAGCTTGGTGTGAGTTAAGACCTGGGCAGCAGAATTTAAATATTCCAGCACTGAAATCAAGCCAAAAGGACAACACTTTAGCAGGCGATTGACTCCTTTTTTATCCATGGAAGTTTTTGCCAATACCATGTCCGACAGACAAAAGACCAGCTTATGTCAATAGTATTTCTTCACTGAGGATAACAAGGTATTTAATGTTGGCAAGTGTGAGGTGGTCCACTTTGGTAGGAAGAATGGTAGGAAGGACTATTACTTACGTGGCGAAAAACTGCAGCAGGCGACGGTGCAGAGGGACCTCGGGGTCCTTGTGCATGAGTCGCAAAAACCCAGCCTGCAGGTGCAGCAGGTGGTCAGGAAGGCGAATGGGATGCTGGCCTTCATAGCGAGGGGGATTGAATATAAAAGTAGGGAGGTCTTGCTGCAGTTGTATAGGGCAGTGGTGAGGCCGCAGCTGGAGTACTGTGTGCAGTTTTGGGCGCCGCACCTGCACAAGGATATTTTGGCCTTGGAGGGAGTGCAGAGGAAGTTTACTAGGCTGATACCGGATTGAGGGGGTTGAGCTATGAGGAGAGGCTGAATAAACTAGGCTTGTACTCGTTAGAGTTTAGAAGAATGAGGGGAGATCTCATTGAGACGTATAAGATGATGAACGGGATGGATAGGATAGAGGTGGAGAGACTCTTCCCGCTCAAAAAAGACAGTAGGACTAGGGGGCACAGCCTCAAGATAAAGGGGGGGCGGTTTAGAACGGAGTTGAGGAGGAACTTCTTCACTCAAAGGGTGGTGAATATCTGGAATTCTCTGCCCGTTGAAGTGGTGGAGGCTGCCTCGCTAAATATTTTTAAGAAGCGGGTTGATGGGTTTTTGATAAGAGAGGGGATTAAGGGTTATGGGGAGAGGGCGGGAAAGTGGAACTGAGCCACGACAGATCAGCCATGATCTTATTGAATGGCGGGGCAGGCTCGAAGGGCCAGATGGCCTACTCCTGCTCCTATTTCTTATGTTCTTATGTATAATAACATGGCCATCAATGTTCCTACCCCAGTATAATCCTGCCTCATATTTGAGAAGTTACTGGGAGAAAAACTCAAATTAAGAGCCAAATGGTGAAAAATACTTAGGTTCAAATAAACAGCTCTTATGAATTAAAGGCATATTTTCTCTGTACATGAACTGAAATCACGTCTCACCAGCAGGGCTCTTAACTTTATCTCTCACTCGAACACTCCCATGTCAAACAAAATTACATTTCACAACATTAGAGAATGTGATGGACCCAGTAAATAGTCCGCATCCTAGATCAAACACATAGATGAACAGTAAATCGTTATTCTGAAATACAAACAGAAGAAGGTTCTAAGTAAATCTGGCAGCATCAGGCTTGATGGGCCAAATGGCCTCAGTCTGCACTGCAGGGATTCTATGATCCTACAACAGCTGGTGCTGCTCTGCAAAAGTAATTTACCATATAAATGACAGCTTGGAAGATACTTTCACAAAATAAATTAACGAATAGCAATATTTAACCATTCATAATTGTTTATTACAGTCCTGAGAAGGTAAAAAGGATACATTTATTTAAATAATTGGATGAGTCAGTTTTTAAAATGAAAGAATTCACATTACCTCATCCAGTGAGTCATTAACCAAATGCAATCTTCTCACTCTAATGTTTAGAAAAAGCATGTTCATGTCTGGCTTTTGCCTACGGCACACTTTATCAACCAAGCTTTGCTATACAGGAAAGAAAAGACAGGATACTGACTGAAGAATACTGAATTTTAAACATTCACCAGTGCAATAAACACAACATAACTTAGATTTTTCTTTTTTGACACAAGAAAGAAAGAAGCAGTGCTAGGAAATTGAATTTTTTCCATTTAGTAATAGCCACAAGCAGTCTTCTTTTAAAATTGCTTAAAGTTTCCTGAACTATACGTGTTTATTTTTTTAACCAATTGTTATATATTGAGAGTACTTTTAAAGTTTATTTATTGTTTAAAGTTTATTTATTAGAGTCACAGGTAGGCTTACATTAACATTCCAGTGCACGCTTGAGTACTGAGGGAGAATTTAACATGTTCAATGCACGTAACTAGCACATCTTTTGGATTGTGGGAGGAAAACAGAATGCCTGAGGAAACCCATGCAGACATGGGGAGAACATGTAATCCCTACACAGACAGTCATCCAAGCTGGGAATTGAACCTGGATCTCTGGCGCTGTGAGGTGTGAGGCAGCAGTGCTAACCACTGTGCTGCCCCTCATCTGTTTCACAGCACTGTCACATAACGTTTATTTTTTATTCATTCGTGGGACATGGGTGTTGCTGGCTGGCCAGCATTTATTGCTCACTCCTAGTTGCCCTTGAGAAGGTGGTGGTGAGTTGCCTTCCTGGAATGCTCCCGTCCATGTGACCCACAATGCCATCAGGAAGGGAATTCCAGGATTTTGACCCAGCGGCTGTGAAGAAATGGAGATATTTTTCCAAGTCAGGATGGTGAGTGGCTTGATGAGGATAAATGATGTTCCCATTTATCTGCTGCCCTTGTCCTTCTAGATGGAAGTGGTGGTGTGTTTGGAATATGCTGTCTAAGGGTCTTTGATGAATTGCTCATGCCAGCTGGAAAAGCAGATTGAGAATGTCTAATCCCAAATCCATCGTACACAGGAAATGCTCCACCTAGCAAATCCTGCCAGGTATTTACTAAAAACTTACCAGGAAGGATGCCAAGTTCAAAGAGCAGCCGATACTGAAATTTGAACTTTAGCTTGTAACCAATAGATAGAAAAAGAAATACAAGGGTTAACAATGCATTGCTAAAAAAAAAACTTCTTCCCAGATGAAATAGGAACAGGACGAGACCTTTTGGTCCCTCCAACTGCCTCTGCCATTCAATAGGACCATGGCTGATCTGACATTTCTCATGCCCACTTCCCTCGTAACCGTCAAATCTATCTCAGCCTTAAATATACACAAGGTCTCTCCTCCCACAGCTCTCCGTGGCAAGGAGTTCCAAAAGTCCACAACCCCCTCGTGAGAAGACATTCCTCCTCTTCCCAGTATTAAATTGGCCCCCCTTTACTCTGAGATGATGCCCTGTGGTCCTAGACTCTCTCCTGAGGGGAAACATTCTCTCAGCATTTACCCCGTCAAGCCTCTTAAGAACCCTATGGGCCAAATTTTACCATTTTGATTCTAAGTGCTGAAACTGGGAGTGTTTCAGATCCGACTTTTAGGCCTGTTCTTCGGCACCCCCGTATCTGCAAAAATATCAGCAATTCCGAATCGTGCTGCACAAGACTGTGGACGGGGCTTAACGCACCCGAAACCCAGCAGTTCTGGTCATAGCCTTCAACTGTGCATGCACAGTAAAAAAGAACATTGAAAAGGGCTCCCCTGCCACATCGCTCCCAGGCCAGATAATGCCTCCCCCTGGCCTCCAAAGACACTGCTCCACCCCCACAACATAACTGACCCCCTTATTCTCCCCACCCTCCTGCTGCCCAGACTGATCGTGGCCCCCCTGCCCCCTCATTGATCGCATGCAGGGGGCATCAAAGAGCAATGTGACCAGCCGTCCTTCGCTCCCACAACCCCCCACTACCGATCTTAGTCAGAGAGCTGCCAGAAGCTCTGAACCTACCTCGTCAGAAACTGGAGCACCTGAATCAGACCTTTGCAGACCATGTCTGTTTCACGCCAAGTCTGTACGGGGGAACGCGGTGGTAAAGAAGAATGTGCCGGTAAGTTTGGGGGGGGTGGGGGGCAGCCTATTAAGTCGATTTAAATTGACGTCGCGCCTGTTTCAGGTGTGGTCCAGACAGCGGCCATTTTTGGCAATTGGTAAAGGGGGAATGGACCCAGAGGTGGGCATGGACTGCGCTACTCACCAAATGCCTGACTTTATCATGTTTTCGTGCCTGAAAACGGGAGCAATTTGATGGCAAAATCAGGCCCTATATGTTTCCATGGGATCATGTCTTATTCTCCTAAATTCCAAGAGTCCCAATCTGTTTAACCTTTCCTCATAAAACAATCTCTCCATTCCTGGGATCAGCTTAGTGATCCTTCTCTGAACTGCCTCCAATGAGCTAATATCTTTCCTTTAATAAGGAGACCAAAGCTGCTCATAGTACTTTGGATGTGGTCTCACCAGTACCTTATACAGTTGCAGTAAGACTTCCCTATTCTTACACTCCAACAATTAGACCCAACATTTCATTAGTGTTCCTGATTACCTGCTCTACGTGTGCTAGCTTTTTGTGTTCCATGGACAAGTACACCCAAGTCTTTGTATTGCAGCTTTCTGCAGTTTTTCTCTGTTTAAATTACATTCTGTTCTTTTGTTCTCCTTTTCAAAACAAACAATTTTACATTTTCTCATATTATACCCCATTTGCCAACTTTTTGCCCACCTACTTCAAGTATCAATATCTCTTTATAAAATGTTTCTGGCTCTCTTGCAACTTGCCTTTCCATCATGTCTTCTGCAAATTTGGCTAAAGTACATTTGCTTCCTTCCTCCAAGTCATTAATATACATTGTGAACAGTTGCAGTCTAAGCATTGATCCCTGTGGAGCCCCACTTGTCACCAGGAAAAAAAACCTGTACCCCCACTCACTGTTTCCTGTCCATTAGCCAATCCTCTACCCTTGCCAATATACTACCTCCAACTCCATGGGCTCTTATCTTATGGCTTAATCTTTTGTGAGGTACCTTGTCAAATGCCTCTGGAAGTCCAAAATAAAACATATATATTGGATACACTCTGGTTGAGATTTCCTCAAAAAACTGTTTTCAACACTTTAACAATATGCGTTAGGCTAATCGGCTTATAGTTTCCCACTTTTTGCCTCCCTTCCTTCTTCAATTGGGGTGTCACATTGGCAGTTTTCCAATCCTCAGGTACTTCTACAGAATCCAAGAATTTTTGGAAAATTACAGCCATGCATATACTATCTCCATTGCTACTTCTTTTAGGATCTTAGGATGCGGGTCAGGGGACTTATCCGCCTTTAGCCCCATTAGTTTGGCTAATACTACTTCTCTAGTGGTGGTTCTTAATTCCTTCTCTGTATTAGTATTAATGGGACAGTCGAAGTAGCTTCCACCGTAAAGACTGATGCACAGATGGCACAGTCTTAGCACTGCTGCCTCACAGCTCCAGGGACCCAGGTTCGTTGGAGCCTTGGGTGACTGTGTGGAGTTTGCACATTCTAGCTGTGTCTGTGTGGGTTTCCTCTGAGTATCTGGTTTCCTCTCACACTCCAAAGATGTGCAGGATCATTTAAGTTGCCCCTTAATGTCCCAAGATGTGTAAGCGAGATGGATTAGCCGTGGTAAATGTGTCGGGATACGGGGATAGAGTGATGGATAGGGCCTGACTAAAATACCCTGCCAGAGAATCGATGGGCTGAATGGCCTCTTTCTGCACTGATGTTTCTATGGAAAGATATATCTAACTCCTCTGCCATTGCCTTGTTGCCCATAAATATCCAGATTCATTTTGAAGAGGCTTATGTTCACTTTGCTCTTTTTTTTTATATGTTTAAAGAAGCTCTCTGCATATATATATAATGTATAGTTTTCATATTCCTTGTTAGTTTGCCCTTGTAGTTTCTCTCTCTTTATCATCTTTTGGTCTTCATTTGTTGGGGGATTCTGAATTTATCTGAGTCTGTGGTCACATAGACAGTCTAATATCCAACATTCACTGAAATTCGTTTCCATAAATCACTGAATATTCACTTACCCTAGCCACTGTGATCATCTGTTGCTCAGAGTCCCTCTGGATAATAATTTTCTTTGCTGCTAAGGAGAGAATGAAAGGAAACTGGCAGAAGGAAAACCTATAATTCAATAAAAAAAAATCCTCAAAGTATATAGGTACCCGAATTAGTAGCTCAACGCTGTTACAAATGATGCAAGACTTGTAATTATGTCAGACCTTTCGAAGGCAGCTCTACCACAGGGCAATGCATGCCCAGTTGTGAAGCAGTTCAACATTCAGGTGAGTATAAAGGTAAACCAGGAAACACTCAGCGAAATGAAAGAAAGTCTCTTGTCACCCCAAGATTCATGTTACAGCCAATTAAGTACCTTTGAAGTGTACTCACTGTTGTAATGCAGAAATAGCAGCAGCCAATTTCAGAGCGAGCTCCCATTATTGGCAGTTTCATCATACCTGGATGATCTGTTTTTGTGATGTCGATTGAGAGATAAATATTGGTCAGTCCGGCCAGGATAACACTGCTGCGCTTCTTTAAAATGTCACGGGAGCTTTAGCACTCACCAGAGAGAGCAGATTTGATTTAATGTCTCAGCTAAAAGACGGTACCTACAATAGTGCAGCACACCCACAGTACTGCATTGGAGCATCAGCTGAGACACTGCTACTCAAGTCTCGGTAGTTGAATCAGAAGCGAGTGTGCTACCAAATGAACCATAGCCTTATAGACAGGGCCAGATGTTGATAACTATCTAGGTCAACGTGCACTCAGCATGAACAGTCACATAAGTCACGTTCACAGTTAGGAAACCCCACCAACACCTCTACTTTCTCAGGAGGTTCAGGAAATTCTGCATGTTTGCTACAACACTCACCAATTGTTACAATGCACCATAAAAAGCACCCTTTCTGGATGTATCACAACTTGGTATGGCTCCTGCTCTGACTAAGACTGCAAGAAACTGCAAAGAGTTGTGAACGTAGCCCAGCTTATCATGCAAACCAGTCTCTCCTCCATTGGCTCCGTTCACACTTCCCGCTGCCTCAGAGAAACAGCCAACATAATCAAGGACACCACTCACTCAGGACATTCTCTCTTCTGCCTTCTTTCATTGGGAATATGATACAAAAGTCTGAAAACACATACCAACTGACTCAAGAACAGCTTCTTCTTTGCTGCCAGACTTTTGAATGGACCTACCATATATTAAACTGATCTTTCTCTACACCTAATCTGTAACTGCAACACTTATTCTGCACCTTATCCTTTTCCTTCCCTCTTATGTACTCTACAAATGCTATGCTTTGTCTGTATAATGTGCAAGAAACAATACTTTCACTGTATCCCAATATATGTGACAATAATAAATCAAATTAGGTGGAACCGAAAACCACTAAGCAGGTAAGAAGCGGAACATGCAAGCAGGCTTGATGGATGTTGGGCAGAGATACTCATGATAAACGCACTGGAATATATTTGTACTGGATGGAGAAGTAGGTGGTGTGCAGGTGCTTAGGTCTACTGACACAATAGCTGGATATAGACAGGACAGCTAGGTGGGTAAGCGGCAACCCAACGGGGCTGATTCAGTAGGTACAGGAGTACACTGAGTGAAAGTGGGGCGGAGAATCAGATCCAGTAGAACCAGTCGACTCAATCACTTAACATCACACTTCACTCTCCAGTTCACTTGAATCACTCATCTGAAGCTCCCCACACACATAATTTTCTTATCAGTTGTTGAGGAGTCTGGCTCTATGATTCCCAGTTATGATCACAGATAATGAAAGGATTGTGGGCGAAGAGTTTCTCGGGTTTTACACACAGCACAGCGTGCTAGATGGTGCTGGAGGTAGATGCAGAAGAGATGCAAGGCAATTATAGATCACCTTCAATTGCAGTACATGTTCAATATCAGTAAATAACCTGGTCTGGGCCATTAGACAGATTTATTCTGAAAATAAATACATGTTCGTTGCATTAAATTGTACAGTTCAAACAATGAAGCAATTTTATAACTTAAAATCTCCCCATTTGTAAGCCATAAAAATCCTTGATTTAAATACAGATATCACAACTTGTAACTTCAGAAGGTGCAATGCAATTGTGAGGTTGACCATAACCATCGATGGTTAAAGATTAGGCTGAGGAGCATTTCACGTGAAAATCTGACGACAAACATGGTGCGGCACGGTGGCACAGTGGTTAATGCCTCACAGCGTCAGGGACCCGGGTTCAATTCCAGCCTCAGGTTGCTGACTGTGTGCAGTTTGCACGTTCTCCCAGTGTCCGTGTGGGTTTCCTCCGGGTGCTCCGGTCACCTCCTAAAGTCTAAAGATGTGCGGGCTAGGTGAATTGGCCATGCTAAATTACCCCTTATTGTTGGGGGACTGACAAGGCTAATACAAGGGGTTATCGGGATAGGGCTTGGGTAAGATTGTTATCAGTGCAGGTGGGTTAAATGGCTTCTTTCTGCACTGTAGAGATACCATGAACATGTCTATAACTAAAAGAGTACAGTATACATGCCTCGCAATGTATCTAATCTGCTCAAGGGGGCACTCTAATGCCATATTTGAAAAAATAAGAGCTCATTCTTCAATTCTGGATTAAATGCAGCAAGATGGGGTACAAAGGTAAACTTCTACTTTCCAACAGCCACAATTTCAAGTGAATTCAAAATATATTGTCTTGAAATGTCAGTTATAAATACACCAAAAGCTGGTTCATTCATAGCCTTCCAAAATTATAACTTTTCTGTCTTTTACACGACATTGGTGAGATATTTGACTTTGAATTGAGCTTCTGACCACATATTTATAACATCACAAAGGCTGTTTATTTCTAAGATCATAAAAGCAAGATCTGGCCATTCGGCCCCTCCAACTATTCAGTTAGATTACGGCTAATCTTCTACCTCAGCTCCATTTTCCTGCACATTCCCCATATCCTCTGATGTCTAGAGACCTACTGAGCTCCCACATTCTCCTGGGGTAGAGTATTCTGAAGATTCACCACCCTCTGAGTGAAGAAACACCTCCTCACCTCAATCCTAAATGGTTTACCTTTTGTTCTGAGACTGTTGAGTCTCTGAATTCTAGACCTCCCCAAACCCCCGCGGCCAGGGGAAACTGCCTTCCCTCATCTACCTTGTTGTCCCCTAACATCGCCCAACTCTGGGCCTGCCTCGGTTCATCTGCTGCTGAAACCCTCATTCCTACCTTTGTTACTTTTAGGCTCAATGTTCCAATGCTGGTCTCCCACATCCTATCCCCTGTAACGTGAGAATGACTCTCCTCCTCTCCTAACTCGCTTCAAGTCATGTTGCTTCACCACATGTGCTTGAAGACCTACATCAGTCATAGAATCGTAGAAACTCTACAGTGCAGAAGGAGGCCATTCAGCCCATGGGATCTGCACCGATAAGAATCCCACCTAGGCCCTAACCCCATAACTCCAAGTATTTATCCTGCTAATCCCTCTACCCTACTCATCCTGGGACACTAAGGGTCAATTTAGCATGGCCAATCCACCTGACCTGCACATCTTTGGACTGTGGGAGGAAACTGGAGCACCCTGAGGAAACCCACGCAGGCACAGGGAGAATGTACAAACTCCACACAGAAAGTTCCCCAAGGCCAGAATTGAACCCGGGTCCCTGAGGCAACAGTGCTAACCACAGTGCTGCCTCAATTTTAAAATACTCATCTTAGTATTCAAATCCTTCTTTGGCCCCATTTCTGTTAACCTCCTCCAACCCCACAACCCTCCAAGATTTCTCTGCTCCTTCATTGAGTCTTTCTCTGGAGCATCCACAATTTTAATTGCTTCATTGCTGGTGGCTGTGCCTTCAGTTGCCTCGGCCCAAGCTCTGGAATTCCCTCCCTAAACATTGCCATCTCCCTTCCCTCTCTTTTCAAGTCATTCCTTAAATCTGCCCCTTTGGCCATCCAACCTAACTGCTTTTGACGCGGTTCACTGTCTAATTTTTGTATGATAGCACTTCTGTGTTTTATTATTTTAAAAGCACTACATAAATCAAAGTTGCTGTTATAATATTTGAGCCAAACTGGAGGACAGGAAAAATGATCTTATGTATAGATATTTCAAGAAGTCCAGAATGAGGAGATAAAGTGAAACAAATGTGATTATTATTTACGTGCCATCATTTAAGGGATTAAAGAGAAAATTGGTTGCTGACCAAAGGCCCATCCAACAGACCAACTGGTTCTGGGTAGGTTGGTGGTCCTATCAACTGTGAAAGTGTAGGAACACCCGTCCTCTGTGCAGCAACTCATATCAGCAAATTCAGAAAGGGGAAAAGTAACCTCCAAGTTTCAGGGCAGGACAACGGAGCGGAATCCTAAAGTTGCACTGAGGATCTCCACACCTCCTCCTCCTCCCCCCGCCTCCCACCCATGCGACCCACACAAAGATCAGTTGGTAGAGATTGCAGGGTAATTGGTTTTTTTTTTAAACTGGTCTTGGTGCCTAAAATTCAGGTGAACCTGCAGCTGCAAGGTCAATCTTTGTATGTGTAGACACAGACACACACAGACATAGTTAATGTGATTTTACAAATGTGAGGTTAACTTTCCTCCAACGTCCCTGAAAAATGTTAGGATCTATCAGGCCTATTTACACTCCGAAATCTGAACTGTCCAGTGTTATCAGTTGGGATTATGACAAAGCGGGGGCTCTTGCAGGATAAAAAAAACTTTGAATTTAAGTGGGGTTCCTGAAAAAAAACGCGTAGTGGTGGTTGGCATTCGACACAGGAATGTGGTTTGATGTGAAGTATACTATACCAATTGGAAACAAAAATGGGTTTGACTTCTCTAGGAGTGAAAGAAGTAGCAGTAGGTCATTGTAAACTCTTGAATGAGGCTTCATTTAAGACAATGTCCAGGTAAACTGCATGTAGAAATATAAGCAGCATTTTGTAACAATGGATAAAGTAATTGCCCAGAATTTTGAATTAAAAAGGTGAAAAGAACTGAAATGCTGCTAGAGTTAGCAAAAATTCAGTTGCAAGCAAAACAGCTTGAGATAGAAAAAGAAAAAGCAATGAAAAATCTTGAATTGGAAAAAGAAGAAAAAAGGTTGAAAGTTATGGAAGTGAGGAAACTTGAACATTAGCTTGACCTTAGCAAAGGAGAAAAGAGGTAAGGACAGAGTTGGGGAGTTTCATAGAACATAGAAAGAACATTTCAAAGAGAGAAAGAATTCAAACATCATGAGTTTGCTAAAGAAAAGAAACTTAGGGTATAGGGCAAAAGCAAGGCTAGTAGTTTGATTAAGGAATCGAGTATTGATACAACAGAGTCTTCATCTGGGGCCTGCGATGAGAGAGGATGGAGTTGAAAAATATTCCATCTCATTTGAGAAGATAGCTGTGAAGTTGAAGTGGCCAATGGATGTTTGGACATAAATGTTACAAAGTGTCCTGACAGTCACAACTATGCTGGAAGAGCAATGTGCAGACTATGAAGTGGTTAAAGGACAATACTCGGTGCTTATGAACTTGTATCTGAAGTATATCAGATTTTAAAGAAAAGACCAAATGAAACATTCGTAGAATGGAGAAAGAAATGCTGTGGGGTCAATGGTTTTGAAAAAGTTAACAAATAATTTTGAGCACGTGTGAAATTATAATTGTGGAAAAATTCCAAAATAGCAGCCCAGTAATCATTATGACTTATTCAGAGGAGTGTCAAGTAGCAAAGATCTGAGAAGCCTGGTTTTGGCTATACCTATGATATCTCACACAAGACTGTCTGATGTGGGGAAATAATCATGTAAGAATCAAAGGGGAAATTGAAGGAATAGAAAATCTGGTGATGATAAAGGGTACAGACAGAAGGATATAGGGCTAGACTCCAAAAGTGAAGTATAGAAAATAGATTGCAATAAAACGGGACATACTAAAACTAATTGCTGGAGATTAATTGGGTGACCTATTGCAATTGTAGGAATGCCTAAAGAATCTTTAGGAAAAATTAACTTGGGAAAAGAGAAGTGACTAAATAGGAGCCATAGTGAAGATGCACAGTGAAGACGGAGAATCTACCAAAAAGGTGGAGATAGTTCCTCAGCCATGATTGAATGGCGGGGCAGACCCGATGGACCGAGTGGCCCAATTCTGCTCCTATATCTTATGGTCTCAGACTAATTTAACAAATTCAGAAAAAAAAATTGTGGAAGGGTTTAAAGATTTTGTTTCGAAAGAAGTATTCTGTTATTCTTCTAACCTAGAAGGAACTAATAAAGTTACTGAGAGACACAGGAACAAATTATGCGATCACCCCGCTGGCAGGAACAGAGGCCATTAAAACCCCACTGGGAATACAGGGACACTGCCAAGGGGGCAGGGCCAATCGGTGGTGGTGGTGGTGGTGGTGGTGGGGCGGGGGGAGAGCTTGTTGCACACTCTGCAATAGGATTGGTGGGAGAAGGAAGGGGGAGGTGATTAAAGCTGCACTTGGTGGGGTCGTCAAGGAGACTGGCAATCAGTGAGGGAGGGAGGAAAAAAAATCAGAAGGCCAGTGATCAGGAGGGGCCACTGAGCATACTGATGCTGGTCACTCCAGCCAGATGAGATGTCCCCCACCCCGGCAACTTACCGCCATGAATCCCTCTGTGCAGCAGAGAGTGCTGGAGATTTATACAACTAAGGACGCCCAAAAAAGGTGGGAAAATCTCCCGTTTTTCCCGCCAATTGGGCACTTGGGTTTTCCCTGGGAGATCCTCCCCCCCATCAACCCTTATCTTACCTGCCTCTGATGAGCTGTTAAAAGTGAGGTTGACTGGACCATATCAAACCAAAGAGAAACTCAGTGATGTAAATGACATATTAATACTCCAATCAGGAGGAAAAATCAGCGAGTGCGTCACATTAATATGTTAAAGCAATATTATGACAAAAGAAACAGCCAGGATAGGAGTGCATTCACAGTAGCACAAGAAGTAGGGACTGAAATAATGGTATCAGAGCCATTCGAGAATTAATGCGAAGTCAAAAAATCTCAAGTTGAGCCTCCAGTAATCAGATTGGATAATACAGAAGTGCTAAAACATTCAGATGTAATATTGTCAAGCTGTCAAGGTGATTTACACAAGCTATTACAAACTCATGAATCGATTTGTGTGATAAGCCAGGCCACCCAACTGGGATCATAACATTAAGCAACACCTCAGTTTGAATTGGCCCATGATTGAAGATCATGTCCTCACACTATCCTTTAACTATCTCTGCCACATCTGCTAGTGCAAATGGCTACTGTCACTTTTTGGCACATAGAATCCTACAATGCAGGGGACCGCCATCCGGCCCATCGAGTCTGCACTGACCGTAACCCCACCCAGGCCCCTTTCCCATAACCCTATGCATTTACCCTAGCTAGTCCCCCTGACACTAAGGGGCAATTTAGCATGATTAATCCACCTAACCCACACATCTTTGGAATGGAAGAAACCCACACAGACACACAGAGGACGTGCAAACTCCACACAGACAAAGAGCCAAGCCGGGGATCAAACCTCCGTCCTTGGCATTATGAGGCAGCTGTGCTAACCACCGTGCTGCCTGTGAGAGAAGCTGGACGACTGGGTGTGATATAACCTTGACAGACAGCCATTGTACATACAGTACTCAGTCTGTCCAATGGTCTGGGAGTAATAGACATCCAGTTAGTTTACTCATGTCATCTGCTTCCCAGAAGGCTGACTGCCATGGATATCCACCTCTCTGTCCTGTATTACCCTCACACGTTCTGTATAAGACTGGACTGCATCCAGTCCATTACACCCATTATTCATTAGTAATGTGAATAATAAAGCACTGCCTCTCAATCTGATCCACCAGCTTATTGTGGATTCAAACCAAGGTATTTAAAGCAGCAGTCTGGGCATTCATAAGATATATTCTGTGTGGTATTAGAGCTTTATCACTGCAAGCTCCAGTGAAGATAAGCGATTAGGGATGGACAATAAATGTTGGCCCAGCATATTCATGAATGATTTTTTTATACATCCCTCGATTTGGCACAGGCTGCACGGTAGACTGCAGTACTTCTCTACAAATTGTTTCAAATGTGCTCTTAATCTCATCTGTGTCTGCACAGACTTCAAGAGGTAGCCCACATAATTAACTTGACTTGCACAAGAGAATGGTGGAAAGCAGTGTTTCAGGTGCATATTTTACTGTACATCGTTCCTACCCCAGAACCACACATTTTGGAAGTTTAACCTTGTGCATTTTAAAATGCTTGTTTTTCTTAGCATGGCTTTTTAGGATATATTAAAAACAGATCAGCTAAACAAGCTGGCAGCTGTGAAGAAAACCAGGAGCCTCTGTTTCAGAAAATTCATTAGCAGGAAATGTTACATCACAATTTCCACACCCCCTCCCCTCCAACGCAATTCTTTTCCTATTTTAATTCACTTTTTTCTTATAATTCCAAAAGTGTGAACTAACTAAACTCAGGGCAGAATCTTACAACCCTGTAAATGACAGGGATGGAACTGCAATGTGTTTCGAGCCATTCAAAATCCATCAACTCAACGGGACTGGAAAATCCAGCCAGCAGGAGAGGCTGTAAAATTCCACCCTTGGAATTAATTTTAGCTTGAACAGAAGAACCACTTCCTGTAAATTAACAGTGGTTAGTGTTTGCCCGGTATGGGATGCCAATAAGATGGCCATTTCCAAAAATCCTGAAAATTTGGCCTGTTGGGTGCCATGGCTTTCAGTGGTGAGTCTCACAATTGCTTTAAACAGGGGGTGTGGGGGGAGTGAGAGGCCAGTTGCTGCTGGTGAGACTAGGGCACACCAAACTTGGACTCATACAGACATTACAATGCTGCCTGGCCTGATTATTTCCAGCATTTTCTGTTTATTTTGATCTCTCACTAGTTTGATTCTTGCAATCAAGAAAAAGCTGTCAGTGACTTACTTGATTCTTTCACCCGTTGTTTCATTGATTTAAATTCCTAGCATGATTAAAATGAACTGAGAAAATGGTCTGGGTTTTATCCAGAACTGTAAAATATTCCTCAGAATGTCAAGTTCAGGTGAGTGCTCTATAATAAAATTGGAGGGAGGAAATTCATACACCAACGCAAACATATTTTTTCAAAAATTGAAATAGCAACCAACTTTGAACATATTAAATATCTGAATGTGTATGACTGCTGTTAAAACAGACTTGGCCAGTGAGTCTGATCTGCGAGCTGTTTGGGTGTGTTTGCCATTAGCAGGCAATATTTAGCCACATTAAAAGCTATTCAGTTGGCACGCACTAGAACATTAGTGGAATCCACTTATCTTTGATCTGCCACATCACTATCGGCATCAGTGAAACTGGCACAACAACCACTGATACGAAACACAGAAAATCTTGCCATAAATATACCGCAGTCAATATATATTTTGACCACAATCCACATTCATTTAGTTTTTTTTTTATTTATTTGTTCATGGGACGTGGGCATCGCTGGCTGGACCAACATTTATTGTCCATCGCTGAAGGCATTTAAGAGACAACCCCATTGCTGTGGGCTTGGAGGCATATGTAGGCCAGACCAGGTAAGGAGGGCAGATTTCCTTCCCTCAAGGACATTAGTGAACCAGATGGGTTACTACAACAATTGACAATCGTTCCAAGCCATCATTGGGCTTTTAATCCCAGATTTTTACTGAATTCGTATTTGATCATCTGCCGTGGTAGGATTCGAACCCGGGTCCCCAGTGCATTCCCCTCGGTCTCTGGATTACTAGTCCAGCAACAATACCATTATGCCACTGCCTTCCAAACAATGCATGGCACCTCCTGCTTTCTCACCTGTGAGAATTTCCATAACACTGCCAGATGTGATATTCCTCCATAAGGTCAATATGATCCAAGGTAGAGTTGTAGAAATCCATGAAAGGAATAATTGGTGGGTTTGCCAGACTGTTAGCTGCATCTGTAGTAATAGTAAACCATTAAAATGCCAGTAAAATCCAACTTTTGTAGCAATAGCAATTATCATTAAGATGTCATTAAAATCTAACAAATGAAACATAATCAATTAAATCCACTACAAAACAAAATTGAATATGCAATAAACTCAGTATACAGAAAAGGAGACCATTTAGCCCATTGAGCAATCCAAATCATATCTCACTGTCTTGATCTCAGTTATTAATATTGTTTCTTCCTCTGCTTCAAACATCTTCCAATTTTCATAGATTTAGCGATCTCTGCTTCAACCACTCCTCATGACAAGACGTGCAATTCCCCAATGAAGAAATTTCTCCCAATGTTTCTCCTCACTTTTCAATTGGTGACTGATTTTTCCCACAATGGATTCCCCAAAGAGAGGAAATAACTCTCTCTATTCATCAGCAAAACTATTTAAATATTGAAAAACGTCTATCAAACCTCATCTTAAAGTTAATGGTACATTAAATATGTATAATTGTGAGCAGGTGGTGAGTATAAATTGGGGTTGACAATTCACTTCAACATATATGAAGAGACACTGACCCGGAATTCTCCAGCTATTCATTCTCCCTCCATTCACCACTGCAGGCCAGCAAGAATGGAAAAATTGGCGTTCAGCCAAATCTCCACTCACTGCAGCGGGACAAGAGAATCCCAGCCACTTAATGAAACTGTACTGGGATTAACTGAGTTAGTGGGGCTGCAGGAGAGGTTTGCCTGCATATTTTAACCCCCACGGAGGACACTGTGCTGGCCAACGTGGAAAAGGACATTGCTGAGGTTGTGGCCACTATCCAGATACCTAATCCTCCTTCACATGCTGCTTTTCCCACATCTCTCAACCCATTCTGTCCTACAAGCTGCTGATGCCGCAAGTGTGCACGTCTTACTTTCTCTCTCCCAACCTGTCACACGCCAAATCTTGTCCCTCTTTTTACTTCAGACGCCCAAACACCAGAATCTGCCCAGGCAGTGCAGGGAGCTCAAGAAGTGAAGCTGGAAAGACACAACCACTTTGTTCAGTTGCAGCCACCAGCCCAGATTCTGATACTGTGCATGATTTGGAGGATAACAGGGGTATGATCTGCACGTGGTGAGACAACACAAACTGCTTTACAAATATGATGTCCTTCACACTTCCTGTGGGATTCCACTTTGGTTGTTTAAAAAAATCAGCGTGTCCAAAAAACAGGGGCTACTGAGCCCAATTTCACTCCTGGCATGCTTAAAATACAGGTGTTGCAATGATCTAATTCAAATTTCTTTCATTATACCAAATAAATCATATTTTTGATTCATGTTCACATTGACATTTGAGAAATGCCAATTTATAGTAACCTACAGATACTCACTAAGCAAAGCCAAGACTCTTGTTGCTGAAGGAATCCACCATGTACACTTTGCCATGGGTGGTAGATCATCTGGCTTTGCCGGAAATAGACGTAAGGATACAAACTGCAGCAATCTCTCCACCAACTGCTTAAATCTCCTTTGGGGCAATCTGATGAAAACACAAGACGATCTTGCAGTGAGTCAATATCCTTCGGAGGTTGATGGGCTCATTTAATGAAACAAAATGCTTTCAGAGATGCCTTTGAAAGGTCACCAATTGGATAATTGAGCCACGCATGTCCCAGGTTTGATTTCTGAGCTCACTATGCTTATTTCAGAATAAGCTCCTGTGACTTTCCTCATGAGCTTGGATTAGGTTTATTTCTTCTGCTCACTAAAAGGCAAGTTCCTTGGATGTTTGTCCATGTAATCACTATTAATACACTGACTGGGCACATGCAAGCACTAATGGACCATGCATAAATATCAGCTATAGGGTAAAATAAATTAATGTGGTCTGACCCACTATACCATGGAAAGTAGTTAGGATTTCCAGGATACGAGGGATTAGTAAAAACTTATATAAGATCATAAGAAATAGGAGCAGTAGTCCATTCATCCAACGAGCCTGCTTCACCTTTTGGTGAGATCATATCTGATCTGATTACATGTTACACGTAACTCCACTTTCCTGCCTGACCCCAATACTCTTCGCTCCCTCATAGATCAAACATCTGTCTAGCTGACACATGAATATATACTATGACCCAGGCTCCACAGTTCTCTGGGGTAAATAATTCCAAAGATTAATGATTCTCAGAGAAAAAAAATCCTCCTCATCTCTGTTTCTTTTTAAACTGTGGCCTCCTGAGCGGCGTGGTGGCGCAGTAGTTAGTGCAGCTGCCTCACAGATTCAATTCCCGGTTGGGTTGCTGTCTGTGCGGAGTCAGCATGTTCTCCCCATGTTCACATGGGTTTCCTCTGGGTGCTCCTGTTTCCTCCCATGGTCTGAAAGACATGCTGTTTAGGTGCACTGGCCATGTTAAATTCTCCCTCGGGCAGTCGGAGTGTGGCGACTAGGGGATTTTCACAGTAACTTCACTGCAGTGTAAATGCAAGCCTATGTATGGCACTAATAAATAAACTTAAACTTAGTTCTAGATTTCACCACAAGAAGAAATATCCTCTCAGCATCTGCCCTGTCAAGTTCCCTTGCAAACAGATAATTTCTCTTTCTTCTAAATTCTATTGAGTGTGGGCCCAAATTACTCAACCTTTCCAACCCATCTGAGAGATGTTGTGGGACCCACTTCCAAGAGTTCTTTTGTCCAAGTGTCAATAAAGCATAGTGGGAAAAGCCAGCAGTGGGGCTGCTGGGCTACAGACCATTTTTCTCACCCCAGTTGACACTTGGTAAAGAAATGCCAGAAAGTTACGCCCATCCATATAGGATCACTCTTAAAAAGAAGATACTTTACTATGAGGACATTAATTAATCTTGTATCATTACGTATTAACATGTCTAAAATAGCTTGTTTCCTGGTTCATTCTAGAATATATTGTTCTAAGAAACTGTCCCAAATACACTACAAACTCATTCTCTTGTCTCCCTTTGCCAATTTGATTTTCCCCATCGATATGAAGATTAAAATCTCCCACGATTATTGCAGAACCTTTTTTTTTTACAAGCCCCCCATTATTTCTTGATTTATACTCTACTATACTTATAGCTACTATAAGGGGGCCTAGAAATTACGTCCACCAGTGACTTCTTCTTCCCTTTGATTTTTTTTAAAAAACATATCCACCCATCTTAGAACATAAGAAATAGGAGCAGGAGTAGGCCATCTAGCCCCTCAAGCCTGCCCCACCATTCAATAAGACCATGGCTGATCTGTCGTGTCTCAGTTCCACATTCCCGCCCTCTCCCCATAACCCTTAATCCCCTCGCTTATCAAAAACCCATCACCCCGCGTCTTAACTATATTTAGCGAGGTAGCCTCCACCACTTCAACGAGCAGAGAATTCCAGAGATTCACCACCCTTTGAGTGAAGAAGTTCCTCCTCAACTCCATTCTAAACCGCCCCCCCTTTATCTTGAGGCTGTGCCCTCTAGTCCTACTGTCCTTTCTGAGCGGGAAGAGCCTCTCCACCTCTATCCTATCCATCCCATTCATCATCTTATACGTCTCAATGAGATCTCCCCTCATTCTTCTAAACTCTAACCAGTACAAGCCTAGTTTATTCAGCCTCTCCTCATAGCTCAACCCCCTCAGCTCCGGTATCAGCCTAGTAAACCTCCTCTGCACTCCTCCAAGGCCAAAATATCCTTGCGTAAGTGCGGCGACCAAAACTGCACAGTACTCCAGCTGCAGCCTCACCAGCGCCCTGTACAGTTGCAGCAAGACCTCCCTACTTTTATATTCAATCCCCCTATAATCCCAATCTTGATCCTCTGAATCATAGAATCCCTATAGGTCAGAGGAAGGCCAATTGGCCCATTGAACCAGCACCGACAATACTCCCACCCAGGCCCTATCCCCATAAGCCATGTATTTACCTAGCTAATTTCCCTAACACTAAAGGGCAAATTATCATGGCTAATCCACGTAACCTGCACATCTTTGGACTGTGGGAGGAAACCGGAGAAAACTTGCGCTGACACGGAGAAAATCGGCAACCCAAGACCAGAATCAAACCCAGGTTCCTGGTGCAGCGAGGCAGCAGTGCTAACCAAGATCACTTTTCACTACTGATCTTATCTGGATTGTTTCATGAAAAATAAAACTTCTGTGGTAAGAGTTTATTAGTTGAAGTAAACATGGCTTTAACGTATTATTCACAAAATAGTTTCTTAACTAGTGGCCCAGCATCCAAGTTAATCATGGTTATAAATTCCTATCCTGCAGTTGCCGGCCAGCTCAGCTTTCATCCCAAACAGTAGTCCAAACACTTCACAATAACGGAATATTCTCTCTCACAGGAGAAGAATCTCATATTTTCTGGTGGGTCTTGCCAAAAACAGCACTTGACGTCAACTATGAATGCAGCAACATCAACAGTAATCATGGCCAGGGTGGGTGAAGGGAAATAGCAAAACAGGAACAAAGCAACAAATCATCATGACGGGGTTGTATATTAGGGTTTGCAGGAAAGTTAATTACACCATTAACAGCTACGTGTTTGACGGGGGGGGGGGGGGGGGGGGGGGGAATCACTGAATCCCTACAGCGTAGAAAGAAGCCATTTGGCCCATCAAGCCAGTAACAACAATCCAACCCAGGCCCTATCCCTATAATCCCAAGCATTTACCCTGCTAATCTCTTTTAAGAGATGAAGGGTCTTTTAAGAGACTTCTGGATGAGTATATGGAACTTAGTAAGATAGAGGGTTATAAGTAAGCCTAGTAGGTAGAGACATGTTTGGTGCAACTTGTGGGCCGCAGGGCCTGTTTGTGCTGTAGTTTTTCTATGCAAACTCCACACAGACAGTGACCCAAGCTGGGAATCGAACCCAGGTCCCTGGAGCTGTGAAGCAGCAGTGCTAACTACTGTGCTACCATGCCGCCCCAGTTAGATCAGTATTCTTCCCGCTGCATTAATGATTTATAGACAACAGGAAGGTAATTCTGACTTGGTGTGACAAAATGGATGAATATGAATCAGCACCTCATTTTACATTTCACTCAGATTTGATTTCCACTTAAGCTAGAATTACTCCCATGGATTGGAGAAATGGAAGGCAACAGAGGAAGGGAAATGAGATCGCATTAAAGCTGTTCACAAATTATTTCTACAAACAATTTATATTGGTAAAATTATTTCAGCAATCCAATAAATTTTCACACAAATTTCAGCACTTCAGACGTTCTCCCTGTGGATTTGTCCTGAGGTTAGGATAAGGATGAAGTCCAAACAATTTATTTACAGTAAACTCACAAGCATATCTCTGTCTGAGGCCAGAATTCTCCATTCACCTGACAAAGGGGCAAACCCCGAAAGCTTGTGAGTTTACTATCAAATAAATTGGTTGGACTTTAACCTGGTGTTGTGAGGCTTCTTACTGTGTTTATTGCAGTCCAACGCCGGCATCTCCACATCATGTCAAATACGGATAGCAGACATTTGCATCAGAGTGAGATCCATCAATATCAATTTGGCAATTTTTCCTCATGCAACCAGTTAGTTAGGCAACACCCGTGTGATGTTGAATGGATTAGAGCCAAGAAAAGGTCTTGAGAGATGTGACTCTCCTACTAAACATTGTGACACTGAGATTTCAGAACAAATCAGAATTGCACTCGATAGCCCATGGTTTACCCCACTAGTTAATATTTACCATTTGTAACAGAGCTAATTATAAACCAGATCTGACTCAAAATACTTAACACTTATTGAAAGAAAAAAATACATTACTTTTTAAACCAGTGAACTAAAAAGTGAAGATCCGCTTCAGACAAAGTGGCAGTCTGCCGTAACAAATGGGCGTAGATGACATATGTCGATGTGCTTGTAAACTGTGGATTCTACAGGAAAGAGAAAAACTAATGTATAGTATTGGTTATCTGATTAGTAGCCCAAGATCCAAGCAAATGACAGTGCTCTTGTTTAACTCTTTCAATACTCAGAATATGAAACAACACTATGACAAATATATTACATAAAAGGTGGCATGGTGGCTCGGTGGTTAGCACTGCTGCCTCACAGCGCCAGGGACCTGGGTTCAATTCCTGGCTTGGGTTGCTGTCTGTGTGGAGTTTGCATGTTTTCCTCGTGTTTGCATGGCTTTCCTCCAGGTGTTCCAGTTTCCTCCTGCAGTCTGAAAGACGTGCTGGTTAGGTGCATTGGCCGTGCTAAATTCTCCCTTGGTGTACCCGAACAGGCACCGGAGTGTGGCAACTAGGGGATTTTTCACAGTAACTTCATTGCAATATTAATGAAAGCCTACTTGTGACACTAATAAATAAATCCAAGTTTTAAAAATTACGGCTCAGATACAGGTCATTTGCCCCAATTAATCTACGGCAGTGTTTGGAACGATAGAATCCCTATAGTGCAGACGGAGGCCACGAGCATAGCTAGAGGAGGAATATTCTAAAGGATTGTGAGTGGGTAGTGTATTAATTCACTGGATTATAGCCCATGCAGCTGATATTAGTGATGTCTTTTCAGAGAAAAGCCCTTCACCACAGGAAACAGTTTCATACCTGCACAAGTAAAAAGTAAGCTCGAAGGTCATCTTTTGTCCGTGGTCTAGAAAGACAACAGAAATTCAACGTGAATCAGAAGTAGAACTGGGAGTGTAAAGTTTCTACATGAATTTGCAATGACATGCTTCACCAATAACCATATCAGCATTATAAAACTGGGGCATTATCAGTTACTAATAAAACCAATCAATATTATTTTCAAGAATCAAACAGTAGTACTCTTTCCTTATCCCGTAAAGGCACAGTTCCACAAAATTTTTCATGCTGTGATTACACCAGCCAAACACTTTGGCCAAAATTTACTGTTGGAGGGATCGGCCAGTCTCAGCGATGGTGCTCCCATCCCCACGTGTGACAGGTACCCTTATGGTGGAAGGTGCGAACCACAGAAAGAGCAGTTGACATCGACTGCACCCGTCGTCGGCCAATGGCGGGCTGCCTCCCTTTAAGTGGGGGGATGGAAAATCCCACTCCCCTTCCTTATGGGACAGGTGTGCTGGTCGGGTGTTCGACTATTGGGAAATTGTAACCAATCTGGCTTCCCCACATAGCCCCACGACCAGTCCAGGTGCCACCAGTTAACTCAACATAGATTAGTAACTGAACCCAGGATCTTTTAAAGAGAGAGATTTCTCCAGAGATAAACGACTCTTTCAGAGAAAGCAGTCAAACTCTGATTCAACATCAGGCCCTTTAGATGGTTGTGACTCCAGCTTTCTCAGGAAGCCTGGTTTGGAAGTCCAGTTGAAGTGGAAACTCCTCGAAAGATTCAACCAATTGTAAATATTGTTCTATCTTTTATAACCCAGCTGCCTACAAAGCAACAGTCAGTCAGAGATACGTGTAGCCACATATAGACCTTCCTTCAGCATCAGAGCAGGTGTGGCAGTCAGATGCAAAGTCATCAAACGTGACTTTAAAATAATAATTGTTTTTTCTGTTCTGATGCTATTGAAGAAATGTAATATAAAATTAAACTCTTGCAATAGGAAAAGGGAAATTCTTTAGGTCCTGATACAGTACAGGGAGAAACCTTTCATATCATTCAGTTAATTAAGACAGTAGTGCTATTAACTGTACTTCATTCATTTAATTTTGCTTATGGGAATAATATCAATTAACAGTTTTTAAACAATATCAATACCAAAGATATAATGCAGGCAGACAAAGACCTTACCCCCTGATAGATTCTGCCTCTCTGACAGTGCTGGTGGCAGCTTGGATTTTGGCAACAATGCTTAAAGGCAGTCTGGAGTTGCCAAGATCCCAGCCAATAAATACACACATAACCTCCAGAGCTCTGTATGGATCTGGTTGGTAAAACTCCCCAAAAGTCATCTTTCACAGTAACTTTCTCCCTTTACATTGCCAGTTAAATTAGTATCCCCTTCACTTTTGCCTGGTAATGATCAATGGCAGAAGATACAAACTGACAAGTAATTACCAGATGTTTTAAGCACATTTTTGATGATCTTTAAAACGCATCCCAACTATTAAACCCTTGGGTGCATTTTAAGACACAGTTTAACACAAAAAAAGTACAACTATCATACAATGTAAAATTATGTGTGACAAACAGAGAAAGGAGTCCAGCGGCTCAGCAGAGTCTATGGAATGTGTTCTGTAAATGTAACTGCACTACATTGGGCAGTCTGTAAATCCTACTCAGTTAATCTTCAAGATTTATCACTAAAATAAATTCCACCCAGTAAATGTCATTTTAAACAGCTGCCAACTGTCTCTGTTTCTGTCCTTATTAGGGTGAGACGTTCCAGTGTGAGTGAATCACAGAATTCCTTCAATTGTAGGTCTGGGAACACGACTTTGTGATTAAATGAGAGGCTGGTCACTGGTAACACAAGAATCTCACTGCTCAAAGTTACTTTAACGAGATGGCCCAACAAACAGCTTTGCTGATATTTTTCTTTTCCACCCCAGAGTCCAGAGATTATGGGCCATTATCTGGTGATTAATGTCACCATTATCTGCGGTAACATCGCTGTTTGTGGGAGTTTGCTGTGCATTAACTGGCTGCCCCTTTTCCTACATCTCAATAGTGGCTACACTTCAAAAAGTACTTTATTGGTCATAAAGCTCTTTGAGACGTCCAGTGGCTGTGAAAAACATTGTATAAAGGCAAGTCTTTCTGTTTTGATGAGGGGTGAATGAGAAATTGTGATGGGTAATTGAGAAAGGAAAAAAAGAGCAAATAGAATGGGGTATGAAAGATCTTAATTGGATTTCATTAAATAGTTGGAAACAGAACAAGTCAAAACTCACGCTGTTGCCAATGGTTTCAGAATGCTTTGCATGCTGCGTTTGTAGTTACGGTGAAAACATCAGTGAGCACAAATACAAAACTTGTTTTTTTTTACAAAACAGTATTCAATTTCTTCCTATGACCAAAATTCTATGATGCAATAGAAAGCTGTCAAAAGGATTGGAAGATATTGAGAATGCTGACCCATCGAAAGGTCCTATCCTGTGGTGCTGCTGAGTGCTGGTTACTGGGTACAACATCATTGATCCTGATCATACGACTGCAATTATTATGGTGCAACCTCTGGTAAGCATGGCCTGCTACAAAGCAAAGGCTAAGTGAGCCGAGAAAGTGCACAAAGAGAAATCTTTTCAGTCTTTCAAGGCATCCACTTGTATGTGGATGTTCTATAATTTGTGATCTCCTCCATTCTTCAAAGTGCCTTAGGGAATGGCAAACCATTTCAAAATTTGCTTGCCTCCCCTTTTGCATCTTAGCCACCATGAGATTCAGCACCTGGTCTATAAAACACAGCTGCTCAAACTTCTTCACAAATTAATCATATTTTTCAATTTTGGACCATGTAACATCTCCACAAATCAAAAACTTATCAAGACATAATTGTTGAAGAATTGGGCAGGATTTTCCAGCCACACTCGCCAAAAAACTGGACAATCTCACCTGAGGTCAACTGACCTCTCCCCATAGTTCGCCCCCCCACCTAAATTCCCATGGTAACGGGATGGGAAAATTCTTGTCATTGTCTTTTGTAAACCACCTTGTATGACTGAAACTTGTACCACTGTTTCATGATGGTGTAAACGTACTTTGTCATCTACACAAGGGTGAATGATCTCCATAAGACCGTAAAAAATTGGAGCAGAATTAGCTCATTTGGCACATCGAGTCTCCTCTGCCATTCAATCATGGCTGACATGATTCTCATCCCCATTCTCCTGCTTTCTCCCTGTCACCCTTGGTCTCCTTATTGATCAAGAACCTATCTATCTCTGCCTTAAAGACAGTCAATAACCTGGCCTCCAGAGCCCTCTGTGGCAAAGAGTTCCAGAGATTCACCACACTCTGGCTGAAGAAATCTCTCCTCCTCTCAGTTTTCAAGAAGCATCCCTTCAGTCTGAGATTGTGTCCTCAAGTTCTAGTCTCTCCCACTAGTGGAAACATCCTTTCCATGTCCACCCTTTCTAGGCTTCTCAGTATTCTGTAAGTAGCAATAGAACCCTCATCATCCTTCTGAACTCCATCGAGTATAGACTCAGACTCCTCAACCATGGCAATTATAATCCACTGCAGGTTATGTAATTAACTGGGTTACACATGACTACACACTGATTGACAAAAATCAATAGAAAGTTAAATGATTTCTCTATCCAGAAATACTATTAATTTCAGGGAACCGCTTTTATATTGTGGCTATGTCATCGACATCATTAAGAAACTGACATTAGTTCCCCACATCCACCAATAAATAACATCATAAAAGAATAATAGTGGGACTTCAGAGCACAGACATCACCGTACCGACTTTGCAGTATAGGTAAGATCAGAAAGGAACCCAGATTACCAAGTTCTGCCACAAATTTTGTCCCTTTCCTGTATTCTGCCCCAATGATATCTTCCCGGAACCAGAAATTTTTTCACCCAAAATCTTACCGTGCGGGAGTCGTTTTAGCTCAGTTGACTGGCATAGAAACACAGAAGATAGGAACAGGAAGAGGCCATTCAACCCTGCTCCATCATTCATTATGATCATGGCTGATCATCCAACTCAATAGCCTGATCTCACCTTTCCCCCATATCCAATGATCCCCTTTGCCCCAAAACCTATTCCTATCTACTTCCTGAAAACATACAATGTTTTGACCTCAACTTCCTGTGGTAGCAAGTCCAACAGGCTGATCACTCTCTGGGTGAAGAAATTTCTCCTCACCTCCATCCCAAACGGGCTAACCTGCAATCTCAGACTTTGATACCTGATTCTGGACATCCCCACCATCCGGGACATCCTTCTTGCACCGGTTGGTTAGTGATGCAGTGTGATACAAACAGCGTGGGTTCAATTCTCTTACCAGCAGAAGTTATTCACACAGGCCCTGCCTTCTCAATTGCCCCTCACCTGAGATGTAGTGATCCTAACGTTCAATCACCACCAGTCAGCTCTTCCCATTCAGAAGGGGAGTGAGACTGAGTCGACCGGGACTATACTCATTGGAATCTAGAAGAATGAGAGGGGTTCTTATAGAAATATATAAAATTATGAAGGGAATAGATAAGATAGAAGCAGTGAAGTTATTTCCACTGGCAGGTGAAACCAGAACAGGGGCATATCCCTTAAAGTAAAGGGGAGCAGATCTAGGACTGAGTTGAGGAGGAACTTTTTCACACAAAGGATTAGAATTCCCTGCCCAGTGAAGCAGCTGAGGCTACCTCATTGAATGTTTTTAAGGCAAAGACAGATTTTTGAACAGTGAAAGAATTAAGGATTATGGTAAGTGGGCGGGTAAGTGGAGCTGAATCTATGAAAAGATTAGCCATGATCTTATTGAATGGCACAGCAGGCTCGAGGGGCCAGATGGCCTACTCCTGCTCCTAGTTCTTATGTCACCTGGGACTATGGCAACTTTACTCTTGCTGTTTATTATACTTCTGCATTGTGTCCAAAAACAGTACTTGATATCTTATGGTAGCACAATGATTGTCACTGTTGCCTCACATAACCAGGGATCTTGTTTCAATTTCAGCTTCGGGTGACTGTCTGTGTGGAGCTTGTACGTTCTCCCCATGCTTGTGTGGGTTTCCTTCGGGTGCTCCAGTTTCCTCCCACACTCCGAAGATGTGTGGGTTAGGTTGATTGGACATGGTAAATCGTCCGTTAGAGTCAGCGAGATTTGCGGGGTAGATACATGGGGTTACATGTTTAGGGCCTGGGTGGATTGTTGTTGGTACAAGCTCGATGGGCTGAATGGCTTCCTTCTGCACTGTAGGGATTCTAAAACATTTTACTAAATATTAGTAGTAATGAATGTAAATACCCTTAATTGGTAGCTAGGGACTTGTCTTTTCTTATTCTTTTGGCTGGAAAATCTTGCTATTTTCTAACATGGTGTTCTTGCCTCCCACTGAAAATAACAGAGGAACATGTGTAAAATTGTTTTTTTTCCCTGCCTTTCCCTTACTTGCGGCCATCAAATCATTGGGACCATGTTCAATTATAATATTGCTTTTCCCTATACATAACAAATCCAAACAGAATCTACCATCCATGCATATCTCTTACAAACACTTTCCAGATTACTGAACCAATTGATAGACTGAACAACCAAGCAATTGTTAGCCTTATTTCAAAAAATGCTTCTGAGACTTACCCTTTCCATTCCCTCAGCAGACTGTTAATAATCCCTTTTAATACAGTTTTCTGGATATCCTGGGGCTGAAAATAGCAATTGCAACTGATTGTTATAGACATTCACTCAATTTTAATTGCACAGAAAAGGATCAATACGTTCTTATTTCCTTTGTATTTTGTTAATTAATATCCACAATGTGCAGCTTTCACTGCAAATGAATGTTTAGCAAAAGAAGGTGTATGCTCAAATTTTATGAAGTCCTACCAGATCTCCAATGGCGTTATCTATAGTAGATTGATGTGTGTGCTGTTTCATCAGAATAGAAACACTATTATTCCACCCTATTATTCTGCTGGTGCATTATCTTAACTAACTGAATCCTTGAAGCAAAATCCTATCAATTATTTCAGGGTATGCGATGGGACAGCAACACATTTGAATTTTTCAGAATGAACGTTTACTTTAAGTTATATGCAATATTGCAAATATTTATGGATTGATCAAAACCTATTTTTATAGATTTGCATCACAACAAGTGCAAATAGGTGTAACAACTATTGTTTTGGCCACAAGGTAAGATTAGTCAGCAAAATAACATAATTTAAGTGCAATGATATTGTATATTTAGGAAATATATGCATATCATGTTTCTTTTAAGGGGTATATTTAGAATTGGCAAGGTGCCAATCTGTCTGAAAATTGGTAGCTGGAGAAGAGGATAAGTATCTGGGGTGTTTATTTGAGCTGAGCTAATGTATTTGTGTTTACTTAGTTTTCCTCTGGGGTTTCAAAGGAGAAATTTGATTAGGTTGATTGACAATGACAGAATCATGTGCTTAATTGGAGTAGCTACGCTTGCAGGGATGAATTACTGTTTCACTTTCATTTTTAAAATACAAGCAGCTTGCCGCATGGACTGTCAGAAGGAAGCAATGGCTTTCTCTCTCTCTCTGAAAGCTCTAGAGCTAATAACCTGAGACAAGCAAGTAAGCCTGGGGTTTAAGATTACAAGAGGAATATTCCTTAAATTGGAACCCAGTGAGAAGTTGTAGAGTCATAGAGGTTTGCAGCATGGAAACAAGCCCTTCGGCCCAAATTTTCGATGCCGCCCAGTTTTAACTACTAAGCCAGTCCCAATTGCCCGCATTTGACCCATATTCCTCTATACCCATCTTACCCATGTAACTGTCTAAATGCTTTTTAAAAAACAAAATTATACCCGCCTCTACTATTACCTCTGGCTGCTTGTTCCAGACACTCACCATTGTGTGTGTGAAAAAATTGCCCCCTGAACCCTTTTGTATCTCTCCCCTCTCACCTTAAACCTATGGCCTCTAGTTTTAGACTCCCCTATCTTTGGGAAAAGATATTGACTATCTAGCTGATCTACATCCCTCATTATTTTATAGACCTTTATAAGATCACCCCTAAACCTCCTACACTCCAGGAAAAAGGTCCCAGTCTATCAAGTCTCTCCTTATAACTCAGAAGGTTAGCAATTAAGAAGTGCACCTTGCTTAAGTTTTGTTCAATTGTTAAGCCAGTTCATTTATTTAGTTAAACTGTGTTGGTAAATAAAATTTGTTTTCATAAAAGCTTTCCAATGCGTCAGTAAAATCGTGCCTGGAAAGAAACATCATATTCTCACATTAACGCCAAAATAGAAAAGTTTCAGGGCCCAGTCTGACTTCATTATCTGTCTTGGGATTTCTGATTCATACCCTAGCATAAGCATGTACCAAATTCAAAATGACAGCTAAAGTATGCTGTCATTGTATTTTATAAAAGGCCATTCCCTAAAGGTTGTTTTCCATGGAGGGTATTCGGTTGAATTGAAATTTTTAATTTTTTCATATTTGATGAAGATAAAACGTACACTCACCGTGTTCAGTAAGGTTTCATAGACACAGTTTGTAAACTCAACATTAATGCCCGGATCATCGACGGTGTTAAAAGGTGCACTGGCATCACGCTATGAATTAGCAGAAAATGAAATAAAATATAGTGATTTAATTTAGACAAAAATAAATAAAGCAGCAACACAGTGAAAACAAGATCGACATTTTGGTGAATGTTAGAACCAAGTTTTACAAATCCTCCTGCCAGTGGAGAAGTCCCATCAAAGTCAATGGACTTTGAACAGTCAGTCATGCTCTCTGGCCTCAGCCCACCGTGACGGGCCTGGAATATTCCACCCTTCACTTGCCTTACATGGCAAAAGTTAAACAGTCATTAAAAAGAAGCCAAAGCAACTCTTATTTGCCGTAATAAATATCATAAATTCAAACTGAATAAATCCCTAAAAAGTCATTTTCAGAAATTTAGAAAGTGTAACACTCATGCCTCCTTCTCACTGCTATTGACTGTTAGGCAGGATTTTCTGGCCGGTCTTGCCAGCAGGATTTTATGGTCCTTCGTACCTTTTGCAGGTTCCTTAGTGGTGGAGGGTGCGAACAATGGAAAATCCTATTGACAGCGGCAGGACAGGATGATCCCACCAATGGTCAATGGTGGGCTACCCCTGTGAAGCATGCTGTGGAAAATCCCACCCATTGCCTCAATGCAGAAGCAAAGCAGCAGCAAAACATGTGAAAACACCATCTTGTCACCTACTTTTGAAGCAGCCACACTTGCAGTATTGTATTTTTCAAAGGGCTTGTTTCTGTGCTGAATTGCTCTATGACTCCAGCCAAACACAACATGGGCTTCATGCCAGGACACACATCAGGGTGCCCTCTCTCTCCACCTTTCTTCTAACAGTGACCCCATCACCTCTAGCATGTCAGGCTGAAGAAGGTACATCTCTGTCTTGACCTCAGGTCACTGGAGGATGCCTACCAAGCTCCTCACAGTCAACAGGGCAACACAGTCAGCAGGCTGCCTCCACCATAGCTACAGATGTGACAGCTACACTTGGACATAGCAACAGAATAATTAAGACGCATTGACGGCATGGTGGCACGGATATACACTCATTGTGAACATTTGAGACACATGCAGATATATGTTCACTTCTACGGTTTGGAGATTGCCTCGATTCCATCTTGCTGTTAGTTGTTTCAATGGCTGCAGGCATTTAAGGTTCTGGAACGCAAGCCCCCATCAGTGTCCAATCAAGAACCATATCTACTGCTGCTGCTACCCTGATGTCAGATTTGGATGGATAGTGTGAATACCCAAGGGGAGTTAAACCTACTATGTGAGTGACAAGTACAATGTTGATGTAACTTGAGGGTTGAGAGACTGATATTCTGCACTGTCTTCTTATCAGACACTGCAGTTAATGTCCAGTGGAATCTATAGTGGGCACATTCAGTCATGAAGGGTCTTCCTTGGTGATTTGTCATTTTAAGCTAACTAACTTACAGGTGAAGATAACAAGTGAGGAGGGATTGGAGTGTAGGATTTAAGAGGTGTGTGTATGCAGCACACCACTTAGCTTTAATAACACATTTCCAGTTGCTGCTACTGAGTAGATGGCCAGATGAAGGAGATTTGCCAAAATAAATACTGTTTACATTTCCTTGTAGTATTAGAGAATTTTAATGTTGTAAATCTTATTAAGTGAGAATGCAAAAGCACCAAAAGGATTTGGAAAACCAGTTTTGAAGTGATGAGCCCAGATACAATGAAGCAAATATAGAAGTTACCTTTGCTGGTTGAGAAATACCAGCCAGTGCCCTGGCTACATAGATTTTCCATTCCTTGCATCAGTGTTGAGGACCTGATGCATGGCATTATAAGTTTTCTAGAATACAGGTGATCTGTTTTATTTTAGCAGCAAAATGGTCTGTCTCCTGTGCAAATCTGCCCTCCAATTTGATTTTCAAGCTTGCTGACTACACCACTGCAGTGGGTCATATCTCAAACTCTATCTCGAGATAGAGATAAAGGAATGAGATAGAGAATCTGATGAACTGGTGCGGCAATAATAATTTCTCCCTCAATGGCAACAAAACAAAGGAGATTGTCATCGAAGCATAAAGGTGAACATGCCCCTGTCTACATCAACAAGGACGAAGTAGAAAGGATCGAGAGCTTCAAGTTTATAGGTGTCCAGATCACCACTAACCTGTCCTGATCCCCCCCGCATGCCGACACTATAGTTAAGGAAGTCCACCAATGCCTCTACTTTCTCAGAAGACTAAGGAAATTTGGCATGTCAGCTACAACTCTCACCAACTTTTACAGATGCACCATAGAAAGCATTCTTTCTGGTTGTATCACAGCTTGGTATGACTCCTGTTCTGCCCAAGGCCACAAGGAACTATAAAATGTTGTGAATGTTGCTGAATCGATCACGCAAACCAGCCTCCCATCCATTGACTCTTCTACACTTCCCGCTGCTTCAGCGAAGCAGCCAGCATAATTAAAGACCCCACACACCCCGGACATTCTCTCTTCAACCACCTTCTGTCGGGAAAAAGATACAAAAGTCTGAGGTCACGTACCAACTGACTCAAGACAGCTTCTTCCATGCTGCTGTCAGACTTTTGAATGGACTTACCTTGCATTAAGTTTATCTTTCTCTACACCCTAGCCATGACTGTAACACTACATCCTGCACACTCTCATTTCCTTCTCTATGAATGGTATGTTTTGTCTGTACAGCAAGCAAGAAACAATACTTTTCATTGTTTGTTAATACATGTGACAATAATAAATCAAATCAAATCCTGCCATTCTCATTCCTTGATGTCACTAAATGTTACAGTTAATTTTCATCTTATTTTTCATTATTTCCCTGTATGGTTTAAAGTTTATTTATTCGTGTCACAAGTAGGCTTACACACTAACACTGCAATGAAGTTACCCTGCCACACACCAGCGCCTGTTTGGGTATGCTGAGGGAGAATTTAGCATGGCCAATGCAACTAACCGGCACGTCTTTTCAGACTGCGGGAGGAAACTGGAGCACCCGGAGAAAACCCATGTCGAACATGCAGACTCCACACCGTGACCTAAGCCTGGAATCGAACCTGGCGCTATGAGGCAGCAATGCTAACCACTGTGCCGCCTGCCGCCCACAGTATGCATTTGTGTTGGATATATTTGTCTATGAATCTAAGCACACATCCCAGCAGCAGTCCCTGGACTACAATCAAGAGTTAATAACCATAAAGGATTTTGCATTCTTTACCAAGGTCAACAGTAGCGGCCCAACTTCTGCCTTGACTGAAAGTTGTTAACCTGGTGCAGTCTGGCCCCTGCACTCAATGGTGATCAGTGCACTAAGATTTCTATTGACACTGAATATTGTCCCCATTTCAAAACCATTGTCCCATTGTAAAAATCTCAAAGTGATCTGTTGAAACTGGGGATCAAGGTTCCAGTTCAGTTAATTGGTAGGAAATATTTTAATAATTTACTAACGCTTCTGCTGGGACTTAGTTCCCCATGTGTTCAATATTAATATATCCACCATTCTAAATCAGTAACTTTCAGTTTTGCTACATCCCTTACCATCTTATTGGTAAAGGGATTAAGGAATTGGGAGAAAAGGTGGGAGAATGGGGTTGAAAAACTTATCAGCCATGACTGAATGGCAGAGCAGGCTCAATGGGTTGAATTCTACTCCGAAATTTTCTGGTCTTCACTGAGTCAGCGCGTGTTTATAATTTTATAATAATCTTCCGGCACAAAAGAAAAATGTATGTACATGGGCAGCCAATGAAAACAAAAACCACTGGAAATCAGTTCATTCCTCAATCCTAATAGGCAAGCTTCATAATGTTCAAGATTACCTGAACCAAAAGAATATCTAAACATCCTAATATGGGAAGAATGGATAATAACACGGCCAACTACACTGCCCTGTCACAGGCCCTAGTAACAGGAGTACAGAATATAGGGCTAATGGAAGGACTCTTAGTAGTGTTGACGAGCAGAGAGATCTCAGGGTACATGTGCATAGCTCCCTGAAAGTTGGCACCCAGGTTGATAAGGTTGTTAAGAAGGCATACGGTGTGTTAGCTTTTATTGGTAGAGGGATTGAATTTCGGAGCCATGAGGTCATGTTACAACTGTATAAAACCCTGGTGCAGCCGCACTTGGAGTATTGTGGACAGTTCTGGTTGCTGCATTATAAGAAAGATGTGGAGGCATTGGAAAGGGTGCAGAGGAGATTTACCAGGATGTTGTCTGGTATGGTGGGAAGGTCTTATGAGGAAAGGCTGAGGGACTTGAGATTATTTTCATTGGAGGGAAGAAGGTTACGAAGTGACCTAATTGAGGCGTGCAAGATGATCAAAGAATTGGATAGGGTGGACAGTGAGAGCCTTTTTCCTTGGATGGTGATGGCTAACACGAGGGGACATAGCTTTAAATTAAGGGGTGGTAGTTATAGGATGGATGTCAGAGGTAGGTTCTTTACTCAGAGGGTAGCAAGGGCGTGGAATGCCCTGCCTGCAGCAGTTGTGGACTCGCCAACTTTAAGGGTGTTCAAATGGTCAGTGGATAGGCATATGGATAATATTGGAATAGTTTAGGTTAGAGGGTCATTAGATTGGTTCCACTGGTTGGCGCAACATCGAGGGCCGAAGGGCCTGTACTGCGCAGTAATGTTCTTTGTTCGGTCTATAAATGCATGTAGTTAGATTTGGCTTACTTATTTTCCTGCTTCAGTTTACCACTGTGTTTACGTTATGTTGGCAAAATATTATTCATATTTTATGAGATAAAGGATTATTTTACGCACTCTTCAGCTTGGGAGAAGTTTTTACAATTTTAGTCCAAAGTTTTGTCTCAGGTGGGAAAATCGGAGGGCAACCACTCCACTCCTCAGTACTGCCTGGGCATGAACCTCTGCCCCTGAGTGCTATACTCACTTGTGCGCTGATAGTGGGTTCTGCTTGCCAGGGGTCGGGGGGGGGGGGGGGGGGGGGGGGGGGGGGGGGGGAGGAGGTGGGGAGGGTGGGAGCAGTGTGTGTGTGTGTGTGTTTGTGTGTGTGTAATGGACCTGTCATGATTCACGTTGGCATGTCCACAGAATCCCTATAGTTGCAGGAGGAGGCCATTCAGCCCATCGATTCTGCACCAACCCTCATTGGCCCTTGTGCCAATGTGAATCGTCAGTCCAATGTGGCTTATTAGGGGGTGATGAGGGGGGAAATCAAGTGTACGTGCTTGATATGCATAAGCAATTAGATGTAAATTGGGACCCTGACTTTTAAAATTGGTATTCCCGTTACATCATTGGTGGGGGATGGGGACAATCGAGCAGGAAAATCCCACCAGTGTAAAAGCCATTTTCAGTGCCCCGCTCAATTCTCCAGCCCCTCTGCTGTTTCCAAACCACTATCAGACCCCCCCACCCCGAAAATGAGAATGGAAAATATTCCTCCCCACCCTCCGAAAACGGGGGTAGAAAATGCCCATACTTCCCCCACCCCCCGCAACCTGCCCAGTGTATATTCAGGAAAAGTCCATCTTCACTGCTTTGCTGGATTTTCACATATTCAGCAAATTCAATATTAATGCGATTTAATACATAAATTTTAAAAAAAGTCCCTTTGGAATGAATCAGGTTGCATTCAGAAGCAGGCTGGAAAAAGGCAGTAATATATTCTACAGGCAGCAATTAGATCCAAGTTATACAAGGAAATTGAGTCATAATTAGACACGATTAGAAAAATAAATGAATAATTCTTTTATGAAGCACTGTATTGTGATTTACCTCTCCATTGGATCGCTGCATTTTATGGGAACGAAACACTGGCATCATTCTGAAATGTGTCTCATTAGAAACAAGTGCCAAACAACTTCAAAATAATATTGAAAGCTAGATAATCTGTTTTGTGTATTTAGAATCAGTGCGTGTGAAAACTAGCCTGGAATTATTACAGGAGCAAGGTGAAATATTATCTGTGGTCGGCTTACCTTGAAAGCTGCATTCATTTCCAGAAATGAGTCAAATGTTGTTGAATAAAAAGCATGAACAATTTTCCAGTCTCCTGAAATCTTGGCCTTTTCCACATCTTCTCTGCAATCAGAAAATGAATTTATAATTTGCTAATCAAACGCAAAGTTTAGCTCATTTAATCACCTGCATCACTGAATGATGAAAAATGCTGTACTCCTTAATTACCATCTACTTTGGATCAGAGTTAGATGGTATAAAACAGGTCTACCGTGAGCCAATAGATCTTGTTACTGACAGATAGACTTCTGAATACAAGCAACAAATAATGCTAATCTGCAAAGTTCACGACTTCCGAACTGTAAAATTAACCACCATGTAGGGTCTTTGAAGGGTAGCAATCCTCATACTGCGGATTAGTTCTGAGATTCTACATTTTTTTTTCTTGCCTTGATGGTCTAGAAACAATTTCCCTAATCAGTTTAAGTTTATTTATTAGTCTCACGATTAGGCTTACATTCACACAGCAATGAAGTTACTGTGAAAATCCCCTAGTTGCCACACTCCGGGGTCTGTTCGGGTACGCTGAGGGGGAATTTAGCACGGCCAATGCACTTAGTCCGCACAACTTTTGGACTGTGGGAGGAAACCTGAGCACCTGGAGGACACCCACAGAGACACGGGGAGAGTGTGTAAACTCCACACAGACACTGACCCAAGCTGGGAATCGAACATGGGTTCCTGGCGCAGTGACGCACCAGTGCTGACCGCTATGCCAGTAAAATTCTGTGGATCCCAGGTACCACCAGGTAAAAAGACATAGTGGTTCAATTTGATTTTTGACCGACAGATTTACAAAAAATGACTTGCTTTGAAGTTTCTTGTACATAAAATTATAACGACTGCAAAAGGGTTTATTGTGATGATCAGTAGGGCTAATGCTGTGTGAGAAATTGTATTATTCGAAAATGAAAAATGAAGTTTGGCTCAATCCAAACCAAGGTATTGTCTTCAAGGTAGCTGCTTTAAGGCAGTTTAAATGCAAAGTGCAAATCGAGACCACAGCTTGGCTAACAGAGGGGCAGGTTACACCCTTTGTGGACAGAATTTTGCTTGCTAAACTCAAAGACCTTTTTTTCAGTGCGGGGCAGGTTGCTTTCCCAGAAGTCAGTCTGACTGATGAGTTCAATTTCCAGGGGAAGACTCCAGAGTAGGAGCAAATATTGCTGATCCGCATTCTCTTGGGGGCTAGGTGGATGGTGGTGTTGGGCCAATGTCTGAACCTTTGGTGAACTTCGATCTCTAACCTTGGGTGTCTTTTTTTGTGGGAAGAAAGGGAGTTTGGGGAGTACTCCTGCTCTTCTTGGCCCACCAGCTGTGCTGTAAATGCGCTTACCTTCTCACAGAGAAATTCACACAGCCTTTCAGATGCTGTATTTACCCGAAATGTGAGAAACCTGGGCAACAACTGCAGAGCAGGGTACATCAGAGGCTACCAGCTCATTAAAATAATTAAACTGCCAACTCATTTCCTGGGTACCTGTTGGCTCCCTATCCTTTGCCCCATCTTCATTAAATATGAAGGCTGAAGGTGGTTTGGGGTCAGTTTCAGCCTTCTGAATATAAAATAAACATATCCTTTCAGCATAATTTTTCGATATTCTTCGATTAGGAATGGACTGATGTGGTCAGTGAAAGTCCACTGTGGTGCAACTGGATCCTTGAATAGACCATCAGTCCACATTTCAAATAGAGTGCTCAAAATTCTTAGAAGGTTTTATGGCCCACATGCAATTTAGAGCAAAAATAAAGACAATAATTTCAAAATCCTCAATGTAGAATGACTCCTTTGTCCCATGCTTGCCATATCATTACCATTTGCATTTGGGGATTCAGTGGCTTAGTGGTATTATCACTAGACTAGTAACAAAGACACTCAAGGTACTGCACTGGTTCAAATCCCACTGCAGCAGGTGGAATTTGAACTCAATGAAGAATCTGGAATTAAACTCTAATGATGAAACCATTATCGATTGTCATGAAAACCCACTGGCTCACTAATATCCCATTAGGAAATCTGCCATCCTTACTGATTTGGCCTGCATGGGGCTTCAGATCCACAGCAATGCCCTCTGAAATGGCCTAGCATGTAGCCTTGTCAAACCACTAAATGGTCTCAGATTGGACAAACTGGACAAATCACCCAATTCCTTGACACTGGAAGCGACAACAGTAAACTCAGCCCCATCCTTCTTACTAATATTTGGAGGCTAGTGCCAAAGTTTGGAGAGCTGTCTCGCAGTTTTAACAAGGAACAACTATCTCCAGCTATCACCTCTTGACATTACCATCATTGAATCCCCTACCAACAATGTCTTGGGGATCCACCATTGGCCAGAAATTGACCTGGACCAGCCATATAAATATTTTGGACACAAGAGCAGGTCAGAGGCTAGGAATACTGTGGTGAGTAACTCACCCCCGATTCCCCAAAGTCTGTCCACCATCTCCATAGAATCCCTACAGTGCAAAAGGAGGCCATTAGGCCCATCGAGCCTGCATTGAGTCTCCTACAAGGCATCCTACCCAGGCCCAGTGTCCTTCCCTATCCTCATAACTCCACACATTTACCCCAATCATCTTCCAAACCTGCACATCTTTGGACACCGAGGGTCAATTTAGCATGGCCAATCCACCTAATCTGCACATCTTTGGACTGTGGGAGGAAACTGGAGTACCTGGAAGAAACCAACGCAGACATGGAGAGAACATGCCAACTCCACACAGTCACCAATACCCGAATCAAACCTGGGTCCCTGGTACTATAATGCAGCAGTGTCAATCACTGTGCCACCATTCCACCCATTACAAGGCATAAATCAAGAGTGTGATGGAATATTATCTACTTCCCTTAATGAGTGCAACTCCAAGTCTCAAGAGGTTTGGCACCACCTGGAACAAAGCACTCTGCTTGTTTGGCACCCACCCACAAACATTCACATTTGCCACCATCAACACATACGGCAGAATTTTCCTGTCCCACTAACTACGGGCACTATAGCGGGCAGGGCACGGACCAAGCAAAGGTCCGTTGACCTCAGATGGGATGTTCCAGTCTTGGGGCAAGTGCAGCCGGAAAATCCCACCCATAATAGCAGTAGGTTGTACCATCGACAGGATGCATTGCAGGAACTCACCAAGGCTCCTTGGACAGTACCTTCCACTACAATCCACAGAAGGACAAGTGCAGCCGACATATGGGAACATCATCACCTGGAAGTTGCCTTCCAACTCACTCACCGTTCCGACTTTGAATTCAGTAGAAATATATCACTGTTTCTTCACCATCACTGGATAAAAATCCTGGAATTCTCTGCCTAATAACACTATTAGTGTCTACTTACAGTACACGGACTGCAGTGGTTCAAGTAGGCAGCTGGCCACCACCTTCTCAATGGCAATTCGGGATGGGTAATAAATACTAGCCTAGCCAGTGAAGCCTTCATCTCATAAATTAATTTAAAAATTTACATTTATATATTTACTTAAAGGTTTCCAGCAATGCTGCCACTTTTCCCAACGAAGGCACCTTTATCCATGTTAAATAAATCAGCTGCAATTGCAATCTGCAATCAGAGGCAGATAGAAAGTTGCATTATCGTCCAAATGGCACATCAAAAAGAGACAGAGTGTGAACTTGACTACTGATGTAGATTACAAGAACCGGCGTCTGGTTGTCAAAGAGGGGCAAGAAATGCTTTCTGAAAAAAATCCTGATTAAACAAACAAACAGTCATTGACTGCAACTTAATTGCTTTCTCCAACATGCTTGGTGACATACCACACGTGTCCTGGATGCCCACACGTTCTTACTGCTTTTCAGTTGCTCACTGTGAATAATGATGCCAAATTTTTTTTATGTATCTAGGCCTACAGTTAAAGCAAAGAGAATGAATGCAATTACAGGTCTCAAAACCACCCTTAACTTTCATACAACTTGCTTAAAAATGAGAGACAGGATCGGGAAACTGAATAAAGCTTGGCGAACTCCCACAAAAATACCCACTGTTTCACAGGTCTTCAGCCTTTGTAAAAGAGAATGGGCAGGGGATCACAAGCTATGATCTAGAGAACATCAGGACACCAAGAACAACAGATTACCTGGATCCACCCAAGATTAGACACATTTCTAACCTGAGTGAGAAACTATTCTAATGTGGATTGCCCCAAATTTCTACTGCCTTGGATAATTATATTGAGCGCCCCCCACCCCACCCCCCAAACCCCACAGCCTGGGAAGCTTCTACTCTGATGACTCCAGTGACTTTTGTGGAAAAGTCTATGGTTATTACAGGAAGGTTTGCTATAACTTGACTTCCAGAACTTCACTTTACAGACCAAGCCTTTTAAGATAATACATGAGTGAGCTGACCTCACTTTCCATTCACATTCGGGATTTGAACTAGCGATCTCACCTCTCTGAGGATAAAAGATAAAGTTGTTTTAATATCTTAACATATTGATATCCATGATGAAGACGAGTAACGTGTGACATACCATGACTTCTGCAGCGTGCCGTGGTGACCACTATTTTGTCCCAAGTGACTGGACTTCAACTTTTAGCTTTCAATATTTTTCTTGAAAAGTATGCTATCAACAAATTTGTTTGTCTTTAGATAGACTGTCATCAGTTAAATAATGGTGGGCTATGGCTAGAGCTGCAATAATGGCAGTGGCATTGAGCTACAGCTGAAGCTAAAACAATTGGATGGATTACCCTGTAAGCATGGACCACATAGAGGTCACAAGCCCTCATTTGTTGCAGCAGAACCAGTGGTACATTCTCCCGGGAGGTGGCATCCTATTTGGTCATCTCGACACCCATCATTTCATTAAAGGCAGCATACCAGATGTCTGAGGCCCAATTAGAGGGCTGGGAGCTGTAGAGTCATGGCAGGCCCCCAGGGTTGAAGTGGGCACTGCAGAGATAGGTAAGCAAGCAAAGGCAGTTCAACATGGAGATGCCGCCATTGGCCAACACAGGATGGATGTACTGAAGACTCCCAGGGTCTATTGGTACATTGGGGTGAAAAGGAAAGCCCTTCACAGGATCAAACATGCCCTCATCAGGGGGTCATAGAGCCCCTGTTCTGATGGTACACCCCTCCCGCCAAATCTCGGCTACCTTCAATGAGCTGGCAGTCTCCACAAGCGGAGGAATGCTTTGCCATTGGGGTAGTTATGGCAACGCTGCAAAAATCACCCCCAGTTGGAGGGAGCCTTGGCCATCTGAATTGGCTGCCCATCTCCATGGAATGGACAATCAATCCGATCAGCAGCCTAACTTTGGGACATTTCCCTGCCGGTGGGAATGCATTGGTGAGTTGTCCTTCCTATTTTTCTGCCCTTGGCGGAACCAGGAGATCCCACAGGTGTGGACAACTGGAAAACTCCCACCAATAACATGAGAATCACCACACAGATTCTGGCAGTATATTTCAAAAGCACTCAGCTCTACCTATATTCAAAACATGTTTCCTCAGTTCTGTAAATTTCCAGGAACAAAGATATTATCTATGATTGCATCTCCAAGTAAAGACGCTCATCCTCACTGTTTTTGATATTGCAATGAACTCATAATGAAAAGTAAATTAACAGCACTTTTTAAGCAGCAAAGAGCATAATACAGAAAGGGCAAATAGGGAAACAGGCTTAACACAGTCTGTTCTGAATACTTACTGAAATTCCTTCACTGTTTTGGTACAAATGGGAAGTACAGGTTCAGGAGGGAATGGGGCTTTCATTTCAGGAGGCAAAATCTCGATTGAAATGCGTTTTTTTTGACGTACATCTGGATTAATAGGTGGCAGCTCTCGCACTATAAGAAGAGTGGAAAGAATGTCACGTCACAACAAATTGATAGTATAATAATTCATCTTAAATAATATTTTATAACGTGTCCAAGCTCTGATACACTTTTTAAATCGCTACAATAACAACAGATTACAATAACAGTAGATTACCTGGATCCACCCCAGATTAGACATGTTCCTAACCTGAGTGAGAAACTATTCTAATGTGGATTGTCCCAATTTTTTATTGTCTTGGATAATTATATTGAGTGTCCCCCACTCCACTCCCTGCATATCCCACATTGTCTAATAATGCAACACAGAGGTATACTCAACACTTGTTTTTAAGCAATTCACTGCACCCTTTCAAATCCATAACGAACCATTAGCTTTCTTCTCTTATTTTCCTATTTCTGTTATTTCTCCTAGGTTACATACTATACCACCTTAAAAGGATTGGCAGGAATCACTGGTCAACAGTATTATCAGATATTCTGGGGTTACAACCTGAAGCTTACCCATTCTTCCTTCATGAGAAACACCCAGCCTCAGTTAAATGTCTTTTCAGGATGGCATGATTCTGAGGAGGAAATCACAGGCCTGCACTGACATCCCATCTATTCATGTCTTCACATGTTGGAGCTCTCAGTGGCTGAATTACCACAATCAAGTGTTCTACATTCATAAAACCTTCAAAGTCATTCTGACCATTGTAATTCCGAGACCATTATTGATATTAACTTCAACACATGCTCTTGGTTTGGTGAATCATTGCCCCAATATAATGTAATTGACAATTCAACTAAGTATTATATGCTGCCAGATTAATACTTAGAATAAAACATACAGTCGGAGCATGTGGTGCAATAGCATATATGAGAATGGACTGATGAATCCCAAATATGACATATGTACTGAGAAAAGGTCACCTACCTCAAATGTTAGCTATGGGCAGGATTCCCCAAGTCCGCTGCACTGAATGAAGATGTGGCTGAGTGCCAAATTCTCCACCCATACTGGTAGCAGCAGCAGGCATGATGGGCCAGAGAATTCTGGTCCCCGTTTCTCTCTCTACAGTTGCTGTCTGCCTTGATGATTATTTTCCAGAATTTTTTGCTTTTAATTCTGCCAGTGGTATGGGGGAGAAACTGGGATGAGGCTTCTTTCACACATCTGCAGGTCACATTTAAAAGTGCAGCTGCCTTCGTTACTGGGATTTCCAAAACATGACCCGTGAGATATCGACAGAGACCAGCACAGAGGTCGGCATTGCTGCCTCACAGTGCCAGGGACCCGGTTCAATTCCCGGCTTGGGTTACTGTCTGTGTGGAGTTTGCACATTCTCCCCATATCTATGTGGATTTCCTCGGGGTGATCCGGTTTCGTCCCACAGTCTGAAAGGTGTGCGGGTTAAGTTGATTGGCCATGCTAAAAATGCCACAAGAGGGTAAATGCCTGAGGTTATGGGGATAAGGCCTTGATGGGATTGTGGTTGGTGCAGACTCAATGGGCTGAATGGCCTCCTTCTGCACTGTGGGAATTCTATGATTTGAGGCAAAGTCGAAACTTACTGGAAGTTGTTTTTTGAGGGGTCCAAGTAACCTTTATGATTGGTAAAAATAAACACAAATTCACGTAAAAAGTGCATATGGTTTTTAAATAAAACTGTTGGAAAAAAATCATACTTGCAATTTCAATAGATGGTTTGTTGATGTAACCTGAAAGTTACCATTGTAGACTTGTGCCGCTTGATACTTTCACAATCTATCATTATCACAATGCAAAGGCTGGGGTAGAGATGGATTTTGTAAATTCAGAGTTTGATTGGCAGCTCCAAGTTGTCATATATTAATTAGCTATCTTAGATATAAGACTATGCATACAAATATTTGTTTTTTAATATAAAAAATTTAGTATTTGAAGGGATGTAAATGTACTGAATGGGCTTTAATCAATGAATGTTTTTGTTAAATATGGTGAAATCTGTCTAGATCCTTAGAACTTTATTTATTCTCGCCATGGTTCCCGAGGTCTGCCCATGGTGGAGACTAGGTGTGTTGACATGGAGGGTGTAATGGGAAAGGATGGTGGGTGCAGGTTCATTGGTTGGCATGAGTTGGTACTGAATTGGCATAGGGGCTATAAAGGACCATGTGACAAGAGGGGGAGTCATGTATTGGCTTGAGGTGACACTAAGTTGGCAATGGGGTGGGTTGGGTTGAGTAGAGGGACATAAGTTGGAACGAGGGATGTTGTGACAAGAGCTGACATGGAGAGCGTGTGGCTAGTGAGTGGATTTGAGAGCTGAAAGGACTGTTTTTCTGTTTTTATCGCAAGTGAGACAAAGTCCCAGAGCAACGAGACTAGCTTTTTAATCAGCTCAGCTCAGCATTTGGCAGCTTTTGTGGCTGCCTCCAGATGGTTTGTAGGGCCAGCAGGCCCAAAATCAGTTAACGACATGCCCTGGAACGATGACGTGAATCTTTGGAGAAGTTTCTCCTGAGTCGCGGAATGTTTCCACTCCAGAGCAAAAAAAATTGGCTGTGTGTTTCATCACCACTAGACTGCTGATGGACTTGGGAAGAATTGCCAAACATGGACACACAAACATACAGAGGACCATTCCATTATCTTCCACAAACCAGAATTTCTTTAGGGCTTACAGCAAACATGTCACCTGCACAAACTGCTTGGATTATTGTTCCCTTATGTAGTGGAGGGTTCATTAGATGTTAAATAATGGTAGCAAAGAATCTGAACTCGATAGCCACCAAGATTATCTTAACTTGAGTAGCTCCGAGTACATTAAAGTTAAAGTTTATTTATTAGTCACAAGTAGGCTCACATTAACACTGCAATGAAGTTACTGTGAAAATCCCCTAGTTGTCTAGTGGGCAGCATGGTGGCACAGTGGTTAGCACTGCTGCCTCATAGCACCAAGGACCCGGGTTCGATTCCCAGCTTGGGTCACAAATGCTGAGGTGGGTTGATTAAAAAGCTAGTCTCATTGCTCTGGGACTTTGTCTCACTTGCGATTAAAACAGTAAAACAAAAAATAACTTTTCTTCTAACCCTCAAATCCACTCACCAGCCATGCACTCTCCATGTCAGCTCTTGTCGCATCATCCCTTGTACCCTCTATACCAACTCAGGTCCCTCTACTCACCCCAACCTACCCTATTACCAAGTTAGTGTGGAGTTTGCACATTTCCTCTGGGTGCTCTGGTTTCCTCCCACAGTCTGAAAGACGTGCTTGTTAGATGCATTAACCCAAACAGGTGCCGGAGCGTGGCGACTAGGGGAATTTCACAGTAACGTCATTGCAGTGTTAATGTAAAGCCTTGCTTGTGACTAATAAAATAAACTTTAAAAAATAAACTAACTTTCACCACAGTCCAGCATCTCTTCGATGGAGAATTTAGCATGGCCAATACACCTAACCAGCAAGTCTTTCGGGCTATGGGAGGGAATCAGAGCACCCGGAGGAAACCCACACAAATACGGGGAGAACGTGTAAACTCCACACAGGCAGTGACCGAAGCTGAGAATTGAACCCAGGTCCCTCGTGCTGTGAGTCAGCAGTGCCAGCCACTGTGCCACCATGCCGCTCCATTAAAAAGCCGAAGTAAATTAAACCACTTTGGCAGTGGTTAACGCATGTTTATAATGGTTCCCATCATGCTGGCTCCCCACTTCTTCTGGCCTTCTCCCCATCGATAAATGTAACTTTGTGGCATCATGATGCCTTAATTCTTGGCGACACTGAAGGCCATGTATCACACAATATTGCACACAACATTAACAGACTGAAATCTTTGGCACATCAACACATTGTTACATATAAAACTGTTTCAAGACAGTTAAGGAGCTAGCAAATATGTAGATTATTTTTTAAAAATATGATCAGAATCACTAGTGGCGACATAAAAATCCATAAAAATATACCGCACATCTGATTTTGGTACTGATCACATTGTATTTTTAATTGCAAAATTTAAATTGCTAAGTAATGCATAAAAAACTCTTTGATGGCGAGTAAGTTGCTTGGCAAAAGAAAACTGAATATTTCGGTAACTGACATTAAATAAAACTCAGGCACATAATCGCAGAAAAAAATACAACCAAAGTTCAAAGTAGAAATATCCTACGAGAACACAATAGCACAAAACATTGCTCAGGTGTATTGTGCAGCTTTGGATCATCTATATTTGGAACAGTTTAAATATTTCTCATCACTTCATTTCTGAGGCAGAATAGCTTGCTGTTAATTCAAGCACAACAAAAAATATACGGACTAAGCCGACTATAATTTAGAAATACAATTTAGGTTTGCAAAATATTAAACTCAGAGTCGGCTCAATTTTTTAGCTACTGCCTTGAGATATTACAATGTCACACTATCATATGTTACTTGGCAAATGTAATTACAATAAGGATAAATATGTTCCTCCACTGGAGCTGGCTTCAACGTATTCTGAGAATCTTGTTGCTGTGGTAACAAGAATCATGGACTCACTGCAGTTCTGTAGCAAAGGAGGGGTCTGGAACCTGAACTTCTTTTCTAAATGTATTTATAACGTGACACACAGGGTCCACAGAAAAGAGAACGGGGTACAAAAATCAACAATGGTATTAATCTCTTCGAAAGACCGGTTACTCGACAACTGAAACAAATGTATTCAAAAATGTATCTGCTTGAAATAAAAATGTGCCCAAAATATAGTTCCAGGTTGTGAATGATGGAACTAGGCGTGAATGTAATCTCTTACACTGCCATTCCTAACTATTGCTGCACATTTTGTGTAAACGTAAGTAGAAGTGCAATTCAATCACAGGCTTCAAAATCTGCTCAAGTTACTTCTGCAGCATCATGTGTAAATACTGAAAGGCTAATTTCAGCAGTCTTAAATGTAAATACTTTTTCTTTTAACATCTACATTTCCACAAAGGCTAACGAAATGATAGATCAGAGTGATCTAAATCTGATCTATCACTCCGAGCACTTTCTGCACATAATGCTTTTGAACTCGCACCAATCAATTGACCAAGGATCCAGCTCATGTGGAATGTTTGTACAACACATCTGCATACAGCCCTCTGTGACACACATATTGCGCAGGAAAAGAATGGAGTCCTTTGGCACATAAAACAACCTGAGCTTCAAACATTTGCACTCGGAAAAAGTGAAGAAGGTGCATCAGGTAGTTCAAAGTATATGGTGTGACAGAAGGCATAAGATCTGAAGAATTATTAAAAAGCCCGAACGACAGTGGAAAACAAGCAATCTGCATTTATTCTACATTTATCTTTGAAATGCAACCGAAGGTGCTACAAATAAAAATCAATCAAATTGAAAGTATTTGTTGTTCCCCTCGCACCCCTCCCCCCCCCAACCTCAAACTGGTGGGAAAGGAAACGTTTTAATTTAATCCCTGCCTATAAACAAATAAAGTACGTCAGTACAGACAATTTTTAAAAAAATGTTGCTAAAGTACAAATAATATTTCCTCTTCTGATGATCCTCACCCTGCTTGTCCACTCTAACGCTTTCTGTTTTGCTCTTCCTACCCTTCACTCTCTCGCCTGCTCCTGTTGAGATCTCTTTGTCTTTTGTCTGCGACTCTCCACTTCACACCTTCCCTTGCTCAAGCTTTTCCATTCTCTTCTCTATGGGCCGGATTCTCAGACCTCACCTGCAGCTGGGATTCTCCAGTTCGCTGCTTTGAAAGGAGATTTGGCTGAGCGCCAAATTATCTGTTCTTGCTGGCATTGACAGTGGGGGCAGGAATAGCTGGGAAACTCCGTCCGATGTATCTTACATTTTCAGCATGCCATTCATATTCTAATCTTTTCTGTATATCCTTCTTTCTACTCGTGTATGTTGCATACTCACATGGTTTGTCTATACAGCTTGCACTCTTACTGGCTCCTTTCACTTTACACAAAGACCTGCAGTGAGAGTTGGGGCACCCAATCTCAGAAACCTTGCTGGGAACGGAATGACAGATCGTGCATCGTTCGGCTGCATTTGTACACATGGGGAGGCCCATTGTGAGGAGCTGGACTTTTTGTGAGAAGTTAAGAGTCTCATCAACTCCCTACCTCACTATTATGGCATCAGCAATAGCTCTGACTGCATAACGTAACATACTAACTTAATACTTCTGTACTTTGTGCGCAAACTGCTTCTATTTCTGGAAAACATTTTCTCTGAAAATGCCAGTGTTAAGCCTGCTATGAGTGCTGGTGTGGATTCTATTCTTGCACCAAGCCTGGAATGGTAGATGTTTCACTGGTGTTGCTTGCTGATTCTGCTCAGTGCTCACTGCTATCTGGATTCCGGGTCTGTATTTCAGCTTGCACCTGTGATGCATGGATTTACTGACTTTTGAATCCATTCTTTCGTCCGTGATTTAAGGGTCTCTTGATCGACCAAGTCTGCAGCTGTTTCTTGGGAGCTTTTCCTAAGTCTTGTACTCACTGGCTGTTCACCATGATTCAGTGTGTTCAGGGCCAGACAGAGTTCTTTGAGGCTTGACTACGTTCCCAAAGTAAGCTATTTGAGACTGTAATTTATTAAAACCATTACCCTTTAGCTGCTATAGACACATTAGGAAATCTTGTACGAGGTTGGAACTTCTGCTCCCTCCAGATTTTTGTTACTCAACCATGTGATCCACCACCATAACATTAGAAGCACATGATGCTGATGTAAACAATTTAGTCCACAAACACCTCAGCGTAGATATTCCAGGCCAATGGTCTTTACTATAGAAAATGCTGACCCGTCATAGTATATTAAATCCCAATGACTGAGTACATACACATTCAAGCTTTAGCCCTCCTACCTGTCATTACATCAATTACAACACACTGGGTGAGATTTTACAGCCTCGCTCGGGTAAGACCGGAAATTCCAGCCCGAGGTCAATGGAGATTTCTATTGTCCGATCCTCCCTCTGCATTGATTCCGTGGTGGGCGGGGTGGTAGAGTTCCGGCCACTATACTTAGTTGTGAGGACTGAGTAAAATTCCAACATCCCAATAAGCTTGCTTGACAATGTCACAAAAACACTTTGAATTCGGAATGCTAAGCAGAGGAAAACTAGCTAGCTTTGGAACAATATATAATAAATTTCATTTCTCAAGCACAGATGCTACAGGAGGTTTGGAAGGGCATAAATCAAAGTCTATTTCAACTTTATGAGCAAAGAACATTGAGATTAATATTGACTTATAGCGATATGAAAGTGTTTCCGTCGCAAAAATCATCTTGCAATAATAACCAACTGCACTTTCGGTGACCACTAATATTAAACTGAACACAGCTCCTAAGCAGGGGATTTGGAATTTCATGGGTTAAACTTTGAATCCAATAGATGGGTTGGAATCTACAATCACAACTGAATTGAAACAACAAATTTTGAATATTGCGTTTTGCTGCTCTAAGCTGCACAATAGGAGTGATGGGTTGTCTACAGCAAATGTTCCCAGCTTTATATAAAGGGACAGTCCACAATGGAAACTGGAGGAGTCAGGAGGATGGCTGCTGCACGTAAAGTGAGGGTAGCAAATAGATTCAATGAAGGAGCACCAGAACTACTGATCAGTCTCACTCAGTAGGAAGGTTATGCCCTCCCCCATTAATGGGGAGGAAGATATCTGCCACTGTGATCAAGGACTTAATGCAGTGAACCTCCAGCAGAATATGGATGAATGCATAATTGAAGAGTTGGTTACAGAAATGGGCAAGAGGTGTAAGGTTGTTGATGTCAGTCATATGTGAAAGCCAAAGAACTCCATCTATATTTCCCAATATGAGTCAACACTAACTGCATCCCAGGCAGTAACGGAAGCAGGGGGCAGCTGGTCTGGTAATGGGTGCCCCACCTTCATCCTCCTTCTCTATGTCTTCCTCATATAAAAATGAGTGATAAGCCCTTTCATCCTCTGGCATCTTTAATCGTCTCTGTTGCACAATCTTTTTCAGGATGAAACACATCACCATCCTCGAGTACTGAAGGAGGCCCCCAGTCCTACCTAGGTACCTGAAACCGATCTTCAACATCCCAGTGCATTGCTCGAGGACACATCAGCTGTTTGCCTGGCTCTCACTGTAGTGCTCCTGCACCTCACTGATGAGCTTCCTCACAGGATAATGAGCCAAGTATGAAGGAGTATCCATCATGTCCCAAGAGCCTCAAGTCTGCTTCCTGGAACATAAAGGTCTGGAATGTTGGACTGCCACAAGCATCACAAAAGCTCCCTTGGAAATCTGCGCATACATCCTTTCCAAACAGATGGACAAGTGTTCCTTGCAGTTCATAAAAATGTCTGGTTAATGTGTTTTTGCTCAGACTGCCATAAATGGAACACTGTACCTGGGGAAATCAGAGTACCTATGCATTCTGACTACTGCTATCAGATAGGGAGTTTACAAAATTCCCAGATCTCTAATAATCCACCTACCACTGGTCTTACACATTTATGTGCAGCTGAGTGACAGACAGACCTTTGAGATGTCTCCAGTAGCAGACTGGAAGGAATGCTTGCTAGACTAGATCCGTCAGATATCAGAACTTCTTCTAAAAATCTGCAGATGAGTGTCAACACCCGATGAAACAAATTCAACGTGTGGAAACATTGCTCTTCCAAAAAGCCAAGGAAGCTGAGCCTCTGTCTGTAAACTCATGACATCTGTAAAGCTTCCTGTCCACATCCCTCCTGCACATGTCCAGATCTCACCATGGCCGTCATTGTTGCTGTGGGTGGTAATAAGCTTCCTCCTCTGGTGTGCTGTGAAACACATCCAACAACCTGGTTTTAGCAGTCTGAAAGCCTCCAAAAGTTTAGAAAGAGCTGTATCCACAAAAGGGCTTTGCTAGCAATTGCCAGAGAAACTAAGAGATCAGCCGTAATAAATGAGCTTTTATTCAGAACAGGCAATGATAGATTTAAATACCCACCTACCCAACTGCAGCTGAAACCTACCTCTGTTTCCCTGGCCAGCTCCTGAGCCACTCAAAACCCAAGCTGGGCAGGATAAATTTTAAAGCTAAATTAATTGAAAAGGAACTCATTAATATCTCCTAAGGACGTTAATTACAGGCATCATTTTCTACCTCCTGCTCTAATTAAACTCTGGCTTTGCTAAGTATGTTACTCACAAGCATTCATATATGCCTCTGTTAAACACAGAGATGGGCATAAGTTAACTGAACTGCAATCACAATCTCAAATTTGCTTAGCTGCCCATTCTTATGGGTTTAAATTCTTCCAATTTCATTATTGTCCTCTTTCCTGGCCTCCCATCCTCAATAAACTCCAACATATTCAAAATTCAGCTGCCTGTTAATTTGCTCCTCTCTTTGCCAACCAACATGGACTCCTGGCATTCCATCCTTCACTATCAGTCCCCGGGTGTTGATCCCGTTTTCCACCCATCTTCCCGGCCAACCACTTTGGTCCTACTCTGTGGAAACACTTCTCCCAATCCACTCCACTTCTCGTTTATTTATTACTGTCACAAGTGGGCTTACACTCCGGCGCCTGTTCGGGTACACAGAGGGAGAATTTAGCATGGCCAATACACCTAACCAGCACATCTTCTGGACTGTGGGAAGGAACCAGAGAACCTGGTGGAAACCACACGGACACAGGGAGAACATGCAGACTCCGCACAGATGGTGACCCAAGCCGGGAATCAAACTCGGATCCCTGGTGCTATGAGGCAGCAGTGCTCACCAGTGTGCCACCATGCCATTCTCTCTACCTTTCAAGACTACTTCAAGACTCATCTTTTAAATCAATCCTTTGTGCCTTTCACCTGGCAGATCTCTCTGCCTTTTGTAAACTTCCTTTTATATTCTTTCCCTACACTTTGTAAAATATTTTGGGATGTTTTCTTATGATAAGCCTCCACACAAAGGCAACTTACTGTCATGAACTGGTTTTCTGGAAGCCTGCAGCTATTTAATGAGACTACTTGAATAATGTTGTAAATTGCAGCATAAAAACTGGCCTGAGTTTTATGCCTCTTATGCAAATGGTTCACACAAATACTTCTTCCAGAAGCATGCTACACCCAAATCCGGACTCTAAGGCCATCATCTTCTGCAAGGCGATTATAGAGTTCTGAAAATCTGAAGCTGGAATGCTTTCGTGATAACATTCCAAGACTTTTACATCTTCTGCACATAAATTAAATTAGCAAAATACAGCTATATTAAAAATGGGATGTCGTCCAGGTTTAAAATGAAACACTGGCTTCACTACGAGCCAAATTCAGTTAAGGATTAGATTCCCTGTAAATTTCTGCTTTCCCTCCATCACTTTCAGTGTCCCTTACGCTCTTTATATTCCATTCTCTCTTTTGCATATTGTTTTCATTGTGGTATTAAGTTCTTAAGTATCTAAGCTTCTTACGCTGTGAATACACTTTTCTGAAAGGTATTGTAGGTGCCCCACTTTTAAATGGATCTGTCAACTTTTTAGAACATAGAACAGTGCAGCACAGTACAGGCCCTTCGGCCCTCAATGTTGTGCCGAGCTATGTCCAATCCCAAGATCAAGCTATCCCTTCCCTATCATTCTGGTGTGCTCCATGTGCCTATCCAATAACCGCTTGAAAGTTCCTAAAGTGTCTGACTCCACTATTACAGCAGGCAGTGCATTCCACACCCCAACCACTCTCTGAGAGAAGAATCTACCTCAGACATCCCTCCTATATCTCCCACCATGAACCTTATAGTTATGCCCCCCAGTAACTGCTACATCCACCCGAAGAAATAGTCTCTGAACGTCCACTCTATCAATCCCTCTCATCATCTTATAAACCTCTATTAAGTTGCCTCTCATCCTCCTCCACTCCAAAGAGAAAAGCCCCAGCTCCCTCGACCTTTCCTCATTAGACCTACCCTCTAAACCAGGCAACATCCTGGTAAATCTCCTCTGCACTCTCTCCAATGCTTCCACATCCTTCTTACAGTGAGGTGACCAGAACTGAACACAATATTCCAAATGTGGTCTCACCAACATCCAGTATAGTTGCAGCATAACCCCACGGCTCTTAAACTCAAACCCCCTGTTAATAAACACTAACACACTATAAGCCTTCTTCACAGATCTATCCACTTGAGTGGCAACCTTCAGAGATCTGTGGATATGAACCCCAAGATCTCTCTGTTCCTCCACATTCCTTAGAACACTGCCGTTGACACTGTAAACTGCATTCAAGTTTGTCCTACCAAAATGTTCACATTTATCAGGGTGAAATTCCATCTGCCACTTTTCAGCCCAGCTCTGCATCCTGTCAATGTCTCTTTGCAGCCTGCAAGAGCCCTCCACCTCATCCACTACTCCACCAATCTTGGTGTCATCAGCAAATTTACTAACCCACCCTTCAGCCCCCTCCTCCAAGTCATTGATAAAAATCACAAATAGCAGAGGACCCAGCACTGTCCCCTGTGGTACACTGCTGGTAACTGGCCTCCAGTCCAAAAATTTTCCTTCCACCACCATCCTCTGTCTCCTATGATACACAGTAAGAAGTCTCACAAACCAGGTTAAAGTCCAACCAATTTATTTGACAGTAAACTCACAAGCTTTCGGGGTTTGCCCCTTCGCCAGGTGAGTTTACTATCAAATAAATTGGTTGAACTTTAACCTGGTGTTGTGAGACTTCTTACTGTGTTTACCCCAATCCAAAGCCGGCATTTCCACATCATGACTTCTATGATACAGCCAGTTACTTATCCAATCAGCCAAATTTCCTTCTATCCCACACATCCTTATCTTCTTCATGAGCCTATCATGGGGAACCTTATCAAACACCTTACTAAAATCCATGTATATGACATCAACGGCTCTACTTTCGTCCACACACTTAGTTACCTCCTCAAAGAATTCAATCAAATTTGTGAGGCAAGACTTACCCCTCACAAAACCGTGCTGACTATCCCAGAATAAACTGCATTTTTCCAAATGGTCATAAATCCTATCTCTCGGGACCCTTTCCATTAACTTACCGACCACTGAATTAAGGCTAACTGGCCTATAATTACCAGGGTCATTCCTATTTCCTTTCTTGAAGAGAGGAACAACATTCGCCACTCTCCAGTCCTCTGGCACTATCCCTGTGGACAGTGAAGACCAAAAGATCGAAGCGAAAGGCTCTGCAAGCTCATCCCTTGCCTCCCAAAGTATCCTAGGATGTATCCCATCTGGCTCAGGGAACTTATCGATCCTCAGGTTTTTCAAAATTGCTAATACATCTTCCCTCAGAACATCTACCTCCTCCATCCTATCAGCTTGTATCATGCACTCATCCTCAAAAACATGGCCCCTCTCCTTAGCGAACGCTGAAGAAAAGTATTCGTTCAACGCCTCACCTATCTCTTCTGACTCCATGCACAAGTTCCCAGTACTATCCTTGACTGGCCCTAATCTCATCCTGGTCATTCTTTTATTTCTCACAAGAGTAAAAAGCCCTGGGGTTTTCTTTTCTTAAGTCCTTTTTTTAACTCATTCCTTGCAACTTTGTAACACTCAAGCGACCCAACTGAACCTTGTTTTTTCATCCTTACATATGCTTCCTTCTTCCTCTCAACGAGACATTCAACCTCCTTTGTGAACCATGGTTCCCTCACTTGGCCATTTCCTTCCTGCCTGCCAGGGACATACCTATCAAGGACATGCAGTATTTGTTCCTTGAAAAAACTCTACTTTTCGTTTGTGCCCATACCTGACAGTTTCTGCTCCTATCTAATGCTCCCTAATTCTTGCCTAATCACATCATAATTTTTTAGGATGGGGGAGGGAAGAGGTGGTGGGAGTGGTCAGCGAGATGCAGATTTGAGGTTACCATCAGATCAGCTATCATCTTATTAAATGGCAGAGCAAGCTCAAAGGGCTGAATGAACTTCTCATGCTCATTGTTTCCACACAGACACTTCCTGCAAATATTTTTCCACATAATAAATTCGTAGTCCATACTTCAAATGTACATTTCTTATGTACACTGCGCACACTACCAATACATCCTCCCACTATCTTCCTGTTCTTGAAGCAATCGTTCAAATTTTACTTTATACATAAAGTTAAATAGGTGCAGTTCATTGAGGCTGGAACACTAATGCACTGCACTACAATAAGGCAAATTTTATTTATTACAGTTCCTTTTGACTTCTCAATATTGGATACATTGGAATAGGGGGAAGACAGTCAACCCCGTAAGCCTGTTCTATTCAATGAGATCATGGCTGACCTGTATTTTAACTCCATCGACCCATCTTGGTTCTGAAATCTTACTACTTGGGCCCAACAGAAGTAAAGAATCTAACAATTTCAGTTTTAAATTTTTCAAATTGACTGTGCCTCAATAGCATCTTGGGAGAAGAGTTTTTCAGATTGCCACTGCCCTTAAAGATGGCCCGAATGGCCTGTGATCATTCCTGAACACAGTAAGAAGTCTCACAACACCAGGTTAAAGTCCAATAGGTCTTTAGCATTATTTATTTAGAAACCTATTGGACTTCAACCTGGTGTTGTGAGACTTCTTACTGTGTTTACCCCAGTCCAACGCCAGCATCTCCACATCATGATCACTCCTGAGCGACATAGCTCCCATTTTAAGGCCTCTGAAAGGATAATGCAAGTTCAAAAGTACTATCAACAGAGTTCCAAGAACAGGTCATCCACTTGCCTTCCCTGGGGGTACAGTGTGAAATGCAGAAGGAGACCCCAAAAGAAAAACAAACTACATAATTCGAAAAAAAAAGCAGATTTCAAAATTGAGCAGGAAGTGTTTACAAAATGCTGCCAAACAGATAACAGCACATTTGAAGACAACCTCACAACAAGCAGCAATCAACACTCGGTCCAGAGCAGACATTCGATTACCGTGTTTGACATTTGCTAAGACAACTCTTGTGGGGGAGCCAATGCCTTCCTGCTTCTGCGTGATGGTGGAGATAAAGCTGTTAAAAGTTGGAAATTGGATTTTGGGGCCTCTCTCGCCTCCCTGCAACAAGATAAGCAGAAGAAGCCTGATTAAAACAAGTCCTTAAACAATGAGCCCATAAAGTGGATATTAATAATTGGTAACACAAGCTTTATTAAAATTAATTCAAATTACACAAGAAACGAATCCTCACATTTTGTTGTGGACTATCTAAGGATACAAAAGAATAAAAAGTGTTGCAACACAGAATGAAACATAAAGATCAAATCTGGCACAAAATACAATGTAATTACACGACTCAAAAAATCATAACCAAATTATCACACCTCTTATGCTGCCTGCATGTCTTTCAGCACTATTTAAACGACTGTTACTTAAATTAATGAATGACAGAAAATGAGATTACAGCCAAAATCCAAACCAAGGATTCAAAGGAGTCTTTCTGTTTTTTCATCATAGTAAATGTGGTCCATGGAACAAACTATTGAAAAGTTCCAGTATTTGTTATATGTAGAGACACCAACAAGAAAGGCAATGCCTAAAAGATACTGGATAAATGAAGGTAAGTGTGGGTTGCTTATATGTACTAGAGTTTTGAAAACCTGTAGACTATGGGAAGAATCAGAATCGGTGACTGTACAACACAATCCGAATACCAAGTTGAAACAAGACTTCTTTTCTTCATAGGACAAGAGTGTTGCTATCTCGGCCAGCATTTATTGCCCATGCCTAATTGCCTTTCATCTGAGGGGCTTGCTAGGAGCCAAGAGTCAATGGTGTTGCTGTGGATTTAGAGTCACATGTAGACCGGATCAGGGAAGGAGTTACTTCTTGGAAGAGCATTAGGTGCTTCTGGTTAATAGTGGATATAAAACTGCTAAAAGTTGAAAATAGGATTTTGGTGCCTCTTTGCCTCCCTTCAACAAGACCAGCAGAAGGACAATCACCAATTGTTCCATTCATGGTCATCAGTGGACTTTTAATTCTGGACATTTTATATTAGATCATAGATCATAGAACCCTGCAGTGCAGAAAAAGGCCCTTCGGCCCATCGAGTCTGCACCGAACACAATGCCACCCAGGCCCTACCCACATATCCCTACATATGATACCCACTAATCCCTCTAACTTACACTTCCCTGGATACTAAGGGGCAATTTCTTAGCATGACCAATCAACCTAACCCGCACATCTTTGGACTGTGGGAGGAAACCCACGCAGACATGAGGTGAATGTGCAAACTCCACACAGACAGTGGCCCGAGCTGGGAATCAAACCCAGGACCCTGGAGCTGTGAAGCAGCAGTGCTAACCACTGTGCTACCGTGCCGCCAGTATTCAATTCAATTGAATTCAATTCAATTTGAATTCAATTCAAATTTTACCATTCGTCATGGTGGAGTCAAACCTGGGTCCCCAGAGCATTGAGATGGTCCTCTGAAATACTAGAAGGCTTTTGAATGGACTTACCTGATATTAAATTGATCTCTCTTTACATTTTAGCTATGACTGTAACACTACATTCTGCACTCTCTCCTTTTCCTTCTCTATCAACAGTATGTTTTGTCTGTATAGCGCACAAGGAACAATACTTTTCACAGTATCCCAACACATGTAACAAATAATAAATCAAATCAAAAAAGTGCTGTGACCACTAGGCATGATGTGCTCAAATGTTTCTAAGAACAAGAAAGGAAGTTGTTCTGTCACTTTAATGCCAGTAGCTATAAAACTGCATGTCCCACAAATAGGTCTCATCTTTAACACTTTTTATAGGGCATAACTCACCAAATGCTATGGAATAGTGCTAACGAGGGTAATTATCCTAATGTACACGAGGATAATAATACTGTAAAGGGCAGAGAAGAGGGACGATTTCTGAAGTGCATTCAGGAAGATTTCTTTTGCCCGACAGAGGAGGCGACATTGTTGGATCAGAATATATGGAATGAGGTGGGTCAATGACCATCCACAGGGTTTAGCTGTGAAAAAGGACAAGAAACAGTCCAGCATTAAAATATGTAATTAGAGGAAAGCCAATTCCAGTAGGCGGAGAATGGATCTGACCCAGGTATGCTCAAAGATTTGATAACTGAACAGAACAAGGCACTGCCTTGAAAGAAGAAAAGGATCAGGCACAGTTGGGGTACATTTTCACGAGGAGGAAAAGATAAGGCAAACAAAGCCAGATCTCCACAGAAATAGGAAACGGTGCATATGACAAATATCAGATTATAGTACAAGGGAAAAGCAAACTAAATATAAAATGTTCAAAAGGGAAGTAAAAACAAGGAAACAAGAGGTGCAAGGAATAGCATGAGAAGACACTGGCAGCTAATATAAAGCTAACATAAAAGAAAACCCAAAATCCTTTATAGGTATATAAATAGTAAAAGCATAAAAGAGGAAGGAAGGGGTCAATTAGAGATCCCATGCGGGGAGCTTAGGACAAGGCTGAGGTCCCAAATGAATATTCAGAAGAAGATCTTACCAAAATCATAGTGGGAGTGGAAGTAACTGAGATACTTGATGAGCTAAAATAGGTAACCAGGAGAAACTGGAAAGCCCAGTGGTGCTTCAAACTGATAAGTCACCAGAGCTGGATGGGATGCATCTAAACAAGCTGAGGGAAGCAAAGATGAATATTACTGGATCACTGACCAAAATCTCCCAATCCCCCTTAGATACAAGAGTGATCCCAGAGGACTCATGAACTGTAAATATTACATTCTTATTAAAAAAAGGTGTAAAAATAAACCCAACCAATTGAAATCTGGCAGAAGGAAAACTTTTAGACACAATAATCAGGGACCAAATTAACAGGAAATTGGGCATGTATGGATTATTTGAGGAGAATTGGTATGAATTTTCTGAAAGACAAATTGTGATTAAATAATGATTGAATTTTTCTGATGAAATAATAGAAAGAGTTGATGAGGATAATGCAGCTGATATGGTGTATGTGGACTTAAGTGCCACATAGTAGTCTTCCCAGCAAGATCAAAACTAATGGAATATAACAGGGAGTGGCAGCACTGCAAAGTTGGCTGAGCGACTGGAAATAGAGTAGCAGCAGTGTACAGTTGTTTTGAGGCTAGAAGGTGGTTTGCAATTAAGAAAGCAAATGGAATGTTGACTTTTATTGCAAATGGAGGGGGATGGTAGGGGAGATGAAATGTAAAAGATGTCTTGCTGCAGCTGTACAGGAGGTTGATAAGTCCACACACAAGAACACACCTACAGTACTGTGTACAATTTTGGTCTCCTTGTTTAAGAAAGGAGATAATTGCATTAGAAAAAGATTCACTCAGCTTATTCTTAGAATACAGTCCACGAGAGCAGCAGAGGCTGAGTCACTGAATACATTCAAAGCTGAGTTAAGTATATTTTTGATCTATGTGAGAATCAAGAATTTTGGGGGCAGGCAGGAAAGTTGAGTTAAAGCCACAATTAGATCAGCCATGATCTTGTTGAATAACATTATCTTCAAATGGCCCAACTCTGACTCTATTACAGATGTTCTCATATTTTTACATACATTGCAGTTTCACAGAGGACAGCATCAGTCCCACTGCTTTTCCTGATGTGTATTAATGACCTAGACCTGTATGTAGAGGGCATACTTCAGAATGCGCAAATGGCACAAAGCTTGAAAATATCATGAGCAGTGAGGAGGGTAGCAAGAGACTTCAAGTGTCAATGGACAGGCTGGTGGATTAGACAAACAAATTTATATTTATGAAAAAATTGAAATGATCTATTTTGGTAGAAAGGGGCAATAAAAAGAGTACAATTCTAAATGGGGTACAGAAGTAGAGAGATCTGGGAGTAGATGCACATATCATTGAACATGATATTGCAGGTTAACATAGTGGTCAAGTTTGGCTAAAATCAAGTGTAGGGTCAAGTCCAAGAGCAAGTGCAATGCCTGTTCTTATCAGCTTAAATCCAATATGTCTTTCTTGTGGAGATCATGAATTGGATTCAATTTGAATTGGTTTTTGCAACAAGAGGTGAATTAAGAGCTTTGGCTATCCACTCTGTGCATTGACTTTGTAACTGAGAATGTAATTTTTTTAAGACGTGGTCAAGAAGACATACAGGATCACAGGCTTCATAAATGAAAGCATAAGAGTGCAAAAACAAAGATAATATCACGATCTTTCATTAAAAACTGGTTTAGTCGCAACTGGAACAGTGTGTCCCATTCCAGACACTGCACTTTAGGAAAAATATGAAGGCTTCAGGGAGGGTACAGAAAAAAATTATGAAAATGGTTTCAGGAATGAGGGACTTTAATGATGTCAGCCGAAACTGGTATTGCTCTCCTCAGAGGAGTCTGAATGAAGGTTTAATCCAGGTGTTCAAAATAACAAGTGGTTTCGGCAGAGTAGCCAAAGAGAAATTATTTCCATTGGTGGAAAGGCTGAGAATGAAAGGACACTGATGTAAAGCGACTGGCAAGAAGAACCAACAGCGAAAGGATGATCATCTGTTTTTTGACAAGTGATTAGGATCTGGAATGCACTGCTTAAGGGCGTTCAAATGGTCATTGGATAGGTATATGGACAACATTGGAATAGTTTAGGTTACAGGGTCATTAAAGTCGTTCCACTGGTCAGCGCAACATGGAGGGCCGAAGAGCCTATATTGTGCTGTAATGTTCTATGTTCTATGCTTAAATAAAGTGAAAGGTTTCAAAAGGGAATTGAAGATTTAAAAAATGGGAAGCAGGAGGGATAGCCAGACAGCAGCTGGGGGGGCAGGGGGGCAGTGAGTATATCTTAGTTGTTTTTGCAGAGTGTCACAAGGAAACAACAGACCAAATACTCTCCTTCCATACTGTAACCTTCATTCTATATTCCATGTTCCTGATGATTCATACTAACCATTCACAGTCTCCCTTATGGACTTGTTTTCATAAGTCTAGTTCCAACCTCCCTCTGTGTGGCCATAGCAAATACCCAAGATGGAATGAGGATGGTACCCAAGGGAAATCTCATTAGGGTAGGTAAATACATTGAACACTTTTTAACAAATTCAAGAGCAAAACAATAAATTTTGAACAATAGCTGGAATAATTTTGAAAAGAAACAATTATATACAGGAGCTTGCATAACATATAATATAAACACGACGCACGTTGTATTATGCTTGCCAACCATCTAGGACTGATTAAGAGTCGCAATAGGCGATGGATCTCCTGGACACTACTGCAGGTGACCTAGGGGTGAAGTGCCTTATGTGTAACTGCAGCAGTGTGGAAAAGTAATTGAACAATCATGCGATTGCACTTTCCACAGGTCAGGTGCAGCAAGTACTTCTTGGATGCAGTAAACACAACCTTAATGCTGCTAATATGTTGTTATGCATTTTTATTAAGTCAGTTGAGTTTACATACCTTCCTGCTTATTTTAAATCCCAACAGATCTTATATCTGAAGGAAAACAACAGCTACTTTTAATATTCATCTTTGACCGCTACTTTGTATAGCCCTGTCCCACAGCCTCCTGTCATCGGATGGTTTATAAAACTCAACAGATTTTGTTCAGATCGGTAGCCAGGCCATGGTATACCTTTTCTACCTAGGTCTCAGTGTCCGTCGCTATCTAAACGTGACCAGCAAAAGCCCCTTGCACTGGCAGCAGCACGATCACATTATGTCTAAAACAAAACACACCACTACCCTTGCAAATGAATTTTAAAAAACATCAGCAGGTGCCTGCCCTTATTGTGAAGATACTGTGGTGTGCTGGATTGACATCATTTCACAATTATAGTGTGCTGAGGCAGTGAGCAGTTTGTCGAGACCAACCTGAGCATTCGCAACCTCAAAAACACCATTTGTCACCTCGTCTCCCTACGAGAGAGCAGTTGTCACGGCATTAAGTAAACAAAATCCCATTTGAAGACTGCAGTATACGTCTTGCGACCAGATCTCCAGGGTCCAATCAGCACTGGCGATCCTAGTTATATACCATTAAGCCGATGCATATGACGGTTACCTAAAAATACTGCTACAAGAACCAAAAAAAGAGCTTTTCTGGAACTTTCATACTGGCTATGGCTGGGCTCTGTAGATTTCAAGACGCTGTATATCACCCGTGACTGACATCAAATGGTGGTTTCAAAGGTAATGCAGGGGAAAAAAATCAACCATTTCATATTGTTTGCAATTGCATAACTTCTCTTGATCACAGTATTACACAGAAGTACGTATAAAGATTTATTTCATGGGATGCAGACACCAGTGGCAAGGCCAGAATTTGTTGCCCATCCCTAGTTGCCCTTGAACAAAATGTCTCACTTGGCCATTTCAGAGGTCAGTTAAGAGTCAACCACACTGCCGTGGCTCTGGAGTCAAATGTAGGCCAGACCAGATAAGGATGGTGGGTCCTGGTGGGTCTTTACAACAGTTGACAATCATTTTATGGTCATTAGACTTTTGATTCCAGATTTTCTTTTATTTGAATTAAAACTTTAAAAAATGAGGGCTTTCATTGCTCTGATCAGAGAGATTCAGAATTGGGATCTGTACAAGGAGCAACACTGCCTCTTAAATACGGCCCTGCTTCGATTCCTGTTAATATCGGTGCCAATCAACAACAGTGGCAATCAATCCTAGTCACCTAAATTCATAAACTCAATCGCAGCACTGAATTTAATGATAATCAGTTGTTGAACTGGTGAAGGAAGGGTAGAGTGGCACAAAAACCTCAAGAAATAATTGAGTGGTAAAAGCGACGTACGCCTGTTTTTTCATCTTTAATCAGGCTCTGCGACATTGATGCAGGTTCCAATGGCGCAAATCTCCTGGGAATCCCAAAGCCATTACTTCCCAACACTATGCATGTTATTCAACGTTCTATGGCAAAGATGGATTGATTGTTTCTCTGAAAGTACTAATCATGGAAAATCTTTACTCTGGCGAATACAGGTAACATTAAGAGTACAATAATTTTCACATGCTGGTAAAAGTGGCTTTTGCACACCTCAATATTTCTCAAATCGTGGAAGTGAAATAGGTTGAGGGAGAAACTGCGAGAAAGCCTGTTTTAAATCAGATTCTGGAACGTTACATCAACATATTGTGTTACAGCGACAAAGGATACTTATCAAACAGCTCACAAAGGAGACAGCCGCAATGACGCAAGTTAAAGTGTTTGTGTTGCCAGCTTTTCATATCCCTAAGACAACAAGATGAAGTATCTTATTAACAAAGCCATACCTCACTTCCAGACAGTCCAACAAAAATATATGCGTTCCATGTGTCCGTGCGTGCTGAGGGGTAAGATGTTTACAGGCTACTCACCTTTATTTCAGCAGGTTTCGACACGTTTATATTCTAAATACAAAAAAACACAAAACAGGATGGCCCAACAATTGAATTGCTCAGTTCCTGTCCTTTAAGCATGATATGATCAGGTGAGGAGAGATAGAATAGATCCTCTCTTTTCCCACCCTCGTTTAACCACAAGTCTTTTTCTATGAGGATGCTTGCCAATTTGGTGAGTGTTTAACTGTTTAAGTGCTAAGACTATAAAAGACACAAAGAGACAGGTTTTATGTGAGTTTTTCAAAAGAATAATGCTTATTTTAAGTCGCCCAAAGTACGTAAAATAATTTTAAAAATGCTCCAACTTCTCATGCGCATACACATGCCAATGAGTCAGAGTGTGAGGATAGACTGAACAGGCTTTTGAGTCCAATAAAAGTTAAAGATTTAGGAGTTTTGTAGGCTTACTTGGTGGTTCCTCAGAATTTAATGTCAAGGCTTGAAGAAGTTGGAGGTCAACGTATCTTGCCTTCTGGAGACAGCAGCCACTAGGATGATTTTTTAAAAATAAATCTCTATCTCTTGCACATGGATAATCAAATGGCAGAGAGGGTTCAAGTTTACAAGATGTTTGGAGCATCAGGTCCACAAAGATCTGCTCTTCTCTTAGCTTCCAGACAGTCTTGTTCCTCCCTGATTTGTGGAGTAAATCAGATATGTTATTTGAAGCCAGTTTTGATCTTGTGATTACATGATTAATACTTCCATTGATGATTATAAGTTAGAAGCTATTGCTACTCAACGGGAAATGTACGGTGGCTATTCACACCTACTTATGAACTGGGTTTCCCCTTGCTTGCTTTATTAAGTGTTGAGGCTGGAGACGTGGGGTCTGGAATGAGTTTTGGTCTGGATTTTCAGTTTTGATAAGTGCATAGACAATAATAGGTGGTGTGAACACCACAAATGCTTTTGAATCAGCATGTCCACTCAAGGGATGGACATCCATGAACATTTAATTAAGACTTTCAAGACTTGAGATAGTTCGGAATCTGTGCAGAAATTACAAACTAGTTGGCTCAGCTGTTTTAGTCCTTTTAAAATGTAGTCAGTGATTTTCAGCCAGTGAATACAGAAAGTCATTTTCTTTTCGCAAGCATAGTCATACAGCAATTGGCAACCAAGGATCCAAAATAAGGCAATGGATGGGGGAGCACCATTAGGGTTTCACCACTGTAATGGTTCAGGCTGCTCCATAGGTGTTCATAAAAACATAAGAACTAGGAGCAGGAGTAGGTCATCTGGCCTCTCGAGCCTGCTCCACCATTCAATAAGATCATGACTGATCTTTTCGTGGACTCAGCTCCACTTACCCGCCCGCTCACCAAAACCCTTAATTCCTTTACTGTTCAAAATTTATCTATCTTTGCTTTAAAAACATTCAATAAGGTAACCTCAACTGCTTCACTGGGCAGGGAATTCCACAGATTCACAACACTTTGTGTGAAGAAGCTCCTCTTCGACTTGGTTCTAAATCTGCTCCCCTTTATTTTGAGGCTATGCCCCCTCGTTCTAGTTTCACCCGCCAGTGGAACCAATTTCCCTGCTTCTATCTTATTTAATCCCTTCATAACCTTATATGTTTCTATAAGATCTCCTCGCATTGTTCTGAATTATAATTATAATCCTCAGTCTCTCCTCATAAGCCAATCCTTTCAACTCGGGGATTAATCTCGTGAATCTCCTCTGCACCCCCTCCAGTGCCAGTATATCTTCTCTCAAATAAGGAGACCAAAACTGTACACAGTATTCCAGGTGTGGCATCACCAGCACCTTATACACTTGCAATATAACCTCGCTGTTTTTAAACTCCATCCCTCTAGCAATGAAGTACAAAATTCCATTTGCCTTCTTAATTACCTGCCGCACCTGGAAACAAACTCCTTGAGATTCCTGCACAAGGACACCCACGTCCCTCTGCACAGTAGCATGCTGCAATTTTTTACCATGTAAATAATAGTCCATTTTGCTGTTATTCCTACCAAAATGGATGACCTCACATTTACCAACACTGTACTTCATCTGCCAGACCCTTGCCTACTCACTTAGACTATCTACATCCCTTTGCAGACTTTCAGTATCCTCTGCAAACTTTGCTCTGCCATCCGTCTTAGTGTCATCTGCGAATTTTGACATACTGCACTTGATCCCCAACTCCAAATCATCTATGCAAATCGTAAACAATTGCGGTCCCAACACTGATCCCTGAGGCACACCACTAGTCACTGATTGCCAACCGGAAAAACACCCATTTACCCCCACTCTTTGCTTTCTGTTAATTAACCAATCCTCTATCCATGCTAATACATGACCCGTAACACTGTGTACCTTTATCTTATGTAGCAGTCTTTGGCACAGCACCTGGTCAAATGCCTTCTGGAAATCCAGGTACACCACACCCATAGGTTCCCCAACGTCCAAAGCACACGTAGTGTTCTCAAAAAATTCCACCAAATTAGTCAAACATGACATGCCCTTCATGAACCCATGCTGTGTCTTACCAATGGGACAATTTATATCCAGACATCTCGCTATTTCTTCCTTGATGATAACTTCTGTAGTAGGGAAAATGCTTGAATCTAAGCTAACTGGCTTATAGTTACCCGCCTTTTGTCTACCTCCTTTTTCAAACAGAGCTATACACAAAGCATAAGGATTCTTACTTTCTCTTGTTGCTGTCGATTGTTGTAACGTTGCCTCATAAAGAGGTCCACAGGCTTGTATGGTTGAACAATAACTTTAATAACACACACTATATACATACATACACCTGACAAGGTGCTAACTTCTACCAGACTCACTACTAGATTCTACAGTCCCATGTGATTAACTTTCCATCATAATATGGGTAGTACTGTTTCCCTAATGCTACATTAACCCTCACAGTACCAAGCACCCTAATAATGTTCTCAAAAAATTCCACCAAATTAGTCAAACATGGCATGCCCTTCATGAACCCATGCTATGTCTCACCAATGGAACAATTTATATCCAAATATCTCACTATTTCATCCTTGATGATAACTTCTATAGTAGGCAAAATGCTTGAATCTAAGCTAACCAGCCTATGGTTACCCGCCTTTTGTCTACCTCCTTTTTTAAACATTGCTATACACAAAGCATCATGTTCTAATATGCATGCTGTTTACCTTTAAGAAATAAAGAATTTTGTTAGTGGCAACCTCATGTAGACATTTTGAGAAGGTACCAGTTATGGTTGAATAGTGTAGCTGTTGTGTGCAACATGAGGTAATGCTGAGATAGGGAGATGCAGAGTGCGACAGGCAGAGGAGAAAGCAGTAGATTAAAAGCAAATTACTGTGGATGCTGGTATCTGAAACCAAAAGGAAAAATGCTGGAAGATCTCAGCAGGTCTGGTAGCATCTGTAAGGAGAGAAAAGAGCTGACATTTCAAGTCCAGGCAACGCTTTGTCAAGGCACAGATTGCTATGCATTGATTGTGGGAGGGTTAAGGGAGTGTTGAGCTTCGTGGCTCTATAAATGTTGCAGGTGTGAGGAGACAATAAATCAGGTCATGAGGGAAGATTTTTGACAACTCTGGTGAGATTACTGAACTTTGTATGAACATCCTAAGATTCTGGCATTAATCTCTTCCCACTCTCTTCTGAGAAGTTACTTTGAGGATTATCTGTCTGATCTTCTCCTTCTGGCAGCTTGGCCCATGGCCTACACTGCTGCATTACAGCAGCCATTTAACAAATTTCCTGTTGTCTGCAGTCACATTCCCCAAACACATGCAGAACCAACAAACAGGGAGTGCCACAAGTTTGTCACACACTATAAAAAGTCTCAGCATTAGTTTTCTTTGATTCCACTTCTGGGATTGAATTTCCAATTTCACCCCAAATAATCAATTAAGATTTAGAGAGAAACATTTTTACTTCCTTGAATCCCTGAAATGATTCTATCAGATTAATGCTTTTTAATGAAATGTTGATATTTTCTGAAAAAAAATGAGCCGCGAATTGTGGGAGAGAACAAGAACAGTAAAGGTATTTAAAATCAAATTGCTCTGCAAAAAGAAGTCAAAATGTCAATTGTGATTCCGTTTTTCTATTTAAATGTGTGACTGAAATACTTGCTGCAACATCAGAATATTCCTTCTGGGTGGGCCCCAAGTGAATATCTTTGTTTGAGGAGAGGTTCTGATCATTCTGTGTGAGCAGAGGTAATCGAAAAGGAATCAAAAATCTAAAGCACATGCAACTTCTCTCCAATTTGCTATCATCTGATCTGAAGAGGCCATGAAACTGGGCACTAGAAATGTTATTTGTGTCGCGGCATACATCACTCACCTGTTCTTGTTACTGAGTCCAAGTTGGAAGGAAAATCACTTCCCCATCGTTGCATGGACACCAGACACTAGGTTGCTAAGTTGTAATTCTGACAGTAACCTAGGCCCATATCATTTGAAGAGTGCAATTAAGAATCAGAGCATTAATTGAAGAAAGAAAACATCAATTTTTTTGCAACTAACAACTAGTAGCAGCAAGATGAGAAGTCATAGTTTCCTTAATACTTTCTGTTCCCCTCCTGAGTACCACAACGCGTCACTAGGTCTGAGCAAACTGTGCTGGCATTATCCTACAGTTATATAAAAATGACACATTATCTGGTTGAGTAAATCATACCAGTTCAGAAAACAACATTGGGCAGGATTTTACGGTTGCGCTTGGGCTAGACCAGAAATTACTGCCCGAGGCCAACAGAGATTTCCATTGTCGGACCCTTGTCAGCACCGATTCCATGGCGGGCGAGGTGGTAGAGTTCCGACCATAACGTTAATGACAATCTGATGGGCGACCTATCTTCATTCAACCTTTCTCAAACATTTCACTCAATAACTATTCAATAGGTATCTCCAATAACAGCAATGCTCTCATCTGCTCACAGTCTCTGTTTATCTCAAGTGGCCTTGAGAAGCTCAGTATAGCACGTTGTGGTGTCAACGAAGGCAGTGACAGATGACTTCTGTCTTTTCATGATCTTGTCCTCCTCTTGTCAGGGCCAAAGCCAGTAAAAAGCATCCTACCTGCCTGTCATGCAAATAGAATTACAGAATCCTACAGTGCAGAAGGAGGCCATCCGGCCCAGCGAGTCTGCACCAATCACAATCCCACCCAGGCCTTATCCCCAGAACCCCATGCATTTACCTTAGCTAGGCTTCCCAACACTAAGAGGCAATTTAGCATGGCCAATCAACCTAACCTGCACATCTTTGGACTGTGGGAGGAAACCTGAACATCCAGAGAAAACTCACACAGGCACAGGGAGAACGTGCAAACTCCACACAGATACCCGAGGCCAGAGATGAACCCAGGTCCCTGGTGTTGTGACGCAGCACTATTAACCACTGTGTCACCTAACTGAGGCCATATTACTCCAGATTCCATTATTCCAACACCCTCTTAACTACTCAACTGTTTTCCATGCTTTATAAACTTAGGTTATCTAAATCAGATGTCCGTACCCTAGCTTGCAGCAGGTTCGCATCACAGAGTCACTACAGTGCAGAAGGAGGCCAGTCAGCCCATTGAGCCTGACAATAATCCCATACCGGCCCTATCCCTATAATCCCACATATTTACCCCACTAATCTCCCTGACATTAAAGGGCAATTTAGAATGGCCAATCAACCTAACCCACACATTTCTGATTTGATTTATTATTATCACACATGAAAACTATTGTTTCTTGCGCGCTATACAGAGCATACCGTTCACAGAGAAGAAAACGAGAGAGTGCAGAATGTAGTGTTACAGTCACAGCTAGGGTGTGGAGAAAGATCAATTTAATGTAAGGTAGGTCCATTCAAATACTCAATGGCAGCAGGGAAGAAGCTATTCTTGAGTCGGTTGGTATGTGGCCTCAGACTTTTGTATCTTTTTCCAAATGGAAGAAAGTGGGAGAGAGAATGTTCAGGGTGCCTGGGATTCTTAATTATGCTGGTGCCAGAGTGAGAGGGAGGAAACTCACGCAGACACAGGGAGAATGTGCAAACTCCACACACACACACAATGACCCAAGGTCAGAATTGAACCCAGGTCCCTGGAGCTGTGAGGCAGTAGTGCTAACTACTGTGCCACTCTGTATTTGTCAGCTGTCACTGGCTCCTGATCCACAGACAGACTGATTTCAGAATTCGGATCTTTTTCTCCACGGCCTGACATCTGTCTAGGCTGCAGCTTGCTTCCCAAGAACTGTGTTCCTCACATTCTGATCTCTTCATATTAATTACCCACTTCCTTTACTTAACGTTGGCAGATGTGCCATCACCTATGAAAACTCTTAAGTTGCAAAATTCCCTTGTTAAACCCACATCTCTCAGTCTTCCTTTGAGACAATCCTTAAAACCCAGCTCTTCATAGAATCCTACAGTGCAGCAGACGCCCTTCAGCCCATCAAATCTGCACCGACACATGAAATGCCCTGACCTGCCCCACCTAATCCCACTTGTCAGCACTTCGCCCAGCCTCGAATGTTATGGTGTGCCACATACTCATCCAGGTACTTTTTAAAGGATGCTACCCTCTCAGGCAGCGCATGCCAGGCCATCACCACCTTGTGAGTAAAGGTTTTTTCTCAGGTCGCCCCTAAACCTCCCACCCCTCACTTTTAACTTGTGTCCCCTCATAACTGACCCTTCAATGAAGGGGAACAGCTGCTCCCTATCCACCATGTCCATGCTCCTCATAATCATGAGCATCTCAATCAGATCACCTTTCAGTCTTCTCTACTCCAGAGAAAACAAGAAAACAACACAACCCATGCTCCATCCCAGGCAACATCCTGGTGAATCTCCTCTGAACCCCTTCCAGTGCATTCACATTCTTCCTATAATGTGGCGACCAGAAATGCATACAGCACTCTAGCTGTGGCCTCACCAAAGTTCTATACAACTCCATCATACCTCTCTGCTTTTGTAATCTATACCCTGATTGATAAGGGCAATTGTGCCATATGCCTTTTTCACCACCCTATTAAACTGTCTTTCCGCCTTCAGGGATCTATGGACAAATATGCCAAGGTCCCTTTGTTCTTCAGAACTTCCCAGTGTCAGACCTTTCATAGTATACTTCCTTGTCAAATTACTCCTTCCAAAGTGCATCACCTCACACTTTTCAGGGTTAAATTCTATCTGCCAATTATCTGTCCATTTCACCATCTCATCTATATCTTCCTGCAACTCAAGACACTCGACCTCACTGTTAACCACCCGGCCAATCTTCGTATTATTGGCAAATTTACTGATCCTACCCCCCACGTAGTCATCTATGTCATTTATATAAATGACAAACGATAGGGAGCCTAGCATGGATCCCTGTGGTACGCCACTGGTCACTGGCCTCCAGTCACTAACACAGCCATCCATCACCATCCTCTGAATCCTACCACTAAGCCAATTATGAATCCACCTTATCAAATCACTTTGTATTCCATGTGCATTAACCTTCTTAATAAGTCTCCCACGTGGGGAAATCCATGTAAACTACACCAACTGCACTATCCTCATCCATATACTTAGTTACATGCTCAAAGAATTCAATCAAATTTGTTAGGCATCATCAATTCTTGCCTGATTAAACTCTCATGAAACACATTGGAATGTTTTACTCTGTTACAGGCACTATATAAATGCAGAAAATGCTGGAAAAACTCAGCTGGTCTGGCAGCATCTGTGGAGAGAGAAACGGTGTTAATGCTTCAAGTCCGTATGACTCTTCTGCAGAGCGATTTCACTCTGCACAAATGCTGCCACGCCTACTGAGATTTACTAGCACTGTCTTTATCCCAGGTTTCCAGCATCTGCCGTGTTTTGCTTTTCTTAATATATAAATGCAAGTAGTTCTATTAAATTGTAATTCAAAATGGAACCTTCTTTGTAATTGGTGATTGGAATGCATTTAAAAGTTAGTCACCAAAAAAGTTAATTGATAATGTTTGATTTGATTTGTTACATGTAATAGTATACAGTGAAAAGTATTGTTTATTGGGTATTATACGGGCAAAGCATACCTTACATAGAGAAGGAAAGGAAAGAGTGCAGAATGTAGTGTTGTAGTCATAGCTAAGGTGTTGAGAAAGATCAATTTACTACGAGATAGGTCCGTTCAAAAGTCTGAAAGCAGCAGAAAAGAAGCTATTCTTGACTTGGTTGGTATTTGTCCTCCAGACTTTTGTACCTTTTTCTTGATGGAAGAAGGTGGAAGAGAGAATGTCCAGAGTGCATGGGATTCTTGATTATGCTGCTGCTTTTCCGAGGCAACAGGAAGTGTAGACAGTATCAATAGGTGGGAAGCTGGGTTGAGTGATGGACTGAGCTTCATTCACGACCCTCTGCAGTTTCATGTGGTGTTGGGCTGAGCAGGAGCCATGCCAAGCTGTGATTTAACCAGAAAGAATGCTTTCTATGGTGCATCTATAAAAGGTTAGTGAGAGTTGTAGCTGACATGCCAAATTTCCTTAGTCTTCTGAGAAAGTAGAGGCATTGGTGGCCTTTCTTAACTACAGTGTCGACATAGAAGGACAGGGACAGGTTGCTGGTGATCTGGACACCTAAAAACCTGAAGATCTTCATCATTTCTATTTCGTCCCCATTGATGTAGTCAGGAGCATGTCCTCCACTATGCTTCGTGAAGTCACTGACTATCTCCTTTGTTTTGTTGACATTCAGGGAAAATTATTGTTATTGCATCAGTTCATCAAATTCTTTATTTCTTTCCTGTTGTTCATCTCGTCATTGTTTGAGATCTGACCCACTATGGTGGTGTCATCAGCAAACTTGAAAATCAAGTTGGAGGAGTGTTGTTGCCTATCCTTACTGATTGCAATCTGAGAGTTAGGAAATTCAGGATCCAGTTGCAGAGGGAGGAGCTGAGCCCCAGGCCACGGAGTTTGGAGATGAGTTTCATGGGAATAATGATGTTGAAGGCTGATAAAAAGAAGTCTGACATAGGTGTCTTTGTTTCAAGGTGTTCAAGGGTTGAGTGCAGGGCCACAGAGATGGCGTCAGCTGTGAACCTGGTATGGCAATAGGCAAACTGTAGTGGATTCAGGCAATCTGGGAGGCCGGAGTTGATTCGTGCCATAACTAACCTTTTGAAGCACTTCACAATGATTGATGTCAATGCCACTGGACGACAGTCACTAAGTCATACTGCCTGGCTTTTCTTTGGTATCGGGACTATGGTCGTCTTCTTGAAGTAGATAGAAACCTCAGACTGTTGTAAAGAGAGGTTGAAGATGTCTGCAAATACTCCTGCTAGCTGATCTGTGCAGGATCTATGTGCTTGTCTGGTTATCCCAACTGGGCCAGTCGCTTTCTGTGGGTTGATTTTCAAGATGACGTCTCGACGTCTGAAATGGTGACCTCGAATACAGGTTCGTTTGAGGCTTCTGGGTTGGAGGGTGCAGTTTCTTGACCTCTTGCTCAAAACGGGCATAGTATGCATTGAGCTCACCAGAGAGGGGTGCGCTGTTGCCAGTGATTTTACATTCCTTCATCTTGTAGCCTGCTATGTCAATCCTACAAACTTCAGCTCAATTTGTCACATTATTGCAATGCAACATTTTACTTAGCTGTTTCAAACATGATCACACAACTGGTCAACTCGCCAGAGATTAGCAGACAAATAAATCAGCATTGAAAATAAACTTACACCTTTTCGGTAAAATATTACACAAATTATTGTTTGTTGACCAAATTATCCAGTTGTTAAAATTCTACCTCATATTGAAAATATTTACAAGATGTGACATTACTGCATGAATAGAAACTCTGCTCATGTCATAGCATTAACGACCAGTTAACATTTACAAATTCCATATCCTCTCCTTTCCTTCTCCCCTATATACTCTATGAACAGTACATTTTGGCTCTACAGTGCACAAGAAACATTACTTTTCCTAATACATGTGGCATTAATAATTTCAATCAAAATTGTAGACTTTAAGGCTAATTCAAAGTCTGGCCAACAAGTTAATCAAATTAATTTTTCAACCCTTTTTACAGTATCTGAGTAAGAGGCAGACTGTAACCGAAAACAGATTTAACATCAAATTTTTTAAGTGACACTATCTCAGGAAAGCTTAAAATCAAAACTGACAAACAATCTCTCATAACTTTACATGCAGCAATTTCCAAATCGATGTTTTGTGGTGAATTACCTTGCCCTCAAGAGTCTGAAAGTTTCGTAAGGTGTCAAAAGAGTGGAGGTGGCACAAGGTATGAGCGGTAGCCCAGGGGGTGGGCTCTTGGCGGGGGGGGGGGGGGGGTAGAGGTGGCAACTTAGAGCATCAAATGCATTGCTGTTTCTGCCTCTCATTCCATAAACTGGTCATACTGAAGAGTGATTTTAAAACAAACAATTCCAGATTTTGGAACAAAAAGGCAAACAGTGCCATTTGGGAGAGTTTCCAAACAGCCATCTTCCTCCCGGTCTCTTCAAGTCTTGTGACAATCAGACTGGTCCAAACGACTTGACTGAGTGAGTGAACTCAATATTACGGAACAACTTTTAAAAACAAAAAATAAAAAATAAACACAAGGAACGTACCGCGGGAGCTGTGGCTGGCGTCAGTGAGGCTGTCACTATGGGTGGGAGCTTGTCCTTCTGTCGCCCTCTCCCCCCGGCGCCGCCTGAGGGGCTCGCAGCCTCTTCACTCATCTTCGCCCCCGGGGGCTGGCTCCACCGGCGAGGGGATGCAGCATGTGTGAGTGAGCTTCAACTAACACAAAACAAAACACCTCCCCAAAACTCCTCAGCAACCCCTCCCCGGGGAGGGAGAGGGGACCCTCTTGTCCTCCCCCCTTGGGTGGGGGCCCCTGTTGTCCTCCCTCAGTTCCCCCACCCCCAGGTGAGGGGTTGCACTCGGGAATGTGCTGCTGCTGAACTTTCTGCACACACTGTGCGCTTTGCATGAGGCTCTCAGACACACACACACACTGGCTTCGCACCTTGGCATTTGCTCTGAGTTTTTTTTTGCCTGTATTGACCCTCCCACCCCAGCAGCAACCTGTGCCCGCGCCTCCGGGAACGCGCGCGCGCCTCCCCCGCCATCGAGCGCGCGCGTGCCGCTTCCTTCCCCCCCGCCATCGTGCACGCGCGCCGCTCCCGCCAACCTTGCAGCTGGAGCAAGCAGGGGAATCCACACATACCTTGCAATGTCATCACTGTCTTATTTCCCCACTGTTACAAATCAGGGATGATGTGGAGATGCCAGCGTTGGATTGGGATGGGGGCACAGTAAGAAGTCTCTGGGTTAAAGTCCAACATGGTTTGTTGGGAATCACAAACTTTTGGAGCGCTGCCCCTTCGTCAGATGGGTGTGAACTAACCTCCCTTCACCTGAGCAGCGCTCTGAAAGCTCGTGATTCCAAATAAACCTGTTGGACTCAAATCAGAAAGGAAGGATGGGAAGGTGGCACCCCGCCCGCCCCCCGCCAACACATAGACACACACACAATGGATGATATTTGCCTCATTTCCAACAGGAACATCTGAGCAACATTTTGAGGCACTCCCTACGACCCAAAGTCACCTTCTGTGGGGAGACCAGTAATATAAAAGAAGATAGGAAGAGTTTATTTATATATATATATATATATACACACACACAAGTAAGAGAGGCAAAAATAGCCACTGGACCACTGGACAATGAGAAATAATAGGAAACAAAGCAATGGCAGAGGAACTGAATAGTTACTTTGCATCAGTCTCCAGGGTGGAAGACACCAGTGGGATGCCAGAGCTCCAGGAGAGTCAGGAGGCACAGATGAGTGTAGTGGCCGTCACTAAGGAGAAGGTTCTGGGGAAACTGAAAGGACTGAAGGTGGATAACTCACCTGGACCAGATGGACTACACCCCAAGGTTCTAAAAGAGATAGCTGAGGAAGTTGTAGAGGCATTGGTGGTGATCTTTCAGGAATCGCTGGAGGCAGGGAGGATACCAGAAGACTGGAAAGTACTTAATGTAACACTGCTGTTTAAGAAGGGAAGGAGGCAGCAGATGGGAAATTATAGGCCATTTAGTCTGACTTCAGTCATCGGGAAGATTTTAGAGTCCAGTATTAAAGATGAGATCACAGAGTACTTGGAAGTGCATGATAAATTAGGATTGAGTCAGAATGGCTTTATCAAGGGGAGATCATGTCTGACAAATCTGTTAGAGTCCTTTGAGGAGGTAATGAGGAAGTTAGATAAAGGAGAACCAGTGGATGTGATTCATTTAGATTTCCAGAAGCTTTTGACAAGGTGCCACATAGACTGTTAAATAAGTTAAAAGCCCATGATGTTAAGGGCTTGGCATGGATAGAGGATTGGCTGATATGTAGAAGGACAGGGAGTATTGAGGAAGCGGGGAGGAGGGGAGTTGCAGAAGGACTTGGACATGCTACGAGAGTGGGTAAAGAAGTGGCAGATGGAATACAATGTGGAAAAGTGTGAAGTTATGCACTTTGGAAGGAGGAATGGAGGCATAGACTATTTTCTAAATGGGAAAATGCTTCGGAAATCAAAAACACAAAGGGACTTGGGAGTCATTATTCAAGATTCTCTTCAGGTTAACATTCAGGTTCAGTTGGTAGTTAGGAAGGCAAATTCAATGTCAGCATTCATGGCGAGAGGGCTAGAATAAAAGAGCAGGGATGTACTTCTGGGGTGGTATAACGCTCTGGTCAGACCCTATTTGGAGAACTATGAACAGTTTTGAATCCCATATCTGAGGATGGATGTGCCTTGGAAAGGATCCAGAGCAGGTTCACAAGAATGATTCCTGGAATGAAGAGCTTGTCCTGTGAGGAATGGCTGAGGATTCTGGGTCTATACTTTTAGGAGTTTAGAAGGATGAAGGTGGATCTTATTTAAACTTACAGGATCCTCGAGGCCTGAATAGAGTGGACGCGGACAGGATGTTTCCACCAGTAGGAAAAGCTAGTACCAGAGGGCACAATCTCAGGCTAAGGGAAGATCCTTTAAAACAGAGATGAGGAGGAATTTCTTCAGTCAGAGTGGTGAATCTGTGGAAATCCTTGCCGCAGAAGGCTATGGAAGCCAGGTCATTGAGTGTCCCTAAGACGGAGATAGCTAGGTTCTTGATAATAAGGGGATCAGGGGTTATGGCGAAAAGGCAGGAGAATGGGAATGAGAAAAAATATCAGTTTGAATGAACAGTGGAGCAGCTGTCTTATGGACTTAATTTTTGCCCAACCTCCCAAAGTCATTGGCCGGAACTTTACAGCTTCGCCCACCACAGGAATCGGAGCGGGCAAGGGAACGTGGAAATGTCTGTTGACCTTGGGCAGAATTTTACAGTTTCGGATCGAGTGAGGCCATAATACCCCACCTATCGTGTACGCATTATCACATAAAATACATTGAAAGAGTAAAGGTTTTGTGCAGATTTTAGTCTGTGCACTTGTTAATGGCATATATCCATCTTAGGAGATGATGGGCTGCACCTCATAGCTCCTGCTCTGACCAGGACCACAAGAAACTCTCAAGGGTTGTGAACATAATGCAGTCCATCACACAAGCCAACCTCCCATCTGTGACTCCGTTCACACTTGCTGCTGCCTCGGAAAAACAGCCAGCGTAATAAAGGACCTCTAGCACCTTGGACATACTCTTTGTTCGACCTTCTTCTGTTGGGAGAAAGATATAAAAGTCTGAGATCATGTGCTAACCACCTCAAGAACAGCTTCTTCCATTCCGCCATCAGAATTTTGAATGGACCTATCTTATATTAAGTTGATCTTTCTCTACATCTTAGCTATGACTGTAATACTATATTCTGCACCCTCTCCTTTCCTTCTTTCCTATGTACTCTATGAACGGTATGCTTTGTCTGTATAACATGCAAGAAACACTACTTTTCACTGTATGTTAATACATGTGACAATAATAAATCAAATCAAAATGCCATTTCTACATTGAACACTGCCTGTTGTAGCTGTAGAGGTCAATTTGTCAGTGGCAGCTGACAAGGATGAGTAGTGTTGGCCTATGGTAGACTGATGTTTTTCTCTTCCAGCTGGCTCTCTTTGCCACCATTGATCATTTCTTTCATCCTCTGCATTTTCCCATGTCCTTCCTGATTGCTTGTCTCCAGACTCTCTGATCAGTAGCAAGGATTCTGATCCCAGTCAACTTGAATTCTCAATGCAGACACCCTCATATCACAGACACAGGCGACCATAAAGTGTGTGTTTGTGGAGGCAGCCGTCATCATTTCAGCTTATGACTGAGCTGATGGAATCTCCGCTTACTCCAGAGGGTGAAATTGCTGAGAGTCCCTGCACACTGGTGGACTTTCATACCCAGCACTCTGGAGAGATGCCCAATATTCTTCTGAAGCAGTGGAGATGGAAGCTGTTCAGCCACTTTTCTTGGCTTGCATAAGTTATCCATCCCTCAATGGTAAAGGAGGTCACTGAGAATACAATACTAGTACACACAGAGCTTTTTATTTTTGATCAGTTACTCTTGGCCCGCATTTGCTTTCTCATCTATGACTAGATATCTGCCACCTTGGCAATTTTGGTGCTGATTTCAGCATCAAGGGACAGGCTGCTGCAAATCATTGATCTGAGGTACGTGGACCTGCCAATGGCCTCCAGAGTGAGGTTGTTGATGCTGAGGGAACTCTCCACATCCAGGCCCATAACTTTGGCCTTTCTGAGGCTGACTGTCAGTCCAAACTCTTTGCAGACCCAGGAGAACTGATTTACACACTGCTGCAGGTTAACCTCAGCATGGGATACACATGAAGCTAATTTATCATAATTTCATATGTGCAGCAACAGAATACGTATCAACTTTAGAGGTTCATTTTTAACCAAAATGTGATAATGAATTAAAAATAGCAGTGGTCATCAAAAGCCTGCCAGTGAAGATCAAATGGAGTTGATTCTGTGCATAAAAAGAAACTAAATAGCTTTGTTATAAATATTTACAAGGTTTTAACAGTAGCTAATGGTTTGGAAACCCCAGGCAATATTTTATAGAATTATGTTTATTTAGAATGAAAGACACTTTCAATAATATTATGCAGTTGGTAATCAGTGAGCAGTAATCTCACACTGCCAGCTGCAGCCATTGACTTGATCCACCAATGGGCAGCGATGAATTTTCTTGCAAATTAATTGCCTAATAAAAGCAGAAACCAAGTAATGCCACAAGTGAAGTAAATAGTTAAGATGAATCGCAAATCAAAATTGATGAGTATTCAGAAAAAAACCTTTCATTCATCTGGAGGAAGAAAGCCGATCGGGATGCTTTGAAGTGATTCCCAAATAATAAAATGTTTTGGCTTTTAGTTTTATAGAATTGGCAATTGTGCTTTATGCTTATTAAGAGCACATGCAGAAAGGGAAACAATGAATTGCCTGCAGCATTATAAATAACATTCTAGCTCAGATTGCCTTCTGCACAATATCAGATATTTTTTTGAAAAGAGAATTCAGAATATTATCGAATCATAGAACCCTGACAGTGCGGAAAGAGGCCATTCAGCCCATTGAGTCTGCGCTAACCACAATTCCACCCAGGCCCTATTCCCATAACCCCATGCATATACCCTAGCTAACCCCCCTGACAGTAAGGGGCAATTTAGCTTGGCCAATCCTCCTAACCCACATATCTTTGGACTGTGGGAGGAAACCAGAGCACCCGGAGGAAACCAATGCAGACAACGGGTGAATGTGCAAACTCCACACAGACAGTCACCCAAGCCAGGAATCAAAGCAGATTCCAAGAAATGCCACAAGTGAAGGCATTACTTGGTCCCTGGTGCTTTGAGGCAGCAGTGCTAACCACTGTCTCACAGTGCCATCCTCATCTTGTCTTTAGGAAACCTACTTCAAATTCAACGTGAGCGCTGCTCTAGTAGTACACAAACATAATTATTTACTAATTACTCTGAACAAGTTGCATTTAGTTTAGCTTTAACTCCAGTATATTATCACTCGGCTTTTCTGAGTGCTAGGCTTTGTGTTTATCAATCTGAGTTAAAAATAAACAGGCTTTTCTTTAATGTGTCAAAAAATAAACCAAAATGATCAGAACATTTCAACTTATCAGCAAAATAAAAACCCTGGAAGCATGAAATGTGTAATCCTTTCCTCTTGGAAAGAGGAATTACAGTATCTGAATAAAATAAATAAGATGCTGAAAAAGAGAGTATTGATGTGCATTTCATTAGACTAATCTACACTTTCCACTGCCTCGGAAAGCAGCCAGTTTAATCAAGGACTCCATGCACCCAGGACATACTGGATAGAATTTTACGAGAATGATTCTAAGTAACCAACTAGCGTGAAAATAGGAGAGTTGCAGTGGTTAGCACTGCTGCCTCAAACCACCAGGGACCAAGTAATGCCTTCATTTGTGGCATTACTTGGTCCCTGCTTTGATTCATGGCTTGGATGACTGTCTGTGTGGAGTTTGCACATTCACGCCATGTCTATGTGGGTTTCCTTCAGGTTTTCATACCCAATCTAGTGCACATAGTGCAAGGAAAAATAGTCTAGACTATTTCTAGCTGCTATAGGCAGTAGGCTGGCCTTAATTCACCAGCCAGCCTGCAGAGGGAGCTATTGCGCATGCGCAGACCTCTGATTCTGAACGTGTAATAGCAGCAGCTAGACGTCTGACAGTCAGGCCGCCTGAACAAACTTCCCCCTTCCCCGCAGCCATTCATGAACCCCACACTGCCTGAAATGCAGCCACCGCTACTCAGACCGATTGCACCCTCCACAACAATCACGATGTACAGTGGCAGAGGGCCCTCCTTCATCCCCATACCTATTGGACCTGCAGATTAGCAGTGCTCCCCTCTCTCTTCCCATTCGGGCTGCCCCTAAAAGCCCCACCCATAATCCCCTACCCCCATAAACCCCACCCCATAAGCCCACCCAAGCCAAGCCCCACCCCATAGATCAGGCTGGCAGTGCCAAAGTGTTGGGGTAGCACTGCCAGGCTGACACTGCCCAAGTGGCACCCCTACTTGTCCCATGGAGCCTCAATGGCCTCCAGTTCTACCAGCAAGGCCAACATGATTGTTCCCCGTTCATGCAGACCAGGTGTTTACCTCACCGGAAAGAACTTCTCGTAGCGAGGCCATAACGGCAAGCAACCTAGGTGATGGAGTGCCAGGCTCGCTAATCACATGTAAAACACAATATCAATAAATTTAAATAATGTATTCAGCCTCTTGCCTATTTCCAGCGAGAGGCTGACCTCACCAGAAATCTAGCTCTCGTAAAATCGTGACAGCTGAGAAATTGGGCGCTATCCTGATATCTCGGCTCTCGCGCAATTTTACCAGCTCACTCCACCCATCGATGTGCATGGTGAGCTGGTAAAATTCTGCCCACTTTTCCACCTTCTTCTGTGAGGGAAAGATACAAAAGTCTGAGCTCATGTCCCAGCCAGCTCAAAAACAGCTTCTTCCCTTCTGCCGTCAGGCTTTTGAATGGACCAACCTTGTATTATGCTGATTTTTCTCTGTACCCTAGCTATGACTGTAACATTATATTCTGCACCCTCTCCTTTCCTTCTCCCCTATGCACTCCATGAATAGTGTGTTTTGTCTGTATAGCGCGCAAGAAACAATACTTTTCACTGTATCCCATACATGTGACAATAATAAATCAACTCAAATCAAAACTTCCTCCAATATGGAAGATTAGTGTGCTTCAGGGATCAGTGCTGGGTCCACAGTTATTTGTCATTGTTATTTGTCTGGTAGATTGTGCAGGTGACAGAAGACAAGTTTAACATTGCAGAGAAGACGAAACACTCCCACTGACACAGGGAAAATGGTTGCGTACGTACCAGCATTATAACATGGCCAACCTTGAGCATTTCATGGTTGGCTTGGGTCAGATTGTGAATTCATCGTTCAGGGAAAAGGAATTGCTTTACTGGGTTTAACACTTGAAATAAGATAGCAAAATTCTGAGGGAAAAAAACGCGAAATCAGTTTTTAATCTCCAGATGCATTAGCTTTGGAATGATTGCATGAGTTTGCTTTCTCAGATAGACATAAAAGATACAAACATGCAAACATAGATACAACTTCGGAATACAGGAGGCCACTCAGCCCATCAAGACTGCTCCTCCAATCAATAAACTCATGGCTAATTTGATTGTAACTTCTGCTCCACATTCCAAAGATGTGCAGGTTTAGGTTGACTGGCCATGTTGAATTGTCCCTTTGTGTTAGGGGGGCTAGCTAGAGTAAATGAATGAGGTTATGGGGATAGAGCCTGGGTGGGATTATGGTCAATGCAGATTTGATGGGCTGAATGGCCTCTTCTGCCCTATAGGATTCTATGATTCCCACCTACCTAGATAAGCAAGGGGGAGGGGAGGGTGAAAGTTTATCAATAATCTACTGTTTCTGCCTCAAGAAAAATCAAAGACTCTACTCCCATTGCATTTTGAAGATGAGAGTTCCAAAGACTCACTACCCTCAGAGAAAAAAATTCTCATCATCTGTCTTAAATGAGTGACCCTTATTTTTAAGCAGTAACCCCTACTTTCAGATTCTTCCACAATAACGTCCTTTCTACATCCATTCTTAGGGTGTTCTATGTTTTAATCAAGTTTCTTCTTATTCTTCTCAATTCCAGCAGAAGCCTAACCTGTCCAAACTTTCCTCATAAGATAACCTGCCAATTTCTAGTATTAGTCTACCAAACCTTCTCTGAACTGCTTCCACATTTACATCCTTCCCTAAAATAAGGAGATCAATACTGTACACAGTATTTCAGATGTGGTCTCACGAAGTGTACATATTACAGAGTGTACATATTACAGAGTGTACATATTACAGAGTGTACATATTACAGAGGAGGTGCTAGAAGTTTTAAAGCGTATCATGGTAGATAAATCCCCAGGATCTGATGAAGTGTATTCCAGGACATTGTGGGAGGCTAGGGCGGAAATTGCAGGTCTCCTAGCCGAGATATTTGATTCTTCGATAGTCATGGGTGAGGTGCCTGAAGATTGGAGAGTGGCAAATGTTGTTTAGAAAGAGCTGCAGGGAAAAGCCTGGGAACTAAAGGCCAGTGAGCCTCGCATCTGTGGAAGATAAGTTGTTGGAAGGTATTTTGAGAGACATTTAAAAATGCAAGGACTGATTAGAGACAGTCAGCATGGCTTTGTGAGTGGAAAATCATGTCTCACAAATTTGATGGAGTTTTTTGAAGGGGTAACCAAGAAGGTAGATGACGGCAGTGCAGTTAATGTTATCTACATGGATTTTCGCAAGGCCTTTGACAAGGTACCGCATGGTAAGTTGTTGCATAAGGCTAAATCTCACAGGATCCAGGGGGAGGTATCTAAATGAATAAAAAATTGGCTTCGGGTGGTTGTAGAGAATTGTTTTTCAAACTGGAGGCCTGTGACCAGCGGTGTGCCTCAGGGATCAGTGCTGGATCCACTGTTATTTGTCATTTATGTTAATGATTTGGATGAGAATATAGGAGGCATGGTTAGTAAGTCTGCAGGTGGCACTAAGATTGGTGGCACAGTGGACAGTGAAGAAAGTTATCTCCAATTGCAACAGGATCTTGATCAATTGGACCAGTGCAATTTAGACAAATGCAAGGTAATGCATTTTGGTAGATTGAACCAGGTCAGGACTTACTCAGTTAATGGTAGGGCATTGGGGAGGGTTACAGAACAAATAGATCTAGGGGTATATATTCATAGCTCCTTGAAAGTGGAGTCACAGGTGGACAAAGTGGTGAAGAAGGCATTCGGCATGCTTGATTTCATTGGTCAGGATATTGACTACAGGAGTTGGAATGTCTTGTTGAAGACATTGGTAAGGTCACACTTAGAATACTGTGCGCAATTCTGGTCACCCTATTATAAAATGGTTATTATTAAACTAGAAAGAGCGCAGAAAATATTTAGAAGGATGCTACCAGGACTTGATGGGTTGAGTCTTCCCGCTCAGAAAGAACAGTAGGACTAGGGGGCACAGCCTCAAGATAAAGGGGGGGGCGGTTTAGAACGGAGTTGAGGAGGAACTTCTTCACTCAAAGGGTGGTGAATCTCTGGAATTCTCTGCCCGTTGAAGTGGTGGAGGCTACCTCGCTAAATATTTTTAAGACGCAGGTTGATGGGTTTTTGATAAGTGAGGGGATTAAGGGTTATGGGGAGAGGGCGGGAAAGTGGAACTGAGCCACGACAGATCAGCCATGATCTTATTGAATGGCGGGGCAGGCTCGAAGGGCTAGATGGCCTACTCCTGCTCCTATTTCTTATGTTCTTATGTTTATGTTATAAGGAAAGGCTGGATAGACTGGGACTTTTTTCTCTGGGGCGTAGGAGGCTGAGGGGTGATCTTACAAAGGTCTATAAAATAATGAGGGGCACAGATCAGATAGATAGTCAATATCTTTTCCCAAAGGTAGGGGAGTCTAAAACTAGATGGCATAGGTTTAAGGTGAAAGAGGGGAGAGATACAAAAGTGTCCAGAGGGGCAGTTTTTTCACACAGAGGGTGGTGAGTGGCTGGAACAAGCTGTCAGAGGTAATAGTAGAGGCGGGTACAATTTTGTCTTTTAAAAGCATTTAGATAGTTACATGGGTACGATGGGTATTGAGGAATTTGGGCCAAATGCGGGCAATTGGGATTAGCTTAGTGCTTTTTTAAAAAAAAAGGGCAGCATGGACAAGGTGGACCGAAGGGCCTGTTTCCATGATGTAAACCTCTATGACTCTATAACTCTATGACCAATGTCCTTTAATAATAGAAGCATAACCTCCCCACTTTTGCATTCAATTCCCTTCACAAACAACAACATTCTTTTAGCTTTACAGCTTTCCTGTACCTGCATACTTTTGCGACTCAAGCGCTAGAACACCCAGATCTCTCTGAACTCTGTAATCGTCGACTGTATTCTTCCTGATAAAATGAACTATTTCACTTTTTTCCACATTAAACTCCATTGCCAGATCTTTGCCCACTCATTTAACCTATCCATAATCCCTTTATGTCCTCTTCACAATTTACTTTCCTATCCACCTTTGCATCATTAGCAAAGTTAACTATCATACCTTCAATCCTTTAATCCAAATCATTTATATAAATTGTACTGATCCCTGTGGCACATGGCTTGTTATATCTCACCAACCAGAAAAAGACCTATTTATGCTTACTCTGTTTCCTGTTACTAGCCAATCTTCTTTCTATGCCAATATGTTATCCCCTACACCATGAGCTTTTGTTTATCACAATAACCTTTGAAAAGGCGCCTTAGCAAATGCCTTCCAGAAATCTAAGCACAGTACATCCACTGATTCCCCCTTATTCACAACACATGTTCCTTCTTAAAAGACATCCTATAACACTACTAAAGGATGAAGAGGGGAGTTAGAACTAGTGTCCAAGCCAATATCACAATTTTTGCATTATGATGGTGAATATTGACATGGAAAACTGGGAGGCAGTCACTGATGGCCGTGAACTTTGGAGGCCGACTGTTTGGAAGGGCTTTTGAAGAAGTGAACAGAAGCAATAAGCTCAGCTGGTTGAGAAGGCGGCCCAGAGGAAACAGACGCCAATAAATCATGCACTTTCTCAACCCACAGTTCCGACAGCAAATGTGGCAGAGATTGCCATGCTAGAGTGGGATTCCTGAGCTGCACTAAGAGATGTTTAACACAGTTCAGCATTACGGTACAAACCGTTGTCTCAAGATGAAACACTGCCAGCCAGCCAATATTTATCCTTCAATCAACATCACAAAAGAGATTATCTGGTCAACATCACATTACTGTTTCTCAGACTTAGTTGGCTGTCATTACAAATGTGACCACACTTCAGATGTAGTTTTATTGGTTGTAAATGCTTTGTGATAATGTGAAAAGTGCAAGTTTTCCCTTTTTCTCGTTTACTCTTTGAGCGTGTGAATCTTTCTTTAGTTGGAAATATTCATCTCATTAGAATGAGAAGCAGAATTGAGCTATGCTGCTGAAAACAATTATAAAGTTGGCTGGAGCAATCAATAGAAGAATAAAATTAATCCAGATTCTCCACTGTATGCTGCAGAAAAATAAAACATCTCTTGTTCTTGAATTAAATGCAGACCAAAGGGCGTAGACCAGCTGATTCAATAATATTTGAGGCAGTTTCCTATATCCTCGAGATGTGTTCCAGCCCCCAGTCGAGAACAGCGTGATGGCAGGAACTGGCAGGACATCAGCTGAATGTTTACGACAGAGGAACTGTTGCAGCTGCATCTCAATATTCTGCACAAATCCAAGCAGTCAGTATAGAATCCCAGTGGTTCACAAATCACATTTACTGCTTTTGGAACGCTCTCCCAAGCTGTGTTGTTGGCTGTAATTTTATCCCTCGGATACAAAAAGTTCAAGTGTGGAGTGAATCATCTCTTTGCTTAAGTTCCAAGTCTTGTTTTGCTGAAGCTATTAGAGTCAATGTGTGAGACATCTGTTCTAGTACAGCTATGGCTGCCTCCACTCTGTCATTTAGTTGTGTATTGTACACAGATAAAAACAAAAACTAACACACTTTCATATCCATTCACATCTCAGATAACAACATCAACCCCAAAGCATTTCATAACACTAACCTTCTTAATGATGTTGTCCTTACGAATATTTTTGAACTTGCATTTGATCTCTCCTTGTTTTTTATTTTCTACCAAATTCTCTCAAGTTCAAATATCTGCTGTATTCTTACCTGAACTCAATATCGAATGCATTGGACAAGACACTTCCCTTCACATTTCACACTTGGACTAATACATCTGTCCATTCTGGAGATGGAAACCTGTGTTCATAAAGGGGCAGGAGGTGGTAGGAGGGGGAATGGGTGGATAATGGAAAAGCCACCGGATGAGTAATCCAGGCGCAGGCTTTAGGGACACAGGTTCAAATCCCACCATATGTCAGCTGTGGCGGAATTGGAAATCAATGAATAAACCTAGAATATAAAGCTGGTCTCAATAATGGTGAGTATGATCATTAGCAGCGATTATTGTAAAAAAACCATCTGATTCATAATAGTCTGTTAGGGAACACTCTTGTCTGACTCCAGCCCTTAGCAACATGTTTGATCCTTAATTGTCCTTATGAGCGACTCAACTCAAGGACAATTAGGGGATGGCAACAAATACTGGACTTGCCAGCAACACCCACATCCCATAAAACAGTAAAAGAAAATAGGTGCAAGGAAATTATTAAAGTTTTTGGCAGTACATTTTAAAAGAATTTTTGGCAGCACATTTTAAAAGAATGTTAAAGCTATCTAGAATGTTCCATTAGAAGTGAAAAGGGTAAGAGATTTAATAGAGGTTTGTAAAGTGCTGATGTGGTTACAAGGGAAAGACTATTTCCTCTTTCTGATGTCTGGATGACTAGAGATATTGAGGCCCTGGTCAATAAAAAGAAGGTAACATGCATCAGGTATCGGCAACTGAGGTCAAGTGAATTCCTTGAGTAAAGGGTGTACAGGAGTACATTTAAGAGGGTTAATCACGAGGGCAAAAGAGGGACATGAGACAGCTTTGGCAGATAATGTAAAAAATAATCCAAAGAGATTCTATAAGTATAGTAAGGGTGAAAGAATAAGTAGGGAGAGAATAGAGCCCTTTAAAGATCAACGAGGGTGTCCATGCTGTTATAATTCAGGTCAGAAACTCCTGTGCGCTTTCTCAAGTCTGTCTGGATCATAAGTTTTGCAATTTGAATTTGGCTAGGGTATGCATGAGATGTTTCATTTCAGGTATGAGTCAAATGATCTACCAGGGAGCTTTTATCAAACAAAGTTTATTTAAGAATACAGTAAACATAAAGCAATAACTTTTACTAGTGACAAACAAGGGGAAAAAACAACCATGATATTGTATAATCCTTGACAAATATATGACATCTTCCAATCGCACAAACCTCCTTATAAACATCCATCGGCTACAAGTTTAACACAGAAAGTAAGGATGCTCACATGATGCTGGAACTTAGTCCTTTGGTTGGATGCTGTAGTTCTCTTGATACACAGACGTACAAGCTATAAGCCAGAACAGCTTTCCAAAACACCACAGCAAGAGAGAGAGACTCTATATACTAGCTAGTAAACCAACAATAGCCAAATTTTCACTCCAGGAAGGCTCAGAGACCTGCTTCCAGCTAGCCAGCAGAATTTACAATATCAGGGAGAAAGAGAAAAACACTGCTTTTCAGACTGATATCCAAACACTTTCTAAACTAAAACAGCAGCCAGCAGCCAAACTGAAAATGAAAGAATCCAACCTGTCAATTGTTCTTCTATGGAACAATGCAGGGTCATGAAAAATCCCAGAAAGTACTTGAGGCTCAGAGTAAAAAATAAACAAATTCCATTTAAACCACTGAAGCAACAATAAAAGGGCTTTTAGCAGAAAATTTGGCAACAATGAAAAAAAAAACCAAGGCTGCTTATAACTGCAGAGAGCATGATTTAAAAAAAATACATTTTTTAAATGCACACTAGCGTCACAATGTGTGGAGCCACAGAAGATGGGTGAGATCCTAAATATATTTTTCATCAGTATTTACTGTGAAGAAAGACATGGAAGCTAGGGAACTTGAGCACGTAAATAATGATGTCTTGAAAAGCATTCACAATTCAGAAGAGAGATGCTGAAGGTCTGATTAAGGATTGTCAACACGGCTTTGTGTGTAGGAAATTATGTTTTACAAATTGGAGACAGTTCTTGAAGGGGAGACCAAGAAAATAGATGAGGGCAGTGTGGTTGTCTACATGAACTTTAGCAAGGCCTTCAACAAGGAACAACATGGTAGACTGGTCAGTAAGCTTAGATCACATGGAATCCAGGGAGAACTAGCCAATTGAATACAAAATTGATTTGCCAGTAGTGGACAGAGGGTGGTGGTTGAGGGTTGTCTTTCAGATAAGAAGCCTGTGACTAACAGTACGCCACGGGGAATGTGTTGGGTCCACCGTTGTTTATAATTTATATAAATGATTTGGCTGAGAATTTAGGAGGCATGGTTAGTAAGTTTGCAGATGACACCAAAATTGGTAGTGTAGCAGCCAATAACTTAAGGCTACAACAGGATCTTGATCAATTGGACTAGTGGGACGAGGACTAGCCAGATAACCAGATAAATGCAAGGTGTTGCATTTAGGTAAGACAAACCAGGGCAGGATTTACACAATTAATGGTAGGACCCTGGGGAGTGTTGCGAACAGAGAGACTTAGGGATGCAGGTACATAGTTCCTTGAAAGTAGTGTCACAGGTAGCCAGGGTAGTGAAGAAGGCATTTGGCACACTTGCCTTCATTGATCAGAGCACTGAGTACAGGAGTTGGGATGTTATGTTACGACTATACAAAGACATTGGTAGGGCTACATTCTGAGTATTGCATACAATTCTGGTCGCTCTGCTATCAGAAGGACATTATTAAACTGGAAAGGGTGCAAAAAAGATTTGCAAGGATGTTATCGGGAATGGAAGATTTGAATTATAAGGAGAGGCTGGATAGGCTGGGATCGTTTTTCATGGAGCATAGGAGGATGAGGGACGACCTTATAGTTTTATAAAATCATGAGTGGCATCGATAAGGTGTATAACTAAGGTCTTTTCCCCAGGATAGGAGAGTCCAAAACTAGAGGGTATTGGTCTAAGGTAAGAGGGAAAAGATTTGAAAGGGACCTTAGGGGCAACTTTTTTCATACAGAGGGTGGTGCGCATATGGAATGGGTTTCCAGAGAAGATGGTAGAAGTGGGTAAAATTACAACATTTAAAAGATATTTGGACAGGTACATGGATAGGAAAAGTTTAGAAGACTATGGGCCAAACATAAGCAAATAGGACTTGTTCAGTTTAGAAAATCTGGTTGGCATGGAAGAGTTGGGCTGAAGGGCCTATTTCCGTGCTGTATATCTCTATGACTCTATGTATGGTTGATGAGATGACACCAAATTAAAATTCTGAGGTAGCAAAGAGGAGAGAAACTAGAGAAAAGAAATTATATTGAGTTATTAGAGCTTGGAATGGTTGAAGCCATTACACATCAGGGAATAGTCAATCAATATTTTAAACAGAGGAAAATACAGGGCAGGACAGGGCTGTTGGTTTAGTTTTAAGTTTCTCTCGTAAAGGACTGGAGTGGATATGGCAGGCTGGGGTTTCCTTCCATGCAGTTAAGCCTTTATTGTTCTCAGGCAATGCTGAACTTGTAAAATTTGGAAGGAACATTAGGATTGGTGTCTTGATGAGAATATTTATCAAGGGCACCAGATAAGCTCTTAACTCTTCACAGTAACTCCTCATTCAACAAGTTTGTTTGCACCTACCTATGTCTCAAAGATAATGACACCTCAGTGCAACTGACAAAGATGTGCCACATCAATCAGTTTGGGTTATATCAGTTGCAAATCTCTTACAAAAAGAATCACAGACACGTGCCACTCTCCATTAGTAAATAAGTCAGAAATTACTGTTTTAAAGTTTATTTATTAGTCACAAGGAAGGCTTACATTAACACTGTAATGAAATTACTGTGAAATTCCCTAGTCACCACACACCGGCACCTGTTTGGGTCAAATGCAACTAATCAGCACGTCTTTCAGACCATGTGAGGAAACCAGAGCACCAGAAGGAAACCCAAGCCCAGGATCAAACCCAGGTCCCTGGTGCTGTGAGGCAGCAGTGTTAACCACTGAGCCAACGTGTAATCTGGAACTATGGTTTGCATAGCATTTAAATGCAATCATTGAGTGTGCAAATCATTAGTAGGCATGATTAATGGAAGATATAAAACTGGAGGTTGCAAAATGGGTCCAAGAAAATGATCAAAGTTTTTGGCAGTCATTACAGAAAGAATATTAATAAGAATATTAAAGGTATGTAGAATGTTCCATTAGAATTGAAAAGGGTAAGATGATATTTAATGGAAAGGCTGAAGTGGTAACAGGGGAAAAACTATTTGCTTTTTCTGGAGTGCAACTGTTCAGTTATTTCACAGTAATTCAGAAATAACTGTTAGCTGGTTATACATTTATAGCTGAAGTTTGCTGGGAGAGATGATTTACATACTTTATGCAAACAGAAGGAAATGCTTTGCCTACATGGTACAGGATACCACTGACTGCACACATACTACATCTAAATTCAGAGATGTATTGTAATTGCAAAGAGTTACATCATCATCATGATATCTTACCCTTCAGAGAGTTGGTCCCTGAACTACTCTTTCCCACACTCCTGGCTACAGAACATTCTCACCCACTGACTTGTCAAGGATGAATCCTTGATTTTTGAAATGTTTCTAAACTGAGCTTAATTTGGGATTAGACTCCTTTAAGAATTCTGACAAGTTAACAGCACTAGAATCACAGAAACCCTACAGTGCAGGAGGCAGCTATCTGGCCCATCAAGCCTGCACCAACCACAATCCCACCCAAACCCTATCCCCGTGACTCCATATATTTACCCTGTTAATCCCCCTGACACTAGGGGCAATTTGCTATGGCCAATCCATCAAACCGCACATCTTTGGACTGTGGGAAGGAACTGGAGGACCCAGAGGAAACCCACACAGACATCGGGAGAATGTGCAAATTCTACACAGACCCAAGGCCGCAATTGAACCCAGGTCAAAGGTGCTGTAAGGCAGCAGCGCTAACCGGTGGTACCAGGTGTATTCAATAGATTAACCTTTATATGCTTATAGATAGCAAGGTTTCCAGAATTAATACAACCTCATTTTTATGAACTGAGAAAATGAATGCCTCACTTTCTGCTGGGAGGATGGTGTTAGCCTTTTGAGTTATTAAGTGATGAAGTTACACCTACAGATGTAGTGCAGACATAATTCAGTTGCACCTGAAATCAGGCAAGGAGATTGCGATGTATGATTTCATCCAGGTCCATTGTTTCTGATGCAGGTAGCACACAGACTCTTGCTGAGTGGCAGCATGCCTGAGCAGGAGCTCAAAAAACAAGTAGGCAGAATGAGTTCAAACTAGTCTATACTACCTAACCATCAGCTTACACTGCCAAAGGGGAGCTGCGTTTGGCTGCAATGCTGGAATTCATTGCATGAGTGACTTGGATCTGGGAATGATACAGGGATGTTGCAACATGGCAGAGACAGTTCTCCAAGTCTTTCCAGTGCAGTACTGTAGCAGAGAGCAGGATACATCCTTGATAAGTCACTGGGCAAGAATGGTCTGTAGCCAGGAGTATGGGAACTAGTAGCTCAGGGACCAGCTCACTGAAGGGTAAGATATCATGATGATGATGTAACTACAATACATTGTGAATTTAAATGTAGTCAGTGGTATCCTGCACCATGTAGGCAAAGCATTTCCCTATTTGCATAAAGTATATGAATCATCTCTCCCAGCAAACTACGAGATGTTGGGGAGCTCCCATTTTCCAGATTGAATAGAGAAGAAATTATGCATGCATGACACAGATGTCATTTTGGAGCCAAAATTACTGTCATCACTTTTTAAAAATGGACCCTACACATCACAATTTTGTGGCTGGTTGTTAGTTTTTCACATGACTCTCTGCCACACACTGGGAGCTGTATCACATGTGGCACTTATACCTGCCTGTTTCTGTTAGTATACCCATACAATTTTAACTACTATAATCTTTCATCTCTTTGTCAAAGATGTAGCTTCCATTTTACAGAGAAAGCTTCTACATTTAGTGGACACGTACTATCAAAAGAACTATGCTAATACTAAACTAAAAACTGATACCTGAAGAATGAATGCTGAGCTGTATTGTCAAAAACTATTCTACATATCCTTAAGATATGAAGAAACCTCCCAAATTCTATTGACCAACAAATGACTTGTGCATTGTCCAGGCCTTTCGCATGTCAATCACTTCTACAGTGCTGCTGAGACCCTTGATGACTTTCAAGTCAAAGAAGTTCCAGTACCAAGACATGTCAGATTATTTATTTACTCCTGACTTCTTTAGGTCATAACCCAGTGGTCATAAACAGACTCCAATAAGACAGGACATTGTGACATTCTAAAGTATTTGCCCTCATTGTCTCATCATCCAGGCCTGTGATCTTGAGAGTTGGTATGATGTTGAGTTGCCGGCGTTGGCCTGGGGTGGGCACAGTAAGAAGTCTCACAACACCAGGTTAAAGTCCAACAGGTTTATTTGGAATCACAAGCTTTCAAAGCGCTGCTCCTTCATCAGGTGAGACAAGGAGCAGCAGTGCTCCAAAAGCTCGTGATTTCAAACTAGTTGATATTGTAGTTCTAGAAAAGTATGTTTATTTTCAATAAACCACCATCTAGCAGCAGCCCTTTCCTATCATTATGTTTAACTATTGGTGTAATTAAGAGAGCAAATTTAAGGCAAATCAGGTTATTCTGTCCACTGTCTTCAGCTCCATTCTTCTAAATTATAACGGGTGCATTTCTATATTAGCCCAATTACAAAGGTAAGCAAAAGAAAGGACGAGCAAGCATTTATATAACACCTAAGTTCAGATTGATCCAAAGCACTTCAGAACCAACAAAGCATTTCTAATGTGTAATGGCTACTGTTATGTAGACAAGCTTGGCAGTAAAATTATGCATAGAGGTTCCACATACAATAGAACTGATGAACGATAAGCTTTGCAATACTGATAGTATAGGTCGAGGGATCATTGTTAGTCATGAATTGGGAAAATTCCCATGTTCTTCCTTCAGTGGAGCAATGGAACATTTTATGTCCAATAACCAAGTAGATATGAAGACAAATCCATACATGGGAAGAATGGTTTCCAAAAGAATGTGTTCTGCTTTTAATTTCCTAAGTAAAACACAGAGGTTTTTTGAAAAGCACAGACTTGATTGTGGGAAAAAAAATGGAAAGATGGACTTAATTATAGCAGAGTCATGAAATAGCAAGAAGGAAAAAATAAACTTTTACATTGTCTGTAATATTCTGACCTTTGTCATAACACCAATGGGTATTCCTAGCTATTTCAACAAATCAGTCTTCATTTCAAATGGTCATTATCACGACAAACCCTTGAAGTTGAGAAAAGTATAAAACACCAAGATCATTTAATAAAACAAAAATGTGTTAAGTCACAGAATCAAGGAATGGATACAACACGGATCATTCCCCCATTGTGTCTATGACGGTGCTCTGCTGGAGCAAATAGGTCAGTGTCTAATCTGTCTTTTCCCCAAAGGTCCTTTATTTAATTTTCTCTTTAAGATTCATCAAATTTCTTTTGGAAGCCACAACTGAATCTACCACCACCATGTTTCCAGTCAGTGCCTTAAGAGCCTAGCCATTTTTTATAGCCTAGCTATATATAAAAAAAAAGTTAATCTTTGTACTTCTGTTGGTTTTATTGCCAATTATCTTAAATTGGTGTCCCTGGTTATCAAACTTTCCATCAATGAAAACAGTTTCTATCTATCTAATCTGGCTGGATCCCTTATAATTTTGAACAATTCTATCAATTCTTCTCTCAATCATCTCATGAATAAGTCCCATTTTATTCAATCCATACACTTAATTTATTTATCATAAACACTTTAATGACAGAAAAAAGTTCCTTTCCAAGGACAAAGAACAATCTAGAAGAACGTATTTTTTCAAAAGTCACTGTTTTAAAAGTCACTGGGTGCCATGGTGGCACAGTGGTTAGCACTGCTCACAGTGCCAGGGACCTGGGTTCAATTTTGTCTATGTGGAGTCTACACGTTCTCCCAGTATCTGCATGGGTTTCCTCTGGGTGCTTTGGTTTCCTTTCACAGTCCGAAAGTGCAGGTTGGGTGCATTGGCCAATCTAAATTCTCCCTCAGTGTATTCGAACTGATGCTGAAGTGTAGTGACTAGGGGGTTTTCATAGTAATTTCATTGCAGTGTTAATGTAACTCTACTTTTGACAATAATAAATAAACTTAAAGGGCTAACACAAGGAGTCAGGTTGCTGCTGTTCCTGGAAAAGATAGTGTTTTATAAGAGAAGGTACCTATGCAGTTTTAAAGAAGTTGCAAACCTCTCAGCCCCAGCAGATTGTTTACAAAAGGGCCACATGATGGATTATAGTTTTAAAAAACAAAAGCCTGGAAAATTGTTTTGTAAATTGCTAGTCTGGCCTTGCATTTGAGGAGAAAAGGAGGAGGATAATCTGCTTCTGAAGCTGCAGATTCAGTCAAAAGCAAAAAGTGAAAGGAAATTGCTCTGAAGTCACTTTGAAATTGACTGACTGCAAGTTTTTCACGGATTCTGCCTGAAAAGTAATGCAACAGTCATTGCTTGTTTCACAGACAAGTGCTGAGAGACCAAACATTTGTAATTATATAAACGCTATTGTTAAGAAAGCCCACCAATGCCTCTACTTTCCCAGGAGGCTAAGGAAATTTGGCATGTCCGCTACGACTCTCAACAACTTTTACAGATTCACCACAGAAAGCATCCTTTTTGGTTGTATCACAGCTTGGTATGGCTCCTGCTCTGTCCAAGGCCGCAATGAACTAAAGGGTTGTGAACGTGGCCCATTCCATCACGCAATCCAGGCTCCCATTCATCGCCATCATCTACACCTCCCATTGCCTTGGAAAAGCAGCCAGCATCATCAAGGATGCCACGCATCCTGGACATTCTCTCTTCCACCTTCTTCCATTGGGGAAAAGATATAAAAATCTGAGGTCATATATCAACTGACTCAAGAACAGCTTCTTCTCTGCTGCTATCAGAGTTTTGAATGGATCTATCTTCTATTAAGTTGATCTTTCTCTATACCCTAGCTATGACTGTAACACTACGTTCTGCACCCTCTCCTTTCCTTCTCTACGAATGGCATGCTTTGCCTGTATAGTACACAAGAAACAATACATTTCACTGTATACAATAATGAATAAAATAAAATCACATTTAACATTTCAAAGACACCATCATCTATCCCTTGAACCATTGACTTGTAACATTTGACAGGATTTCTCTATTTTATTCTATGTGGTGTGTGTGTGTGTGTGTGTGTGTGTGTGTTCAGGAACAGTAAGAAGACTGGTTTTATAAAAAGCTAATAATTGTGTTATATAAGGAACAAACTTGGGCATCAAGTGGCCTTTCTGAGATTGAAGGTAAAGCACATATTTGGCCATATAGCTAGCTGGAGAAATCATTTAAATATATGTTGTGATCGTGGAGTAGTGGAACTGGAGACTGACATTGTACTCTTCCCAGCTTCATCATAATGTGTTTAAAACCTAACTCACTGTGATGACACGATGACACAGTAGTTAGCACTGCTCCCTCACAACGCCAAGGATCTGGGTTCAATCCTGGCCTCGGGTCACTGTCTGTGCGGAGGTTCGCACTTTCTCCTCGTGTCTGCGTGTGTTTCCTCCAGACGCTCTGGTTTCCTCCCACAGTCCAAGAGATGCTGGTTAGGTGCTAGATTCACCTGAGCAGTGTGGTGACGTGGGGATTTTCACAATAACTTCATCGCAGTTTAGTGTAAGCTTACATGTGATACTAATACTTAAACTTCTCTAATTCTTACTGAAATGAAATTGAAACATACACTACTTTTAATGGCACTTTACATGTACTTACTTTTATACTAAATAGGCAAACATCATGGTCAATATAAGATGACATTCCAGATTCTTACTTCTATTTGTATTTTAAATGCATCTCCCTCTGCCACAATGGCCGGAATTTTACCAGCACGCCTGCCCCGATTCCGGGGGCAGGTGAGCCTCAGAGAACGGTATTCTCTGTTGGCCTCGGGAGGGATCATACAAACTTGGGGCAGATGAGCCAGTAAAATTCTGCCCAACATTTTCATAGCACACACAAGATCTTCAACTGAGAGAGTGAGTAACATATCCCAGAGTCATGTTCCTGTCAGATCAACTCCAGACGAGGACGGTTCTGCTGTTAGCCCAGTTATAGAGAAAATACATATATAAAACACACACTTCTCCACGGGAGGGGAGAACAGGTCAGCAGTTAGCCTAGTTATAGAGAGTATTTATCTTCATATGTAAATACACAAATTTCTACACAAAACCTACGGACCAAGTGCCAAAAAATGGAATTAGAATAGATAGGTGTTTAATGGCGGATACTGATATGATGGGTTGAAGGGCTTCTTTCTGTGTTGTAAAATTCTATATGACTCTAAATCATTCATAAAAAAGGCTTTTGGATTTGTGGCAAGTTAACCACTCTCTGATTCTTCCCTTTGCACTCTCAGTACCCACCTTGCACGGATTTACCAAAATTAGAATCTTGTTATTTAGGAAATTACACAGGAGAATCCGTAACCATCAATTCTAAAATAGAGCTGAAATAGGCAATTGTAAGCCTTTTGTGATGCCACAGTGAGCCATTAATTGATAATAATAGTGCAGAGTATAAGATGACTAAGGCAACATCACCAAGATGCACAACAGCTGATAATGAAACAGTTTGCTCTTAATGGAGCTCTGCATAAATCAATCAGATATAATTTGCAAATCTGATGTGAGTTGATCTAATCAGTGCTTATGCTAAGCAGTTCCTCTATTCTCACTATATTGTACATATGGTATTATTTTACTTTTTCCCCTATGTTAATTTGAGTTAGTTGGTAGCTTAAAAGAGATACATATGGTATTACTAAGGCTAAAGCAATGCAGGTCATTGATTAAGTACCTTGAGCACATAAAAGAATGACTTAATTTGACTTAGTTAAGTTTTCTGTTGATGTTCTATTTTAGTTACAGTGCTCCACCAGGGATGTTCACCCCCCTCTCATTTGTTTAATTATTTGTTTTATTAAAAGAGTGCAAGGAATAACTTGCCTGGGAAGCTAGCTGAAATTGCAGACTGTTTGCTGTGTGTGTGAGAGGCAATGGGTTCAACATCCACATCCTCCTGTTCTCTTTCAACTTGGGGCAATTGTTCCGACACAGTCAAGATATTCCAGTATCAGTGTCCACTAGCGAGTGTATTGGAGACAGTGATGTAGTTGTACTGTCACTGGATTAGTAAGCCAAAGGCCCAAACTAATGCTTTGGAGATAAAATCCGCACTCAAACTCCACCACAGCAGCTAGTGAAATTTAACTGCAATTAATTGAGACCTTCCATTGTGCACCTTATGGTGGCTAATGAACACCATAAGGGCTGTATCATCAGTTCTGGAAATATTATCATAGAATCCTACAGTGCAGAAAGAGGCCCTTCGGCCCATCGAGTCTGCACCAAACACAATCCCATGCGGTCCTGTTTAGCTCAATTGGCTAGTGTGTGGTGCGGAATCACATAAACAGTGGGGATTTATTTCCCATTCCAGCTGATGCAGTCTTGAACCTGTCTGCTTACCCTTCCCCTGAGCGTGGAAGGCGATGGCAAGTCACCACTAACACAAAACTTGTAAGAAAGCGGCTCAGGATGAAACAAAAGTCCACCTTGACCTAAGCACTTGCCTTCAAACAGACCACATGTAGCACCTTCAAAAATTTGATTTATTACTGTCACTGTATGCAGTGAAAAGTATTGTTTCTTGCACACTGTGCAGACGAAGCATACCATTCATAGAGAAGGAAAGGAGAGGGTGCAGAATGTAGTGTTACAGTCACAGGTGGGTGTACAGAAAGATCAGCTTAATATATGGTAAGTCCTTTCAAAAGTCTGATGGCAGCAGGGAAGAAGCTGTTCTTGAGTTGGTCAGTATGTGACTTCAGACTTCCGTGTCTTGACACATGAACTCAAACTTTTATAAAGAAGGATTTCTGGGTGCTGGTTGGGGAGGGGAAGTCATTACATTCTATAAATAAGACCAGTATTGAGTTAAAAATTTGGCTTCAGAATGAATGAATGTGGTGGCCAAAGTGGCATTTGGAAACTAAGGATATTTTTTCAGACAGGAAATTGTAATCTGATTTGCTTTTGTGTAAAGTGGCTGAAAGCAGGTGTATATTCAGGTTATGGTTACTCACTCGCAAAATCTGAACCTACGATGCGTGACTATGTGGACTTGGGTTACATCCTTGCCGAAGGGAAAACAAAGCAGAACCTTGCTATTGTAGCTTCCTAACAAAAAAAACAGAATCAAATTATTTTGTGAATTGAATGCTTGTCAGCTGGATGCAGATTAAGCTTCATGGATAAAATTTGCTTGGGCAGCACAGTGGCACAGTGGTTAGTACTGTGACCCAGTGATCTGGGTTCAATCCCCGGCTTGGGTCACTGTTTGTGCGGAGTCTGCATGTTTTCCCCGTGTCTGCGTGTGTTTCCATCGGGTGCTCCCATTTCCTCCCACAGTCCGAAAGACGTGCTGGGTAGGCGCATTGGCTGTGCTAAATTCTCCCTAGTCGAACAGGCACCGGAACGTGGTGGCAAGGGGCTTTTCACAGTAACTTCACTGCGGCGTTAATATAAGCCTACTTTTGACACTAATAAATAAATTTGGAATTTGAAGATAGTGATAATGATCAGTCAGGAAATTGGTCTAGTCACAAGAAGCTTTAATCCAGTGACATTCCTATTAGTCACAGATTCATTTAATTGTGCTATGTTAGATAATGATTGTCTCTTGACAGTGTGGGGAAAGTCTTGGTTAAAACGTGACTCAGATTCACTCAACAGTAAGGATCGAAGTAATGTCAGGGGCTATGAAAATTCTACTTACTTCAAGTTCAGGGCTGACAACACAACAAGATTGCTAATTCCATGCAAGCTGGCTGAATAAGCTATTTTATTAGAACAGATTTAGTCTCCAGTGAGGTAGCCTTGCTTGAAAAGGCACAAATTAAATTGGACATGGAACAGGATAAATCAATTGTTTTTAGAAATTCTGTAGGTCTGCATCTTCTCAACAATGCCTGGCATTTCTAGTCAGTGTGAAAGCTGTGTAATGGCACCTGGTGATAAGAATTTGAGGGGGAAGAAAGTAAGTTGCCTTTTTCCCTTTTTTTCACCCTTCTTGTGACAGATTAAAAACCCTACCAAAGGACACACGTGTTTGATGATGAGTATACATAGCCCTTTGGAGAGATTAGTGAACATATTAGAAGAATAAGAGGGGATCTCAAGAAACATAAAATCCTGATGGGACTGGACAAGCGTGATGTAGGAAGAATGTTCCCAATGCTAGGGAAGCCCAGAATAGGGGGGTCACAGTCTAAGAATAAGGAGTAAACCATTCAGGATTGAGATGAGGAAGAACTTCTTCACTCAGAGAGTTGTGACCCTGTGGAATTCTCTACCACAGAAAGCTGTTGAGGCCAGTTCATTAGATATGTCTGAGAGGGAGCTGGATGTGGCCCCTGTGGCTAAAGGGATCAAGAAGTACAGAAGGAAAGTGGGAGTGAGATACTGAAAGTGCATGATCAGCCATGATCATACTGAATGGTGATGCAGGTTTGAAGGGCCAAATAGCCTACTCCTGCACTTATTTTCTATGTTTCTATATAAAAAGTATTGGACATGCTTGCACACCCCATTGTAAGTTTTCAATTGGCCTGAGATTTTAAATTGATTGCTGCTACTTCATTATAAGTGCGGGACAAAGGTGGAAACATTTTAATTTTACATTTGTAAGCCAATATATCAGAACATATTAATTAACAGGGGGTTTGAGCCGTGGGGTTATGCTGCACCTATCCAGGACCCTGGTGAGACCACATTTGGAATATTGTGTGCAGTTCTGGTCACCTCACTATAAGAAGGATGTGGAAGCATTGGAAAGAGTGCAAAGGAAATTTACCAGGATGCTGCCTGGTTTGGAGGGTGGGTCTTATGAGGAAAGGTTGAGGGAACTGGAGCTTTTCTCTTTAGAGTGGAGGAGGATGAGAGGCGACTTAATAGAGGTTTATAAGATGATGAGAGGGATAGATAGAGTGGACTTGCAGAGACTATTTCCTCGGGTAGATGTAGCTGTTACTAGGGGGCGTAACTATGAGGTTCATGGTGGGAGATATAGGAGGGATGTCCGAGGTAGATTCTTTACTCAGAGAGTGGTTAGGAATGCACTGCCTGCTGTGATAGTGGAGTCAGACACTTTAGGAACTTTCAAGCGGTTATTGGATAGGCACATGGAGCATTCCAGAATGATAGGAAGTGGGATAGCTTGATCTTGGGTTCAGATACAGCTCGGCACAACATCGAGGGCCGAAGGGTCTGTACTGCGTTGTACTGTTCTATGGTCTATGTTCTAATTACTTTTATATTAACGTATATGGACTGGTTGTAGTGTGGCCTGGCGTACAGCATTCCAATTGGTGGAAGATAGAACAGCGAGACGAAAGAAAACCCGAGACCAAAGATATCAGAAGAAATGTGCAGTGTGGACATATAGAAAAGCATAGTGGTTAATATAGCCAAGACAAAACCTTGCTAGAATGAGCAAGTTCTGCAAACTGAATTGAATTGCAGAAGTGCTTACATGCAGACTGCCCCTTCTTAAGATTCATAACCATGTCCCCTTTCAGATTTGGAGATTGATAAGTGTTAGAAATAACAATGTGAAGTCTAGCTGATGTTGTTACTTCAGGTGTAGCCTTGAAATTCCTGCGAAAGACAATTGGAGAAGGAACTGTGGACCCCTGACTAGAAAGGGGAAAGGACAGTGAGATAATTACAGACTAATTGAATGCATTAGAAATATCGTATGTGGCATAACACCAGAGTCAACAACATTATAAAGGCGTTAGTGATTAGGGTGATCTGGAAACTCAAAGTCACGGATAGAAGGCTCGAAGGTGGATTGACAACTGAGATGAACTCTCACAGGGAAATTAAGCAATGAGTATTGTGAGTGTGTACTGTTGCTTAGTTATTTAATGCAATCATACTACACTTAATGGAACAATACACTAAGGCTGGAGTTTGTCGACCATGTTGAGGGTCATAAATGATTTATAGACATGGCAATCAGATTCAATCTCTCTGCAGTAAGACAGGATAAGGACAAAAGAATGATTATGAATAAAGATATGGAGAAACAGGGACCAGGCTGGGAGCACTAGCTAAATTTATGGCTGACAATGGAGGGAGTTTGTTAATGATGAGTTTAAAGTCAGGTGGCAATACGAACACTTTTGTCCTGAGTATAGCAGCTGAAAGTCCATTTAGCAATGTGAAAGGGGTCACACGATGATTGATGAGTTGTTCCATAAGATTTTAGCTGATTATCTAAACTACAAGTTAGCAACTGTGCTGGGATGGGCAGTCCAAGCAAATAATTTGCTTCATGTTGCTGGGGGCTATAGTCCATATCAATTGGTCTCTGGGAGAAATCTGGAAATACGTTCTGAGCTGTGCGTTAGGTTCCTGGCTCAAGAAGGGACTACAATTAGTTCAATTTGTTCCTGCGCACTTGAATGCTTTACATGCAGGATGAAGGGCATTCACCAAGGCGGGAAGTGTGGAGAAGATTTGAAGAGATCTGAGGCATCACAAAAAACTTGGAACTGTTGCGAGAGCTCAGTCTGAATAGAATAAATCAGAATGCTGGCAAAGGTTTGGGATTATAAAATTCTCACTAATTTTACTGAAAAATGATTTAAAATCCTAAGGATTTTAAGCACACTGATAGTTAATGAACAGGTGAATAACATATCAATGATAAGCAAAACTTACAGATTTCTTTCAATTCAATTGCATTCTCATTATATAAATATCTCACAAGGCGAATCCTCCCAGTCCAGATTGTGCTTTACCTTTTAAACTACGGAATAACTGACCTCTTTCATCCAGCTCCTTGTCTTACTTTAAACCATGAAATCAACATTTACATATCCAGTTGTTTGGATGATATCCACACGGCTGAATCATCTACAGTCTTCAGCCATATCCTTCAATCTTTTTACTTCAAGCCACAGAACCGACTGATTCTCTGCTCTACCTCAACCAGGAGACTAAAAGGTTACAGCGTCCCTCAAAATACCAAAGTTCCTGTTCATTCCTGGGGCATGGATCAGATACCCAGGGCAAAAAAATTTAATTTCCAACATGTTGACTCACAGCTGGCTACAGACAAAGGAGATACACCTCTCTTACAGCCTTCAGTCAACACTTGTAGTGATCAAGGATTGGTTACTCCTTATAAGGGGTTGGGAGCTTGGGGGGGGGGGGGGGGGAGTCGGAGGGTTCCCCCGGGCATTACCATCTTGGCAGTGCCAACCTGGGCCCTCTGACATGCCCGAGGGTTAAAGTGCGAATGCCCGGGGGCACATCGGCACCACCCATTGAGCACTGGGCAGTGCCAAGGGAGCAGGGCCAAATGGTGGGGGGGTAGGGCCTGATGGTGGTCGTGGCCTCTGGGGACGATCGGTGGGGGTGGGGAGTCCTGCTGCCACTCTGCATTTGGGATAAGTGACAGAGGAAGATTGGCCATGATTGGGGTTGGCCATCAGGGTGTGGGGGGCAGGGGTTGGAGCTGCTGGGGTGTGGGGGTGCGGAGAATAAAGAGGATGGCCTACTCCTATTTCTAGTTTCTACGTTACACCATCAAATTTAAACACTACCTTCTTTTCACGCGTGAATTTGTCTTTGGATTTACAATCCCACATATATCAAAATATACTTGTGTTGTAAATCTGCCAGTAATTGCAACTCCAGCCATATAATTGAAAACATTTAATCGACTTATCACACTTTCTTTTTAATCTGTGCCCATAATTTTCATCATTTTCCACATTTGCAAAATCACAATTTCAGAAAAGAAACACATTAAAACCTGCAGCGCACAAGTGCCATAAACAGGGAAAGAAAATGGCACATAGAATCCCTACAGTGCAGAAGGAGGCCATTCGGTCCATCAAGTCTGCACTGAATCTCCGAAAAAGCACAACACCCAGGCTCACACCTTGCCCCAGCCCCATAGCTCCACACATTTACCCCACTAATCCCCCTAACCTGTGCAACTGTAGACACTAAGGGACAATTTAGCATAGCCAGTCCACCTAACCTGCACATCTTTGGATACTAAGGGACAATTTAGCACAGCTGATCCACCTAACCTGCACATCTTGGGACTGTGGGGGGAAACTGGAACACCTGGAGGAAACCCATGCAGACACGGGGAGAACATGCAAACTACACACAAACTAGGGCTGGAAATCAATTCAGGTCTCTGTCAATTCAGGTGCCACTGTGCCGCCCACCTGCTTTCTTTTAGAAAATAAATAAATTACAGTGGTCTTGTATTCTATTTTCAGATTTGAAATGTCTGAAACAAGCCAAAAAGTTAATTCTCACAAATAATCCTTAGGCTCCTTAGCTCAAAACATGAAATAAACTCTGGACATTTCACACAAAAAGGAAATGCAATACATGGTATAAAAAACTCTTAAAGCAGTCTTAACAACCACAGGCAGGCTCTTAAAGGGACGCAACACTCAATTCTCTATGAGTTTTAATTTTAATACAACTGACCTTGTCTTACTTCACAGTGTTATCTATATTTTCCATTCTGCACTGGTTCAAAATCTTAACCTCATTCTGACCCAAACGTAGCACCTCTGTGGGATAACATACGTTTGGTAAAAAGTGTGAATGGAGAAAGGGTTAAGGATTGGCCTTGCTGGTGTAAAATGGATGTAAGGGAGTAAAGGAATCTCCAAGATCCAGTGGGTTGATGCAAGACTTCAATTTTTGGATTGCTTTACAAAAAGGAATGCTTGCACAAAGAGACTGAGTTCTTAAAAGGGGGACATCTTGTAGTATGGTTTGTTCAATATATGGAAAATCACTCTTTTCATTTTACCTTTGATTTTGAAACAATGTTTGTTACAAAGTTTGATTGAAAGAAAAGAGAGGACCTGTAAATTGTTTCTTTACTCTGTTATTAAGGGTAAAGATGCACAGGTCAAGGGCATTGATTAAATTTGTTGAGGACATTTGTAAGGTTGCATTCTGTAAATGAGTCTAGTATTGCGTAGAAATTGGCATCTGGTTTCCTACTTGACAATCTGGCTTCAGGACGAATGAACACACTGCACTGCACATGCCAAACATTACCGCCAAATAATCATATAAGATGTGCATCGCTGTACATATATGAAAGGGACTTCTGTTAATATAAAACTTAACATAAACTCACACCCTCTTGTGTTGATCCAAATTATTACAAACTGTTATGACTTGTTACATACTTTGATGTTTTTGTCAGGCAATGTTAACTGTAGAATGCATTTTTCCAGCCAGTGGGATTGTTAGCGCTGGCAGGGAATGAACAAATCAAGACTGGGAAACCTGGCAGGGATCCGTATCTGTGATCTTTCCCTCAGTTGTGCAAAGCTTAATTTTCCAGCCAACCTTCTGTATGGGAGCTTTATTTTCTGCAAGTCGCTGGAAATGATATTTAAGATGAATGATTGCGCAGCTCCCAGCTTCCCTCATATATTTTGTGCTCAGCTCATCCATATAAAATAATAAACGCCAGGCATATGTTAGGGTTTAATGAAGTTTGGAGTTAAACCTTGAATTGCTTGGTTCTTCATAAATGGATTTTCTGCTTGTTTTTTGTTTGCAGGCTTTTCAGTGTTATATTCCACAATTAAGCCTGTGGATATTTGTCTTACGTGTGTCCGGAAAGTAAAAGTGGTTCAGAGAAGAGATGAAAACCAGGTTTGCTTCCACAGAGGCAGACTATCTCTACTAGGCGGCTTTGCGTACAGACTAGAGTGCACCTTTCTGGAAGTGTCTATTGCTAGCTGCCATTGAAGGACCCCATCACCAGGGCAGCTATAGTGGGGTTGTGCCACCTGCTGGAATCTATCCTGCAGATCATTTCCAAAATAGTCAAAATCCCCAGAGAGATGGCTTCAGGCCCCGTACAACCACCTCAGGGGACATCAGCAAAATCAGTCAATTAAGATTTCACCAATGCTTCAGCCAGTTCACTGATGTGTTGTTCCCAGGACCTTTATCACTTTCCCCAGGAAATCCAATAGCAGAATGAAAGAGTACCAAAATATTTCAAATTGCAAGATTCCCTAAAGTAAGGTGTTATTATTGTCACCCATGTGTCTAATCTAGCCCCATGATATGAATGTACAAACATATCGAATTATAGTTGGTCACTCAGCCCCCTCGGATCTGCTATGCTATTCCATAATATCATGGCTGATCTGATTGTTACCTCTTGCCCGCCTTTAATAACCATTCACCCTCCCTTGTTTATCATCAAGAAATATTCAAAGACTCTGCTTCCACTGTCCTTTGAGGAAAAGAGTTCCAAAGTCTCTTGATCCTCAGAGAAAAAAATTCACATCTTTTCTGTATTAAATGGGTGAGCCCTTCTTTTTAAACAGTGACCCTTGTTTTATATTCTCCCACAAGAGGAAACATTTTCTCCCGCATCCACCTTGTCAAGATCTGCAAAGATGCTTATTCACCAGTTTGCGGAAAACACAACCAGCTTATTTACAGTTTTAAACTACACAGCAGCTTGTATAGCAACCTTGTTGCTGCAATCAGCTAATGAAATCACTTTGTATACAGGAGCTAACACTTACTGGGATGATCCCCCACCCTGCTCCCTGATTGATTGGTTCCCTTTACTCCGCAGATTGATCCTTATAGCCACACACCACATCCCTCCCCTCTAAGCCCCTTTTTGTCCCTTCATACAAGTGTCAATACTCAACTCACACAGTCCCAGATAATTAAACATTTAGTACATGAGTTTTGTCAATCATAAATCAAGTCTTCAAGGGGGTTTCTGAATTTTTGTGGATTGGTGTAACTCTCCTGTCTGGAATGATTCCACAGGATTGCTTCAGCTAAATGACAGATGCCTCTTCAGACACCAGCGTTTCAGTAATATCTGTTTCCATGGAGACTTCGGTTGTGCCTGCCACAGGATGACCAGGTACTTCAATGCTAAAACAGTTGGTAGTATTTCGTGATGGCATCTTCCTTTTTCTTAAATGGTCTATGTATTTTTGGATGATTCTTCCTTCTACATCCACGTGATAAGACAAGGGTTCGGTTTTAAAGGGAACAATACCAGGGACCCAACTCGACCCACTACCAAAATTCCTCATGTACATGGCATCATGGCATGACAAGAACTGATGTGAATCATGACTTGTCTTCTGACTGCCTTGACTGGCCTTCGCGCCCATTGACAAATTTGAAAGCATGAGGCTCAGTCTCGTTCTGAGATGACGGTTCATTAACAACTCTGCTGGCTGGACTCCAGTTGTGGAGTGGTTTTGTAGCCAAGAAGGAACCGTGAGATTCTGATCCCCAGGGTTCCTCCTGACAACTTCTTTAGGCCAATCTTGAATGTTTGGATGGCTTGCTCAGCTAGTTTGTTGAATGCTGGCTGGTAAGGCACAGTTCTAATGTACTTTATATTATTGAGTGTACTGAAGTTTTGAAACTCAGCACATGTTCCATTGTCAGACACCTATGACTTCAGGTATTCCATGATGGAAAAACATTTGCATAATTTTTCAATGGTAACATGCAATATAGGAGACTTCATCATCAAAAATATCACTCTACTTAGAGTGTGCATTACTAATGAGCAGATACATTGTGCCTATGAATCAACCAACATAATCAACATGGATTCATATCCATGGCCAGTCAGGCCATTCCCAAGGGTGCCGTGGGGCTACAGCAGGCAACCTTTGCTGCAATTGGCAACTAGTCACAGTGCTTGACTAGGCTCTCGATGTCAGCATCAATATCAGGCCATCACACACAAGTTCTGGTGAGCATTTTCATTTTGAGATGCCCAGATGAGCACTGTGTAATTCCATTAGATGCGGCTGTCTGTCTGGTAAGGGAGGACTACTCCTGCTCCCCAGGGTATGATGCCATCTTGGCAACTCAATTCACCCACATGGGTAACAAATGGTCTCATTTCTTCAGAAGCCGGTACGTTGGCCCCACCTGTAAGCATCTTGAATGCCACTTTGGACAGAAGTGGATCCTGACTGGTCCAGTACCAGATTTGCTTTGCTGAAACTGGATAACGTTGAAAAGTTTGAAACAAAAACACCCATAATAATTATCATTCCCAAAAATGACTTGAGCTCAGATGTGTTTTTGGGGTCCAGTGCCTCTTTTGTGGTCTTGTCCTTGTCTTCCATGGGGGGGTAAGCCTTGTGTATCTACACAATAACCCAGGTAGGTTATGTAGTGGTTTGAAAAGTACATCTCTCCTTCTTGAGTAAAGTCCAGTCTCTTGAAATCCCTTCAGCACCTCCTCTAACTCGCTACATGGTCAATCCGTCAATCCAGTTATGAGAACATCATCAAGATATATCACAACCTGTGGCAGTCCCTGCAGCAGATTCTCCATTGTCCTCTGGAAAATTGCACATGCTGAAGACACACCAAGAGATAGGCACATGAATTGGAGTAACCCTTTGTGTGTGTTTATTGTGACATAACCTTATGAAGCATCGTCTAATTAGACCCCCCTGATTTTGAAGCTCCACCCCCCCGCAACAATGTCTGACTCATTGCCTGTGTCCGAACCACAACCCATCCACTAACTTTAGACATTTACCTCTCCTTGTATTCAATCACCCGCTTTACAGTAGCTAATGCCATAATAAAAGGACTTGTCCTCCTTAGCTCTGCTTCTTTTACACCTTGACACTGGAGACAAGGACCCACTGCTCTGCCTGAATCTCATCCCAAAAATAAACGATCGGGTGAGACAGGCACGTAAGAGTTTTGGCGCAGATAAGTCAGCGTGGACTGACAATCTGATGCTGATCGCCATTCCAAGGAAATTATGGCCCCATATATAAAAAAAATTTCTATGAATAAAAAAAAACTCAATACATTGAAATTCCTTCGACTAATCTCTTATGAAAATAAGCATTTCTATTACATAAGTACTCGGGGCTGTGAATCAAACCACTCAGTTAACAGGCACCCCATTGTGATAACGTTAGGTTGTAAAATCAGTCATGTGGCACAAATCTATAAAGATAACCCCAAAACTTTTGTCAGCAGAGTGAAATAGCAGGCACTGATTTTTTCAAAACTCCACATATTTCTTTTTGAATTTAAAACTCAGCAGAATTAAATCCCTTGACAGTTTTGACAGTCCAGTGAATTTGTTCTTTGACAGATTTCGCAGTTCTTTGGTAGCTTGACAGTTCTCTGACAGTTCTGACAGTTCTTTATCAACTTGACAGTTCCATGAGTTGATGCATTTTTGTGCATAATTATTTGTGTTTTATTTGACGATTCCAAAATGCTCTTGACCTACCCCAAAGGTTGACTTACCTCTCTGCAAGGTGTCCTGGGACAATATCCAAAGGGGTACCCTAGCTATCCAAACAAATCCACAAGGTTCAGACATGCTCCTACCAGGTCTATTCTTCGCCTTTCAGCGGTGAGAACCCTACCTCATCAAAATCGCAGGTGGAGACAGCTGCCTCAATGAACCACCAATGTGTGATTACATCCAGTGCCCATCACTCCCTTGTGATAATGGCAGAGGCCAGGTTCAAGGGCAAGATTCCTGGATTCCGGTCTCCCCTAGCTTTTCAGCGCAGACGGAGAGCCTCTCCATCTGAGCAAAAATTCAGGCCCAAGGTTCCACTTGCACTCTCAGGTGCACATAACATATCTCCTGGTTTGCGAGAGCACAAAATCTACAGGCTAAGTCAAGGAACTGGATGTTCTATTCTGATATTCTCAAAAGCGTAACCCTCGGGATATGGAATTGATAACGCATAATTCTTATCAGTATTTCTACTATATACAAGAACAAACAGTTTGTGTTGACATTTGCCTGAACAATGAGCACAGATATATTGCTAGGATTTTGATAGATAAAGATTGAAACTTGATGTGGGCCAAGTCTTTAAAATGCCTGAAGATAATGTAGATTAAACATATTATTTAATATCATTGATGATCACAATCTAAAATTAACAAACCTCGTGAGAGAGTCGAAAAATTGTGCCTCTCATGGAAAATCTTAAAGGTTAAAGGGCAAAAAGGAACGTGATTGTTTAAAACTCCAAGAAATATATCATCGTTCCTGCACTCTTGCTGGGTCAAAGTCCTGGAATTCCCTCTCTAACAGCACTGTGGGTACACGTACACATTAGGAATTGCAGCAGTTCAAAAGGGCTCCATCTTCTCAAAGGCAGTTCGGGATGGGCAGTAATTGCTGGCCTAGCCAGCGATGCCAAAATCCTGTAAATTATTATTTCTTAAAAATACGATTTATGGAATGGTTTGAGATGTCACATGTGAAAGTTAGTCATGATTGAAACTCATTTCATGCAATGGAGAACATTTATTATAATTCTTTTAGGAAATAGGAACATACCAAGTAGGAGTAGGAATAGGCCATTCCGCCCTTCAAGCCTGTTCCATCATTCAATGAGAATTGGCCAGTTGTATTTCAGAAGTAAAGAGGAATTTTGCAAGCCGATGTAATCCTGTGTTTGTCAGATAGACAAATGTATAAAAGGCATTTTTTGTATGGTACAAATTTATATGTCCAAGGTTACACTGATTACCTTCAATTTGCCTGGTAATTGAAGAAAATCACATTTAAAGAGAATTACCAAGCCAGTAATAATATAAGTTATTTGTGTGAAACTAATTGAGGTTGTTAATTGCTTGTTAATAGCCATTGCAGAAACTTTATGAGATCTCCCACTGCTTTATGAATCACAGGACCTGTGCAAAAATCATTCACACTAACAGTTAGCAATACAGTCTTACTCAGCTTAGGCTGAATGATTTTATGAGGTATATTGGTTCTTACTTTTTCTTGGTGGGTATTTTGCTTTCATCATTTAGCAGGCACTGCTTTTTGCTGTTACTAGCTCATCATTTATTTTTCCTTGATGTATTGTTGTTGATATTCTCCAGAGATTTAAATATCTCCGCCACCTCCTCTATTTGGTTTTCTGTTTGCATGTTAACCAGGCTCCAATCCAGCTGGAATATATAGCTGGAAGAGAACAGCAGAGAAAATTGGACTCCATGGGAGATGCAAACAATGAGCATTCGACATTAAACCACTGAGCGTTTCGTCGACATCAGAGCTGCTTTGATATGTCCTGGGAATGGTGCATGAGAAGAAGCTGCACTGACCCACAACCATCCTGTCCAAACTTGCCACCCTACTCCACCATCCTCACTGCACCTCTTGTGGAAGTTAACCTCAGCATTGTCTTTAGATTCTTTTTACTGTGAGCATTTTCTGAGAGCCTCAGTGATGTCTGGTATAAGTCGACTTGTCAGAGAATTGTCCAATACTTATTTTGCATTCATTCAGAAGAATAACCATTTTTACCAAATGGCAGGGTTTCACAAAGAGAGTGCTAGATTTCACTCATGTATAGCCACCAGCAGTAATCAGGGTGTTTCTTTTCATATGTTTATGGATGTCAGGATCAAATGCAGACACCAGTGCTTAGTCCCTGAGAAGGACACCTTCATTTTGCACTAGCCCTGTGTGCCTCTGCTTTTCAGCGCAAATGTACGGTAGCTCCTGGAGATACTGGTTTTACTGCCATACTTTGGATTTATACATTTTAAAGTAAACAAAACTATCAATAAATTAAACAAAAGTGATAGGGCTGGCAGGCCCTGGTAGGCACTGTAACTAAAACAAAACGTTAAAGGAAACTTAACTAATTAACCTAAAGTATCATTCTCAGAGTGGATGATGCACCTCTGCTTTGATTTATATGTGCACTTGAGAACTCTTGTACTGTTAAAGATGCACCATAGAAAGCATTCCTTCTGGTTGTATCACAGCTTGGTATGGCTCCTGCTCTGCCCAAGACCACAAGAAACTACAAAGGGTCATGAATGTATTCCAGTCCATCACGCAAACCAGCCTCCCATCCACTGACACTGTCTACACTTCTCACTGCCCTGCAAAAGCAGCCAGCATAATCAAGGATCCCATGCACCTTGGACATTCTCTCTTCCACTTTCTTCTGTCAGGAAAAAGATACAAGAGTCGGAGGTTACGTACCAACCGACTCAAGAACAGCTTCTTCACTGCTGCCATCAGATTTTTGAATGGACCGACCTCGCAATAAGTTGATCTCTCTCTACACCCTAGTAATGACTGAAACATGGCATTCTGCACTCTCCTGTTTCCTTCTCTATGAACAGTATGCTTTGTCTCTACAGCCCTCAAGAAACAATACTTTTCACTGTATACTAATACATGTGACAATAATAAATCAAGTCAAATGAAAAGTACTTTATATTATGTCCATGAAGAAGTGAGTCTGTTCCTGAATCCCTTGTAAACAGTTATAACTTAGTTCAGAAATGCTCCTCTCAAACAAGAATTCCTGACCTTTTTGTTCTTGAGTTGTCTGAAGAGTGGTTGCTAACTGTCATCTCTCTGTACAATCGCTCATGAATCTCTGCCAATGTTTATTAAGTAAATTTATTCTTAAAAACTCATGCTTCATGTCTTCCTAGTCACTTACTTCCTTGCACTAGCATTTCTCACATATAATACTCAGAAACATGAAAGGAGATAAGCCATGCTTTCTTCTCATGCCACTTCAAAGCCATCCTGTGGAGATTGGAAAATCTGTTGTTACAAGATACAAGGAACTTTGATTATTTATCCTTAACTGTCCAACATGTCCAACATTCAACTCTCCAGGATGTCTAAACAAATGGCACAAATCCCGAGCTGTCTCCACAACTGCTTGTCCACTTAGCCCAACATAATGCTTACACCGTGTAAAGTAAATTGAGGTTTAACACTGTATTCATGTGAAAATAATCTGTCCTCTATTTTAGCAGCAACCTTGGGACATAAATTCATATGCAATTCTCCCATTTAACAAACAAAAACAATGCAATTCTGACAGGTTGGGCTGTGAGATGGCCCATATTGGAAATGTTTGCACATTTGGGTCACTGATAGGTTCAGTGTCACAGGTTAAAAGCAAAATATTGTGGACACTGGAATCTGAAACCAAAAGCGAAAACGCTGGAAAATCTCAGCAGGTCTGGCAGCATCTGTAAGGAGAAAAAAGAGCTGACGTTTTGAGTCCAGATGACCCTTTGTCAAAGCTTTGATAAAGGGTCATCTGGACTCGAAACATCAGCTCTTTTCTCTCCTTACAGATGAAGCCAGATCTGTTGAGATTTTCTAGTGTTTTCTCTTTCAGTGTTGCAAATGATGGCCTGAAACAGACATTAGGCTAATTGCATCAGTTAATTAATGGCCTCATGCCTATTGAAGGAACAACTTATTTCCAATAGGTGCAACAGCCTTTGGGCTTTCCTCGCTACAGCTGCCAATGGAAGCTACATTTTATTCAAATTATTTTTTAAACAAAAGCCTTCCTATGGGGAAAGTGTACTTCACCTATAGTCATGATCCCTGCCCCACTGTAGTCCAGTCAAACAGTGCTCTCAAGTACTGCTCACTCCCCACTAATATTACTGGCTGAAGCATTTTGTTGGAATATGCCACTGAGAATTTTCCAAGTCATTTATTTAGAAACTAATCTAAACACTTTTGAGAAAAACGAACAGAACAGATTATTTTGAGAGAGTCAGTGGACTGTGCACTGTCTGGTCTGAGTTATCAGTAGTTCAGTGATGTCCAGAAAGGAGGGCAAACTCTTAAAGAGCCCATGCTTTGAATCTGAAGAGGAACATGCTGCCTAAACATAAACAAGAGCCTTGATGCCTAAGCTTTAATGTTACTTTAAACTAATAATGTAAGCAGTAAACAATTTTTGCTGCAGAGGAGTTTTAATGCAATCCTTTAAGCTTGTATTACTGTTAGTATTGTGTTGAATACAAAATACTCCCCAGCCAGACACAAGATTAATTTTAGCAGATGTCAAAGGTACACAATGTGATTTCTCCATTGACAAAAATCTGCTTTACAAATGGATGTTTTCTTTGGGGGTTTCAACACCCTTATGTTCATGGAATAAATGTTGGAGAGACTGAAACAGGTTCAAAAAGTGTTGAAGATTACAACACAATTGATTAATCACAATATTTCTGGAGCTCTCTCTCAGCATAACAGAAGCATTTGATTTAAGCTTCTTTCTAATCTCCACCAGGTCTAAATATCTCAAAAAATGTTCAATATTTATTAACAGCAGAACAATAGACAGAAATTTAAAGGTAAAAATACAGTAATAGAGACAGTGAAGGAACAGAGATATGTTTCCAAGTCAGGGTGGTGTGTGGTTTGGAAGGCAACTTCTAGGTGGTGGCGTTCCCATGCATCTGCTGACCTCATCCTTTTAGATGGTAGTGGTTGTGGTTTTGGAAGGTGCTATCTAAGGAGCATCGATGAATCTTGTAAATGGTACACATGGCTGCCACTGTGTATCAATGGTACACATCCAGGCAAGTGGACAGTATGCCATCACACTCCTGACTTGTGTCCTGTCAATGGTGGACAGGCTTTGGGAAGTCAGGAGGTGAGTTACTAACTGCAGGATTTCTGGCCTCTGACCTGCTCTTGTAGTCAAATATTTAGGGCAGTACAGTGGCACAGAGGTTAGGGCTGCTACCTCACAGCACCAGGGATCTGGGTTGAATTCCAGCCTTTGGTGACTGCCTGTGGAATTTGCATGTTCTCCCCATGTCTATGGGTGCTCCCAGTTTCCTCCTACACTCCAAAAATGTGTGGGTTAGGTTGATTGGCCATGTTAAATTGCCCCTTAGTGTCAGGGGATTGGCAGGGTAATTACGTGGGGTTATGGAGACAATTACAGAGTTGGCTTGATGGATTGAATGGCCTCCTTTTGCACTATAGGCATTCTGTGGTTCTATACGGCTAGTTAATGGTAACCCCTGGGATATTGATCGGAGCGGATTCATTGAATGTCAAGTGGTGATTTCCAGAAGGCCTTTGACAAGGTGACACATAGGAGACTGTTAAATAAAGTTAAGTGTCCATGGCGTTAAGGGTAAGATCCTGGCATAGGTAGAGGATTGGCTGACCAGCAGAAGACAGAGAGTGGGGATAAAGGGGTCTTTCTTAGGATGGCAGCTGGTGGCTAGTGGTCTGCCTCAGGTGTCAGTGCTCACAATATACATTAATGATTTGGAGGAAGAAACTGAAGGCATTGTTGCTAAGTTTGCAGGTGATACAAAGATATGTAGAGGGACAGATAGTACTGAGCAAGCAGGGGGCTGCAGAAGAACATGGACAGGTTGGAAGTGGCAGATGGAATACAATGTGGAAAAGTGTGAGGTTATGCACTTTGGAAGGAGGAATGGAAGCATAGACTATTTTCTAAATGGGAAAATGCTTAGGAAATCAGAAACACAAAGGGACTTGAGAGGCATTGTTCAAGATTCTCTTAAGGTCAACGTGCAGGTTCAGTTGGCAGTTATGCAATATTAACATTCATGTTGAGAGGGCTAGAACATGAAAGCAGGGATGTACTTCTGAAGCTGTATGAGACACTGGTCAGACTCCATCTGGAGTATTGTGAGCAGTTTTGGGCCCCATTTCTAAGGATGTGCAGGCCTTGGAAAAGATCCAGAGGAGGTTTACAAGAATGATCTTGGAATGAAGAGCTTGTCATAGGAGGAACAGTTGAGGACTCTGGGTCCGTACTCATTGGAGATTAGAGGGATGAGGGGGGAATCTTATTGAAAATTACAGGATGCTGCAAGGTCTGGATAGCGTGGACATGGAGAGGATGTTTCCACTAGTAGGAAAAACTAGAACCAGAGGGCACAACCTTGGGTGAAAGGGACGATCCTCTAAGACAGAGGAATTTCTTCAACCAGAGAGTGGTGAATCTGTGGAAATCCTTGCTGCAGAAGGCTGTGGAGGCCGGGTCATTGAGTGTCTTTAAGACAGAGATAGATAGGTTCTAGGAGATCAGGGGTTATAGGGAAAAGGCAGTAGAATGGGGATGAGAAAAATATCAGCCATGATTGAATCTGCACCGCCATTCAATGGGCCAAGTGGCCTAATTCTGCTCCTGTGTCTTATGGTTAGATTTATTCTTGCTGAAGATAGTCATTGCTTGACATTTGCCTGTTACCAATGTCACCTGCCACTTGTCAGCACAAGTCTGGATATTGTTCGTTTGGGCATGGACTGTTAGAACAAAAAACATTGTATCATTCAGTATGACTTTTATTATTTTTCTTATTATTTCTGTCCAGTGAAGTACAAACACATTTCTAAGATTAGTAATCCGGGTTGAAGTACACACACCGATTCTATTCTTGGAACTGAGCGATGTTGACCCAAGGAGAACATCCCTTTTGTCAAAACGCAGGGAACAAATAGCCGAGATTGCAGCGGATTCAGCCCTTGGGTCGCTGCTATGACAGTCTCTCCCCCTTCAATAATCACAGATAAAAGCACCAACTGAGAAACCTCGGGGGGTCCCAATACCATCAGTCGCCCCCGGAGGATTGGAGCAGCCGGAATCTCTATTAAAAGAGTGTCTGCCCGAGTAATGACGACGGGACAGGAGAAATCTCGAGGAAATTCCCGGGATTTGGAGGCGGACATGGATAAATGCATTCCGACAGAGGGAGCAAAGCTGTTGCAGTTGGATTTGGGTCCTTCAGATGGATAGAGCGGCGAGACTGTGCAAGAATGTGCTGAATGTACCACCGATCAGCTGTGCAAATGGTGCAGACAGTAAAAATATGAATCATAACATTATATCTGTACATGAAGTCACTCCGTGGCTGGTGACAGGAGATTTATTTCTGACCGATCCAACCTGGCAAATGACTGTCTCAGCATTTCCCTTATCAGGGCTGTCCCTCGCACAGTCACTTGCTGAAGCATCTCTTGTGGGCAACGTGAGAATGGCAAAAATGTCCACTCAAGCCATTACGGCACCCTTAGACCGCAGACTCACTCTGACTGCTTACATAAGGTATCTCACTGTATGAATCATGCTGCAATGCTCCCTATTGCACAGCTTTTGGCGAGATAAATTTGCACCCAGTCCCAGTGGGGAGATTGATAGATTGCAATGTCTCCCAAGTTATGTTAGCCCCAGGTCATTTTCTGAAAATAATTTGTCTGTGATCTCCACGGTCATGCATTAGAATGTGCAGATTATTTTCAGTAATCCTGCACCTCGGAGGCCAGACTCCTCTCTGGCACCCATTATGTCACGCACCAATCCCCCTTGGTCACTCAGCCTGTCTTCACCTGTGCAGTCAGCTCACCCTGAACTGCCAGTCAATGGAACAGGGCAGGCAGTCACTTGTCATATGATAGGGAGTGAGGGTGGGTAGAGTGGGCATTGGCCAAGGGTAAATGCAAGGCACCTATCAGATCCAGGGTTCTTCGCTGATGACTATTTTTGGTGTGCCAGTCTCTGTAGCTCAACATTTCCTTGAGTTAGTCCACATTGACTGAGGTGGAGTGGGGATTGCAGGGAGGAGGGCAGCTAGCTTTACCCCTTCAGGTGAGGCGGAGGTGGGAGGGAGGGGCAGGGGTTTCAGCTGGCTTCACTTCTCCCTGCTTCAGGCATCACAAGGATGTGATTGCAACAGGGAGGGTGCAGAGGAGATTCACCAGGATGTTGTCCTGGTCTGGAACATGGGGACATGATCGATGTGTACAAAATTATAGAGGGACTTTGGGCTTAGATCTAAGTATTGCTGCCCTGCAGTCAATGAGTTACACGGAGGCTTCATTTGAAGCAATATTTAAAAACAGCATCCAGGCCTTCCGGCTAAGATGCAAATGAGATCAAAGCACTGGAGGGGGTGCAAGGCCTGTTTCTATCAACTTGGATCTGGTTGATTGAGCCTAAGCTAGGAAATGGACAGCCTGTCTTGGCAGCTTGGAACTGTAAAATCTCTCTGGGAGGGACTTGGATTTTAATTGGATGTAACTAAAAAAATGAGGGACATAAATGGGGGTGGATAGGAAGAAATTTCCCCCCCTCCTCCATATTAGAGGGGTCAATAACCAAGGGGTGTAGATATAAAGTAAGCAGCAAGAGATTCAGAGGGGATTTCACTGAGAGGGTAATGGCAATCTGCCTGAAAGGGTGGTAGTGGCAGGAAACCCCCCCAAACGTTTAAGAAGCATTGAGATGATCACCTGATATGGTATAGCATACAAAGCTATGGACCAAGTGCTAGAAAATGGGGTTAGAATAGGTAGGTGCTTGATGGCTAGCACGGGCACAATGGGTTGAAGAGCGTCTTTTTCAAAACTGTAGAATTCTCAATTTATTGTATTGTAAAACACTTTGGAAAGTCTTGAATGGTGCCATATAGATGCACGCTCTTTCCTTTTAATTTACAATGAATGGGTCAGCCTGGTCAGTTTATCCTCGATGCTGAGCAGATTAAGGAAGATTCATAAAAGAAAAAACTGGAACTCAAATCAGAATGTTATCAATGAATCAGGTTTCTTCTTTCCATCATTGGCCACATTCTGGGACCTTGGCCTTACTCCTTTTCCACTCCCACTCCAAGTCTGCATGGATTTTGTGTCCAGGGTTCTGAAGTTCCACTCCGGAAAATCGAGCCCAAACATCAAGGCTGATCTTTCAGCACAGTAGTGAGGAAGTGTTGTGCTCTCAGGCACATCATCTTTCAGACAAAATGCCCCTTGGCTCTCTGAAGTGGAAATCAAGGTTCTGGCTAATATTTATCCCTGAACCAACACCAGTAATTCAGATTATCTAGTCATTATCACATTTCTGTTTTGGGACCATGCTCTTCACAAGTAGGCCACTGTGTTGCCCAAACTTCAGAAATTCTTAATTTATTGTCAAACACTTTGGAAAGTCTTGAATGGTGCCATATAGATGCCTGCTCTTTCCTTGAAGCGTGGCTTCTGTTGCAGTTGCATTTGCATTTTAAATCCTCATCTTGTTTCTCAGTGGCAGCAACCTGTATCTCATTTGAGAATGAGGATGTTGGAGAGAATCCCACTCGGAAAACAGAATGTGGGCTAAAATTAAAGTCAACACTTTCGCTCCAGAATTTGGGCCAAGTCAAGATGGCAGGACATACACTTGAAACACTTCAAGAGAAATGCTCATTCCTTATCCAATGTCGCAGATAATCTTAACCATGAATTCAAATCCTTTCTCTCACTTATGGTGTAACAATATATTAGAGTCAGAAAGAATAATCTCAGAACTATCTTGAAAACTAGAAATAACAGAATTGGTGGTAAACTCATAGTGCAACATTTCTGAACAGAATTTGACAGACAGACAATTACACCAAACTACTGATGTTACACATGGTTCAGGTCATATGAAGCTTGATAATATCAATATTGATTCATTGCTGTTAGGGAACAAGCCTCCTACAGTCTCCCAGTATCTTATCTCAATATGTACATCAAGAAACTCTTAAATGTTTCACTGGTCTGTACAACTCACCTCCAGCAACAAAATAGATCATAATATTTTTTATTTGTTCAGGAGGTGTGGGCATCGCTGGCTGTGTCAACGTTTGTTCCCACCTCTAATTGTCTTTGAACTGAGCTAGGCCATCTTTTTTTATTCATACTTGGGACATGGGTGTTGCTGGTTGGCCAGCATTTATTGCCCATGGGCAGTGAGAGTCAACCACATTGCTGTGGCTCTGGAGTCACATGTAGGCCAAACCAGGTAAGGATGGCAGATTTCCTTCCCTAAAGGACATTAGTGAACCAGATGTGTTTTTATGACAAATGGCAACAGTTTTGTGGTTATCAGTGGATTCTTCATTCCAGATATATTTTGTTGAATTCAAATTCTGCCATTGCCATGGTGGGATTCGAACCGATGTCCCCAGCACATTAGCTGAGTTTCTGGATTAATAGTCTGGCTACATTACCACTAAGCCATCACCTCGACTGTGAGGACATTTAAGAGTCAATCACGTTGCTATGGATCTGGAGTCACATATAGGCCAGACCAGGTAAGGACGACAGGTTTCCTTCCCTAATGGGCATTAGTGAATCAGATGGGTTTTTACGACAATGTTTTCAGGGGCATCACTGGACTTCTAACTCCAGATTTTCATTGAATTCAAATTCCACCATCTGCTTTGGTGGGATTCGAACCTGCATCTCAAGAGCATTGCCCTGGGTCTCTGGTCCAGTGACACTACCATTACTCCACCAACTCCCCCTGTAGACGTTGTGTTTATTCCTATCACAATCCTTTCCATTCTGTCCAAGTAACCAAAAACTTGGAATTTGGTTTGATCGTTTGGAGGTCAGGCGAGATTAAAAAGTTAGACTAGACACAAGACAAACTCTTGTAATTAACATCCACAGAGAAGGAGATGCTGGAGTCTCAAAGTGCTTAGCCAGAGATAGGATAATTGGGGTATCCCAGCTGCTTTGAGTGGCATCATTAGCAAAATGTTTATAATTGTCCAAATGTGCAAACTCAGCATTGATTACTTCTGTATTGCCCCCGTAGCTGACTGAGATCCTGCAAATGTCTCCAGCAGATCACTAGAAGGAGCCAGAGGCAAAGACATTGAGGGTAGTGATGATTCAGTCATTGGTAAATCATGACCACCAGGTCATCATGGCACCAGGTCTTCCTCCAGCAAGTTGAAAATAACTGGGTCTACCTGACACAAGACCTGGAGTCTCCTGAAATAATGATGTCCTGAAATATCCAAAAATCTGATCTTCTGCTTGTATTCTAGATATCATCTCCTGTGAGCTACAGGTCTCTGTTCATCCTATGGATGGCAGATCTTTAAGGAGAGGACTTCAGGATTCTCCTACTTGACTCAGTGGGTTTGAACAGGCTTTCCAACACACTGCCAATATCATTGCTGTTGACTCCCCACCCGCTCCCATACTCACTCTTGTGAATAAAAATTTCTCCATGTCTTGGAGCCATGCATCAAGTGTGCCTCTGGAGGATTATTAGAATTGTTGCAGCTTGCAACAATAATGAAACAATCAAATCACAGGACTGATATTAACATCTTAATTTTCCTGGGTTTCTGGTTGGCAAGGGCAGCAAAGACAGCTTGCTGATCGTAGAGGACTTTTGGTGTCACTCCAAGACGCCCAGAGCCTGAGAAAGGGCATCCAGCTATTTCCTCACATCTCAAAACAGATAAATCTTTTTACCCATGAGAAAGAACACAAGGGATCATATCATTGTTCTTGCAACTGGTCTTACAATTAACAGCCTTTACTCTCTCACATTAGCCCTAACAGCTTATCTTTATGAAGTGCCTTTAATATAAGGAAATATCACAAGGCATTTTCACAGGAGAATTATAGAACAAAGCATGATGCCAAAAGTTTGATCAAAGAGGTTGATTTTAATAGTGCCCTATGGGAGGAAAGCAAGGCAGAGAGATTGAGAGATGCAGCAAAGGAATTCCAGAACTTGGGGCCGAGGCAATTGAACAGCCACCACCAATGGCGCAGCAATAATAATCAGGAATGTACAAGAGGCTAGATTAGAGGAGCATTGATATCTCAGAGGGTTGTGGGGCTGGAAGAGTTCACAGAGAGAAGCAGGGGCACAGCAACGGAGGGATCGGAAAACGGGCCAGAGGATTTTGAAATCAAGACATTGTTTGACTCGGAACAAATGTAGATTATTGGGTATGGGATTGATGAGAAACAGGACTTGTAATTATGACACAAGCAGCAGGCTTTTGGATGACATTAAGTTTATGGAGGGTAGAATGTGAGAGATCTCCGCCAGGAATGAATTGAAGTAGTCAAGTTTAGAGGTCATGGAGATGTGACTAAGGGTTTCAGCAGCAGGTGAGGCAAGCCAATGGCAAATTCAAGCAATATTTCAGTGGTGGAAATAGAGAGTCTTAGAGATGGCATGAATATGAGATCAGAGGTTTATCTCAGGGTCAAATGTGACACCAAAGGTTGCAAACAGACAGGCTAGTTTCCTTTCTGACTGTTACCAGACAGAAGGATGGGGTGGATAGTTAGAGAATGGAGATTGGGGCAGAGACTGAAAGCAATGGATTTGGTCTTTCCAATATTTATTTGGATGTTGGATTTAGCAACTGTGGAGGAGTTGAGAGAGGCGGTGGTGAAGTGGAGCTGGGTGTCATCAGCATATACCTAAAAAGGTAAAGCTCACCCGCAGCAGTAATGCAAGAGATTGCCTGCAAGCAGGGGGCTTTGCTAATGAGCTGAGCCCCCAAATTCAGATGGGTTCAGGTATCAAGCACACTTGAAGTTCTCTCAACCAACTTCTGGTTGGCAGAGGCAGGGGGGACGGGAGAGAAAAATTGGCCTCTTGCTGTTTTCATTCTGTTTTTCAAATTTGAGCAAATTATTTCTGGCATTGTAATAGTTCAGTCACTGTCGATGCCAAATTAAAGAAAATAGCTTCGGGGAATTCTCCTCCAGAGTGAGCCCTTTTGTACAACTGGTTTGTGTTTTTCAGATTATGTAAAGGTGGTTTCATTCTCCCGGATGATAAATAATTCAGTAAGGCAAGCATCCACAATCATTTCTAATACCCCGTGACCCACATTGTAGTCTGTTGGTGTTCTACATTGTTGAAAATTGCTACAATTTTAATGACAAACTTCCTGTATACAGCAAATGTAGCAGGTGTTCGGGGGGCTGGGGGGAAGGAAGGGTGGATGTTGTTTCAGCTGCATCCATTCAAACAAGTGAGGAGCAGTCCTGACTTTGCCTAATAGGTTCTAAAGAAGCTGTGGGGTCAGGAGATGAGTCATTTATCACAGGGTACACGGCCTCTGTCTCCTTCTGTAACCGTGGAATTCACACGGTTGCTCCGGTTCAATGGCTAACCAATGATCCCAAGTAGGTGGTGTTGTTGAAGATGACAGGAAAGAGGTTGGGGTTTGGTTATTTGGGATGGCATTTATGATGTCCATAAGTAGCCTGTCACTTGTTACCCCAAGCTCAGCTATTGTCCATATCTTGCTGTGGGCTGGCAGGGTTTTCATTATTATTGGAAGAGTTGTGAATGGAGCTGAGCACTGTTAAATCATCAGTGGCAGCTCTGCTCCTGACCTTATGATTGTCATTGATAAATGTCAGCCTTAGATCAGCAATACCTCTTTTATCACTGAGCCAAAAAACATGCATTCAAACCCCACTCTGGAGATCTGAGCACACAGTCCAGGCCAACATAAACAGGCTGCCAAGTTTCTTACATCATACCAGTGGCTGCATTTCAGAAAGTACTTCACATACTATGAAAATATGGTTAGGAAAGGTCATAGATGCAAGCCTTTTCTCTTCTTTCAATGAGGCAGCTGAAGATAGAAGAAATGAAGATTTAACCCCTGCGATGCTGTCTAGGGGCTGTGAATATTGTCCCTGATATCCGTGACTTTGTGTTAAGTATGTGCCCCGTCATGAGAAGAATTTATTTTTGACTCCCAATTGACCTTGGCGTCATCCTCAGCTAAACGCTGCCTTAATGTTTTAGATCAGTTACTCTCATCTCTCTGGTATTCAGCTCTTGCACGGTGTCTGAATTAAAGCTGTTACCAGATTGGGAGCAGGTTGGTTCTGACAGAAACTGAACAGATTGTCTTTGTGTGCCTCATGATGGTTAACTTTCCTGACTCTATTTCTTTATTAATGACTGGGAAGAGGCTGACTGAGCCTCAACTGGTCACGTGAGAGGCACTGGGTGAGAAACTGGGATCATTTGTGCACATTTTTGGGTATCTCTAGTATAAAATGTGGATAGATGGGATGTTTAATACATGATGTAAATGATGATGTAGCATTGACATCAGTCTGTCATATCTTAGCCTCTCTCCCTCAGGAGGGAAGTTGGAAGACAATGTCCAAGAGCAACATGCTTACGCAGGAACCTCTACAGATATAGTATTAGCAAACAAATGTTAAGCAAGTACCAGAGTATGACTGCAGTCTGTCTGGTAATTAAGTACTAAGTACCACACCTGTAGGCCACGGCACAAGATGGCAGCAATTACACTGATGTAAAAAAAACACATTGGTTTCTTTGATAATCCCAAAGTCTGAGAAAACTCAGTAGTAGCTCATCTTTACAAGTTGACAGAGTGATGAGGCCCACTGGAGTGAGATAATTTGGTAAATTATCCCCACCTCTACCCTTAACCCTTTTGATTGTCTTGCAACCCTACAGAGAGACCAGAAATGGGAGGCCTATGACTTGGAGAGCCAGAGTTGGAGTTGGGTAGTATCTGTAGTTGCAAAACAGATTTAGAGAAATGCAAAGTAAATAGATAAAGGTATAGATTCATATTGTTGTTGAATTGGAAAATTGGGAGGGGGTGCAGTATAAAGGGTTAACAGATGGGACATGCAAATGTACTATGTAGCAGTGATATTAGTCAGTCGCATGTTAGACTCTCGAGGGATAGCAAGGTTGGGCCACCATGCTCAAGAACAAACCTACTCTCTAACCTATGTAGCTAGACTACTATTAAACTGGACTACTATCATTACACTGGTCACCACGCAAAGCTGATCTCAATGTTGCCACTTTAGAGCGTACCACTTTGTACGGATGAATAAAGTGCTTATTGGCAGGATGGACCCCTCCCAATAACACCATTGAAAAGGATCACCAATTACTCAGATTTCTGCTGGTTGTTGATCTGATTCTCCAGTAATCAAATGGAGGCGCTCCACTTCTAGCAGCACCTCCTCACTGTCCAAGGACCCAAACATTCCTTTCAGATGAAGCAACATTCAACTTGGTTGACTGTATTCACGGCAGACTAATCGCAGGCTGGACAACCACTTTGCGGGACATCTTTCCTCCGCTCGCCAGCATGACCTCAACCTTCCTGTTGCTTGCCACTTCAACTCAGCATCTTGTTCTCAAGTCCACATGTCCTTCCTGAACCCGCTGCAATTTTCAGTGATGCCCAATGCAAGCGAGGAGAATAGCAACTCACCTTCTGATCTAGACTTGATGTGATTCGATTTGATTTAATTAATTACTGCTACATGTATTGGGGTACAGTGCAAAGTATTGTTTCTTGCAGAGTATACAGATAAACATACCGTTCATAGAGTATGTGGGGAGAAGGAAATAAGGTTCAGAGTATAGTGTTACAATCATAGCTAGGATGTAGAGAAAAATCAGCTTAGTATAGTTTAAGGTTTATTTATCAGTTTCACAAGTAGGTTTACGTTAACATTGTAATGAAGTTACTGTGAAAATCCCCCAATCAGCACATGCCAACGCTTGTTCAGGTACACTGTGGGAAAATTGAGCATGGCCAATGTACCTAACCATCACATCCTGTGGGATGAGACTGGAATATCTGGAGGAAACCCACACAGACATGGGGAGGACATGCAGACTCCGCACAGACAGTGAGCCAAGCTGGGAATCAAGCCCGGATCCTTCGCACTGTGAGGCAGCAGCCATTGTGCCACCATATGGCAAGCCCATTCAAAAATCTGATAGCAGCAGGAAAGAAGCTATTTGAGTTAGTTGGTACGTGATCTCAGGCTCTTGTATCTTTTTCCCAACAGAAGATGATGGAAGGGAGCATGTCCGGGGCGTGTGGAGATACGTTGTTGCCTGTACCCTTTACTATATGTACGTGGTTACAAGTAACTAAATAAGTAGCTGCTGTTAACCAACAGAAGACTATGAAGACTTCTTTAAGAGATATTGTTCTATAACCAATGCCTTCCCATCATACTCTATCAGCATTTAATTGAAATATTTAGACAATACTGCCATCTATGCTCTAAATATTCAGACCTAGGAGTATGTCTAGGCCCTGTAGTAGATTAGAACATAGAACATTACAGCACAGTACAGGCCCTTTGGCCCTCAATGTTGTGACGAGCTATGTCTAATCCCAAGATCAAGCTATCCCACTCCCTACCATTCTGGTGTGCTCCATGTGCGTTTCCAATAACCACGTGAAAGTTCCTAAAGTGTCCGACTCCACTATCACAGCAGGCAGTGCATTCCACACCCCAACCATTCTGAGTAAAGAACCTACCTCGGACATCCCTCCTATATCTCCCACCATGAACCTTACCGTTATGCCCCCTGGTAACAGCTAAATCTACCCGAGAATTGCTGACAACAGACTGAAATAAGGGTAGACAGCGCTACCAGGCTTCGATCTCACTGAGACATCTGAATAGTTAAAATGATTTTCCAGTAGTGAGGGGGAGAAGAGTTTGAATATTCTGTCCCTCCCCTCAAATTTAGTGGGATGTCCTAGACTACCATAAGAATATTACCCCTGGCAATCCCCAGTGGAACCCATGCCAACTAATGTAACTGACTAAAATCCCAGGACAGGCTCTAGAACAGAGGGATCTCATTACCATAAATCTGGTCACTCTCTACTCAGACTGAATGTTTAGGGCTCACTGGGTACAGAGGTGGAGGGGTCCCGAAAGTGCTGACTGCAGCTTTCCTGACGCTGTCCCTGGCACAGGCCATTCTGGTGGAAGCTGGTCTGGGGCCAGTAGGGTAATCCACCCCTTAAGAAGCCGGCAGAATTAGACTCCTTGGTCACCTGGCTGCTTTCTCTGTTATATTAATTAAAGGTTTTCAAAGGCTGCTGTGAAGATGTTCCCATGTTGAATTGTCCTCTGAGCTCATTACCGTCCATTGCAGGTGCTGCTCCCCCCCTCAAATTGGAAAGCCTCTGACAGGGCCTTCCATCCTTTTGCGAGCCTGCCCACCAACCTTAATTGGATTGGGAACCTGACTCCATATCAGTTAATGGGACCCTTCTGTAAAAATCTCAGTTCCGTAACAGCGCCTCTCTGGGTTTGAGGCTTACAAACAATCCCGACTTCCTGTTCCCTGACCCAACACAACTATTCAATCCACGGTATCTTTGATGGTGTGGTCTCCTGCGTCGCTGTTTTACCATTACAGCAGGATGATTTGATCTTCAGTTTTCTTGGCCATGGGATGGGGCAGTGCTCATTACAGGCTGGGACTGACTGCTCTCAACATACAGATGACCCACAGGACCAGGCCCCCTGCCCCCAGAGCAGACTGGTTAGATACTCAGGTTTTCAAAACACAATTGCCGGAAGAGGCGCTTTGTGAATGAAACCAAAGATCAAAGCAATCCCCTTTTACTTTTGCTTCAAATGATTCTGTTAATCCTGTCTGAGAGATACAAATAAAATCAGATTTCCAAATAAGGTTTCACAAATCGACTCCTGAAATAGGAGCACAACAACAGTTTGCAATTGTTCAGCAGTTATTATATCGGAAACAGCTCAGGGTCCTGCTTCACTGCTGCCAATAGTGGGATGAAGGAGGAAAATAAACAGAGTGAGAGAAATAGAGCACTCAGGGAGAGGTGGTGGGTTGGAGGCAGTCAAACAGAAAAAGGATGGAGTTCTTCCATGAAGGGCTTTAAATGCAAAATGAGAATTTAAATTTTTGGGTAGCGGAGGGCCTGGGGTAGGATTTTCCGGCCCGCTTGGCACCCCCAAAAGCCGAAAAATGCTGCCCGAGGCATTTGCATGGTCCACTACCTGCCCACTACGATTCCCATAGCAGGTGGGATGGAAAATCCCGGTGCAAATGTCAGTGAGGATCCTCAGCCTTTTGGCTAAGATCACGTGTCAGATCAAGCCCAAGCAGGGATGCAAGACTTCACCCTGTCAGCTTGGATCTTGTTTATCTCTCTTGTGGGGACCATGAATTGGACTCAATTGGATTTTGAACTTCACTTTTGGAGGAAGGAATGGATGTGGGTTTGCCCGGTCCATTCTGAGCTTCATCTTTGTAACTTTAAGGATGGAATTAAAAAAAAACAAGGATAAAAGTAATGGGTGAATGGGACTTGGTGAAAGCTGGGATGCAGACGGCAGAATAAACTGAGGGTGGAAATTGGAGGTTGGCTAAAAGATTATTGGAATAGTCAGTTCTGGAGGTGACAGTGGGGTGGATGAGGGTTTCAGCAGTGGATGGGCTAAGGTAGGGCAAGGAGGCGTGATGGAATAAGCAGTATTTATTATGGAGTGCATCGGGAATGGGAAGTTCAGTTTGGGTCAATTAGCATGCAGCCTGAATCTGAAAAGTCTCATTCAGACCCAGTCCAGGGTCGATGGCTTTGATCTTACCAATATTTAACTGGAGGGAGTTACAGCTCATATATTATGGGATATTAGACAAGCTCCAGACAAAACTGAGACAGTGGAATGATTAAATGGGCTGGGAAAGGTAGAGTGGAGTGTCCTTGTTGTTCACGTCTACAGACTATGTCATCAGGAGACATTGTTTTTTTTATTCATTCGTGGGACATGGGTGTCGCTGACTGGCCAGCATTTATTGCCCATTCCTAGTTGCCTCTGAACTGAGTGGGTTGCCAGACCATTTCAGAGAGCAGTTGAGAGTCAACCACGTGGTTGTGGATCTAGAGTCACATGTAGGCCAGACCCGGTAAGGATAGCATATTTCCCTCCCTAAAGGACATTAATAGACCAGGTGGGTTTTTCTGACAGTCAACAATGGTTTCATGGTCATCGGTGGGTTCTCAATTCCAGATATTTTTTAATTGAAGTAAAATTCCACCATCTGAGTCAATTACCAGGGAGCACAGGTTTAAGGTGCAAGGGGCAAGGTTTAAAAGTGATGAACGAGGCAGATTTTTTTTTTTTTACACAGAGTAGTGGGTGTCTGGAACTCGTTGCTGGGGGAGGTAGTGGTAGCAGATACGGTAATGACTTTTAAGGGGCGCATTGACAAGATACATGAATAGGATGGGAATAGAGGGATATGGTCTCCGGAAGGGTAGGGAGTTTTAATTCAGTCGGGCAGCATGGTCGGTGCAGGCTTGGAGGGCTGAAGGGCCTGTCCCTGTGCTGTAATTTTCTTTGTTCTTTGTATCTGCCATGGCGGGATTCGAACCCAAGTCCCTCGAACATTAGCTGAGTTTCCAGATTAATAGTCTAGCAATAGTACCACTAGGCCATTGCATTCCCATATTGCGAAGGGAGGAAGAAGCCAAGGGGACGCCTGATGTAGTAATGTTACAGGGGCAGGAAGAAAAGCCATTGAAGGCGATGCTCTGGCTATGACTGAATGGTCAAGGATGTGACCAAATGTTGGCAGTCATTCTGACCCCGACAAAAGGGAATAGATGATGGAGGAGGATGGTGTGGTCAACCATTTCAAAGGGATGGGTAGAATTCCAAGGAGAAATTATGCATCAGAGATACAGTCACAGAGATGTCAGTTGTAACTTTAGTTACAGCCAGTTTGCTGCCACAGAAGGGGTGGAAATCTGACTAGAGGGATTCAAGCAGAAAAAGTTGCAGACACAGGCTTGTGAGGTGAAAGGATGCTGAAGGATTGAGGGAACACGGAAGTTGGAGATAGTCTAGTGGTTTGCAATGGCAGACAGTTTGGACTGATAATGAAATAGAGTTATGACAGGGAGTGTGAAAATGCTTAAGGAGAAGGAATCATTTACAGTGTCAGGTAGCATCAAAGGAAGATTAGCTGTTGGTTTAATGGGAGTCGGGTCAGGGAAGCATGAGAGGGCATGAAAGGAGCTCGGAGAGAAAGTGGAGAAGATACATATTCAAAGTTAATGGAAGGGGGGGGCATTGCTTGGTGTGGTCTGCAAGGAGAAAGAGGAAAAAATAGCAGAGGTAACTGACGGTCTTTAGATTTTGAATGAAGAAGTGTACAAGTTCCTGTCGCTTGTTGGAAGGATAATAGAAGGGCAGAGGTGAGGGAGGTTTAGGGAAACAGCTGGTCAAGAAGAAAAACATATTAACATATGACTTGAAATAGCTGGAAACCTGTCAACTCCTGATAATGCAACTTAATATGCCACAAAATGATAATACCTCTGTACCCAAATTAGATTTTACTTGGTTGAAATATGGTCCCTAGTGCGATGACAAAATGAGCTTAAACCTATGCCAGGATTTCTTTCCTGTACACTAAGTAAATGATAAATGGCTGCTCTGACAGCTTGAAGCAAAATTGTAGCTGGGTGCTTTTCAGTGTGACATCATCTGTATTTCTTAACGACAGCTGGAGTTCCATGGAAGCATCTTTATAATATCAGCGGGTCATAGGTGGCTGCAGTATTCAGTTGCAGCACATTTTGTTCAAGGACGGAGACAGTAAAAGCAACCAAAGTGTTTTTTTAAACTTGGATCTGTTTCAGGGATCAGTGTAACAAATACCATTTCTTCGCATTCAGATAAATGATGTGAACTCAGATCCCAGAAAGTTTTAACAATGTTGGATAGCGTGTTTTCCCCTTTTCCCCAAAACCTACAGTATTCCAATATCAGTATATAGAATCCCTACACCGCAGGAGGCAGCCACTCGCCTATCAAGTCTGTATTGACTCTCCGAAAGAGCATCCTACCCAGGTTCAACACCCACACCATTACCAGTAACTCTGCGCATTTACCATGGTTAATCCATCTAATCCACACATCTTTGGACACTACGGGGCAATTTAGCATGGGCCAATCCACCTATCCTGCACATCTTTGGACTGTGGGAGGAAACCGGAGCACCCGGAAGAAACCCACACAGACACGGGGAGAACATGCAAACTCCACATAGACAGTGACCCAAGGCTGGAATCTAACCTGGGTGTCCAGCACTGTGAGGCAGCAGTGCTAATCACTCTGCCATCTTGCCACCTTATATGGTCTTATATCTTTAGATTAAACATCACAATTAGCCTTTTTCTACCTGTATTGTGCTGCAAACTGTAGTGAACCATGTTAACCCAATGAATCTAAGAAAAGTCAGGTATTCAGCCAGAAAAAAACTATTCCATTTGTAATTAACTAACTGAACAACATTAGGCACAAAGATAGGCAGGCAAAAGCAAACCATGGACTTATTGCTCTGGAATGCGTGAAGAGGAGGAAATAGGGATTTCTTTCAAACAATACAAAGAAACAGTTAATTGCAGTTTTTGCATTGTGAACAACATAGTGCCAGATTCCAAATAAAACGCACCATCCAGTGTTGGGGACATCATGGTGACTTGAAAAATGCCTTAAGTAATGGATGGATGAAACATCTTCCTGTCTAGTCTTGTTAGAATATTATTGGTTTCTATGAGATCCCCCCCCGCCCATTCATCTAAATTCCAGTCAGTATAATCCCAACCAATTCAATGTCTCCTCATACGTTAGTCCTGCCATCCCAGGAATTAGTCCTGTAAGCCTTCTCTGCATGCATCCTATGATAGGTAACTCCTCAGATAAGGAGACCAAAACTATATACAATATTCCAGCTCAAACTCTTATATAATTGTAGCGAGACAACTCTGCTTCTATACTTGAATCGTCTCACTATGAAGGTCAACATACCATTTGCCTCCTGCCGCACCTGCATGCTTACCTTCAGCAACTGGTGTAAAGGGCACCCAGGTCTCATTGCACATTCCCCTCTCTTAATCTATAGTCTTTCAGATAATAATCTGCTTTCCTACCAAAGTGCTTAACATCACATTTAACCACATTATACTGCATCAACCATGCATTTGCCCACTCGCTCAGCTTGTCCAAATCACATGAAGCATCTCAGTATCCTCCTTACAGCTCACCCTCCTACCCAGCATTGTGTCATCTGCAAATTTGGAGATATTACATTTAGTTATCTCATTCTAAACCATTAATATATAGAGTGAATAGCTGGGGTCTTAGTGCTGATACCCCACTGGAAACTGCCTGCCACTTGGAAAAAGACCAATTTTTCCTACTCTTAGCCTCCTGTCTGCCAATTAGTTTTCTATCCATCACAATACAGTACCCCCAACTGTGTGCACTTTAATTTTACACACTAATTTCTTAGATGGGACCTTATCAAAAGCCTTCTGAATCCAAATAAATCAAATCCACTGGCTCCCCGCTCTTCAAATCTACTAGTTACATCCACAAAGCATTTCAGTAGATTTGTCACGTATGATTTCCCTTTCGTAAATCCATGCTGATTCTGTCCAATTTGGCCACTGTTTACCATGTTCTCTGATATAAGATCTTTGATAATGGACTCTAGTATTTTCCCCATTACCCACATCGGGCTGACTGGTCTATGATTCCCTGTTTTCTCTCTACCTCCGTATACACATTTATTGTAGTTCCACATTTCTTATCCCTTGTGAGTTATGAACATCTTTGTGCTTCATACGCAGTACTCCTAAGAGCTTCCCTTAGCTATGGTGCACACCCCATCCTTTGCATGCTGTCAATTCATTTCTTCCCATTTACCAACTAACAGCTGAAAGGGGAGTTACTCTCCGACAGAATTGCCCGACACAGAAAAAGTCATACATTTTATGTGGTGTTCTGAAGAAAGGAAATTGAACAACATAACATCCTCTCATACGCCCACGTGCAACTAAGAGGTTACCCTTCCTTTTCATACAGATTCTCTGTGGTACAACTATTCCATGTTGAGCGGAGATGGAAGCAAGCTGCTCCAATCCCTTCCTCTTCATTCTCCACATCAGCAGAGACAAGCTATAGAACTTCTCTGATCTATTTTCATGAAAAGGTGAGTGGGTGCTTTGCTTGAAAGTCAGGTGTCAACATGCAATCCTGTTCCTAATTGCTGATTACTATCATCTGGATAGAAACACTTGCAGGTTTGAAAAGTCAAGAGGTGACTAGATGCAATCTTTGTGATGCATTATCCTTGTTGGGGAAGTGTTGGCCTAGTGATATTATCACTAGACTATTAATCGAGAAACTCAGTTAATGTTCCCAGGTTCAAATCCTGCCGTGGCAACTGGTGGAATTTGAATTCAATAAAAATATCTGGAATTAAGAATCTACAGATGACCATGAAACCACTGCCGATTGTCAGAAAACCCCATCTGGTTCACTAATGCCCTTAAGGGAAGGAAATCTGCCATCCTTACCTGGTCTGATCTACATGTGTCTCCAGAGCCATAGCAATGTGGCTGACTGACAACTGCCCCTGGGCAACTAGGGATGGGCAATAAATGCTGGCCACCCAGCAACACCCATATCCCATAAGTGAATTTTTTTTTAAAATTATATAAGTCAGCTACATGCAGCCATTTCCACTGAAGGTATTGAAAACTCTGGTTATACAGAACCACGTTTCAAGATGGCTCAGAGACCAAGGGAAAGATCCCATAGATCATCAGATGTGACCCTGGAGTTCCTGCAGGAGAACAAATGTGTCCGCAGGTGATATGGTAAGGAGGAAGGAGTCCATCTGATCCTCCTGCTCCTCACTGAGGTGTTACTCACCCTGACTACATATCCTACCTCTATTCCTGCTGCCAACCACAGAGAGACAGCTAAAGAGATTCCTTTAACCAAGAACTCCCTTTCTCCGGGTGACTCGGATAACGTGTCCAATAATGTCGAGTAGCACACTACTTTTTCAGTGAAGTGTTCAGTAATTTTGGGTACAAATGTTGCTTGAATAACAGGTACCAGAAAGTTACCTGCTGTGTTTCAAAAGCCCTCTTCAAACCTGCACCAGTAAGATGTAATATATCTATAAATAGCTCTCAAAATCCTGTACAATGGCTTGTTTATTCACAAGCCACTGATCATTGTTAGGATAGAGCATTAGTTGAAGTGCTATCCTCCAAAACACCATACAGCCTCCTCACTGAAGGTTAACAGGCAATGTCATTGTCAATCAGACCCTTAATGATCCTTCAGGCCCCCATTCCTAATGAATGTTTCAACTTCAACTTCTCGGCCTTTGGCTAAGATCATGTGTCAGATCAAGCCCAAGATGGGGTGCAATGCCTCATCTTGTCAGCTTGGATCTTCTTGTCCCTTTTATGGGGATCTTGAATTGAATTCAATTGGATTTTGAATTTGGTTTTTGGTGTGAACAAGGAACGGATTTGGGTTTGCCTGGTCCATCCTAAGCATTGGCTTTATAGCTTTGAAGATGGAGTAAAAAAATTTTTAAAAATTCCTTCAAAGTGAAACATAAACTCCTTCACCAAGGTGGCACCTTGATCTAACCATGGGCAAACGCAGTGTTTCAAGAAAAACAAAGAACGAAAAATAATACAGCACAGGAACAGGCCCTTCAAGCCTGTGCCCATCACATTGCCTTATCTAGACCAACCACTTATATCCAGCTATTCCCCTTAATCCCATCAACTGGGCTCGCTTCGAAGTTCTTTGATGATTAAAATATCAAAGGAAATCACTTAATTGGAATGTTGATGGTTGAGAAAATTGTGTAAAATTTGCATAATTATTGTTTACCATATTTTGCTAATATTATCGTATCTCCAATACAGTTTTACTAGCTGTCAATCTCAAACCTTTGCTGATTCACTCAGCTAATCCTGCTCTGCAATTGGTCACTATGAATGCTTTTGGTAGTGTGGGCTGAGTCTTAGAGAGAAAAATAAGAAGCAGCTTACCTTTAGGTTTATCCTACATGTAGGAAAGTGTCAGGGCTTCTCATTTTGTTGACGCATCAGAGGACAAAACCTGCCCTATGTGCACTCACAGCCACACTTTCAATACAGTTACCGCCTGTGATAAATATTGAAATCAGTTGTTTAAACGATGGGAGAAAGATGGGCGGCATGGTGGATAACACTGCTGCCTCACAGCGCCAGGGACCCAGGTTCGATTCCCGGCTTGGGTGACTGCGTGGAGTTTACGCATTCTCTATGTGAGTTTCTTCCGGGTGCTCCGGTTCCCTCCCACAGTCCAAAGATGGTGGGTTAGGTGGATTGGCCATGCTAAATTGCCCCTTAGTGTCAGGGGGTCTAGCTAGGGCAAATGCATGGGGTTATGGGGACAGGACCTGGGTGGATTTGTGGCCAGTGCAGACTCGAAGGGCTGAATGACCTCCTTCTGCACTGTATGATTCTATGAACGTGGGTGTATGCAAATACAGGAACCAACCGAGCTGATGTTTAATTTCACAGTCGGTTCCATATTAGGAGATAGTCCTTTGGAATTTCATAATCTGATTGACTGTCCAGCTAAGCAGTCATTTCTGGTATGGCCTTGCATCAAAAGAATGTGTTCTTCAAACATTAGCAGCTCCCTAAACAGCAATTGGGGAGTTGAGAATGTGCAGCTATAACAGAAATGGTTTTTCTCCTTAATCCTACATGGATTTTCACATCCCAAAGCTGCACTTTGTTGTAAGCGGTGAGGTGACTTTGAGGATTACGGGAAGCAAGTAGTTTTTTTTTAATCCCTTGGGTTCTCTGCTGAAATATTATTAACTCATTTCTCCCTCCGCATTTCACAGAATTTATATCGACTCATAAGCAGAATGTTTTTGCAGCTGTTAACTGCGGTACATCATGGACACTGCTTTGCATTGTTACCAGGAGTCACATTTTTTCCTTGATTCCAGTGGATTTGACGGGAAAAAAGTATCTGTTATCTGCTGGCACATGCTCAGAACAATGCAGTTGTAGATGAGCTGATGATGATTAACTCTTCCCTGCCTGTGAACCATTTAGCATCTCCAGTTTAAAAATATGTTTGCAGCCAATTTGAAATGATTTATAAAATCTCTCTTGCTTTAACAAGCAATGGCATCTCTGTAATGGGCAAATATTAGGGAGAACCCATCTTTCCACTCACAAACTAATAAAATATTAATTTTTGGAACCCTTAAATAGGCACTATTTGCTTCTGTAAGAAAAATTGTGACCAAAGATATTTTCTGTGCCTTTAAACAACATATTGAACAGAGGTTATGTTCAATTCTCCGATCATAGTATAAACAGAACTTTAAAGAATGCCCTCGCTGTGCTCACAGGAGCCCTCACACTGACTGAGCTCAAGCCGAACTCTACTGGGGTTGGGCAGCATGGTGGCACAGTGTTTAGTAGGGACCTGGTTCAATTCCCGGCTTGGGTCACTGCCTGTGTGGAGTTTGTACCTTCTCCCTATGTCTGCATGGGTTTCCTCCAGGTGCCCCGGTTTCCTCACAGAGGCCGAAAGATGTGTTGGCTAGATGCACTGGCCATGCAAAATTCTCCCTCAGTGTACCCGAACAGGCGCCGGAGTGTGGTGACTAGGAGATTTTCACAGTAATTTCATTGCAGTGTTAATGTAAGCCTACTTGTGACTAATAAATAAACTTTAAAACAAGAGTCAAGTTATTTACATAGTTACATTAAAATAATTATTTAATATAAATAGGCAAGGAGAGGTGCTACACCCAGTGAGTGGAGAATCTGACAAACTGATGTCCTTAAAAGGACAGAGAAGTTTGTAACAAATCTATTAGAGACTTGGTTAAGGGAAGGACAGGATTGGCAGCTTAATGTCCCAGGATACAAATGTTTCAGGCAGGATAGAATGGGATGTAAAATGGATGGGGGATTGCAGGAAGAATATCACAGCTGGAGGACACCTCAAAGGGCTCATACAGTGAGGCAATATGGGTAGCGCTCAAAAATAGGAAGGGTGTAGTCACAATGTTGGGGGGTTTACTATAGGTCGCCCAACTGCCAGTGGAAGATAGAGGAACAGATGTGTAGGTAGATTTCAGCAAGGTGTAAAAGTAACAAGGTTGTTGTGGTGGGAGATTTTTAACGCCCCCTATATTGACCGGGACTCACTTAGTGCTAGGGGTGTGGATGGGGCAGAGTTTATAAGGAACATCCAGGAGGGCTTCCTGAAATAGTATGTAGATAGTCCAACTAGGGAAGGGGCCATACTGGACCTGGTATTGGGCAATGAACCCAGCCAGGTGGTCGACATAGGGAAGCAGCAGGGAACAGTGACCACAATTCAGTAAGCTTTAAGGTACTGATGGATAAAGATAAGTGTAGTCCTCAAGTTAAAGTGCTAAACTGGGGGAAGGCTAATTACAACAATATTAGGCAGGAACTGAAGAATGTAGATTGGGGGCAGATGTTTGAGGACAAATCAACATCTGGCATGTGGGAGGCTTTCAAGTGTAAGTGGTCAGAATTCAGGACTGGCACATTCCTGTAAGGATGAGGGATAAGTATGGCAAGTTTTGGGAACCTTGGATAATGAGAGATATTGTGAGCCTAGTCAAAGGGAAAAAGGAAGCAAGGTCAGGAGGCTGGGAATACACAAAGCAAGTGTGGAATACAAGGAAAGTAGAAAGAAACTTAAGCAAGGAGTAAGGAAGGTTAAAAGGGGTCGCGAAAAATCATTGGCCAGCAGGATTAAGGAAAATCCCAAGGCTTTTTATACAGACATAAAGAGCAGGAGGGTAGCCACAGAGAGGGTTGGCCCACTCAATGACAGAGGAGGAAATCTACGTGTGCAGCCAGAGGAAATGGGTGAGGTATTAAATGAGTACTTTGCGTCAGTATTCAAAAGGACTTGGTAAATGATGAACCTGGGAAAGGGTATGTAGATAGTTTGGGTCATGTTGCGATCAAAAAGGAGGCAGCATTGGGATTCCTGAGAAACACTAAGGTAGACAAGTCCCCAGGGCCTGATGGGAGAAACCCCAGAATACTGAGAGGCAAGGGAGGAAATTGCTGGGGGTGAGAGAGAAATCTTTGTGTCCTCACTGGCTACAGGGGAGGTACAGTAAGAAGTCTCACAACGCTGGGTTAAAGTCCAACAGGTTTATTTGGCAGCACAAGCTTTCAGAGTCTCGCTCCTTCATCAGGTGAGTGAGGAGTTGTGTTCATAAACAGGGTATTATAAAGACATAAACTCAATTTACAAGATAATGGTTGGAATGCAAGTCTTTACAAGTAATCAAGTCTTAAAGGTACAGACAACGTGAGTGGAGAAAGGGTTAAGCACAGGTTAACGAGATGTGTGTATTGTCTCCAGCCAGGGCAGTTTGTGAGATTTTGAAAGCCCAGGCAAGTCATGGGGATTACAGCTAGTGTGACATGAACCCAAGATCCCAGTTGAGGCCATCCTCATTTATGTGGAATTTGGCTACAAGGGGAGGTCCCAGAAGATTGGGGAATAGCCTATGTTGTTCCTTTGTTTAAGAAGGGTAGCAAGAATAATCCAGGTAATTACAGGCCGGTGAGACTTACATCAATGGTAGGGAAATTATTGGAGAGGATTCTTCGAGACAGGATTTATTCCCACTTGAAAATGAGTGGGCATATTAACGAAAGGCAACATGGTTTTATGAAGGGGAGGTTGTATCTCACAAACTTGCTCGAGTTTTTCAAGGAAGTGACAAAGATGATCGATGAGAGTAGGGCAGTGTATGTTGTCTACATGGACTTCAGTAAGGCCTTTGACAAGGTCCCTCATGGCAGACTGGTGCAGAAGGTGAAGTCACATGGGATCAGAGATTAGCTGGCAAGATGGACACAGAACTGGCTCGGTCATAGGAGACAGAGGGTAGCAATGGAAGGGTGCGTTTCTGAATGGAGGGCTGTGACAAGTGGCATTTCTCAGGGATCGGTGCTGGGACCTTTTATTTATATATATATATATATATATATATTATATATATAAAAAATATATAAACGATTTGGCGGAAAATGTAACTGGTTTGATTAGTAAGTTTGCGGATGACACAAAGATTGGTAGGTTTACAGATAGCTTTGAGGAACTATCAAATGGGTGCTGGGGGAAGTACTAGAAACAGATACGAAAGTGACTTTTAAGGGGCCTCTTGACAAATACATGAGTAGGATGGGAATAGAGGGATACGGTCCCTGGAAGGGTAGCGGGTTTTAGTTCAGATGGGCAGCATGGTTGGTGCAGGCTTGGAGAGCCAAAGGGCCTGTTCCTGTGCCGTCACTTTGTTTGTTCTTTGATCTTTGAGAAAAACTTGTGGTTGTTTGCAATTTTTGAGGCTCACTGCTTTGGGCAGAAGGACCTTGTGATTGTCAGTGTTTGGAGAAAACATCTATAGATGGTAATAAAGGCAGATGGGGGGAGCAGAGGAAATTAGTGCTGGCTACAGAGAGAACCATGTGGGAGGTTCAAAGGACTAACCAAACAGCCATGTCTGAATCCAAACCAAGATTCCCAACTTGTCACCACATCTGTGCTATGGGAAATGAGAAAGGGGTTCAAGCTGAAATGGTGAGCTGTTGGATTAAATCCTCAAGTTATTTTCCAGCCCCCCTACACTGTCCCCACTGTCTCTCTCTCCCCCACCCCCACCCTCAGCACATTTGCAAAAGAATCCTGGACTTACATGTCATAATGAAGGCCAAACCAAATGTCTGGAATGTACTACCCCTCGTTTGCTGAGTCTATTAACGATAAGAGTTATAAAATATAGCATTATGTTTTTGTATAAGTTTCTAAAGTTAATTTATCAGTGTCAAAAGTAGGCTTACATTAACACTGCAATGAAGTTACTGTGAAAATCCTCTAGTCGCCACATTCCAGCACATGTCCAGGTACGCTGAGGGAGAATTTAACATGGTTAATGTACCTAACTAACATGTCTGTTGGACTGTGGGAGGAAATCGGAGCACCTGGAGGAAACTCTCATGGACACGGGGAGAGCGTGCAGACTCCGCACAGACAGTGACCCAAGCCTGGAATCAAACCTGGCTCCCTGATGCTACGAAGCAGCTGTGCCACTGTGCTATCCTTGCTATTTATGATTTAACACAGTCAGATTTCAAGAAAGAATTATAGAAATTAGAGGACAAAAGCTTTAGGATTGGGGAAAGATTATGGTTAGGACAACACCAACAGATGATAGAAGTGAAGCCTGGAACATAACCATAATAACTGGGAAAATCATTACATTCTTTAGCCAGTTAACCTTCAGATACCTATTGCATTTCATTGAAAAATAATAGTCTTTGATATTAAGATGGTAACCAAAGCCACTATTTGTTATTGTTAAGCTATGCAGTAAGAATATATTTTGCTTGTTTTAAAAATCTGTCCCACAGGTGAGTCACATCAAAAAAATGACTTAAAGTCAACGCACCAGATCTGTGAAACATGTCTCAAAAACTAGCAATATGATGGATTTCTACCTCCGCACTGCAGAGGTGCACGGTCTGATTTTTGACAGCTTGACACCTAAAGCATTGTGGAGATGAATATCCTTCCTTCCCGAGCTCACCATCTCGATCATCACACTGACTGGCATTCAGATTGGTTTCATTTCCTTCAGCTGTCAGTGCAGACCTTCCTCATTTCCATATTCACATACTAGCGACTACTGCTTATTTTTAATATTTTGTCTGATCCTGTGCCTGTATTTTGTCAAATACTTGAATTAGGTTCAGTAAGAAGCCTCACATCACCAGCTTAAAGTTCAACAGGTTTATTTGGAATCAGGAGCTTTCAGAGCACTGCTCCTTCATTAGGTGAGTGAGTAACCTCCACTCACTGGATGAAGGAGCAGCGTTCCGAAAGCTCGTGATTCCAAATAAACCTGTTGGACTTTAAGCTGGTGTTGTCAGACTTCTTACTGTGCCCACCCTAGCCCAGCACAGACATCGCCACATCCTAAATTAGGTTGGCAAGACTAACCAAAAGAGTGCAAAACACAACACAGTCTTTATGCATTTTGGTCATTGTTAACCCGAGTGGTAATCTGTTGAAGTGGATTATTTGTTTTTCTGTAGAATTCACCCAGTGGAATGAAAAACAAGTTAGTTCTAAAATAAAAACAGAAGCTGCCGGAAAATCTCAGCAGGTCTGATAGCATCTGTGGAAAGAGAATAGAATGAAACATTTTGAGTTTGAATGACCCTTTATGCACCACTACATTGTATAGTACAATGGAATTATTCCTCCTGATTTTACCAAGGTAAATGTGATACTTTGCAATAAGACTTTCATGTTAAGAATCCCATTCCAAAGGCCACATCAGTCAAGATGTAACAGTTCAGTACCACCCAAGAGACAGAGGATAGAATCACTAGCGGAGAGAGGAAGAGAGGGCAAAGTGAAAGATTTATATTTAAATAGCACCTTTCATGACTCTACAAGTCCCAAAAACACTTCACAATCAAATAAATACTGTTTGTTGAAGCATAGTTATTGTTAGAATTGTCAGCCATGCAAAAGTTCACAGAACCCTACAGTGCAGAAGAGGCCCTTCGGCCCATTAAGTCTGCACCAACACATGAAAGGCCCTGAACTGCCCACCTAATCCCCTTGCTGGCACTTGGTCCATAGCCTCGCATGTTGTGGCATGCCAGGTACTCATCCAGGTGCTTTTTAAAGGATGTGAGACACCCCACCTCCACCACTCTTCCGGGCAGTGCATTCCAGACCGTCACCACCCTCTGAGTAAAAAAGGTTTTCCTCAAATCCCCTCTAAACTTTTCACCCCTCACTTTTAAACTTGCGTCTCCTCATAACTGATCCTTCAACTAAAGCGAACAGCTGCTCCCTATCCACCTTGTTCATGCCCCTCACAATCTTGAGCACCTCACTCAGGTCACCCCTCTGTACACAGGAAGTTGTTGTAAGCAACAATGAGACGATGATCAGAAAATTATTTACTGATATTGGTCGAGGGATAAATATTGACCAAGACACGGGGGAGAATATAAGGTTTTATTACTGTATATCTTCAGTGAGGGCTCAATCTGTTTGGTTGAAAAGCCTTGCTGATCCTTTCCCTGCTCATCACGGATGCCCTGTAGATGGCGATGGATTAGAGGAAACCAGTGCTCTTGAAAAAGAGTCAAGACTTTACAGCGCACCTGGCAATGAGGTAAGATGCTGATGCTGTTCCTTCGTCACTGTGCTAACTATAATCCCAATAAATAAGTTGAAAAACATAGTACCCAAATTCCACAGCTTTAACCAGCCGGGGCAGATGTCAGCCCCCTATGTTCCAGCATAGAAACAAATTGTTTACCTCCTATTGGCCAAATTTTGTAGCTAAAATAACAGCTAACGTTTCAATTTGCAGTGAGCACAGCATCTCTGGCAACTGCATAAAGATGGCAACCTGGAAGTTACTGTCCAAAATGTGTCTCTCCTTCAAAAGCTTCCTGAAAGCCACATCTTGCCGTCTGATTCCCATTGAAATACATGGGAATGTATTGCAGTGAAACCTCCTCCTCCCTGGCACAGAGCATTGACTTTTAGAAGGGCAAAGTTTCATTCCTTCAGCTTTTAATTATTGTTGGAGATACGTTTTTTTTAAAGATTTTCCTTTGTGTCTCACTGTTATAATCCAATCTTTCTCCCCCTCTCGTCATCTCTCTCAGTGTACCTAATAAATGAACCTACCTGGTTCAGGCTCTGTGCTGCTTATTAATGATTCTTTAACCTGTCTGCAGTTAAAGAGACAGACTGTGCCTTGCCCTGTTCACAAATCAAAGATGCTCTGTAGATGACACTTGTTGGGTTGTCAGCTGATAGGAACTTGCCAAGTAAAAACCTGAAGAAAGCTGATGGGCAAATGGAAATATAAAAAATGACTGGTGTTGTTAACTTGACACGACCCTTTCAATTTGTACCAATTTTACAGATTTGACGCCCAGATATAGCCAGCTCAGAAGTCTGTAAGGATGAATTTAAAGTAATAATTGAGGAAGGAAAGGTCTGTCAGGTACACAGCTTTAACATCCTGTTGGCCCAGTCCTCATTTACGTGTCAATGCAGCATGTGATTGTACCATTTCACTATTCATTATCATGGTGTCAGCATAAACTTTTACAAGCATGTTAAGAAAAATCAAATTAAAAAAAAACTGAAAGATCCGATAAATCTACAACTGGCTCATCAAAGCCTGGAAAAGAGAAATAAAAATCGAGGGTGCAGATCCTTCATCAGAACCAGTAATGAGTAATGGATCCCCTTAATGGATCCCATTTACGGATTTCATTTATAGATCCCCCTAATGGATCATCTTGATGGGGATGAACAAAACAAGAAAGTGTGCAGAAGATTGCCCATCGGTTGAATAGTTTAGCAGATTTCCTCATTCGAAAAAGAGAGGTGAACAGTGGATGCTACGTGAAGCTAATCTCAGGCCATTTGCCTCAGATTCTTCCTCTGTATTTATGCTGTACAAGGATGCTCCTAGCAAGGCTATTAAGTAACCACAACAAGCTCTTTTTATGCACACCTTCATGCATTTGTTTTTCCTTTGGGAAACAGTGGGAAGGTAGTGGAAGTAATCCCAAGCTGATTGTCAGCCGCTGGGCCACATGAACAATTCTTCCAGACAACAAGTCCTGACATGGGGCTTGAACCTGGAGCTTCTGATCCCACAGTAGGAAATATTACCACTGAATCACAAGACCTCTTAAAATAGCAGTGAGATGTCGTAAGACTTTAGACTAGGGCATTAATAACATACATGAGTACTCAGAAAGAGCTAAAAATATAAAGCCTGGAAATGATTCTGCGATGCATTTGCTTAATGAGTTTGTTAAATTCCTGTATATTGTTTTTATAGAAAGTATTAACCTAATTACCCACAATCCATTACTGATTTCATGAGGAGGAATTTGGTACGCACACAGTAAGCTTGACAAAGCGGCCTGCTGGTACAGTGGTTAGCATTGCTGCTTCTCAGCGCCAGGGACCCGGGTTCAATTCCGGCCTGGGGTGACTGTCTGTGTGAGTTTCCTCCGGGTGCCCCAGTTTCCTCCCACACACTCAAATGTGCAGATTATATGGGCTGGCCACTGTAAATTGTCCCTTATTGTCAGAGGGATTAGCAGGGTAAATACATAGGGATAGGGCCTGGGTGAGATTGGTGTCAATGCAGGCTCAATGGGCCAAATGACCACCTTCTGCACTGCAGAGATTCTATAACAAGAATTTTCAGGCTTGTATTATGTATGTAACAGTATTTCCAGACAATGCATTTTTTTAAACTAGATTATACTTGGTCTTCTGCAGATCGTGTATGTTTGGAGGATGATTAGTATAGGTAGTAACACCTGTCGTTAAACAGCAAGTTTTGTGAATATACAGCAGTGGTTCCCTAACTTGCCAAACAATACAGGCCAGCACAAAGTAAGCTGTAATCCAAACTTTTTTCATAAAATTCATTTGTACGCTGGCCACATTCCAACTACAAAGAATAGAATGCATTGTAAACAACTGGCAGTAGAACCAGCAATAACACGAGGATGCATTTTTTATGCAGTAGACTGAAATGATTTGGGACACACTGCCTGAATGCGTGAGGGAAACAGCTTTAATAGTAACTTTCAGTAATTACGAATTGGATAAAAAACTTGTGGGGAAAACAACTACAAAGCTGTTGGGAAAGGACAATTTGGTGAACCTAATTGCACAGCTCCACCAAAGAGCTGACACAGGCACGATGGGCCGAATGGCCTCTTGTATGACATACCTGATACTCTGCCTATCGTTTACTTGTGCAGATCTTCACCTGAAGATCCTATCTTCTGGAATGTTGAATTGATGCCCCTCCCTCATCATGTCTCTGTGATAGCAACAAAGGCACAATTCCATGTGTCAATCCGTGTCCTTAACTCATCAGTGGTATTGGTGGTAACCCTGTTAAGGCAACACATTGGTGCACTCTAATCTTTGCCAAAGCAGTGTTTGGGCATGAACAGGATTCTCCCACTTGCCTGTAGGGAATCACTGATTGACCTCCCTGTGGGAGGCATTGAGTACGAGTTCCTCTGGTAACAGGCAATGACTTGCCCAGCTGGACTTATTACCTGAGCCTTTTTGTAAGGCAGGCCTGGGACCGGGCCTGCTGATCCATGGTTCCAGGTGTTAGAATGTAACTGGTGACAACTCTGTATTGGATGTAATGTGACCAATGTTAACAAGATGTAAGGGTCAGCTAACCCAGTGAATCATGGGACCAATAACAGAATGATGTGATGGTCAGCTGTCCAACTGACTCACTAGAAATAAGAACCTGTTGGGAATTGTGGGGAGTTTGGATTGGCCCACAGCGAGGCCCCAAGTTTAGAATTGTGAAGTTTCTTTATTATAATTGTTGGGAAGAGTTTAAATTAGTTCAGCAGGAGGAGGGGACACAGGGCATCAATACAAAAAGGAACAACGTTCTATAGCAAAGGAACCAAGACAAAGAACAAAGAACCTATAATACTCCTAGAATTAAAGTCGAGGCCATCCAGCATTGCCTTATTGCCTTGGATCTCGAGATGTCTGAACTCCCTCTGTCTTCTGATGCCACGATGGGGCAAGTTTTAAAAGAGATGTACGAGGCAGATCTTTTACACAGAGAGTGGTGGGTGCCTGGAATTCGTTGCCGGGGGAGGTAGTGGAGGCGGATACGGTAGTGACTTTTAAAGGGGCTTCTTGACAAGTACATGAATGAGATGGGAATAGAGGGATATGGTCCCTGGAAGCATAGAGGGTTTTCGTTTAGTCAGGCAGCATGGTCTGTGCAGGTTTAGAGGGCCAAAGGACCTGTTCCTGTGCTGTAACTTCCTTTGTTCTTTGTCTTGGTTCCTTTGCTATAGAACGTTGTTCCTTTTTGTATTGATGCCCTGTGTCCCCTCCTCCTGTTGAACTAATTTAAACTCTTCCCAACAGCACTAGCAATCCCACCACAAGGAAGTTAGCCCCATTCTGGTTCAGGTGCAGACCATCCTGTTTATACATGTCCCATCTTCCCCAGAAACAATCCCAGGAATCTAAAACCATCCCTCCTACACCAATTCTTCAGCCATTCATCTGTTCCATTCTCCTCTTTCTGCACTCACTAGCACGTGGCATCGGGAGTAATCCAGAGATTACAACTTTTGAAATTCTGTTTTTTAATCTAGAATTGTGAATTCTAGACGCAAGACTTCATCCATCATTCTACCTATATTGTTGGAACCAATATCTACCACGATCTCCAACTTATCATGCTCCCCTCTAGGGTGCCTGCAGCCTTTCAGTGACACCCTTGACCCTGGCCCTAGGGGGGGTGCAATACAGCATCCTGGAGTCATGTCTGCAGCCGCAGAAACCCCCGTCTGCTCCCCTAACTAATGAATCCTCTATTCAACTGAGAGATCTGATGGAAAACAGGCCAATTATAAATTGTGTCCATTTATTTTGAGGTGGAACAACCTTCCTAAAAACCAACTCTTCTGAAACTGAATGCACAGATATTAGGTAAATCTATCACTGTGTGTTGTTCACACAGGCCCACATTATTGTATAAGTTCATTGTTGTGCCAGTTAAGATTTGGATTTTCAATGCTGGGATGCATACTGAAAGTGTGGTTTGCAATGCTAAGTGTCTCAGGTATCCAAACTGGACTGCATTCTGTCTCATTGCAAAATATAACATTACTTACTGCCCATCATATCCACTTACTACATGTCATTTCTATTCCTAGCTAATTCTGCCAAGTCCACTACAACCTTGGGAACAGAGAAACACATGCAGCAGAGAAAGAAAACCTGCTTACTGGAAAATGAACCAATTCAAGTATACATTTTGCTTCTTTGTCATCTCAGCATTAACCTGAAGTGCCACTAAATTAATAATTTGCCACAAGTTTGTCCCTCTGCTATTTAAGTTAAGAATGTTCAAGCAAGGCTCTTTTAAACTAAAGGAGTCCAAAAGTTTCCATTATTCGCCAATGTAATTAAACCCAAAGCTGTTTGGTTCACTGACATTGTTTAAGGAGCTTGTCTATTCTTAAGATTTCCCACAATCTGTCTGAAGCAAACATCTAGTGGTATTTGGCCTAGAGTGTCTCAGCAGCAGTCAAACAACAGGCAATGAACCAACTCCACCTTTAAATAAAGACAGATGTGTGTTTTGGTTAAATTTTACGAGGCACTGATTTAATGAAGAGTTTTTTTAAACAATGCAAAGGCAAAGCAGTTATGCCTTTTAACAAAATGACATTGTCCAGAACCTTTTTGTAAAATACTTTGTAAAATAAATGCATGCGCGTTAGAACGATAGCAGCACAGCTAACACTAACAGAAAAGGGTCATAATGGACAATTATCACTTCTTAAAATATACTTCATAGTTAACATCCCCTTTTGTGGTTCAGTAATAGAATAAGGGGGACAAAAACACAGAGCCGGTTAGAGTTAACTGCAGCAGCACTAGAGGATAAAAAGGTGAAAGGGAGATAGATTGTGGGACATAATAATGCAAGTCTAATTGGAGACAACAGCAGCAGAAGAGAATAAGCAAGGGAGAGAGAGAGGTAGATAGGTCTGCCAGCCTGATTGTACATAATAGCCATGATGTGGAGATGCCTGTGTTGGACTGGGGTAAACACAGTAAGAAGTCTGACAACACAGTAAGAAGACTGACAACAGTCCAACCAATTTATTTGATAGTAAACGCTATCAAATTATTTTTTTAAACTAATTACTTGGTGGATAGTCTATCTCTGAACCTTTCTCCAAAGTTAAGAATTTAATCCAAGGAGCTGGAAAATTAAAAATTTGACTTTAAGGGTTAAGTAAAACATTTAAGTGAACTTCCTTATGTTACGTTTTCAGACATGAGCAGAAGGGAAGTGAGTAGCTGGTGAGTCTTTTTTTAAGCAGTAACTTTATCCTCTCGTAGATAGAGGAATGGCAGGGCAGCTCCACATCCTGTACCATGTGGGAGCTCCAAGACATTTCCTGAGTTCTCGATAACCACACGTGTGAGAAGAATTGTCAGCTGCAGCAGATCAAGCTCTGGGTTTTGGAGCTTATGATATGGAGATGCCAACGTTGGACTGGGGTAAACTCAGTAAGAAGTCTGACAACACCAGGTTTAAGTCCAACCGATTTATTTGATAGTAAACTCACAAACTTCAGGGCTTGCCCCTTCATCAGGTGAATGGAGAGTTCTGGCCTCAAACAGAGCATATAACAGCACAGACAGTTTACAGATTACTGATTAGAATGTGAGTCTTTATAACTAACCCGCTATTCAAGTCTTAAAGATGCAGACAATGCGAGTGGAAAGAGCATTAGGCATAGGTGAAAGAGATGTGTACTGTAAGTGAGTGAGGTTTTGCAAACCCAGGCAAGTCATAGGGGTTACAGATAGCGTGACATGAACCCAAGATCCCGGTTGAGACCGTCCTCATGTGCGCAGAACTTGGCTATCAGTCTCTGCTGAGCGACTCTGCGTTGTCGTGTGTCGTGAAGGCTGCCTTGGAGAACGCTTACCTGAAGGTCAGATGCCGAATGCCCGTGACCGCTGAAGTGTTCGCCAACAGGGAGGGAACAGTCTTGCCTGGTGATTGCCTAGTGGAAATATCAGGGGGACATGGGTGGGTTGCAGGTAACCATGTGCACAGCAGTCATGTGAAATTTTACCGTTGCTCACATTTTTGGGATATCTTACCTTACCAGGTTAATTTGAAGTAGACTGGGCATTTTTCAAGTCCGTTTGCAAGTATTGTTCTGATCAGGGTTTCCATTATCTCATAGGATGTGCTCTATTTTAGCTTGCATGGTGAATGACAGTCTCGGACCCTCTTTACAAGATTGTTGATAAAGACAATCTTATAACGTATGGAACTGCAGCAATCACAACATGTATATTGACCATTGAAGATATGAATGCAGTAGAGAGTTGTGGAAAACCCACTAGTGGATTTCTCAACCAGCACTCAGAGGAAAGGCTGTTGGAATATTCCTGGTATCACACATAAGTAAGCATAATAAAAGAAGGATAAAACAGATGAATGAATGGTTGGAAAGATAGGAGGTAATACTGGAGACTGGTGAGGAATACCATGGTGTGCAGAATACTGGGAGACACAGATCACATCAGTGTAGGAGATAAAAAGATAGCAATAGGTTCAGTGTAAGGGGCAAAGTAATTAAGTCTAAATTAGGGTCACTGTGCATGCATGTAAATGCACAGAGTGTGGTAAATAAGATTGCTGGGTTGTGAGCACGGGTAACCACATCATTTTATTTCTTTATCTATTAGTTATTAGTGTCACAAGTAGGTTTATATTAACTCTGCAATTAAGTTACTGTTAAAATCCCCTAGTCGCCACACTTCAGTGCCTGTTTGGGTGCACTAAGGAAAAATTTAGCATGGCCAATGCACCTAACCAGCTGTGGGAAGAAACTGGAGCACCTGAAGGAAACCTGCACAGACATGGGGCGAATGTGCAGACTCCACACAGTGACCCAAGCCATTGAACCTGGATCCCTGGCACTGTGAGGCAGCAATGCTAACCACTGTGCCACATCAAAGTATGATATTCTGAAATAATGGAGACCTGATTCAAAGAAAAGCAGGATTGGGTATTAAATAAGCCTGGATATAAGGTATTCACAAAAGATAGAAAAGAAAGGGGAGGGGGAGGGGTGGAAGCAGTGATTAAGAAGAATATTTCAGAGAGAAAGAATGTCCAAGAGGGGTCAAGGGCAGAATCTATTTGGCTAGAGCTAAGAATCAAAGAAGGTGCAATAAAATTACTCGGTGCTGTTGAAAGGCCATCAAACATTGGGAAAGATGTAAAGGAACAAATTTACAAGGAAAATGCAGAGTAATGCAAGGTTTGTAGAGTAGTTATAATGGGGAACTTTAATCACCCAAATATAGACTAGGATAGTAGTAGTGTAAAGGGCAGAAAATTAGGGGCAAGCGTTCCTAGAGTGTGTTCACAAGAATTTCCTACAGCAGAATGTATCCAGTCTAAATCAGAAAAGAGGCTGTGTTCTTGGGGATGAAGTGGACCAAATACAACAAGTGTCAATAAGAAAACATTTAGCAGACATTTAGAGATCATTGCATCATAAAGTTTAGGTTATCTATGAAAAAGGACAAGGAATGATCCAAAGTAAGAATATTTAACTGGGATAAAAATGGACCTAATCCAGATAAATTGGAAGCAAATCTGAAACTGAACAAATCTAAATGAGAGCGCGCTTGGGCACTGCCAAGGTATATTCCAATGAAGGGGAAAGAGAGGGCTAACAAACCCAAAGAGCTAGGAATGAGAAAATAAGTGTGCTAATGACAGGTGTCAGGTGGTACAACCAAGAACCAGACTGAACTTGAGCACTCAGCGAGGAATTGAAAAAGTAAATGCAAGCAGCAAAGATAGAGCGTGAAAGGAGACAGGCAGCTAACATAAAAGGGATCCAAAAGTCTTCTATAGGCATATAAATAGTAAAAGATTGGTTAAAGCAGGAGTGGGGCCAGTGAGGGATCAAAAAAAAGGATTTGTGTATATCAGTGGAAGGTACGACTGAATTGTTAAATGAATGGTTTATATCTTTTTTTTAAATCAAGGAACAAGAAACTGTGCAGGCCATGGTAAAAGAGGACTTTTTTCAGACACTTGAAGGGTTTAAAATTCTTAAGGAGGAGCTATTAAATAGGCTGTCTGTACTGGAAGTGGACAAGGCAGCATGGCCAGATAAATCCAAGGATATTAAAAGGAATTCAAAGTGGGAGTTGCAGAAGCACTGGTCATAATTTTCCGAGCTTCCTTAAACTGAAAATGATGCTGGAGGACTGGATAATTGCAAATATTACACCCTTGTTCAAAGAGGATTGTAAAGACAAGCCCCACAGTTACAGATCAGTCTGTTTAATTACAATAGTGGGGACTCTTCTAGAAAATGATATCTTGGGATAAAATTAAAAGTCACCTGGGTCAACGCAGGTCAACTAAGGAAAGCCCCTGTACTCTACTGAAAATGGTATTGTGCATTTTGTCCACTCAAGGCTACCATACACAGTTGTACCACTAGAGGGAGTTTATAAGGAAATAATACAGAATCAACACGCAGACCTGATTCTAAATCCTTCAATGGAATATCTTACTGACTCTTCCCAAAAACGTCACACTGACAATGAGGATGGTGAAAAATTCAAAACATTGCTTTCACGTTTGAAACTTTTGGAAGGTGTTTGTCTACTTGCTGCAGAAAGATCGAGATTTAGGGAACACTGAGGTTGTGTAAGAGACACACAGGAGACATTCCAGTTTGTGCACACAAGCGCATACAGACGTCCACAGACACAAGCTCACACACATGCGCAGACATGCACATTGTTACTCATTCGCTCACACACATGCACACAAACATGTGCACATGCACACGCAAACAGACACATACGTTGTCAGGAAAAAGTTGACAAATAACATTTTAACAACATAAGCTTAACTGTGGTGCAATGTCACTAAAATAACATCAAAGCAACAACAAAACAAGATGAGGTGTTCCAATATGTACAATGGTATGGAATCACAACACTGGAAAGACAGAATCAAAAAAAGGTGCCTACAAAACAAAATCGCACACATGTTATCAGGTCTTTGCAATGTTTAAGACCAGCTCACCGTTACAATCATATCTGATCTTGTCATTCCACAACCACTGAGGGAATATGTTGTCAATATAGTGCATGAGGATCACCAGGGAATTATCAAAAGCAAACAATTCCTTTGGGAAAAGATATGCTTCCCAGGAATTAACTGCATGGTACAGCACAAAATCAGTCTGTGTTTGCCATGTCAAGCAACCACCCTGCCAAAGCTTTGTGATCTTCTCAAGCTGTCTGAACTACCTCCAAGATCATGGATAGAGATTAGCATTAATTTTGCAGATTTACCCACTATGGACACCCACTTGCTGTCGCTGATGACTGCAGCTAATTCCCGTCATGGATATAGTTACACCTACTTCAGTGAAAGTAGTCACTCCAACACCTAACTAGATATTAGCCTTGTTTGCGACTCCTCAAATGCATTCACAGACTATCCAGGTTTCAATCATGAAATAAATTACACTCCATTGGCTAAGAGCTAATGGAAAAGTAGAGAAATTTATACGTTCCTTAAAAATTGCAGCATTAACAGCTACAGATGAGCAGGTCATGGAAACCAGAGCTGTATTACTTTCTTAGCAATTATACAGCAACTGCTGCAAAGTCAACAGACACAATAATCTTTGCACAACCTACACGCAGGCACCTTCCTGAGCTACCTGTGGAGCTCAAACTTAACATGTTTATGAACACAATTGAGAACAGAAGGATTATATGAGAGTAAACACAGTGAAATATAGAATTTAAACCCTAACCACTAAAGTCAAGAGATAAATTCCTTATGAAACAAATTTGATTTGATTTATTATTGAGACATGTATTAGTATACAGTGAAAAGTTTTGTTTCTTGTGCTATAAAGACAAAGCAAACCATTCATAGAGTACATAGGGGAGAAGGAAAGGGTGCTGAATGTTACAGTCATAACCAGGGGGTAGAGAAAGATCAACTTAACGCAAGGTAGGGTCATTGAAAAGTCTGACAGCAGCAGGGAAGAAGCTGTTCTTGAGTTGGTTGGCCGGTCATGTTGGAAAGTAAACAAGCCCCAGTGAGATTCAGCCATTTGATGTGACCAATTGAAAGGATCAAGGATCACTACTAAGCGCATGCAATGTGTGATTTTACAAAGCACTAACAATATCATTTGTAAACATGGAATTGAATTCCATCATCAGCACATCCGATGAAGGATGCAAGTTGAATGAGACTACACCTGATGTCAGATGATATCCGCCTCAACTGCTCACCAATCTTAAATGATTGTTATACGAAGGGAACCATTTTCAGCGAGTGAACAAATGTTTTGTCTCATTGTACGTGAGTAAAATTATTAAATGGTGTTACTAATCAAGTTGAATGTTCAAGTTAGGCTTAAATTTATTGTTTACATATTTGGAAACGAACTGTTTAAATCGCCAGGGGCGATTCTCCCAAAAGAATTCAATGTGGAATTCATGTGAAAACTGGAATAAATGATGCTGGCTATTTTCAGTGGGAGTTTCATGATGAATCTCCCACACTCTGTGTTTCAGCATGATTCACTCCAGAAATCAACGGGTGGGGCCTATTCCCACTGGAGAGGCTGGCAGCACTGAGTGGGCCACTGCGCATGCGCCAATCTGTCAGTGCTGAGGTCGGCACATGCACAGTGACCCCTGTCTGTCTGCCTCCCGATTGCCGAATGGCTTGATCGCTGGCCAGCCCCATGACTCCTGCAACGCTGGGCCTCTCACCCAATCCCCCACAGGTCTGGGTATGTCCGAGCCAGCACTCACCCTCCTCACCCTTCCACTCCTGGACCATTTTGATCTCCCGCACCACCCCCCGCCCCCCCGCCCAGGTTCCACCCCCAACCCCACCATCTGCAGTCCCAAACCTTCAATTACAACCCCACCTCCTGCACCCCCCCCCCAACCTTAACCGAAATGGGGTCAGGCTGCCAGCTCCCCATTAGTGGGGAGTTAGAGTGAACCAGTTGGAGTGCAATACTCTTGGCGGGGCAAATGGGGAGAGGCTAGAAGGCCTGGAGACTTCAGTTTCAGGCTGGTTAATTATATTTAAATCATATTAAAATCAGGGTCTGAATATATAATGCAGCTCCATGCTGAGTTCTGGAGTGGAGCTGATGGTGCAACGGTGGGAGACATGCTCAGGCCCAGATGCCAAACGTGAATTGTGCAGCAGGATGGGAGAATCACCCCCACTATATCATTTATTTAGTAAGAAGCAGATGAATGTAGTGTATTGAAAATTGCAACATGCATTTTTTCCACTGAAGAGCACCATACACAGATACATCAGTAGGGGGAGTCTAGGAAATAAAATAAAGTCCATGTTTTAACAGCATGTGCAGTTCTGATTCTGAAATGCGTTTTACCAAGTAGCTTACTGTTTCTTCTCAGGAATTTTACTGCCTGCATAGATTTATTATTAGAAAGTCACGCTTAACTAGCTTGCTTGGGTTTTTTAATAAGGCAACAGGGAATGTGGATAGTATAATACTATTGATATGGTTGTAATGCTATTGATGTATACCAGTGTCCCAAAGACATTGAATAAAATCCAGTACACCAGATCTGTGAGCAAAGTTAGGAATAAAAGGAAAAAATAGCAACATGAATACAAAATTAGCTGACTGGCAGGAAATTAAAATGAGTTTAGGGTAGTTTTCAGACAGTAAGGTTTCTTGTGGGGTTCACTGGGATCAATGTCAGGACCCCTGCACTTCCTGATAGTGTCACAAGTAGGTTTACACACTAATGAAGTTGCTGTGAAAATCCTCTATGATATACTATTAATGGCTTAAGCCTCAGTCACAATGTCAAAATTTGCAGATGATAGAAAACTTGGAAGTTTTGTGAACCATGAGGAAGATGGTGTAAAAGTTCAGGAGGACATAGGTTGGTGGAATGAGCAGACAGATTCCCAAAGAAATTTAATGCAAAGAAATGTGAAGCAATTCATTTTGATAGGAAAAATGTGAAAAGCAATATGAAATAAAGGAGATGATTCTGAATGGGGCGTAGGAACAAAGGGATCTGGGTGGTGTATGTGAATAAATAATTCAAGGTGAAAAGACTGATTGAAAGAGCAGTCAATAAAACATTTGCATCTGGGGCTTTATCAATAGGAACAAAAAGAGTACAAAAGCAAGGAATTTGTGTTAAACTTGTATAAAACACCAGTGCAGCCTCAAACTAGTGTGCTGCAATCAGTTTGCACACCACACTTTGGAAAGGAGGTGAAGGCATTAAAGAGGGTGCAGAAAAGATTCATGAGGCTAGTTCCAGGGGTGAGGAACTTCAGTTATTAGGTTGATTGGTGAAACTTGGGAGAAGGAAAGGTGGAAGTGAGGTTTGGGAAAGGTATTCAAAATCTTGAGGGATCTGGACAGAGTAGTTAGGTAGAAACCTGTCCCGTTGGTGAAAGTATTGAGAACTACAGGGTACAGATTTACGATAATTGGCAAAAGAAGCAACAGCATTATGAGGAAACGTGTTTTCAAGGAGAAAGTGGTTAGGATCTGAAATGCACTGCCTGAGACAGACAGGATAGACATGATGGGCCAAATGGCCTTCACCTGTGTTGTAACTATTCAATTATTCTATTATTCTAAGTTTTGATAGCTTCCATGATTAATCACCCTCTTGTAAATTGGATCTAAGCCCATTATGAACGGGAGTTTTATTTATTTGATGACATTGAAAGGAAGATAGAGCAGGTTTGTTGATAAGCAACCAGTCTACTCTGCCCGGGTGCCAACGGTGAAAATTAATATCCACCCCCTCTTCTCCCAAGTTTCAGGTTGTAGCTAACAATCCTCCCTTTGTGTAACCAACACTTCAAATCACTAAAATTCAACAGACTGGTTCCAGTCCTCTGGCTTATTAAAAAAAGAAATCCTTGTGTGCAGATTTTGGAGCGAGCTCCTTATTTACTGAATCTAGCATTGCACAAATATAGGTTTAAAAAATTCAGCTTCAAAATCACAAGAGAAATACAATTTGCCATTTGGGTACACTGAAGCAATCATGGAAAATTCAGCAGGGACCTTTGCAGGATCTGACCGTGATTGATGCTTAATCCCAGACGTCACAATGAGTAGCCTCTCTGGTGCAGCTGAAGGTAATCTCACTGCTGTCCAATAAAGTCCAATTATTATTCAAAGCCAGTTGTCTATCACAAAAGATTGGGCCATTCTGGAAATAGAAAATCTATGTACCATTTTGCTAATAAATTGAATGTACCCGTTGCACTCGGTGTGGAGCCATCTTTGTCTGTTGATTATGTTGGAAGTTAGTCTGACTGCCTTTTACATTTTGATGTCTTGAATTTTATCATGTGCACAAAGTTCCTTCCACACATGATACACTTCTCATATTGTATCCAAATGCAGATCTCACCAAGAAATCTGCAGGAATTTAGGACTCTGCAAAAATGTGACTGTCCCAAGATGAAAACCGATTCGTATTTTCCCAAATCAAATTTGTGCCAGGGTTAAAATATATTACAGATAAAAAAAAATGCTAGAAATCTAGAGGTTCCAATCAGTCTGGAATATAGTCAGCTCAAACGTGAACAAGAGAGCTGAACTCCAGAGGTGAGGTGAGAGTGACCGCACTTGACACCAAAGCAGCAATCAGCTGAGTGTGGCATCAAACAGTCCTAGCAAAGTCAATGGAAATCAGGGAAATCTCTCCACTGGTCGGAGTCATTTTTGACACAAAAGGAAGATGGTTATTGTTGCTGGAGTTCAACACCTCGTTACCAGGACATCAACACAGGAGTTCCTCAGTGTAGTGCCCTAAGCCCAACCATCTTCAGCTGCTTCATCAATAGCCTTCCTTCCATCATAAGGTCAGAAGTGGGATGTTCATTGATGGTTGCCCAAAATTCAACACCATTTGCGTACTGAAGCAGTCAATTACTCAAATGCAGCATGATCTGGACAATATCCAGGTTTGGACTAACAATTGGCAAGTAACATTTCTGCAACAAGTACTAGGCAATGGTCATCTCCAACAGGATAAAGTCTAACCATCATTGACATTCAATGGTATTACCATCGCTGAATCCCCCATCATCATTGACCAGATACTAAACTGTACTAACCATATAAATGCTGCGGCTACCAGAGCCGATTACAATCCTGTAGCAAGTGACTCACCACCTCATCCCCAAACCCTGCCCACCATTTGCAATGTACAAGTCAAGAGTGTAATGAAATACTCTTCATTTGCCTGGATGAGTGGAGCTCCCACAACACCCTAGAAGCTTGACACTATCCAAGACAAAGTAGCATGTTTAATTGGCACCCACCCCACAAACATCCACTCTTGCCACCACTAATGCACAGTGTGTACCATCTACAAGATGGGACGAATGGCTACCTTCTACACCGTAAGGATTCTATGGTTATAGGACGCATGGCAGGAACTCACCAAGACTCCTTAGGCAATAACTTCCAAACCTACATCTAGATAGAAGGAAAAAGGCAGTAGATCTTTGGGAGCATCACCATCTTGAAGTTTTCTCCAAACCACACACATCCTGACTTGGAAACATAAGACTGTTCCTTCACAGTAACTGGGTCAAGATCCTGGAACCCCATCCCTAACAGCACGATGAGTGCACCTACTCCTCAGGGACAACAGTGGTAAAAGAAGGAAGATGAGGAATAAATGCAGACCTTGGCAGTGATGTCCACACTAAAAAATACATCATCTTAGAGATTACCTGTCAAAAGAAATGATGCATACAATCTGAGCTTATTAACCCATGGGGTGGAACAGCACTGCCTCACAGCACCAGGTTTCCGGGTTCACTTCCAGCCTCGGGTGACTGTGTTGAGTTTGCATGTTCTCCATGTGTCTGTATCCAATTGGTTGCCTCAGCCTTATGCAACAACCTATTATGTGGTACTTTGTCAAAGGCCTTGCTAAAGTCCATGTAGACAACGTTGACTGTGCTACCCTCATCCACCTTCTTGGTTACTCCTTCAGAAAGCTCAATCAAATTTGTTAGACATGATTTTCCACTCACAAAGCTGACCCTAATCAGTCACTGTCCCTATTCAGACCCTAGCTCTCTAAATGCCTGTAGATTCTGTCTCTCAGAATACCTTCTAACAACTTATCCACTACAGATGTGAGGCTCACCTGCCTGTAGTTCCCATTCTTTCCCCTGCAGCCCTTCTTAAACAAAGGCACAACAATCTTCCCAGCTTCAGGTACCTCATCTGTGGCTATCGATGATTCAAGTTTCTCTGTTACGGGACCCACAATTTCCTTCCTAGCATCCCACAGTGTCCTTGGATACACTGCATCAGGCTCCGGGGATTTATCTGCCTTGATGCACTTTAAGACTTCTCCTTCTCTGTACACTCCTCAAGACATTATCATTTACCATCGGTAAATACCGATGAGAAATACTCATTTAAGATCTGACCCATCTCTTATAGATCCTCACATAGATGACCTTGTTGATCTTTAAGAGGCCCTACCCTCTCCCTAGTTACTCTTTTGCCCTTATTTATTTGTGGAACCTCTTTGTTGCCAGTACAAATCTAATAAATAAGGGAAGTTTGGATAGAGTCAAAGAGAATAACAATAATAATAGTCTTTCTTCTTCTTCAAGCTTTCACCAAGGTCAATCACACTTCATCCATTCATTCATCTTTTATCAAACTGTGTAAAATAAAATTCTAAATTCTCAATATTTGATATTTGGATGTCTATTTAAGATGTAAATAAATATGAACATAATTTTCCAAACTAAATTGTGACTGTGGGATGGGCTGTAAGTATCTAACTGGTTGGAGTAAAATCCTGAAGATCTGGGGGAAAATATATTTTTTATTCAGATTTGAGAGTCATCCTTGCTCACACTTTAAACAGTATCTTAACAATAAATGTCACTACAGAGAACTTTTTTCCGTAATCTTCAAATTTTTGGAAGCCAATTATCAACAAAACCTTAAGCACTCGTACTCCCATGAGTACGACTGTTAGTAATGCAAGAATTCTCCATTCAATAATCATAACCTAGTCTCTCTTTCTCTCTCCATTCATTTTCATCTCTTCCTTCAATTTCTGTATATTTATGTATCTTTGGAGTGACACGGTGGCACAGTGGTTGGCACTGCTACCTCACATTGCCAGGGACCCGGGTTCAATTCCGGCCTTGGGTGACCGTGTGGAGTTTGCACATTCTTCCCCTGTGTGTGTGTGTTTCATCCGGGTGCTCCAATTACTTCTCAGTCCAAAGATGTTGGTTGGACCTTAGCGTCAGGGGGACTAGCTGAGTAAATATGTGGGGTTATGCGAATAGGGCATGGGTGGGTTTGTTGTCAATGCAGTCTCAATGAGCTGAATGGCCTCTTTCTGAACTGTAAAGATTCTATGATTCTGCATTTTTATCCTTCTCCATCATCTCCTACTCGTTTTTCTTCTCCACCAATGCTTCACACATTTTTTCACTCTCCTTCTCTTTAAATTTTCTGTTCTCTTGTCCTGTCTACCATTCCTTCTCTCTTGCTATCCCCTTTCACATTTCCATTACAAGAAGCATTCAGGTGGAAAACAGGCCTCAATCTCCGCCTGTATTGATCAACCTGCTCGCCTGCCCTATCCAATGATCCCAGGCCCAGCCGCATCCAATATTCGAGTGACTGGGTGTCCCGGGTTGGCAGGGTAGCCCTGGCTTTTCATCAAATGTCTGCGTGTTCCTACAGTTTCCTCAAAATAGTTCAGATGTCCTGGCTTTCAGTTTTCCCTGTTTGGGTAGGCTTCAAGGCACACCAATGGGAAGAAGCTGGCAACGGTAAAATATCATCACAACTGAAATGGGGGGAGCGAGTGTGGGTGATGGGGGGGGGGGGGGGGGGGGGGGGGGGGTGCGGGGGCGAAGGTGCTGCATTTAGTCTGAGTGGTGTTTGGCATGTTGAAACAGACAGGACAGGAAGTAGGTACGGTGGCACAATGGTTAACATTGCTATCTTACAGCGCCAGGGACCTGGGTTTGATTCCTGCTTGTGTGAAGTTTGCATGTTCTCCCTGTGTCTGTGTGGGTTTCCTCTGGGTGCTCCGGTTTCCTCCCACAGTCCGAAAGATGTGCTGGTTAGATTCATTGATTATGCTAAATTCTCCCAAACAGGCGCCGGAGCGTGGCAACTAGGGGATTTTCACAGTAACTTCATTGAAGTGTTAATGTAAATCTAATTGTGACACTAATAAATAAACTTAAAAAGGGTTAGGTCAGGGTTGACAGCATAGTTTCGCGAAAGCGAATGACCTTTTAAGAGCTGAGGTGAGGAGGAATTGTGGATTATGAATCTTTGGAATTCTCTATGACAGACTCGGGATGTTTAATTATTGAGAATATTCAAGACTGAGATAGCTAAGTATTTGGAATCAAGGACTATGTGGATCAGATAGACAAGCTGAGGTGGAGTCGAGGATCAAACATGATCTTATTGAATGGAGGAACAAGCTCAAGTTGCGAGAGGGCTCACTCTTGCTCCTACTGGTTACATTCTTGTGTGTTTATTAATTGATGTCCAAGAAGCAGACCCAGCCGGTCAGCAACTCAGTGAACCTCACAGCACCAGGAAATCCATCCCAGGACTTGCAATCTGAAGACAGTGCACTGGGTGGATCGGAAACAGAAGTATGTGGTGATATGTGCTATCTGGAAAACCCAGTTCATATCCTTCCAGGATGTAGACCTTCCAAGCGAATAGCCAAAGGACACAGATCTAAAATGATTAGCAAATAACCACAGAATAGACAAAAACAAAATAAAATGGCACAATGCGTTGCTGTGAACTGGAATGCGCTATCAGAAAGGGTGGGGAAGAGAGATAGCTTCCGGGAGAGAAATGGATAAATGGTTGAAAGCTATATACTTGCAGAGCTTTAAGGTAAACGTGGATGAATGGGGTTAATCAATAGGTAGCTTTTTCAATGAACCACCACAGATTAATGGGCCAAATGGCCTCTGTGTTGCAAAATTCTTTGATTCATCAACCACAGCATGCAAGCATTTGAAATTCAAGGAGAACGCTAAGAAAAGGATGGTAGCTGGATACCATGGTCTTTTGCTGCCATTACAAAATATGGTATGTAACCTGCAAGATAGCAATGTGGGGGATTCCACTGCAAGGACTCAATGCAATTGTGCACCAGCTGTAGTTCTATTTGAAGCATCTGTGGAGATTAACCTTTGGGTTGCAAGAACTGATTTTTGCGTTGTGTCTGTGTGTGTGGTGGGTTTTTTTTGTCAGCTTGTTTATTTTTAGAAAGTTTTCTTTTGCCCCAGATGTCTGCCAGCAACATATCCAATTGTTGCAATCTGAATCTGAAAGCGGGAATTTACTTCCCATTTCAATGCAAAAGGATAAAGAGAAAAATGTGAGATAAGTCAGCCTGTGCCACATGGGAATTACCCACACACAGCTCAGCTTTTCCACTCTGCCTACCATAGCAAATAATCTCACATTATATTTCACTTGCTGCCTTATTACCCATTCACTTAATCTATCCGTCCGCAGACTCTTTAGAGGTTAAGAGTTTAACTCATTCAAAAACCATCCACATATACAGACTTAAATCCCGTGTTCCACTCACAGCTTATTTTCCACCTATCATCAGCAAACATGTGCGAAAAGAGGGACTGGCTATCAGGTACAACTTTAAACAATAATGTACAGGTATAGAGTACACCTCCATATGCTATGTTTTGGTGGATACATGGGTGTGAAGAGGATTCACAGATGTGGGCGGCATGGTGGCCCAGTGGTTAGCACTGCTACCTCAGAGCACCAGGGAACCGGGTTCTATTCCAGTCTCGGGTCACTGTCTGTGTGAAGTCTGCACATTCTCCTCATGTCTACATGGGTTTCCTCCCATACTCCAAAGCTGTGCAGATTAGGTTGATTGGCCATGCTAAGATTGACCGTACTGTCAGGAAGATTAGCAGGGTTACGGGAATAGGGGCTGAGTGGGATTGTGGCTGGTACAGACACGATGGACCGAATGTCCTCCTTCTGCACTATAGGGATTCTATGAGATGTGACTGATTAGGGAAAGGATAGCAAGAAGAGTGTGGCATTATCTCTCAGCCTTGAGCAAACTTTGGCTTTCATCCTAGTCTACAGGATAGTCAGCAGGTCAGGCAGAATCCATAGGGGCAAAAAACAGAGATAACCACTGAAATTTCACCCTTGTTCACCTAGCAGGATCCTACCACCATCACACCGATAATACATTTCCTCCATGGGTTTCCCAGCGGTGAAGGGTGACTTCAGCAGGGAATCCCATTGCCACCAGCAAACGCACCATCTCCTGCTGCCTCAAAACACTCTGCAGAGAGGGAGAAATGTTCTGTTTTTTCAGAATCTTCATCGGAACTGTCTTAACGTTCTCCAGCTCCAGGATACTCTTGGTCTACTTGAAGCAATTTAAGGCTTTAACAACCCAATGTTCTCCTCTTGATCAGATTTGTTCCTAACAGTTTTTCCTGGAAGAAAACTAGTAGCATTGAGGCTGTTTAGACAGCACGTATAATGCAACATAAAATGTCTATTCTGTCCACCTAGTGAGGGACATTAAGATTAACAGGAAAGTGTTTTACAAATATCTTCGAACAGAAAGAACAGTAATCAAATGTATGTGGCGGGATTTTCTGATCTCCTGTAATGTGTTTTCTGCTGACTGAGGTGGCTCATCATTGGGATCTGCTGTTCCTGCCAATGTCTATGGTGTTTTGCATGGTTCACTTGTCCTACTCTCGAGGAATCTGCTGCAGTGGCAACTGGAGTGGGGGGGGGGGGGGGGAGGTGGGGGGCATCACCTTCGGCGGGACCAGAAGATCCTGCTGGTGGGAAAGGCCAGAAAACCCCATTCACGGGCTCACTAAAAACAGGTGGGAATAATACTGCAAATGTAAGTCAGGAAATGGCAGGCTTGTTGAATAATTGTTTCCTGTCAGTTTTTGACAGTAAAGGAAAAGGATGACATATTTGAAATTCCAGGGAACTCATTAGTGATTCAAGGACAGGAACTTACTAAAGTTGATGTAAACAAGGAAACAGTATTTGAAAAAATAACGGCATTAAAGACTGACAAATACCTATGTAATAGATCGGGGGGCGACTCAACATTGCTTTAAAATTAAAAGACTTTATTGCCAACCATACACACACACACATACACAAGGTCACACTCAATTATAAGTTCAACTACTCTGGTCTACTCCCCAGCTCCAATTGCAAGTCCCTACTCGACCCAAAGGCCACACTACCTGCTGATTAGTTTAACTTCCAGTCGGGATGATCCATAGGGTCCTCGCTGATCATGTGGCCCGCAGGAAACACCCTTCCCCCTTAAAGGGGCTGCACTACTACAACCTAGAACCTGATCATTTCCACTCTATTGTTCCAAAGGAAGATGTATTCTAACATAGCCAATCCACCTAATCTAATCTACTCTTCTTTGTTTGGACTGTGGGGGAAACCTGAGCACCTGGTGGAAACCCATGGGAACACAGAGAGAAAGTGTAAACTCCAAGCAGACAGTCACCTCATGCCAGAATCGAACCCGGGCCACTGGCACTGTGAGACAGCAGCGCTAATCACTTCTGTCAAACAGGGGAAAGCTTAAGGAGTGCAAGTAGCTGTTGAATCTATGCACCCTCACATTGCACATGCCTCACTATGTATACACCTCAATCTTTTAAAGTCATTATGCCTTCTTAGTAAATTGTTTTACTAAACTGCATTCTAGGTCTTAATGAGCATTGGTTTCATCACTGGTAACAGGTACCTTTAGCTATTGTCAATATTAAACCACATTGAACCTGGTCAGTCATTTGTAGTGGCCTTATATATAAATGTAACTTGATTCTTTTATGTGGAAATTCAATGCATTCGTATCAGGTCCCTTCCATGTTCAGCTGGAAGACAGCCAGAGACCTTTTCATTCCATGCTGGGTTAGTGTGCTTAGAAAAAAATAGCACATGATCATGATGGCGAGTTTCTTGGAAATATTCTGACTGATGGAAAGTTGAATAATTAAAAAAAAATCCCTTCAGAATGTGAAGTGACTACCTCACATGCTATTTCAACTGGGCATCTGACAGGGGGAAAAAACAACTTATAATGGGAATAAAGAAAATGATACTCACATATGCTTAAACCAGGCATGTTTTAGCACAGCAATGGATTAAGTATTTCAGTAACTCCTCATTTTACTCTTTTGTTTAAGTCCTGTAAGCATAATGAGAACAACATTGATTTTAAAGTTCGTGGATTGGGGTTCAGTTATAACAAGGATATCAACACATTGGAGCCAAACACGTCTCAGATTTGACAGTAATGTGTTATACATCATTCATCAGTGAGATCAATTATACCTGTACAGATTGATGACTAACAGTGCCGTGTGCTGATTTATATTAGCAAGCTGCACCTGTTGTAACAAATAAGTGATAAATCATGGCACAAGTTCAAAGCAGGAACTCAACTCTTAACCAATGCTGATCACTGAATGGATAACCTCTTGGCATGCATTTAAAAATCAGAATTAAAGCTTGGAGGCATTGTGCCCCAAAGAAAATGCAACCAGCATAAAAACAGTCCCATGGATTCAGCTGTTGGGTTAGTGAGGAGAATGTTCCTGAAGTTGGGGGAGATTACAGCCAACAGCTTGAAGAAAATGAAACAGACAAGTGAAGCAAGAGCTGATTACAATTTGGAATGAATTACAAAGAAGTGTGTAAAAAAGGTTAAGTGGGCCAAATTCACCACCAAACCAAACCAGTGACTTTGAGAAACAGAAGGCGGAATTTTCCAGCCATGTGCCTTCAAGATCAGAAAGTCCTGCCCGAGATCAGCAGATCTTTCAATGCTCTGTCCCTGCCACGATTCTCGTGATGGGCAGGACAGGAGATTTCCGGCCAAAATGATTAACAGACGTTAACAATTTCCTTGGAAAAATTGGAAAGCAGGTTCACCTGGGGCACTCAAATGTAATTCCTCCACTTAGAAATCACAAGGTTGATTGTTAAAATCATTGTAGATATGAACAGGAATGAGCATGCAGATTGACTTAAGAATGCAAAAATAGATCTTTACCATCCAACAGATTGTCAATCCTTTTAAATGTTAACAATAGCATGGCAAACATGTGCTATTTAATCACAAAATAGCAGCATACTTTACCATAACTAGTATCAAGTGGGCAGTCTATTAATTGGGAAAAATAATTTTGCTTTAATGATCTGTGGACCCAGAGCCCACCATGGGTTGAGCCTACCAGGGCCTTCTAGTACTTGAATCTGTGTGATCAGTGGGAAGACAATGGACTGGATTCTCCAACCTCGCTTGCCACCAGTGTTTTCCCATCCCACTGCTGTGAACTGAGCTTTAGATGGACCCCAAATTCTCCATTCTTGCTGGCAGCAACTGTTATATATGAATGGTTGGAGAATTCCAGTCAATGTGTCTACACAAGGCTGGTGGCTGCCTGTGCCACAATGTGTACATCTTGAATATAAGCCTCTCTTGTACTACTGAAAACTCCAGGCATTGGGTCCTCTGTCTTTCAGCTCTCTGTACAAGGAGGTTGTTCATGAATTTTAGTCAAATATCTCTCCCCATCTTTAGGCAGCCAGCCTATGGCCGGATGGGACCTTTGGAAACTGGTGAGTCTCGTCTCACTAGCTCTGATGTTATAGGTCTGGGAAGATCTGGAGGAGGGAACCGAGTGTAGGGTGTCAAAATTTGCTGATGACACCAAGATTGGGGGAACGGCAAATTGTGCGGAGGGTGTGGAGAGTCTGCAGAAGGATCTAGATAGCTGGGCGAATGGGCCAGGAACTGGCAAATGGAATTTAATGTTGGCAAGTGTGAGGTGGTCCACTTTGGTAGGAATAATGGTAGGAAGGACTATTACTTACGTGGCAAAAAACTGCAGCAGGCGACGGTGCAGAGGGACCTCGGGGTCCTTGTGCATGAGTTGGAAAAACCCAGCTTGCAGGTGCAGCAGGTGGTCAGGAAGGCGAATGGGATGCTGGCCTTCATAGCGAGGGGGATTGAATATAAAAGTAGGGAGGTCTTGCTGCAGCTGTACAGGGCATTGGTGAGGCCGCAGCTGGAGTACTGTGTGCAGTTTTGGGCGCCGCACCTGCGCAAAGATATTTTGGCCTTGGAGGGAGTGCAGAGGAGGTTTACTAGGCTGATACCGGAGTTGAGGGGGTTGAGCTATGAGGAGAGGCTGAATAAACTAGGCTTGTACTCGTTAGAGTTTAGAAGAATGAGGGGAGATCTCATTGAGACGTATAAGATGATGAATGGGATGGATAGGATAGAGGTGGAGAGACTCTTCCTGCTCAAAAAAGACAGTAGGACTAGGGGGCACAGCCTCAAGATAAAGGGGGGGCGGTTTACAACGGAGTTGAGGAGGAACTTCTTCACTCAAAGGGTGGTGAATCTCTCGAATTCTCTGCCCGTTGAAGTGGTGGAGGCTGCCTCGCTAAATATTTTTAAGACGCGGGTTGATGGGTTTTTGATAAGAGAGGGGATTAAGGGTTATGGGGAGAGGGCGGGAAAGTGGAACTGAGCCACGACAGATCAGCCATGATCTTATTGAATGGCGGGGTAGGCTCGAAGGGCTAGATGGCCTACTCCTGCTCCTATTTCTTATGTTCTTATGTAAGAACTAACAGGTCACAGCAGGCAAAGTTAAGAGAAAGGTTAACCTTTGTTTCGTGATCTCTCTCTGGAGAAGTCAGCTGAAGGGTGAGAGAAATCTCATTCAAAACCAAATAGTAATACGAAATGCTAATTTGTAAATGAATCAGCCCCACATTGAGAATTGTCAGGCATTTTATTATTTAGATGTTACAAGAATTAGTAGGAGTGGGAAATTGGTGAATTTTACATGTATCTGGTCTAAAACCCAACCCATCAGCTGCCCTTTTCAACCTTTCAGAAAAGTGTGGTCCACCTCCCCACAGGTTCAGGACTGCCCATGGTCCTTACTTGGCCAACTGCCACAAATGGGGCATTGGTGCCAGCCCCCATCATGCCTGCAGGAGGGAGCAAACTGTGCATTCCATCATAGAAGAGTGTCCAATACACAGACTCAGCAGAGGCCTATTCGCACTCAACACAGCAGGACAGGAAGAAACTGTTAGGCTTAGTGACTTTGCATTCGTTTAATGAATAAATGTAGCTAAAATACTAAATTCTGTTCATACACTTTAGCACATTCTCCTCGTATCTGTGAGGGTTTCCTCCCACAGTCCAAGATATGCAAGTTAGGTTGATTGGCCATGCTAAAATAACCCTAGTGTCAGGGGAATTAGCAGGGTAAATATGAAGGGTTATGGGAATAGGGCCTGGGTGGAATTGTGGTGAGTGCAGACTCGATGGGCCGAATGGCCTCTTTCTGCACTGTAGGGATTCTATTCTATGATATTTTAAACTAGCGTGCTGCTTCACAATTAGCACGATGGCAAGCCCCAGTTCACAGTATCTGGTACACAAGGAAGTGTCTTATTGTTACAATATCAGGGTCCAATTATCATTTACCGAAAGACTAAGCAATGTGAATGGTCTTCCAATCAACGTCCACTTATGAGAGTGCACAGAGACACTCAGTTGAAGTAAATATCTATTTTTTTGACCTGAAATTTATAACAGCAATTGAAGTGAATAATTTGAAACCGTAACACAAGCAATTTAATTGTTTCTATTTTAATAATATTCCCACCCCCACAAAAGAGCCTCTGGATAATTCCACTTTATAAATTTTGCATCGTGAATCTGAGTGAACACCATCAACATTTGCTTCAGAAACCACAGTTTTGCACTCGCCCCAGGCAGGGTCTGAGGCAGTGTGCACACTAGCAGGAACAGGATTCACCCAGGATCCTGCCCACCCCAACAATACACAACATCACGGTGGGGCCGACAGGGACTTGGGCGGCAAACCCACCCTTTTCCCCATCAAGGTCCTTAAGTAGGCACTTTATGGCCACTTAAATGCCTCTTCTCGCCAGTCTCAATTTTTAGGCTGGTGGGCCTGGGTCAGAACAGGTTGGGAGACTGAAAAATGAACGCATCTTGGGCAACACGCCGGGGAGGGGGTGGGGGGGGGTTCGTGGAGCTTGGTGCCTCAATCTGAAGGCTCCTTCAGATTTGGGGTGACCTTCCTCCTGCCCTGCCCTACCCCACCCTGTCCCACACCCTTTTCCCAGGACCTGGGAGCTCTACTCTCCCTCCCCACCAGGCCTACTGCCTGACACCAAGATTGCCCACCCTGATTCCCCCACCCCCAGGGCTTACCTTAAGTGCAGCCCTGGGACTTAGGCTGAGGCACAATGCTGCAGAACATATTCTGGCCACTGCAGTGTTGTGCTTGCACAGGCTCAAAGCTCTCTTAGGTGTAACTTCCTTCCAAGGGCAGGTAGAAGGCCCACCTACTGCCCATCAATGCTCAATTAAGCGTGAAATGGCAGTGGGTCTGTCAGAGTTGGCATGGATGGCTTATACACCAACTTCTGGGAAAATTCAGCCAGAATCTTTTCACTGGTAAGGCACTTTACAAAACAGGAGGCTACATCAGCTAGGTTTCCAACCAAGATGTTTTGTTCCCCAAACTCAAGCAGCTTTTCTATGGGTAGATCATAAAATCATAAGATATAGGAGCAGAATTAGGCCATTCGGCCCTTTGAGTCTGCTCCCTCATTCAATCATGGCTGATAAGTTTCTCAACACCATTCTCCCAGCTATGCCCTGCAACTTTTGATCCCCTTACCAATCAAGAATCCATCTATCTCTGTCTTAAATACACTCAATGACCTGGCCTCAACTTCTGTGGCAATGAATTCTATAGATTCACTGCCCTCTGGCTGAAGAAATTCCCCCTCATCTTGGTTCCAAAGGCTCATCCCTTTACTCTGAGGTTGTACCCTCGGATCCTAGTCGCTCCGACTAATCTTCACTCTATCCAGGATTTTCAGTATTCTGCAAGATCCTCCCCTCATCCTTCTAAACTCCATCGAGTATAGACCCAGAGCCCTCAAACACTCCTCGTAAGTCAAGCTTTTCATTCCCAGGATCATTCTCCTGGAGACATCCATCAAAGAAATCATAAAAACCCTACAGCACAGAAAGAGGCCATTCAGCCCATCGAATCTGCACCAGCCACAATCCCACCCAGGTCCTATCCCCATATATCTACATATTTTACCCACTAATGGCAGCGTGGGCTCGTTGGGCTGAAGGGCCTGTTTCCCGGGCTGTTTTTGTTCTTTGTTAATCCCTCTAACTTATGCATCTCAGGACGCTAAGGGGCAATTTTAGCATGGCCAATCAACCTAACCCACACATCTTTGGACTGTGGAAGGAAGCTGGAGCACCCGGAGGAAACCCACACAGACACGAGGAGAATGTGCAAACTCCACACAGACAGTGACCCAAACTGGGAATCGAACCCAGGTCCCTGGAGCTATGAAGCATCAGTGCTAACCATGGTGGGCAACAAAACAGATGGAGAGGCATTACGAAGACTATGTTCTCGTCACCTTAAATTATTCAAGAATTATGAACTACTTGTAAAATAAATTGATACGAAGCACAACGTTAGACATGTCTATGTCCACTCCAGAATAAGCCACAAATGATGAACATTTGAATACGTTTATTGATATGTGGCCACTGTGATATGTTAAAATGGGTCAAATCATTATGTAACTTTAGTGTGAATATCATACAGAGTTTCACAGTGTTTTGTTGATGAAAGAGTGAATAATTAATAACCATTTTTGCAAAAACAAGAATCTCTTGGTTGATGATACAAGTTTGCTGATATCACAATGCTTCCAGCCTGAACACGATAACGTCAAATCTGAGAAACTGGGAGCTGAATACTGATGAGTGAACTGTCACAAATAACACCACAGACTGAGTGGGACGAGAGAGAGCTCTACTTCCCAGTGGTTATTTTTAAATGCTAGGAGGGTGGAATGAGAATCCATTTTCTGAAAGTATCACAAAGACTCTGTCCTGAATTAAAAACCATTTCAAGCCTGATTCCATATTAATCAGGCTGGATCCACTGCCAGATGCAAAGACAGGAAGGCTATCCAGTATAGAATCTCTACGGTGCAGAAGGAGACCATTCAGCCCATCGAGTCTGCGCCAACAACAATGCCGTCAAGGCCCTATCCCCGTAACCCCCACATATTTACCCTGCTCATCTCCCCCAACACTAAGAGGCAATTTAGCATGGCCTATCCATCTAATGTGGAGATGCCGGTGTTGGACTGGGGTAAGTACAGCAAGAAGTCTCACAACACCAGGTTACAGTCCAACAGGTTTATTTGGCAGCACAAGCTTTCAGAATGCTCCTAAGGAGCAGCACTCCAAAAGCTTGTGCTGCCAAATAAACCTGCTGGACTTTAACCTAGTGTTGAGAGACTTCTTACTGTGCTATCCACCTAACCCAGTGGAGTGAGAGGAGAAACCGGAGTACCTGGAGAAAACCCATGCAGACATGGCGAGAACATGCAAACTCCACACGGTGACTTGAGATCATAATTGAACCCAGATCCCTGCGCTGTGAGGCATCAGACCTAACCACTGTGCCACCCTTGTATCTCACACCATTTCACCTCACTCCATCTTGACATTATGACTTGTTTTCCTAGAAATGTTATCATAACTTCAGCTTTGTTAACTTTGGGTGGGATTGGGGCTGGCCAATATTTGACGAGTTAATACAATGCTTCCTTTTGATGTAAAATACTGCAGAAACATTGTATTTGTGGTGCAGGAAGTGAATGATTAAGATAAGGTACCAATCAAGCAGGCTACTTTCTCCTGAATAGTGTCGAACCTCCTGAGTGTTGGAGCTGCACTCATCCAGGCAAGTGGACAGTATTCTATCACCCTCCAGATCTGTTACTTGTTGATGATGGTCAGGTTTTGGGAAAGTCAGGAGGTGAGTCATTCATGGTGAGTCAGGACTGAATACACAGCTTCTGACCAGCTCTTATAGTCACAGTATTTATGTGGCTGATCTAATTAAGTTTCTGGTATATTCAGACTCATCTGCCACTTCCAAAGTGAGATGACCATGAATAATGAATAAGTATCCCTCATCACTTTTCATCCAATTCATTCCAAGGGGTGGCACGGTGGCACAGTGGTTAACACTGCTGCCTCAAAGTGCCAGGAACCCAGGTTCAATTCCTGGCTTTGGATTGCTCTCTATACGGAGTTTGCCTGGTCTCCCCGTGTCTGTGTGGGTTTCTTCCAAGTGCTCCAGTTTCCTCCAGTCTGAAAGACATGCTGGTTAGGTGCATTGACCCTTACAGGCATCAGAGTGTGGCACTTAGGGGAATTTCACAGTAGCTTCATTGCAGCATTAATGTAAGCCTTACTCGTGACACTAATAAATAATAAATAAACTTCTTCCCTTACAAAGCAATTTAGTGAGTCATGTTCCACTACAGGAATACAATAGTTCAGCTATTTCAAAGATTTTGGCTGGTTTTGGCTCACTAGGGTGGGGAGAGATGGGACAGTGATCACCTTGCCTTTGATTGAAGTTGATTTAACATCACCCATCTTGCACTACTTCTCGAGATGGATTTCTACCCCAATATTACCTGACACATTAACCTCGTTCCTCTCTCTTGACCTGCTGAGTATCTCCAACATTTTCTGTTTTAATGTACAATATTAATAGTGTTCCAGGCTATCCATATCAATGTATTCTACTGGTCGGTAAGGGGTCCAGATTTCAGACATGAGAAAGCTGTAACCCTAGTTTTAGGGTTGCTATGAAGGCAGGAATGTACATGTATAATGCCTTTCACTGCCTCATTACACCCCAGAGTGTTTTTCAGACAGTTAAGTATTTTTGAAGTGAAATCTTTGCTGCAATTTTCAGTCGGACATTGACTTGAACTTCACCGTCCCTCTCTGAATGGTGTTAGTAGGTCTTTTATGCTCAATGAGAGGACAATGAGGGTTAACATTGCATCTGGAAGAGGACCCCCCCGACATGTAGCTTTCCCTCCGTATTGCACTGAAATATTCCACTTCAAAGCATATTCTAGCATAGTTATTGATCTCACTCCAGTGACTTTAGTTTTGCTTTCCACAGATGCCACACCAATTTTTTGAACAATAACATTGATTCCCATTGCTGTAGTCTTGTCTCCTTCTGATTGGAACTCATGTCCTCTAGCCAAGATCTTGTTTCCTTTTAACCAGGATCTCCTGCCCATTGACATAATTTTTCTGTCTCTGACTTAAAGCAGCTTTTGAGTAGGTGAAACTTCAGAGCAGAAAATCGTGCCTTCCGTACCACGCCAAATGTGTTCATTGGCCATTTATAAAATACAACCTTGAATTTTCTTTCGAAAGAAGATTTTTTAGCAAATCTGTGGACCATATCGATAACCTTGTCTGTGTTGAAACCCTGGTCAAAATACCACTAATTCCTATGAAGAATATCTAAGAACTCATGCTCCCACCAGAAAAATAGTAACTTGAGTCATGAATCTACTTACATTTCTTGATATGTTTCTCAAGGAGGCAAACAAGCGTTTCAGCAAATAATTTCGAATGTCTCAGACTAACCTGCTGCAGTGGCAGCTTCCACTCTGATTGGCTACTCTTTGCTTCCAGAAATGATAAGTTAGCATTGACCTTTCATTTCATTTGAGGGTGATCTTATCTTGATTCAGACTGAAATACTTTGTTTCTTATATTCCGTTTGTGGACTTAGCTTCCAAGACCAACATTCATTGTCCTTCCCTAATTGCCCTAGACAAAGGAAAGGGAAGCCACTTTCTTTAACTGTTGCAATCGATGTGGTGTGTCTACACCCACAGTAATATTGGATTAGCACCCAGAGGATTTTGACCCAGCGACAGTGAATGAACAGCATTATGTTTTCACATCACGATACCATAGCACTTGGATGTGGACTTGCAAGTGGAGCTATTCCAAACAAGCGTCTAATGCCCTCTTCTTTAGGTGGTAATGCTTCGAGGTTTGGATGATGCCAAAGAAACCTTGGTGAGATGCTACAGTCCATCTTGTGAGAATTGACTCCAATTAGTAGAGAGTTTTCCCTCTGATTCCCATTCGTAGAATCATAGAATAGAACACCTATAGTGCTGAAGGAGGCCATTCAGTCCATCAAGCCTGCCCTGACAACAATCCCACCCAGGTCCTATCCCCGTAACCTCACCTATTTACCCTGCTAACCCCCCAATACTAAGGGGCAATTTACCATGGCCAATCCAACTATTCCGCACATCTTTGAAGTCTGGGAGGAATCCAGAGCAGTGGAGGAAACCCACACAGATACGGGGAGAATGTGCAAACTCCAGACAGGCAATGATCTGTGGCTGGAATTGAACTGGGGTCCCTGGCACTGTGAGGCAGCAGTGCTAACTACTGTGCCACCCTAATTTTTAATGGAGCTCTTCAATGCAACAGATGTTTCCTTGATGTGGAGTTCAGTCACTTCCATCTCAACTTACCTCTGCAATTCGGCACTTTTATCTATAGAACATAGAACATTACAGCGCAGTACAGGCCCTTCAGCCCTCGATGTTGCGCTGACCAGTGGAACCAATCTAATGACCCTCTAACCTAAACTATTCCAATATTATCCATATGCCTATCCACTGACCATTTGAACACCCTTAAAGTTGGCAAGTCCACAACTGCTGCAGGCAGGGCATTCCAGGACCTCACTACCCTCTGAGTAAAGAACCTACCTCTGACATCCGTCCTATAATTACCGCCCCTTAATTTAAAGCTATGTCCCCTTGTGTTAGCCATCACCATCCGAGGTAAAGGCTCTCACTGTCCACCCTATCCAATCCTTTGATCATCTTGTATGCCTCAATCAGGTCACCTCGTAACCTTCTTCTCTCCAATGAAAATAACCTCAAGTCCCTCAGCCTTTCCTCATAAGACCTTCCCACCATACCAGGCAACATCCTGGTAAACCTCCTCTGCACCCTTTCCAATGCCTCCATATCTTTCTTATAATGCGGCAACCAGAACTGTACACAATACTCCAAGTGCACCAAAGAGTTTTGTACAGTTGTAACATGACCTCATGGCTCCGAAATTCAATCCCTCTACCAGTAAAAGCTAACACACCATACGCCTTCTTAACAACCTTATCAACCTGGGTGCCAACTTTCAGGGAACTATGCACATGTACCCTGAGATCGCTCTACTCGTCAACACTACTAAGAGTCCTTCCATTAGCCCTATATTCTGTACTCCTGTTATTCTTTCCAAAATAAATCACCTCACACTTTTCCGTATTAAACTCCATTTGCCACCTCTTGGTCCAGCTCTGCAGCTTATCTATGTCCCTCTGCAAACTGTAACATCCATCCTCACTGTCTACAACTCCTCCAACTTTGGTGTCATCAGCAAATTTACTAATCCATCCTTCTATACCCTCATCTAGGTCATTTATAAAAATGACAAACAGCAGTGGCCCCAAAACAGATCCTTGAGGTACACCACTTGTAACTGAACTCCCGGTTGAATATTTCCCAACCACCACCCTCTGTCTTCTATCAGATAGCCAATTCCTGATCCAAACTGCTAAATCACCCTCAATCCCATGCATCTGCATTTTCTGCAATAGCCTACCATGGGGAACCTTATCAAACACTTTGCTAAAATCCATATACACCACGTCAACTGCCTTACCCTTTTCCACCTCTTTAGTCACCTTTTCAAAAAGCTCGATGAGGTTTGTGAGGCACGAACTACCCTTCATAAAACCGTGTTGACTATCCCTAATCAATTTATTTCCCTCTAGATGATTATAAATCCTATCCCTTATAATTCTTTCCAAAACTTTGCCCACAACAGAAGTAAGGCTCACTGGTCTATAATTCCCAGGATGGTTTCTACTCCCCTTCTTGAACAAGGGGACAACATTTGCTATCCTCCAGTCTTCTGGCACTATACCTGTATATACTATGTTTGGGCTTAGGTTATAATAAAGTCTGGAGGTGAGTGGTCCTGGTGGAATTCAAACTGAGCATCAGGCTGCAGGCATGCAGATCTAAGAAGCACTGAAATTATATCCTGGTTAAACTAACTACACAGAATCACTATCACTGGGATTCAAAAGTGGAGTCACAAACTTCCAGAAATCTCACACTTACTTTACCTTCCTCTCTCTCTCTCTAACTTTGTAGGCTTACATTAACACTGCAATGAGGTTATTGTGAAAATCCCCTAGTTACCATACTCAGGCACCTGTTCGGGTGCACCGAGGGAGAATTTAGCATAGCCAATGCACCTAATCTGTACATCTTTCAGACTGAGAGGGGAAATCGGAGCACCCGGGGGAAACCCACGCAGACACAGGGAAATTGTGCAAATTCTGCACAGACAGTGACCCAAGCTGGGAATCGAACCCAGGAACCTATGGCTGTGAGGGAACAGTACTAACCACTGTGCCACCCATACTCTCTGCCAACATAACGCAGAGACTAATTCATTTATTTTAAACAGAAAAATGGCTGTGTTAACACAGAGAAAATAAGTGTCCAACAAATGTGTTGGGTTTATCCAGTTAAATCAATCAGCTGTACTTTCCAGCCTATAATTGATATGTTATACCCAAAATGCAGCCTTATCTCCAATTTGTTTTGTAGGATCCAGAAGTGTATTCATTCAGATAGTCAAGAAATTCATAACTTCTTTTGTCATATCTCCAAAGGCTCTCAGAATGATTATTAGGGAGCAGCATATCAACATTTGTGCAGTTAGGAATTAATTGCTGATACAATCAAATGAATGAATGCATACATAAGTAATTCATTCCATGGAGAAAGCTAACTTTTGGTCAAAACGTATAACAGACAAGATCAGATAAAATTCCCGTTAAATATATTCTGGCTTGGAAATGGCAACAATCAGGAGAGAAGCATAATGAACGATTGAGCTGATTTCGCCTTTTATACATTCTTGCCCAAAGTCAAAATTACTCCCTAATTTTTAATACCTATTTTAATTTACCTCTTTACATTCTGTTCCTTCAAGAGATTTCAGGAAAAGATATTTACTGATAAGAGAAACTTAGTACACAAAGGTTGCAGCTCCAGTCCTTACATGCTTACTACATGGCATCTAGAAGGTTCTCCTTGAGCAAGGCCTAGACCCTCTGGGGTGATTACTCACTCTCAGTTTCCATTGGTTCCCTCAAGTCAGGTGACTCACCTCTGCTGCACTGTCTTAAGGAGACAGGCACCACATCCACACTAGCAACCCAATAGGGAGGAAGGGCAAACTGGGCATGGGGTGTTGGGGAAGATAAATCTGGGATAGCAGAATGGGCAGAGCCAATGGTCTGATGGAGCAATCAGGTTGTGAAGTTCCCCATAGTAACTGGAATCTTTCCATACCAATTATTTGCAGAAAACCATTAAACAGCCCTTCTTAACATTGGGACATTATTTATAACTCCATCTCTTTAAAAGGTATGATAGATATATCTTAATTGGATAGTTTCTGCCAATCACAAGTAACACATTCATGCAGTGTGGAATTGGCAGAAGAAAGTCAACATGTAACCAAAATGCTCTGTCTATCTGTGGGAACAGTAGGAAGTCTCACAACACCAGGTTAAAGTCCAACCAGTTTATTTGATAGTAAACCCATAAGCTTTCGGAGTTTGCCCCTTCGTCAGGTGAGTGGAGAGTTCTGGTCTCTATGCTCTGTTACAATCTACAAACAGCTGCCAATGGACCAAAACCTCCATCAACAATTAAATCTCTCATTAATCTCAGAGTGTTAGTAAGGCCACATCATCGCAGGGACTGAAAGGCTAGTGGCTCAAAGCAACGGACCAGAACTCTCCACTCACCTGATGAAGGGGCAAACCCTGAAAGCTTGTGGGTTTAACTATCAAATAAACCTGTTGGACTTTAACCTGGTGTTGTGAGACTTCTTACTGTGTTTACCCCAGTCCAACGCCGGCATCTCCACATCATATCTGTGAGGACAACAGACACAAGAAAAGTCAGCTTCATTTGCAACTAAAGGAGAACAACACCCATAAACTGGAACAAGCTGCCACTATTAGCAAAGCAACATTAAGGTAACAGGGTGGAAAAGTCAATGTGAAACTTTTGCCTGGTGCTTGTCAGTTGTGCATGTGATTTCCATCCTGGTGTCTTGCTGCTGTCTTCTTCACTTTGTTTGTAAGTGAGATGTCACCCAAGATGCTGAGGTATTTTTGGAATGGACTGCAGTCTTAACTATCACAGCCCACCCTTAGATGCAGTCTGATGAAGATCGTCTCAGAAGCTTGTCAAGGCTAGTGTGAGAGGGTGAGAAAGCAAACAGCTGCAGAAGATAAATGAGCTGAATCAATGAGGGACAATGAGATTAGAGTTTCATCGAAGGATGCTTTTGGCTTCGAACTTCATGGCTGTTACCCCACTGCAGTGCTAGGCTGTGGGAGGAAAGTGCACGGAGCACTTGACACATTCTCAGCACAGTGGGATTGCAATTGGTGTTCACAATTTGAACTGTCAGCAAAATCATTTACATTGGGGAATAAAATGACTGGTAGGTTTGTGAGGGAGACATAAACTTGAAATTAAAGCCTGGCTCTTCAGCAGTGACATTAAGAAGCATATTCTCACCTTCTTAAGGGAGGAGTGATCGGAACCCTCACCCACACCATTGTTGCCATTAAGTCAAATGAAGATTACAAAACAGGTTGCTAGATTTTTGTTTCGACAGCATATCAATGATTATGGAGCCATAATCAGGGAGCTGGAGTCAGGCCATTGAACCGCCACAATTTAATTGAGGCAAACAGGCTGGGGAAACTGAGTTTATCCACTTATGCTTTCTCTTCTGTTCATTGCTCCAGATGTTGGATTTATCCCTCATTGCGCTAAAGAAAATCTAGCCATATCCCCTTCAATTGCAATAGCAAGGCTGAATACCCTACCAACAACATCCTGGGGGCTCCCATTGACCAGAAATTTAACTGGAGCAGACATATGTAGAACATAGAACACTACAGCACAAACAGGCCCTTCAGCCCACAAGTTGCGCCGATCAGATATGTACACTGTGGCTACAAGAGTGGATCAGGTTGGGTCAGAGGCTGGGCATTCTGCAGCGCTTAACTCACCCGCTGCATCCCCAAAGCCTGTCGACCATCTACAATAAAAAGTCTGACAACACCAGGTTTTAGTCCAACCGATTTATTTGATAGTAAACTCACAAGCTTTCGAGGGGACTCCCTCTTCGTCAGGTGAATGGAGACTCTCCATTCACCTGACGAAGAGGGAGTCCCCTCGAAAGCCTGTGAGTTTACTATCAAATAAATCGGTTGGACTAAAACCTGGTGTTGTCAGACTTTTTACTGTGTTTACCCCAGTCCAACGCCGGCACATCCACATCATCACCATCTACAAGGCACTGTTCCTAGAATATATTTAATATCTTGTGCATGTCTGTTTTACTTCAAACATCAAGCCTCAAAGCTTTTGAAGCTGAAGTTAGCTTTACTGATTTTGATTTCTTGATATTCCCAAGGGTGTGAGCTACGAGTCTATAAACAGCTGCCAATCGACCAAAAGCTCCATCAACAATTAAATCTCTCATTAATCTCAGAGTTTTAGTTAGGCCACATCATCGCAGGGACCGTAGGCTAATGGCTCAAAGCAACAGATCAAGTTAATCACAGCTTCAATTTACCAGCTAAATGTTACAGCCAAGTTCTGAACCACAAATTACCCTCCTCAGGAAATCAGTTAGTCAAGGAAAATCAAAATCAGGAAGTAAACAAATGATTTCAAATCCACTCCACCATGCAGAATAAACTGAAGATAGGTGACCAAGTGTTAATAAGGACATAAGAAATGGAAGCAGCTGTAAGCCCATGACCCGACTTTGTCATTCAATTCCATTTTCCCACCTAGTCCACATACTCCTTGATTCTTTCTGTATCCAAAAACCTATCCAGCTCAGTTTATAATATACTTAGCATCATAGAATTCCGACTATACAGAAAGAGGCCATTTGGCCCATTGAGTCTGCACCGGCTACAATCCCACCCAGGCCCTATTCCCAAAATGGTGAACTGCATTTATTCTAATTGGTCAACCAACACTAAGGGGCAATTTAGCATGGCCAATCCTGCCAACCCACACATTTTTGGTCTTCAAGAAGGAGCATCCAACATCCTCTTGAGGCAGCACGCTGGTGCAGTGATTAGCACTGCTGCCTCACAGCACCAGGGACCCAGGTTCAATTCCAGCCTCAAAGTCACTGTCTGTGTGGAGTCTGCATGTTCTCCTCGTGACTGCGTGTGTTTCCTCCAAGTGCTCCAGTTTCCTCCCACGGTTCAAAGATGTGTGGGTTAGGTTGATTGGCCATGCTAAATTAAGCCCTAGTGTCGGGGGATTAGTGGGGTAAGTATGTGGGGTTATGCGGATAGGGTCTGGGTGGGATTGATGTCAGTGCAGGCTTGATTGGCTGAGTGGCCTCTTTCTGCGCTGTAAGGATTCTATGATTCTAGGGAATGCTAAAGATTCACAAACCTCGAAACGAATTTCTATTCTACTTTGTCCTAAATAGTTGATCTCTTATTCTGAAACTATAATATTTTAGCTGTGTGTTCTCTAGCTAGTGGGAAACAGCCTTTCAGTATCTACCAGATCAAGTCCACTGATAATTCTATATATTTAAATAACATCACTTCCATTTTTCTAAACTCCAGAGAACATGTGCATTTTACGCAATTTCTACTTATAGGGTTAACCTCTCCATTCAGGATTCCCACATGGAATTTTATTGCTGTCCCTCTAAGACAAATGCATCTTTCTTTAGCTACGCAGAATATTCCAGGTGTGGTCGTACCAAAACCCTGCATAATGGCAACAAGGCTACCTTATTCTTACACTGAAACCGCACCCCCCCCCCTTGTAATAAAAGTTAACATACATTTGTTTTAATTGTTTGCTGTACTTGCATGTTGAATTTCTGTGATTGATGTAATCATCTTCCAGCAGCAAATCATAGGTTGTCACTGGTGAGGTGTAGGTGCAGGTTACAAATGGATCTAAAATGGGAAAGTGGGGAATGGACCACAATAAAGCGAATGAAACCTGTGCATGGAAAGTGGAGGTTGATAAATACGTTTCAGATATATTGATTGACTTTTACTAGCAAATAATTCATGGTCCATTGAATTCAAGAGGTTTCTCAGCCAAAAATCATCTTTGCAACCTGGATTCTTAGTAGGAGTTATATTGATTATCTGTGAAGGTAAGTCGAAATTGATGTGGACGTGGCTCTAAAGGTGACAATTATTTTGAACAGGGTTTCTAATTCTCAGAGGTAATAGACTCTGATGTTTTTCAAATGCTGGTGGGACTTATCGGTGTGAAGAACTTCAATAACAATCTTCAATAACAATCAGACCAACAATATGTTGTTGTTTCTTTTGAGACCACAAGGTCCATCAAGATCTTTTGGCATCCAAATATTTAGAATGTTAAACACCACCTACTGTTAGGACCTTTTCAACCATGACAATCATCCTGAGATTCCATGATAACTGCATATCTCCCTTGATGATATAATTGCAGTTCACAAGGGAATACTTTAAAAGGCAGAAACCCCAATAGATCCCAGATGGACAAGGTAAAATATTCAATAGAGTTCCCCGAATTCCATTAAGTCCCATCATCTTAACATATTCTGTACTGTTATGGTCTTAAATTGTATTATTTTTCTTTTGGAATCCACAAATATTTGTGGGAGGAGTCAAAGATTGCCCAATCTTGGAAGATTTTCCAATCAGGTCAATCTATTATCATACAATGAGGAATTATACAATACCAGTTCTGTTATAGTTCAGGTACCTAAATGATGGGATTGGGGAAAAAATTGGAGTTTCTTCACACAGCTATGTGACTTAATGGCAATTATAAACTGTAAAATCCAATGCTGCAGTATAATTTGCATAAGTAGTTGGCAGACATCTAAACATATGCAAAATATAATCTTTGCATTGTATTTGCACCTTAATCTGGAGACCAGTGCTTTTATTTGCATAGACACAGCAGAGCTTCTTTATACAGTACTGTATCATGGATAGAATCCAACCCCACCACTACCCTCAACCCCGCCGTGCTGGTTAAGGTGAAAAAACTGATGTGTAGCTCTCCAGCTGCACTGTTGAGTTTTCTCTCCAGGTTGTTTGCACGAAAAAGGTCCAGGGGTGTGGTTTTCATTGTCACTGTGGCAGGGTGGGGCTTAATAGGCCAGCAATGCTGGCTCCACAGAGATTGAGGAACAATCTTTAAAGGGCATCCCAATCCACCCCCCTCCATTACAGACACGAGTCTTCCCCCAACAAACATCAGGGCACTATGCCCCCATGCCCACACAAGCACTGGGGCAACACCCACCCCACTGTCCACAAGCATTGTGGCACCCTCCCCCAAATAAGCATTGAGGCACCTCCCTGCCCCAATACAAGCATTGGGACAAAGATACTCCACAAGCATTGGAACACTCTCCCCTACTCAACTACTGGGGCACCTTCCAACCCAATGGGGCTCCCCAGAGAGCCCAGCCCTGGTACATTCCCTTGGTACTGCCAGGGATCCCTGCCAGTGACATCCTGGCAGTACCAAGGGGGCTGTGCCAGGGTTGGGCCCTCTGGGGAGCCCATTGGGAGGGAGGGCGCCCCAATACTTGAGGCAATGCCCTGGGCATGTTCCTCTCGGGGGCTAAACCGACCATTGTACTTCTACCGGTAGGTTCCCTTCAACAGCTCCAAGTTTTGCAGGAACTGTTATAAACCCCACCGATATGATATCAGGTCAGGGAGGGTGGAATTCCCTACCTGGGGGGAACATACAGCAGGGACACCTTTTAAATACATTTAAATTTATTGTGTCAGCAATGAGGGATGGGGAAAATCTGAGAACAAGATTGTGCCGGAAAGATCCTCGTCACCGTGGTCTTGCACGTTTGACGCCGGCATTGCCATTTTCGCTCATGAGGAAAATCCAAGCTGGTGTTTATGCTCCACACAAACCTCCCCTCAATCTTTCATCTTGATCTTTACCTGGAGGCTGCAGTTTATTGTTGAACTGCAGGTTGATGGCTCCTTCAGTTATGCACCAACATTACTTTGTACATCTTCTCCGCTATGTACTAAGTGACCCTGACAGGGGCTTCGATTCAAGTCTTTGAAACAAGACTAAGCCACTGGTTTCATTATAATGCTTCACATCATATTTTCTGTTGTGGTGGCACGGTGGCACAGTGGTTAGCACTGCTGCCTCACAGTGCCAGGGACCCGGGTTCAATTCTGTTCTTAGATAACTGTCTGTGTGGAGTTCACACGTTCTGCCTGTGCCTGTGTGGGTTTCCTCCGGATGCTCTAGTTTCCTCCCACAGTCCAAAGATGTGCAGATTGGCCGTGCTAAATTGCCCCTCAGTGTCAGGGTGATTGACAGAGTAAATACATGGAGTTACAGGAGGTAGGGACTGAGTGGGATTGTTGTCAGTGCAAGCTTGATTGGCCGAATGGCTTCCTTCTATAATGTATGACGAATGTATGTAGGATAAACAATTGTAGCCATGAGCTGATGTTACAATGGACAGCTGGAATTCCCCCACCTCCATCCATCCACCAGTGTGGAATAGATTTGTACAGCTGTCTTGGCTATCTTAATGTGGAAGGTGCTAAAGTTGATGTTGTACAGTACAATCACATTGACTGAACAATAAACATCCCTATTTCTTTGGAGGATGGTGTTATCTGAGTTTTCCCAAATGGGGATATGTATAGCGTCCTCGGGAAGCTGGCAATACCAGTGAAGTGTTGCCACTGTATATCTGCTCCCGCAGTTCAATGACGATACACTAGGAAACACAAAGGTGTTTGCAAAACCTCCAGGGCATTCAATATTCCTGGCTGGCCTGTGGAAAGGTTCACTCCTAGCAAACCCCCGTCTCATAGAGTTTCAAACAACACGTGGGGCTGTGTACACTGTATTGCCTCTACACGCCAGCCCATGGAAAGGCACAAGCCCGAGATTGTTCTGGGGTAACTATGTTAGATACAGTGCTGTACATACTTTACGCCTGTTTATTGGGGCCTTTTGTCACGACAAAGTGTCACGTGCAAGGTGAAACCTTAATCATTACTTTAATCAGCTGGTGTAGTGCCTTGGATTGTTTTTAAAAAGGGAAAGGAACAGAAACGCAGAGAGAAAAGCAGAAAATCTCAGCTGGTCTGACCACATTTGTGAAGAGAGAATAGAGTCAATGATCTGGAAATTTACCACCCTGCCTGCCCTGAATCGGGGTGGGCGCCGCTCGCCAGATAGCATTCTCCACTGGCCTCAGGCGGGTGAGGTGGTAAAATTCCGGCAAATGTTTCAAGTCAGGACTGCAAAGAGAATGTTTTAAAATAGCTGCAGAAGTCAGCTGACCTACAGATTGGCCAGGTTTCTAACAGCCTCCGAATCCGTATTCCTCCAACTGCCAAGGCAGGATTACGAATCCGGGCCCCCAGAACATTAACTGAGTTTCTGGATTAATAGTCTAGCAATAACACCACTAGGCCATTTGCGGGAAATCTGATGGTCAATGTGTGCACAACATGCACACATTCCTCATTCAACACCACAAAAACAGATTAACTGGTAAAATTTTTTTCCCCATAAAAAATTACAGTGAATAATGGAGGGGCATGTGATGTGTGGTTTCTGTATGATGTGGGAACTGGTGGACCCCAGGGTCCTTCCCAGTGACCATGTCTGTAGTAAGTGCAGGTTGCTGGAGGAGCTCCAGCTCAAGGTGGATGAGCTGGCCTCTGAGCTACAGACACTGAGGCTCATCAGGGGGAGAGAGGGTGCCATTGTCAATGGGGTGCAAGTGACATCCACCCCTGCTAGACTGGCTAAATCTAAGGGTCAGGGACAAAAGGGGGCTGCTGGGAGGAGGAAGGGGGGTGAGGAGCGGAGGCCTCAGCCTCTTAATCTGCATAACAGGTTTGAGGTTCTTGCTTCCAGTCTGGAAGAGGACGAGGCAGGTGAGGTTGGTGAGCAAACTGCACACGGTACAGTGATGCAGCAGGACATAGGCAAAGAGAAGGGGAAAAGGAACGTAGTAGTGATTGGGGATAGTGGGGTGAAGGGTATTGACACTGTCCTTTGTCATGATGACAAAGTGCACAGAAGGGTGTGTTGTCTGCCTGGTGCTCGGGTACAGGATGTCGCAGCTGGGCTGCAGAGGAACCTGGAGTGGGAGGGTGAGAACCCGGTCGTTGTGGTACATGTGGGTGCCGGCGACGTAGGCAAAATGCGGACTGAGGATCTGGGGAGGGAGTATGAAAAGCTGGGAATGGAATTAAAAAGTAGAACCGACAAGGTGGTCGTCTCTGGGCTACTGCCTGAACTGAGTGCAGACGGGCGTAGGGTTGACAGGATAAAGGAAGTGAATGGGTGGCTCAGGGATTGGTGTGGGAGGAATGGGTTCGAATTTATGGGGCATTGGCACCAGTATTGGGGTAGGTGGGACTTGTTCGGGCGGGATGGGGTGGGTCTGAACCGTGCTGGGACCAGAGTGTTGGCGAATCGAGTAAAGAGGACTGTAGACAGGGCTTTAAACTAATTAGGGGGGGGGAGGGTGCGAGGGTAGGTGACGCTACGAGGTCTAAAGTTAAGGATAGGGTACAGGTAAGGGAAGAGGCCGAGGATGTCCCAATTGGTGGCGTTACGGCAAATAGGGTCCAGGTGAAGGCTGGGATGAAAGCGCTTTATCTGAATGCACGAAGCATTCGGAATAAAGTGGATGAGCTGGTGGCGCAGATCGACACAAATGGATACGATCTGGTGGCCATTACAGAGACGTGGCTGCAAGGTGACAGGGACTGGGAGATGAATGTACAGGGCTATCAAGTGTTTAGGAAGGATAGGCAGGAGGAAAGAGGGGGTGGCGTAGCTCTGCTGATTAAGGATAGTATCAAGGTGGTAGCAAGGGATGATATCGGAGCCAAAGAGCAGAAAGTGGAATCGTTGTGGGTGGAGATTAGGAACAGCAAAGGGAGGAAGACGCTGGTGGGTGTCGTCTATAGGCCCCCAAATAATGATCTGGAGGTGGGGCGGGCTGTTAACGCACAAATAAGTGCGACGTGCAGGAATGGGACGGCAGTAGTTATGGGAGATTTCAATCTGCATATTGATTGGTCGACCCATGTTGGACGAGGTGGGCTCGAGGAGGAGTTCTTGGAATGCTGCCGGGATAATTTCCTTGAACAGTGTGTGTTGGAGCCGACGAGGGAGCGAGCTATCTTGGATCTGGTGCTATGTAATGAGGCGGGTAGAATTAGGGACCTTGCGGTGAAGGATCCTCTTGGGGAGAGTGATCATTGTATGGTGGAGTTTCTGTTGCAGATAGAGGAGGAGAAAGTGGGTTCCCGGACACGCGTCCTTTGTTTGAATAGAGGGGAGTACGGTAGGATGAGAGAAGAATTGGCAAATGTGGACTGGGGGAGCGCGTTGGAAGGTAGGTCTGCTGAGGAGCAGTGGAGGATCTTTAAGGAGATCTTTCTTGGTGCTCAGCAGAAATTTATTCCGATGGTCAAAAAGGACAGTAGGAGGAGAGGTAATAAGCCGTGGATAACAAAGGAGGTGAAGGAAAGTGTTAAATTAAAAGCGGAGGCGTTTAGAGTAGCTAAGAGCAGTGGGCGAGAAGAGGATTGGGAAAGGTTTAAATGTCAACAAAGATTGACAAAGAAGTTGATAAAGGAGGGTAGGAGAAGCTATGAAGCTGGGCTAGCGCTTAATATAAAAAAGGATAGCAAGAGTTTTTATAAATATATAAAAAGGAAGAGGCTGGCTAGGGTGAACGTTGGTCCTTTAGAGGATGAGAAAGGGGACCTAGTGGTAGGGGATGGGGATATGGCTAAGGTATTGAATAACTTTTTTGTTTCTGTCTTCACGGAGGAGGACGTGAATAATTTGCCGGGTGTTAGCGATGGAAAGGTGGTAGGACTGGAGGGTCTTAATGACATTACTGTTACTAGAGAGGCGGTGCTCGACAGACTGGAGGGGCTGATTGTGGACAAGTCCCCAGGACCGGATGGAATGCATCCGAGGGTTCTGAAAGAAATGGCGGAGGTTATAGTGGATGCCTTGGTGGTTATTTTCCAGACGTCGCTGGATTCCGGGGAAGTGCCGGAAGATTGGAAAATGGCTAATGTTACGCCGTTGTTTAAGAAGGGTGCCAGGCAAAAGGCGGGGAATTATAGGCCGGTTAGTTTAACGTCTGTGGTAGGTAAAATGTTGGAATCCGTCATTAAGGAGGAAATTGCGAGGCATCTTGAAGGGAATTGCTTGATAGGGCAGACGCAACACGGTTTCATTAAAGGGAAGTCGTGTCTGACAAATTTACTGGAGTTCTATGAGGATGTGTCTAGGGCAGTAGATAGAGGAGAGCCGGTGGATGTGGTCTTTCTGGATTTTCAGAAGGCGTTTGACAAGGTACCTCACAAGAGGTTATTGCAGAAGGTCAGGGGACATGGAGTTGGGGGTAGGGTGTTAGCGTGGATAGAGGATTGGTTGTCAAATAGGAGGCAGAGAGTGGGGGTCAATGGGTGCTATTCGGATTGGCGGTTGGTGACTAGTGGGGTGCCCCAGGGGTCGGTGCTGGGGCCTCAGCTATTTACCATTTATATAGATGATCTGGAGGAGGGAACCGAGTGCAGGGTGTCGAAATTTGCTGATGACACCAAGATTGGGGGAAAGGCAAATTGTGCGGAGGGTGGGGAGAGTTTGCAGAAGGATCTAGATAGGCTGGGCGAATGGGCCAGGAAATGGCAAATGGAATTTAATGTTGGCAAGTGTGAGGTGGTCCACTTTGGTAGGAAGAATGGTAGGAAGGACTATTACTTACGTGGCGAAAAACTGCAGCAGGCGACGGTGCAGAGGGACCTCGGGGTCCTTGTGCATGAGTCGCAAAAACCCAGCTTGCAGGTGCAGCAGGTGGTCAGGAAGGCGAATGGGATGCTGGCCTTCATAGCAAGGGGGATTGAATATAAAAGTAGGGAGGTCTTGCTGCAGCTGTATAGGGCATTGGTGAGGCCGCAGCTGGAGTACTGTGTGCAGTTTTGGGCGCCGCACCTGCACAAGGATATTTTGGCCCTGGAGGGAGTGCAGAGGAGGTTTACTAGGCTGATACCGGAGTTGAGGGGATTGAGTTATGAGGAGAGGCTGAATAAACTAGGCTTGTACTCGTTAGAGTTTAGAAGAATGAGGGGAGATCTCATTGAGACGTATAAGATGATGAATGGGATGGATAGGATAGAGGTGGAGAGACTCTTCCCGCTCAAAAAAGACAGTAGGACTAGGGGGCACAGCCTCAAGATAAAGGGGAGGCGGTTTAGAACGGAGTTGAGGAGGAACTTCTTCACTCTCTGGAATTCTCTGCCCGTTGAAGTGGTGGAGGCTGCCTCGCTAAATATTTTTAAGAAGCAGGTTGATGGGTTCTTGATAAGAGAGGGGATTAAGGGTTATGGGGAGAGGGCGGGAAAGTGGAACTGAGCCACGACAGATCAGCCATGATCTTATTGAATGGCGGGGCAGGCTCGAGGGGCTAGATGGCCTACTCCTGCTCCTATTTCTTATGTTCTTATGTCCCAGGCTGGCACTGAACAAAGAACAAAGAACAAAACAGCACGGGAAACAGGCCCTTCAGCCCAACGAGCCCGTGCCGCCATTTTAACATTGTGAGTCCCCCCTCCACCCATGACCCTTGTCTATGCTTATGGCATTCCACATTGAGGGAAGACTAATTTAAGGACAATTTGTTACACCACACAGCCTAACAGCACATCTCTGGGGTGTGGGAGGAAACCGGAGCACCCAGAGAAAACCCACGCAAGCACGGGGAGAATGTGCAAACTCCCACAGACACTGGCCCAAATCCATGTGTCTGCACAGCAAACAGTGATAGTCACTGAGCTGTTGTCTTGCCCAGCATCTGGTCCAGTTTAAGCGTACGCTAACGACATGAAGCACCAGGCTACTCTTGAAACAACCAAGAGCAGCCCTCGTACGACCCATCGCGTGTATGCTCCTTGTTGGACACCCGCTAGGGTGCCCATGCCCAGGGATGCCACCCCTCACCACCCAACCCTAATGTCTTCCCCTTCACTCCAGCGAGTTCTCCTGCTAGTTCCCCGAAAGAGGGGACCTACTCTAAGCCCCGCTGGAGTGAATTTGTACTGGCAGGGCAGGAAATGCTATCAGGCCCAGAGAATTCAGTACCCAACTCAACCCGGCAAAAAGTGAGAGGGTCAGATTGGGAGAATTGCCCCCTGGATGTCTCAAAGCACTTTGCGGTCACTGAGATACTTTCTCAAAAATAGTCAGTGTTGTGATTCAGGAAACCCAAGGGCCAATTTTCCCACATCAAACTCCCAAAAACAACAATGTGATTTTGATGAAATAATTTGTTTTTAACGTTGATTGGAGGATAAATATTGGCCAGAAGACCTGGGATAACCCCATTGCTCCTCTCCAAAACGGTTTTCTGGAATCTTTTACATGCACAGGCAGATGGGACCTCGGTTTAATATCTCATATGAAAGACTCCAAGGCAGCATTCTCTCAGTACTGCACTGAAGTGACAGCACAGATCTTCAGGCCCAGGCCCTGGAGTGGGACTTGAACCCAAAGTTTTCTGGCCACATTCTCAAGAGCAAGTAGGGATGGGCAACAAATGCTATCCCTGCTGGTGATGCTCACATTCACAGAGCCACAGAATACTACAGTGCAGAAGAGGCCCTTCGGCCCATTAAGTCCGCACTGATGCATGGAAGGTCCTGACCTGCCCACCTGATCCCACTTGCCAGCCCTTGGCCTACAGCCTTGAATGTTATGGCATGCCAAGTACTCATCCAGGTATTTTTTAAAGGGTGTGATGTGTCCCGCCTCCACCACTCTCCCAGGCAGCGCATTCCAGACCGTCACCACCTTCTGGGTAAAAATGCTTTTCCTCAAATCCTAAACATCAACTGACTCTTCAACTAAAGGGAGTATCTGCTCCCTATCTACCCTGTCCATGGCCTGCATTCCCAAGAATTAATAAAAAAGAGGCAATGGTGCTATACCAACTGAGCCACAGCTAACACAGGGTTAACGTTCCAGATCTGTGACCTTTCATCTGTGACTTAACTCACTGAATAAGTGACGTGTCAACTAGTACCCATAGTGTTATTGTTAACCTGAAATAATTAACTGTCAGCTGAAAGATCATTGTGTGTGGTAATAGACTGGTCACTTAATATGTCCTGTACTTGAAATAAAAACAAAAAGTGCTGGAAATCCTGGCAGCATTTGTTCTTCTACTCGCAAGAGAGCAAGTGGCTTAATTAATGCACTGTGTTGCTAAACTAATGGAGAAGAAGTTCAAGGTTGTGTTGGTCAAACTGTACAACATCTGGTCACAGTGCACCTTGAAAACTGTCTCAGGATCTCTGAGGGGGAAGAACAGCTGTCAAAACTTAGGCTCCCTACAGTGCAGCACGCAGCCATTCGGCCCATCAAGTCTGGACTGAACACAATGCCACCCAAGCCCTAGTCCCTTAACCCCACATATTTACCCTACCAATTCCCTGACACTAGGGTTAATTTAGCATGGCCAATCAGCCTAACCCGTACATCTTTGGAGTGCGGGAGAAAACTGGAGCACCCGGAGGAAACCCACACAGACAGGAAGAGGACGTGCAAACTCCACACAGGCAGTGACTTGAAGCTGGGACTACACCGGGTCCCTGGTGTTGTGAGGCAGCAGTGCTTACCATTGTGCCACCGTGCCACCCATGGTGACATTGATACCACCTACTGATGATGTGTGTTGTTGCACATCCTGCTCAGTATGAGAGGAACCGCAGGTTCAATGTATGTGTTTGGCTGAGGAGCCAATGGTGTGAAGCTGCCGTCTGTGGGACCACTTGAGGGACAATTGAGTGACGAACCATAAAGAAGATTCTGAGAGAAGATTGATGAACTGCATTGTTTCCTCAACAAACATTCATAGCGAACCACAAGGTTAAATACTTGGGGAACCAAGATTATTGGAGTGCACGGGTTTGTGGGATGACTTGGGTTTCTGATTAGCATTCCAATAATATTTCCCTAACAGTTGATTGTACAGCTTGTTGTTGGTGGCACAGAGTTTGGTGTGATCGGCAGCTGTATCAGGGCCTCAGGCATAGTTATGATTCTGCATAATTTTCCACGGCTCAGGTCTCAAATTTAAATTTAATTTGACTTATTATTGTTGCATGTATTGGGATACAGCGAAAAGTATTGTCTTGCATGCGTTACAGACAAAGCACATTGTTCATAGAGTACAAAGGGGAGAAGGAAAAAAGAGGATGCGGAATATAGTGTCACAGTCATAGATAGGGTGTAGAGAAAGGTCAGCTCAATATATGATTGGTCCATTCAAAGGTCTAATGGCAGCAGGGAAGAAGCTGCCCTTGAGTCAGTTGTTATGTGTCCTCAGACTTTTGTATCTTTTCCCAGCAGAGGAAGGTGGAAGAGAGAATGTCCGGGGAGCATCGGGTCCCTGATTATGCTGGCTGCTTTTCCGACGCTGCGGGAAGTAGACAGAATCAATGGATGGGACGCTTTGTAGTTTCACAATCCTTTGTAGTTTCTTGCAGTCTTGGTCAGAGCAGGAGCCATACCATCTATGTATCTGGCTAACTTCTGGTGCAGAAACCCTATTCTACAATGCCTTGAGTTAGATCTCCACTGAATATGTTTGCTCATACCTGCCAGTGCTCAGATTTAACACATCCAACCATATTCATCAACCCACTTGGTATCTGTTAGGGGATGCCTTATCTCAAGCATCTCACAGTGTGTGCATGGCATTTGTGTCTTGGTCCTGATGTTACTAGTTGCTAATTTAAAATGAACTTAAATTGTGCAAATTTGATTTATTAAATTTAGAAACAACTTCATGTTCTTGTAAACCCATGTTGATTTTAGCCATAGATTCTTATTGGTTATATTTAGGAGAATCAACCCATTATCATGCTGAAGCATATTGTGCAATGATCACTGCAAAATAAAGCCGATATAGCTCAGTTGCAACACTATTTCTATCTTTTATTACTTTTAATAAGTTTGCCTCAGTGTCAACCCTGCTTCTACCTCAGAAATTAACTGAAGGTAAAACAATTTCGGACGTCCAAGTACAAAGTGCTATGCATCAATAATGTGCTATATATCTATAAAAAAATGGACGGAATTTTACTGCCTCGGGAATCAAAGCAGGCGAAGGCTGGACAATGGAAAGATCCATTGGCCTCAGGCGGGAGTTTACGGTTTTGGGATGAGTGAGGCTGTAAAATCGAATGCCTTTCTAAGTCTAAAATATGCAAACACGTTCCTGAAAAAATATTAAAACCGCTATTTCTAAAACAGTTGGCTTTTCCTTTTGCCCTTCTCCTTTCATCTACAAGGAAAAACTTAGATTAACGAGCCAAGTTTCTTGAACCCATTTTCCGGTTTCTCTTTGGGTTAAACTGCAAGTTTCTTGAGGTCCTTAGTAAAATAAACAGAACAAGCAGAGTTCATGCTCGCTGCTGGCTGACTCACCCTTCACATTTGCTTGCATCTCCATTGCATCATTAGGCTGGAGCAAAAATTTCACACACACGTCACACCAACAAATTAACATTGAGAAATTAGCGCTGACTGCTATTGCTGTCCCTAATTACTGGTCATTCAATATTGGGTGACGATTCTACCGTACGATGTTGAAAAGCTGCACTCATGTCAGATAAAAGCATCTTTCACTCGCTACTGGAGAAGGGTAGCCAGCTCTGACCTTTCTCAGCTCAGATGTGTGTTTCCATAGTAACCATTGTGTACTGAGTTGATTCATTTGATAGCACAAAAATAGCAGGCGAGGGATCTCTAATTGCAGAATGGAGTGGGAGCCTTTTGCTGCAGAATATTACCTCTACTTTTAAAACCATGAGCACCAGCAGTCTGTTAATGGTATGTTAATTGGATTGTTATGATGCAAAGGTGAAGGGTATAATTTAATTAAGTACTTTGAGCATTTGCAAAGAGAGACTGCTGGGACACTGGGTGAGTGGTTGAGGGCCAGACAAATGTGTTGCTGAATCCTATAAATTAACCAACTATTGAGAAAAACCCTTTTCATCGGGTTTCATACTTTAACATCTGGTTTGGGATCCAAATATCACAGTCCATCATTACTTTGCTCAAGGATCCCTTCTGCGTGTGTGAATGAAATGCGGCATGGCAGCACTGTGGTTAGCACTGCTGCCTCACAGCTCCAGGGGTTCAATTCCAGCCTCGGATCACTGTCTGTGTGGAGTTTGCACATTCTCCCCGTGTCTGCGTGGGTTTCCTCCGGGTGCTGCGGTTTCCTCACATAGTAAAACAAAATGTGCAGGTTCGATTGATTGGCCATGATAAATTGCACCTTAGGGTCAGGAAGATTAGCAGGGTAAATATGTGCGGTTACGGGGATAGGGCCAGTATGGGATTGTTGTCAGTGCAGACTCGATGGCCCCCTTCTGCACTGTGGGGATTTTGTGAAATTCAAAGTGAGGTGATTTGACTGTGGGAGGCATCAGTTGGACAGGACTCTGTCCACACTCAACAATGTTCACATGTAACATTTTCTAGTAAGGGCAGCTGGAGTGTGATCCAGAGCAGGAATACTTGTTGATTTTCCCAGCACTGGTGTGGGACTCAGATCAATTGTGCCTCTGCAACTGCTGAACTGACTGAAAGCTGTTAACACAGTTTGGGGCTTAAATCCAGTCAGGCAGGAATCTTAGCACTGAAAGCGTTTTATTTCCAGTTGATCTGCCATTGATGCACACTGTGAGTTTTATTAATGCTTATTAGTTGATAATAATTAGAAGCTATAATAAACACCAGAGTGCAGTAACAAGTGTTCCGTATTTATCATCTAAACAATTGAAATTCATATCAATTAATCTTGGATAGCTGTTGCCTTGTGGGATTCATATAGAAGTCAATGTTTATATTAGACATGAATTGCAAAGAATTATTGTAGTACTTCATCTGAAATAATAGTCAGAACTTTACCGCCACTGGAATTGGAGTGGGCGAGAGGCAGGAAATGGGAAGCTCCATTGACTTCAGGTGGGATTTTACAGTTTCAGGATGAACAAGGCCATAAAATCCTGCCCAATGTATTGTTACTAAATCACAATAAATTCTGTCATTCTGATTATGCTCAAAAGATACTAAAATCTTTTGGTTATTGAGAGATCATAGAATGCCCACAGTGCAGAAGATGGCCATTTGGCCCATCGAGTCTGTACCGACCAAAATCCCACCCAGGCCCTATCCCTGTAACCCCACTTATTTGCCCTGCTCGTCCCCCTGGCACCAATTTAGCATGGCTAAGCCACCTAACCTGCACATCTTTGGACTGTGGGAGGAAACCATCTGGAGCATCTGGAGAAAATCCATGCAGACACGGGGAGAACATGCAAACTTCACACAGGCAGACTGGAATTGAACCTGAGTCTCTGGCACTGTGAGGCAGCAGTGTTCATCACTGTTAAAGTTAAAGTTAACTTATTAGTCGCAAGTAAGACTTACATTAACACTGCAATGAAGTTACTGTGAAATTCCCCGGGTCGCCACAGTCCAGCTGTGTTCGGGTCAATGCACCTAATCAGCACGTCTTTCAGAATGTGGGAGGAAACTGGATTACCCGGAGGAAACCCACGCAGACACAGGGAGAATGTGCAAACTCCACACAAACAGTGACCCAAGCCGGGAATCGAACCCAGGTCTCTGGCCCTGTGAGGTAGCAGTGCTAACCGTGCTGTCCTGCGATTCTTTCCATAAAGAAAAATACAAAGTTTCCTCTGGCCTGAGTCTCTCACGGGTATGAATCGCGTGTACAGCTGCAAAGCACCATTTCATGTAGGCTAGTCAATTATCGGGAAGGCAGTGTGAAACGCGCACGGGGAAAATGCTCAGCATTGCTTGGGATAGCTGGAAAAGTTCGGGTGCGAAGAAAAGGGAGGGTATCGATTGGCATTTCTAATGTTCTTCCTCGGGGGGAGGGGCAGTCGCTGTAGATCTAGCTCAGGGAGCTAATGACCTGTAAAAAAATTAATTGCAATGGGAAAAAGCTGCAAACTGTGTCTGGATAACTCATTCAAGCACAAATGTCAGTCCCCAGACACCTTTTTAAATTTCATTTCAGCCTTGACAGTTCATCCCTTGTGGATCGAGGTTGCAGCTGAAATGTAAAGGCCGTCTGGCCAATTGGCTCGGCCGCAGACGGGCTGCGTAAAATAGCTTCCAATTGGCCCTTTCATCTAAATTGCCTGCGCGATTGTTGGCGGGTGGGCTCCCAACTCTCGCGCGTGCAAAATGTGTGCGAAGATGGCAGGACACGTGTCCCACAATTCCTGGAACGATCTCACACACCTCTGGGCCCATTCAAACAATGTGAAATCCTGACCCTTATTTCACACGTTGAAAGGTTAAAACAATAATCGCAGTACAAGCCGATGTAGTGACGTGCAACAACTCAAAATGGACGACCAGAAGTCACTGGGCCGGATTTTACGGCCTCACTTGACCCATTTCCATTGTCCGCCTCTTGCCCGCTCCGATTCCAGTGGCGGGTGGGCTGGTAGAATTCCAACGATCATGTCACCATTACGTCAGGAGCAAACAAACACTGTGTGTCTGAACAGTTGCTCAAATGAAGAACAGTTCAGTATTATGGGTACTTGATTAAATAGACCATTGAAATACAGGCCTTCTCCATACATCTTAATGGAAGGAAAATCGTTGTTTATGCAACAACTGTTTAGCTGGTGTGCAGCTAATGGATTACAGGATTAATTCAGGGTCAGTTAAGCTCAATTGGCTGGACAGCTGGGTAGTGAAGCAGAGTGATGCCAACAGTATGGGTTCAAGTCCCATATCGGCTGAGGTTATTCATGAAGGCCTCGCCTTCTCAATGTTGTCCCTCAGCTGAGGTATGGTGATCCTCAGGTTAAATCACCACCAGCCTATGGTCATTTGGGACTATGGCAACTTTACCTTTTACAGGGCTAGCAGGTATAAAGTTCTGCATTTCCCGATGCTGTTGTTATACAGCAGAGTTGGCCCAAGGTGGTCCATCAGATCCTCTGTGTTTACTGAGAGAAGATAACAAAATAACTGAGGACCAGGAGAAGACATGGTCCCTGGCGTCTATGATCTAATCAGATGCACATTAAAGACCAGAGAAGAAAATGAGCTGATGCGATAATGATGCCACACTGGAAATGAGATCATTTCAATGTTACGAATTGGGAATTTATTCAGCAGTGGGAGATCTCCAAAGATGCAAATGAAATACATGAGTCAACCCAGAATAAAGGGGGATTTGTCTCAGGCCAGGGTTCCATGGATTAATAGAATATTGAAAGCTAACTTTAGATTTATTAAAGAGGAATATAGATAATACTGAATAAAACAATGAAAAGTAAAGATACAAAGCAAAAAGAAACATTAGAATGGATGAGATACAATATGAAAGCAGACTGGTGGGCAGCTTAAATTACTTTTATAAACACTAAAGTAATAAGAAGATAGTTATTCCTGGATGAATGCAGTTTTGTTAACACTTATGAAGCTCGACACCCTCCAGAGTAAAGCAGCCCACTTGATCACCACCTCATCTACCATCTTAAACACTCACCCCCTCCACAACTGACCATCGTAGCAGCATCTCCAAGATTTACTGCAGCAAATCACCAGAGTTACATTGCCAGTGGGCAGCAGGGTGGCAAAGTTGTTAGCACTGCTGCCTCACAGCGCCAGGGACCCTGATTAGTTTCCCGGCTTGGGTGTGGAATTTGCATGTTCTCCCAGCGTGGGTTTCCTTGATTTCCTCCCCCAGTCCAAAGATGTGCAAGTTAGGTGGATAAGTCGTGGTAAATGTGAAGGGTTATAGAGATAGGGCTGACAGGGTGAGTGGGCCTGGGTAAGATGCTTTCTGCTAGTCGGTGCAGACTCCTTCTGCACTGTAGGGATTCTATGGTGGCCGGCACCTTCCAAACCCACACTCTACCACCTTGAAGGACAAGAGCCGCAGACACATAGGAACAACGCTCCAATTCTCCTCAAAGGCACATAACCATCCGACGTGGAACTACTTTGCTGTTGCTGGATCAAAATTCTGGAACTCCTTTCTTAACAATGCAATGGGCGTACCTAGACCAGAGGGGCTGTGGTGGTTTAAAAAAATGTCTCAGCGGCGATTACGAATGGGTTAAAAATGCTGGCCTTGCCGTGATGTTCACATCCCCTGAATGAATAGTGAAAAAACATAGTGATGGAACAATTAGAGGCAAATGGGACATCTTTTTAAACCACCACAGCCCCTCTGGTTTAAGTACACACATCTCTGGCGTGTTTTCAATCTTACTTAGCAGAGTTACTTGAATTCTCTCCACTCATCTAATTATCACAGTTGAAATGGAAGATTTTTTTCTTCATTCGGTTTTACAGAATGTGGGCCTTGCTGGCAGGCCCAGCATTTATTGCCCATCCCTCACAGCCCTCCATTTCAGAGGGCAGTTGGGAGTCAACCACATAACTGTGGTTCTGGAGTCACATGTAAGCCTGACCAGGTGGGGGCGGTAGATTTTTAAAAATTTGTTCACGGGATGTGAGCATCGTTGGCTGGGCCAGCATTTTATTGCCCATCCCTAACTGCCCTCCATTCCAGAGGGCATTTAAGTGCCAATCACATTGCTGAGGATCTGGTGAGACATGTAGGCCAGACAAGGTAACGACAGCAGATTGTCTTCCCTAAAGGACATGAGTGAACCAGATAGTTTTTACGACAATTGACAATGGTTTCATGGTCATAAGACCATGTCATTCCAGTTCTGTACTGAATTCAAATTTCACCATCTGCCATTCGAATTCAAATTTGGGTCTCCAGAGCATAAACCTGGCTCTCTAGATGGCTACTCCAGTGATAATTCCACCGTGCCTCCCCTCGTGATGCTTACAGGATGCCTCTTCACTTATATTCTAATGCTTTAAGGGTCTCTGTTCCTTTTTGTGGGGAGATGGTTCTGTTGATACATCAGCAGAAATGGTGATGGAACAGACAATCTGTAACACGTCAAGTATGATGAGAAGCAGGATCTCCAAATAATTGGTTTAAAGACCATCAAAAGAGAGAGTGAGGGAGAACTTGGTGCTTCAGGGCAAAGCAATAAGGCTTTCTTCCACCTCACCTTCAGGCAGCACCTCAGATACAATCTGAGTATCAGGCAGCCAAAGCTGTCCCACTTCTGCAGGACATCGTAGTGGCCAGCAAAAAGAGTGTGTGGCACTGATCCCATTGGGGGGCAGCACTGTGCCACCATTTGTTCCTCTTACACAGGTTAAAAATGAAGAAGTAGGCATTTCACAGAACTACACTTCCACCAAGAACACATTTATCAATACAGGGATACACACAAGTGGTGCAGCAAATTACTTTTCTTGAATAATTGATGCAATGTTTGGCGGTAATCTCTTGTCGAGAAGAAAAATACATCTGTTGGTTTAGGGGAAAATAATCAGGGACTGAAGTGAGGGTGGAAGTGATGTCATGCGCCGAGCTGTCCAGCAATCTTTGTATGGGCGACTGGACTGTGTTTTCATGCCCACTTCTCTTTCTACTTTCTTCAAGATTAGCTTTTTAAGGCTTGTTGTAACTTATCCCAGTTAACTTCTTGGCTTTTCTCTTGGCTGTGTTTAATGCCAATGTTATCCGTAACAAAGCTGTACCTTATCCCTACATTCCCAGTGGCTTTCCTCAATGATGGTGAGGTAATTGGATGCTGGGGAGCTTCTTGGGATTGCAGTGGACCTGCAAATCCTTGTCTGGAATTTTCCGGCCATTCCGGCTGCAAGTGAGGGTGGAGAGCTTGACACCCAGCCAAATTTCCGTTCGCTGCGGTCAGACCTGAGAATCCCATTGGTATGAACAGCTGGAAATTGCTGGCCATTGCATCTGGTCAAGTGATGACCCTGGAAGTTATTGTACCGCATTAAGATATCTATCTGGCCTACTTCCTGCTATTTTGACTTGAGCATCTGGCTTGCTTTGGATGTATCCACCCCTGTGATCATGGTTCTGTTTTAATCTACCTGGCAAGCTGTGCAGGAGCATCAGTAATGCTTCATTCACCAAAGCATATGTTCAACATCTCACATTTCTATAGCGCCTTTAATGCAGTAAAGCATCCCAAGCATTTCACAGTGACATGAATGTATCAGAAGGAAATGTTTACAGTAGCAGTGCCGTCAGAACTCTCTAGAGACTTCACTTCTTTTCTAGTCAGCCTCTTGATGGAGATATTTTGAAGATTAATATTCACAGTATCGTCCATGACAATTATCGTTTTATTAGCCGCAGAAAGGTGCAGCCTTGTATTAAGCTTTGATTTGTGAATGCAGCAGCACTTAGGTTTCAACAGACCTAACTGTGAAACAATTCCACTGCTCTTTTCCATGCTCCTCAAACATTCTAAAAGCACCTTATCATTCAGTTGCTGGCTCATTTCGCAAAGCTCACTGTCCATCTAAAAGATATAAGTGGCATATTTATGTGTATGAAAACAAATTCCTTCCCTTTTCAAAACTCTGATCTACTTTGGTCTCGTATGTCCAAACTTTAATTAGTATTCCTCAGCCTTTTACCATCCTGAACTAGCAGATTTGAGATAAGTCGTCCTGCTTTATCCTGTTTATCTGACTCTCCCTTGACACTTTTCTATCAAAGCTTATTTCTTTTCTTTAAGCTGCAATTAAGTCAACCCCAATATTAAGAATAATTGCAACCATCTTGTTTACCTGTAAATAAACTTAGTGTAAATATTGACACACTGGCGTTTGCACACCCTATTTTTGTGTGCGAATTAACTTTTATGAAGTAAGAGCTATCATTTTATTGGCAACATTTTCCTTCCAAGGTGCACAGCTGTGTGGCAACGTGAAAATGCCCACACAGGTCCCACACAAGGAGGCCCCTTTTGGTTCCTACACATAACTGGTCCCACAGAAATATGCTACGACTCTCACCAATTTTTACAGATGTACCATAGAAAGCATTCTTTCCCAGTTTGGTATGGCTCCTGCTCTGCCCAAGACCGCAAGGAGCTATGAAAGGTTGTGAAAGTAGCCCAGTCCAGCACGCAAACCAGCTTCCTATCCATTCCCGTTGCCTCGGGAAAGCAGCCAGCATAATCAAGCAGCCCATGTATCCCAGACATACGGCAGAATTTTCCCGTCCTGAATGCCACAGGAATTGTAGCAGGCAAGACACGGACCAAGGAAAGGTCTGTTGACCTCGGGAGGAATGTTCCATCTTTGGGGCAAGCATGGCTGGAAAATCCCGTCCATACTCTCTTCCACTTCTTCCATCAGGAAAAAGATACAAACGCCTGAGATAACATACCAAATGACTCAAGAACAGCTTCTTCCCTGCTGCCATTAGACCTTTGAATACTTACCATATATTAAGTTGATCTTCCTCTACACCCTATCTGTGACCGCAACACTATATAATCTGCACCCTCTCTGTTCTTTCTCCCTTATGTAGTCGATGTTTTGGCTGTATAGTGTGCAGGAAACAATACTTCTCACTGTATAACAATATATGTAACAATAATAAATCAAATAAAAAATCAAAACCTTAAATCAGCTGCACATTACAAAATAAATATGATTTCCATAAGGTGACACACATTGAAATCTCAATCTGAAAAATTTTCAGCTGAATAGGTCTGTGTAAAGTTATCTAAATACTTAGCTCAGATAAGATTGGACAATTACACACTGGGAGGGCAGATTTTCGAAATGTTCGCTGTCAAAGTGGAGTTTCAGTCACCAGGGGCACATGTTGGCAATCGGAACTGGGGGGCTGGGGGGAGAGCCAAAGAGGAGGTTTAAATTTGGCATAATAATGATGTAAAACATGTCATATTGGCTTGGCTGTATATTAAACCCCCTCCCCTGATATCCATTTGCATTGTCTGCACTCCTGAGCTGATATTTCACGTTTTATACGGTTGTGCAAAGTCAAAGTTACCCCGAGGGAAAGCAGCAGGTCCCATTGGAGTTAAAATGTGGCTACATTCATGGAAGCTGATATCCAGCTGCACCCAATGGAGAGGAAGATTTATTTGGCATAGGGATTGGGTACATGTGGAGAGAACTGTTATGAACAGACAGCAAATGTCTATTAATGAAAGACTTGGGCAATTAGACCCTGCCTGGTAGCTGCAGCAGTCTGAACAGCTTGTCCAACAGCCAATTTATCAACTCTGATCATTGGCCTCGTCTTATATTTTAGCTTCCTCTAATTCCCCACTCTCAGCATTCTCGCTGGGGAAAGAGGTGAGGGATACGTCACACTTTTACCTGAATACAAATCTGTGCAGTTTTGAGGCCATTTTTTAGGCCAATATTTAGAGATCTTGAAACGTTTATCATTGACTGAAACTTGCAAACAACAGTCACCAATCCAAATTCAAGATGGCACCAGAGTGTGATGACATCTTGGAAGCTGTCCCCAGAATACCCTCTAATTTTTTTACCCTCATTCAATGCTTTTAAAATTGTACTTTAACTCTTATAACCTCTCTAACAATGCTCAATTTCAATTTCTTACAGATTTAGCGATCCTCAGGACAAAAGTCTGAGGTCACGTATCATACTGACTCAAGAACAGCCTCTTCCCTGCTGCCATCAGACTTTTGAATGGAACTCCCTTCTATTAAGTTGATCTTTCTCAACACCCCAGCTATGAGTGTAACACTACATTCTGCACCCTCTCCTTTCTTACTCTTCTATGTATTCAATGAACGGTGTGTTTTGTCTGTATAGCACACAAGAAACAATCATTTTCACTGTATCTCAATATATGTGACAATAATAAATCAAATCAGATCAAATCAAAAATACTTCTACCATGTTCTCTGCTTATCTTGATGACAGTTGCAACATAATTGGTAATAATCTTTATGTAGATTAGTGTACATTCCACTTTCTTCCCTTGGACGTCCACTCCTACTGTTTCATATACTTGGGTTTCCATTCTCACTCATGTTTTTGGCATTAGAGTGGGGCTGCCTTGATGCTTAAAAGGCTGGCTTTATTTTTCTAAGTGTGACTGGGCATGGCCATGGGCAGTACCAAGGGGTGGGGTCTACTGTGGGCGGGGCTGAAGACCGACTGGTGGGAGTGGGGTGGTCCCACTGCCATTCTGCATGGGGGTTGGTCTGAGCTGGAGAGAGGGCAGTGATTGGGGGGGGGGGCTCGAGAGCGGGGGTTGTCTGGCAGGGGGGGTGTTGGCCTCCAGTTGGCCTCCGTGGGTTGGGCATCAGGGCGCTCTGGGATGGGGTGGGGTCAGGGCTGGCCCAGGAATTGCAGTGGGGGCTGCAAACGTGCCTTTGAGGGGGGAGATGGAGGGGCAGTGGCAGCATTGCAAGGGTCCCGAGCTGGACAGTGTTCCAGCTGCCCAGCAAACAGAGAGGCTGACAGACCGGGACCACAGTGCACACACAGAGTTCCAGAACTGTCAAACTTTGGCGCAAATAGGGTCCCCCTCTCTGTCAATGATATTCACGACTGGGAACTCTGCAATGCCCAGAGTGCGGAGATTCAGATGAGAAGCTGAACTAAGAAAACAGTCAGGATCTATAATGGCTTTCCTGCCAGTTCAGCGCTTTTGGTAGAAGCACAGCCAATAGCTCTCTGGTGCATTCTTCATGGCAACACCTCGATCAAACACAGTTGATTTGTCAATCAATCAGCATTTTCTTCACATGCAGAATAACCCTTTGAAATTTAGCATTTTTCCTTCTTTTCTGATGAGTACAAGATGAAAAGCTTTGACCGCATACCTCTTTCTCAGCAATATTCAAGTAGCATACTATCAAGCTACTGTTTTATAATTCCCTTTTTTATTCTTCTCACCAGCACTTATTGCCAATCCCTAATGCCCCTGAGGGGATCGTGGTGAGATGCCTTCTTGAACTGCTCAATCCATTTTGTTGTTAGAGAGGGAGTTCCAGGATTTTGATTTAGCGACAATAAAGGAATGATGATAAGGATGGTGAATGATTTGGAGGGGAACTTGCAAATGGTGGTGTACCCATGTGCCTGCTACCCTTTTCCATCTAGGTGGTAGAGATTGCAGGTTTGGAAGGTGTTGTTGAAAAAGTCTTTGTGAGTTGCTTCAATGCATCTTGTGGATGGTACACACTGCTGGCTCTGTGCATTGATGATGGTGGTGGATAGGGTGCCAATCCAGCAGCTGTTTTGTCCTGGGTGGTGTCAGTCTTCTTGAGTGATGTTGGAGTTGTACTCATCCAGGCTATGCTTCAACTGTGTCTTTTGCACTGATGTGCGGGATTCCTCCATCATTATAATCCAAAATTCCTTCCTTTCCAAAAACAGTTAGCGCCCTGGAATGTTGCATATGGCTGCTTCCTGAATAATGTCCATTGTCATGCTTAATAATATTTTCATGCAGATCCAACTGACCCCAATAATAAATGCAAGTTCTTGCTTTTCAGCAAAGCATTAGTGTCAAGTTAAAGAATTCTGCTGTCCACCTGGATAGAAAGCACAACATTATGTACATATCTGGTGACAGTGGTGAATCCTGTCCCCCTGATGTCTCCTTTCCAAGGGCAAAGTGATGACCACTGAATTAGTACCCGTCCTTTGCTCATTACATGTGTGCACTGTGGGTGGCCAGATGTGGCACATGTCTTTCGGGGTGGTTTGCAAGGATTTGACAGAATGAAAATATGCTGCTGTGACTTTAATTTTGAGAGGAAGAACCGCCCTGATCCAGATGTTGGCTGCTCTCTGCTGTGTGGCAGATGGCACTGCTCTGCAGCAACCTTTCCTGTGTAGTGAAGGTGGAAGATACCAGTCTCCTCCGCTGTGCAGGTAGACATGGAGGAGTCTTCCAGCGGAAATGCATGAGGCCAGAGCAGTTTGAGCTCTGTGGTGCTTTCATTTGTCAATCGTTGGCAAATTCCACTACCTCATTAAAGTGATACATCATGTTCAAATCCCCCAGGGCAAAAACCCAGCCTCACCACTTTACGGGGTAGGATTTAAATGGCATCGATATTCAAAGGCAATGAACCAAAGTACTGACAGGGGTAAAAAAACAACAACAAACACACCTGGAGGAAAGTGCTACAGGATTTACAAACAAAAGAAAAGAATTGAAAATTATGTGTGAACATGAAGCAACATTTACCTTTAACAGGCCTCTCCATGAACAAACCATGTCGTATGACTCAGCAGGTTTTGTTAGTGAGCCTGGATGCGGGTCTGATCAAGGGTGAAGAATCTTGACAATGTTTGGGAGAAGAGTGAACTGAAGGAATTAAGGAAAAAAGCAGTATTAACTAATGCACCTTATACAATCAAAATTTGTTGAGTTAATGCATCAAATGTAAATAAGTAATGAGGAAAGAGAATAACTACACACAAATTAATCTGAAATCAAGTTCTTTGTTGACCTCCAGATGACACAGATATAAAATAGTGGGATACAGAAAAGCGGAGATCAGAGAAGCTTGTTGCAAACACAGAATGATCATGATGGGGGATTTCAATTTTCAATAGACTGCGTAAAACAGAACAGCACAAGTCACAAAATTTCATCAAGTATATTGAGAACATTTCCCTGGAACAATATGCCCTTGAACCAATGAACCTGGTTGCCTCATAGCGCCAGGGACCCAGGTTCGATTCCGGCTTGGGCCATTGTCTGTGTGGAATCTGCACATTCTCCCCCTGTCTGCGTGAGTTTCCTCCGGGTGCTCCAATTTTCTCCCACAGTCCAAAGATGTGCAGGTTAGGGGGATTGACCATGCTAAATTGCCCCTTGGGGTCAGGGGGACTAGCTATGGTAAATGCATGAGGTTATGGGCTAGGTCCTGGGTGGGATTGTTGTCTATGCAGGTTCGATGGGTCGAATGGCTTCCCTCTGTACTGTAGGGATTCTATGATAATAGAACACTTAGTGACCACTGTGTTTTATGTCAGTTATTCTGACTTCAGAATCATTACTGAAACATTAGCTGGAATTCTCTGGCTGTTCACGCTGGCAGGATTCTCTGGTCCTGCTGGCAGCGCACCCCTTCCTGCGGGGTTTCTGGGCGGTTTGGAGTTACATCAATGCGAAATGCCGTTGATAATAGCGAGACTAAAGAATCCCACACATCACTGCTGAGAAACATGTGACTGGGAAGCCGGAGAAACCCAACCATTGGGCAGGACTTTCCGTGTTTTGTGATGTTGGAGATGATCCACAATTGGCCAACGGCAGAATCTTCTGGGCCCACCAGTGTCACTTGGTTTTCCCATTGCTCGCACCCTCCACCACCAGGGAGCTGGTGGCTGGGGGTTACTCTCAGAGAGACTAGAAGATCCCATTGGCGGGAACGCCTGGAAAATTTCAGCCAAACCATAACCAACTTATTATATATAACTAGAATCCATTCATCTTGACTCCTCATGTGTTCTCTTACATTGTACTTATGGAAGGTAATATTTACACAGTCCCACTCACTAACTGAGGAGGTGGTGGCCTAGTTATATCATCGCTAGACTGTTAATTCACAAACTCAGCTAATGTTCTGGAGACCAGGGTTCAAATCCTGCCACGGCCGATGGCAAAATTTGAATTCAGTAAAAAAAAAATCTGCAATGAAGAATCTAATGATGATCAATAAACCATTAGCGGGAAAACCCATCTGATTCACTCATGTCCTTTAGGGAAGGAAATGTGCCATCCTGACCTGGTCTGGCCTACGTGTGACTCCAGACTCCCAGCAATGTGATTGACTTTCAGTTGCCCTCAGGCAACCAGGGATGGGCAATAAATGCTGGCCAGCCAGCGATGCCTATGTCTCACGAATTATTTTTTAAAAAACATTAACCCTTACAAACACCAGTACGGCACAGAATATAATAGAATTTGATATCAAGTTAGAGAGGGGAAATGATGAATAAAAAGCTGTTACAATCAAATAAAGAGAGGGAAAGGAGGAGAACCATTTGGCCCTTTCTCACCTGGTTGTACAAATTGGGAGAGATAGAAAGAAAAGCTAAGGGATACAAGGAAAGTGGAAAGAGAGAATACGAGATTGCCATTGTCAGGCACAACAAAGGTAACACAGAAACTTTAAGGGAAGGGGTAGCTGTGAGTAATGTGGGCTACTTAGTGACAGATGCTGGTGATATTGAAATTGGAAGTTAGCCAAATGACAGCCGTACTAAATTGCTTCTGGTCTTCGCAGATAAGGATAAAATGACAGATGAATCGAAGGGAGGAACTAATTAGATTTAATATATAGTAAAAAGAATTGATTGTGAAACAAATAATATTGAAGGTAGACGAATCCCCAGGATTCACTGGTTTCTAGCCCAAGATGTTAAAATAAGTAAGTGTGAAGATTGTTGCTCATTAGTTATGATCTTCCATGATCCCCTATCGATTCAGGAATTGCCCCCACGGATTGGAAAACTGCTGATGTCACTCCACTATTTAATGAAGGATAAGTGAGATAAACTCAGAAATCATGGACAGGATTCTCTGACCTGGTCCATGGCTGCCCCACTGCCAGTGAGAACGGAGAATTTGGCATTCCAGCCAAAACCCCATTCACTTCCAGCAGCACCGGAGATTCCCAGCCACGAGCGAGGATGGAGGATTTTGGAGCATACATTTACTAATGTAATATCAATTGTGGGGAAGTTACTAAAATCGAGAATTTATTATTAGGGACAGTGTGACTGAGCATTAGAACAATGATGATCTAATCAGAGAGAACCAGCACGGACCTATCTAACAAACATTATTGATTTTTGAGGAGATGACTAACATGATTGATAAAGGCAAAGTTATTTGAGTGGTCTTCCAGAAAGTATTCAACAAGGTTCCACATGAAAGACTGTCCTTAAATTTGGCAATGCATGCAATTGGAGGTAATCTGTTGAATTGATTAGGAGGTAACAGACAGAGTACGGGGTATAATAGCTAAATATATTCCGATTGGTAACATATGACTAAAAGTTTAAACTTAATTTATTCATGTTACAAATAGGCTTAATTATATTAACTTATAGTGAGATTTAAATGGTCCCAGTCAACGTCGACTGGGAAAGTGTGGGGTGCAGGATGCCAACTGCCTGGAGTGGTTTCCAGTTATAATTTACAGATTTTCCTGTTGCGTTCAGTTCAGAACATGTGACCATTTAATTGTGGTAGGTGTTGCTTCTGACCAGTTGATATTTCCAACTGGCTTAGACTTGTTGCAGTGTGGGAAGGAAGTGCTGACTGCCCTCGAGGAATTCCTGGGAATTGCTCAGTATTTCCTGGTGCTGTGTCAGGATTGGGCCTCCAAATGATCATTGGGTGGGCAGCCTGAGGCAGCCTGTAATTTTGGTTTGATTTGGTTCTTTACAGAGGCGGTGAGGCAGAGCTCCATTTCACACGCCTTCTCCTGCTGATGCCTCTTGCTCAGTTCCTTCTGGCATACCGTTTGTAATGTTATTCAGTTGTGATGGAGGCTCCACATTAGCTTGTCCATCCTCAGCATTGATCGAGCTTGAATCAGTCAAACACGTGACTGTGTTTTTCAGCTGATTTTCCAGCTGCTATTTCTGCGGCACAGCCAAAGCCTCGGAAAATCTGAGCTGAATCACAACAGAATCAAAGCTGATGACTTTTTAAGTTTATTTATTAGTGTCACAAGCAGGTTTACATTAACACTGCAATGAACTTACTGTGAAAATCTCCTAGTTGCCACACTCCAGCGCCTGTTTGGGTACACTGAGGGAGAATTTAGCAGGGCCAATGCACTCAACCAGCATATCTTTCGGACTGTGGGAGGAAACTGGAGCACCCGGAGGAAACCCATGCAGAGATGGGGAAAATGTACAGATCCTGCACAGACAGCAACCCAAACCAGGAATCAAGCCCAGGTCCCTGACACTGTGAGGCAGCAGTGCCATCCACTATGCCACTGATTTTGACTTTGATGGTTGTGGTGAGGCAGACCCTGGATGTCAGGGTATCGGGGGCAATTCTCCCAGCCTGCTGTATTGCTTTCATATCGGTTGAGCGGGAGGTGGAGAGGTGGGAATCGGGAAATCAGGGCTGGGGGCATAGGGCAGGGGGGGTTTGTTCAAGGCTTGCCCAGACACGTCTAGGAGGCCAGCGATCGGGCTGTGGGGGGCTCGGAGAGGCAGCAATGGGGTTTGCAGTGTTGGCCAGTGAGCGGGAGGCCAGCAGTGAGGGCCACTGCACACGCACTGATCTCAGAGCTGATAGATCGGCGCATGCAGAGTGGCCCACTCAGCGTTATGCTGCCAGCCTTTCCAGCAGGAATAACCCCACCCACTGAATTTCAGCATGATTCATACTAGGGCACAGAGTGTGGGAGATTCTTTTGAAACACCTGCTGAAAAGCCAATGGGATTTAGTCCAGTTTTAATGCAAATTTGACACCAAGAGCTTTTTTGAGAGAATCGCCCCCATCACGTTTACAGGGCGGAACATTTCCCCTGTCTGGACAGCCTGGAGTTTCTCTGTTCCATTTGAGGTAAAGATCGATCAATTCTATACTCAAAAAGTAGTGGGTTGAAATGTAGAGCTTGAAGGAACCCAAACTGGACAATTTAGGACGTATCTGTGAATACCAAATATAGCTCATGTCACTGCAAGGTTAGTTGCATTGATCCTTAGAGGAATGTGGCCAACTGGACTTGACCTCTGGAATTTATAATGTGGGATGCAGAAACAGGCTTGGATGCCTCTCCATATCGGGCGAAGAGACAAGAGATCCAATCAGTGTGGCCACACTCAGTGCTCAGCAATGTGGATCCGAGAAGCCACAGATACTCAGGGTTGTGTACAAATTGTTGGTAAGGCCCATTAAAAGCCTGAAATTTCTTCAACTGGGCCAGTCGCCATAATGCAATTGGAGTTTCTGAGCAGCTGTCCAGACATTCAGCTCCCATTATAAACAGCGACCGCAGGAGCCAGCTTCCCCTCCCTTCGGCTGGAAAATGCATCTATTTTCCCCCACTCCCCTATGGCCTTTCTGGACAAAAGAGCAGGTGGCCATTCCATCCCATTACCAGGTCATTTGAAAAAGGAAGATAGTCCAGTGTTAGCCTGGTCTCGATCAGCGGCAGAGCTTCCACCTCTGCGTCAAAAAGTCATGAATTCGAAGACTTGGCCATACCACTGCTATTCCCATGTTGACAGAGTGCTGCACTGCAAGAGGTGGCACCTTTCAGATAAGACATCAATTCAAGGTCATGTCTTCCCTCTCTAATGGAGATGAAAGCTTATATATAGCAGCATTTGAAAAAGAGCGAACAAGAGCTTCTTGACATAAGAATCAGGAGCAGGAGTAGGCCATCTGGCCCCTTAAGCCTACTCCGCCATTCAATAAGATCATGGCTGATCTTTTTGAGGACTCAGCTCCACTTATCCGCCCGCTCACCATAACCCTTAATTCCTTTACTGTTCAAAAATCTATCCAATGTTTTCCCTCAACCAAGATCATCAAAAATAGGTTAGTTCAGTCCAGTGTTCTTTGTACAGATTAGCTGCCTTTGGTTACCTCACTATAGGAAGGATGTGATTGCACTAGAGGGTTAGTGAGGAAGTCCACCAGGATGTTGCCTGGAATGGAGAATCTGAGTTTTAAGGAGAGGCTGCATAGGCTTGGATTGTTTTCTTTAGAGGGAGAACATGATAGAGGTGTATAGGACAATGAGGGGAATGCACAGGGTGAGTGGGGAGAAACTGTTCCCTTTGGTTGAGGGACCAGTCACAAAAGGGCTTAGTTTTGGGGTAAGAGACAGGAGATTCAGAGGGGATTTGAGAAAAAGCTTTTTTACTCAGAGAGCTGTGGGAATCTGAAATATATTGATTGCTTGGACAAGTAGTGGAGGCAGGAAACCTTACAGCCTTTAAAAAAGTATTTAGATGAGCGCTTGAAATATCATAACATTCAAGGATATGGCACAAGTGTTGGAAAATGGGATTAGTGCGGCTTTAGTGGTAGCTATTGTGGGTGCAGACTCAATGGGCCAAAGGGCATTTTTTGTGCTGTATGACTCTATGGATGGAATTTTTCTGTCCTACCCACCGCAGGAGTCATAGCGGATGGGACACAGACCCGTTGATCTCTCCTCGGGCAGGGTTTTCCGGCATTGGGGCGAGTGTGGCCAGAAAATCCCGCCCCTCAAATCTTTTCCCCATTAATGGCAATAGCTATATGTCACACATACTTGGTTGTAAAGTTCTTTGGAAAGCTCTGAGGGTGTGAACGGTGCTAAGTAAATGCAAGCCCTTTGTTTTCTCTTTCGCTGTATTTGATTCCCATTGTTTTTCCAGCATTAAAATACTGTGTACACTTTTTGAATACACAAGAAGGCTGAGATGGGATGTAAACGTGAAACAATCGATGAGTCACTGTAGGATCACAAATTTGTTCAATATTTTATTTCAGCCTTTGGAAGATTCAGAAGGGTGCGAGACATTGGACTGCGCACTCTTACAAACAGTGAATGTTCCAGTGTAATGGAGACGATTGATTTTTCAGGCCAGAATTGATTTGAAAAAGGACAATTTCTATGCAAGTTAATTGGGGGTTTAAACGCTCCTACTTTCAGATAACAACCTCCTGCTTTTGCAATCCCTCCCAGCAAGCAGTGACCCTTGTCCAGAGCACAGGTCATGGGGCACAGCCCAGGATTTAGTGCCCATCAGGATATTGGTTAAACTTCACTCCTCACTGGAACGCTCGATTCTGTAATCAGCTGGAGCATTGACAAGTACAACACAGGATCAGGGTGAATGAGTGGGGTAACCCATTGGATTTGGGGGGGGCGGGGTGAGGGGTCGGGGTGGGGGAGGGGAGGTGGTTTAACCATTGCTGTAGGGATTCAGCTGCAGGTTTTAGCTGCTCCACAAACTGTTCACGGTGAACAAAGAAAGATTGTTCATTGTTTAGCTGGCCCTATCCTTATAACATTGCCAAAGAAGCTCAGTAAGCAACATATGTAGCTGACTGAAGGTGGCGGCACAACACATGGCAAGCAAGTAGAACATTGACATGAGTTACGGACGTTTGACATTACAGATAGCACTTTAACCCCACTCACAATGGACGAGGCATGGAAGAGGAGGGAGGAATTGCATCCCCAAAACAATTTCACCATCCTTCCACCAACTTAAATTACCTTAGATCAGGCATGAGGACTGGAATTTTACGCTCACGCCTGCCATGGGTGTCAGAGCGGGCGAGTGGCGGACAATGGAAAGGTCCATTGGCTTCAGAAAGGATTTTATGGTTTCAGGACAAGCGAGGCCATAAAATCCCACCTGAAAGGTTTGCCTTCCCTGGGGCTTATGTCAGATTGTGAATTGTGTTCCAATGAAGGATGGCAAGGTAAAGCTGCCATCATCCCAGGTGACTTCTCTCCTCCTTCGGGAAAGAGTTGACTGGTGGTGATTTAACCTGAGGATTGCCACAGCTCAGGCGAGAAGCAAGATTCAGAAGGCAGGCCTCCATGAATAACCTCAGCCAGTACAGGAATTGAGGGCAGCAAAGTCTCAGGCAATGTCCTGGAGATTCAGGCAAGTTTTAATTTTGCTTTCTTCAAGTACCTATGGGACAGATAGTGGAGGAGTGAACCTGCTGATATCATTGTGTGGGCCTCTTTTGTCCCAGCTTTCCATCTCTAACAAATTGCAAACATTGACAATCCCTTACCATTCACTATGTCCTTCTGCCTTTCCTTACATTGGATCACCTCTGAGGATCCCCAGGGGCTACTTCAACACATTCCATCTCACAATTCCCCTAGAGTCAAAGGTTTCCACTGAGTTCCCAGAAATTCAAACAGAAAATTGAACATAAAGGCAGCAAGTCACATTTTGCAATACTACGCCTTTTCCATTGGAGAGAGCGAGAGAGACCCAGTTGCCTTGTTTCGAAGGGTTTGATCTGCCTGTGGGTGTCGGCATTCAGACACCAGGATAAATGAGGGTCTTGAGTTTGCATTTACTGGCAGTGAGATTGTTAAGAAACCTTTGTAGAGGTGGCTTCCCATTCCATGTTCGTCATTATTACTGTCAGTGCTGCAGGGAGGTGAGTGAGCCTCAACATGGCATGGTGGCAGAGTGGAGGGGGGGGTGTGGCACAGTGACACAGTGGATAGCACTGTTGCCTCACGGCACCAGGGACACGGGTTCAATCCCAGCCTTGGATGACTGTCTGTGTGGAATTTGTACACTCTCCCCATCTCTGCATGGGTTTCCTCCAGGTGCTCCATACTCCAAAGATGTATAGGTTAGGTGGATTGGTCATGCTAAATTACCACTTAGTGTCCAAAGATGTGTAAGTTAGGTGGATTAGCCATGGTAAATGTATGGGGCCACAGGGATAGGGCAGGGGAGAGGGCCTGGGTAAGATGCTCTGTCAGGGGGTCAGTGCAGACTCAATGGGCCGAATGGCTTCCTCTGCACTAAAGGGATTCTATTCCATGATTCTAAGGAGGCATTCTCCAAGTCATGAATCCAAATCAAAAATCACAAGGACCAAAGTTGTTAGGTCATCCAGAAAGAAGGTAAAAACTCTCTGGATGAATTGTTTAGGCCTTGTTTGCAGTCTTTCCTGTCCACAGCCCAAACATTGAAGCACAGAGCTATTAGCTCCAACAACCAGCTTGTGGGGTATGAGTGGGCAGTGTTGGGGGTGGAAGGGAGTTGGAACTGCCTCGATAGAGCTGGTGCCTTCCACTCGTGTTGGGCATGGCTCCAGTGGTGGCAAAATGCCAGCATGGACTGCTAGATTACCATTGGTTGGGGCTTAAACTATTTTGGCTGCCTGATTCCCTGGCGGAGGGTAAAGCTGTCCATACTAATGAAGTGATCAGCCCCAAGGAAATACCGCCAACGTCAGATATGGCTATTAATATTAAATTAGCATATCATCAATAAACATCCCACAGGGAAAACTGACAAATTGCACTGTTAAAATAATAAAATAACACGTGTGGCTTAATCAACTGAGCATATGCATCTATCCAGGAAAATACTTACAATTACAGAAATTTAACTGACACATTAGGAAGTGTTCCATAAACTTATATAATGCTGAGTAAAATACAGTTTCAAATCTTATTTGTGGATTAAATAGTTTGCCTATCGCTTACACAATGACAGACAGTGGAGATTTCACCCTCGATAGTTCGATATGTTGTGTATTAATCACAATTTAACACAGAACAGCTGAAAACAAGTGAAATTTATCAGATTTTTGACAAAACGTAATCCTTGCTCTTTCCTGAATTAGTTCATTCACAATGGACTGCCTTCCATCATTCAACTATCAGCAACTATCCCACTCGATGGGTCAGTATGGAAGTGAAACATCAGAACTCAGTGATGTCTAACACTGCCTATCAAACGTACTTGATGCACGTGTACATAAATAAACAAATTCTGGACTTGGACTTGGATCAACTCTAGTTTGTTTCCCAAATAGCCACATTTGGAATGACTCAGGCCCCAGGCTGTCATTTCAAAGTAAATTTGGGCATTTATGAAGAAACTCGGGTTTTCGAAATTAAGCTTCCTCATTAGAACGGAGATTGAGGTTCATGAAAGTTAACTAATGATTAATTGTTTCCACAAGATGCAATCTGTGCCTCAGTGGTAATAGGAGGGCATAAATTTAAGATTGTTACAGGAAGAATAAAAGTTGGCGGGGGGTGGGTTGCTGTATGTAAAGTTGTTTTCCTGCACTCATTCAAATGCTGAATCGTTATTTCAAAATAGACACACGCTGGTGAACCGGAATTTGAAGGAAGCAAGACAGTGCAATTAACAAGGTAAAAATACACCAAAAACCCACCATCTGCAAAAGGTGACTCCATCTGAAACCGACTACAGTAGCTGCTGCTGTTTGGATGACATGGCGGCCAACACCAGCAGGAGATGTAGCAAAACGTTCAGGAGCTGGAGAAGAAGAAAGCCATGTTCCAAAATGCAGCAAACAACACAGACCCAGAACAGTCCGATCTCAAAGCGACAAGGTCAGTAAGGCATCCCAATGTGGTGGGTTACGGGAATAAGGCCTGAGTGGGATTGCAGTTGGTGCAGACTCGATGAGCCAAATGGCCTCCTTCTGCACTGTAGGGATTCTATGATTCTCTGGATCCAGACTCCAGGAAGCTGGGAGCAGTGACGCATCCAGCACATTGGAAAGTTAGGAGTAGGGGTAGACCACTCAGCCCCTCGAGCCTGCTCTGCCATTTAAGTAGATTGAGACTGATCGTCACTCAATTGGGACTTTGTACAAACACACCAAATGAAACATCTAGGGATTCCATTTCATTAGTTCACCTTTCATCTCCATTTGTTCAGAGCAGCAGTAATCCCAAAAGAAGACAGCTCAACGCGATTTTGTGCCATATCTTGATTAAGAAATGTTCAAAGGTTAAACTGGTGTTATTACATTACGTCCTTCTGATATCCCTCCAACATTTGCAACGAGATCTGGAGAAGCTTTGATTTCCTACTGTACTGTACTTAGACGAAAACAGAAATAAAGATAAGCTACAACAGTTAGCTGATATAAAAAGCAGTTGCCGGAATCTGAAACAGAAAATGTTGAAAAATCTCAGCAGGTTCTGACAGCATCTGTGGGGAGAGAATATAGGGCTGGATGAAGCAGTAGACATGCTGAATCTGTTCTCAGCAACACGCTGCCCACCACCCCCCCACCACCCCACCTCTCTCCTCCCTGGCTAGGGAATGACAGCAAGCATTCCTGTTACATATTCCTATAATATAACCCCTTGCTAGAATCAAATATAAGGAAATGGTGAGTGCAAACAAGATTGGGCTTACTTATGGTGCAGTACACTCAAATAGCCCACTGATTCCTGTAGTCTAAGTTCACAGATGAAGAATAGTCATCTCTGTTAGGTCTTTACATAAAAAACAGGTTGGAGTAAGGCCATTCAACTCTTCGAGTCTGCTCCGCCATTCATTATGAACATGGCTGATCATCCAGTTCAATATCCTGATTCCCCCCTTCCTCCAATATCTCTTGGTTCCTTTAGCCCCAAGAGCTGTAGCTTCTTGAAATCACACAACGTCCTTGACCTCAATTACTTTCTGTGGTCATGAATTCCACACATTCACCATTCTGCTTAGTGCCAGCGTCTCGAGGAGAGAAAGGAGTAACATTCTACAGGTGTTTAACCATTACTTAAATATGGCAGGTCTCCCACTGGGCATCTGATGGAAAGGCTCACGTCTGGAACCCGATTGCAATGTTTGGCTGGGAACTTAGTCTGCCTCTTTAAGGCCACTGCCTAAATAGGCCAATCCAGGTGACTGTAGCTATTTATAAACTGCCAAGGTCAATTATAGGGAGTGGTAACAGCTCATAAATTTCAGGATTCAGGTCAATGACCAGCTTTCACTCTCCCTTAAAGACTCTTTGCATCTGTAACAGATGGTGGTATCTGGTGCGTGATGTATGGAGCTGGCAACAGGCCAGCTTTTATATACATGCAAATAGATGGGTTTAGGGTGTAACTTTCACCTGTTAGAACAAACAACCAAGTCCCCTCATGCTGCCAACAGACATGTCCCAGAATGACCCACGTTGCCTCATGGATATGAATGCCTGACTGGAACTTGTTACATGAAGTTATTCCCTCAACTTGTGAAGATAGTTTTAAAAGATACAAACGAGTGCAAAGTGGAGGGAATAAATATTAAAATACTATGGTGTGGAACTGTTTTCTGAATAAGTTAGAAGGTCACTGGCAGTCCTGGGACCTTCTGATCATTGAACACTTGTGTCATTAACAGCGAAAACTCTCATCAACTTAGCTGCACTGCATTTTACTCAAAGACGTGAAATTCTGCTGCAATTCTGAAATAGAAACAGGAACTGCTGGGAAAACTCAGCAGGTCTGGCAGCATCTGTGGAGAGAGAAATAGAGCTCATGTTTCAAGTCCGCGTGACTTCTCTACAACTTTTTGTTCTTAAAATTAAATTCAACAACTTCAGACTGTGAACACTCCTCTCCATCTTGACCCCTGTTTTTAATACACATTTTTTTCTGTCCCAATGCCCCCTTCCCCATCTCTCACTTGTTCTTAAGTTTTGCTTTCACTGTGCTATTGTTCCACCATGAACGCATTCTGCTCTCTTACCTTGATCTCACTTTCAGCATCTTCTTTAATTTTTGAAACTACCATTAACACTCCCTTTGTCTTGTGTTCCATGGCATATTTTGTTGAATCTCTCCTAAACTCCCGCCCGTCCCTGATCTCCTATTTTGCCCCACCTGCTCCACCCGCCCCGTAAACAGTATAAAATCCATCACTTTTCTCCCTCACTTTAACTCTGAAGAAGAGTGATACAGACTAGAAAGGTTGGCTCTATTTCTCTCTCCACAGACACTGCCAGGCCTACTGAATTTTTCCAGTATTTTCTGTTTGCGTTACATTTTGCTTACATGGGTATTGGTTGGCGATTAGTTGCCTTTTTCCTGTAAGGTATGGGCATAATTCCAAGTGGAAATGTGCACGTGCTTCCATATTGGCCAATCAATAGCCTGATTAGTGTCTGAGAAGCGGGCCACTGGGTAGCTCTGCGGCCCTGTCGAGGGGGTTGTCTTGCTCCGGTTCGTTCTGGAATCAGCGAGGGCTTTCACGCCCAATTTAAAGTTCAGCACTGGTGCAAAGCAGTTTTGTCTACGCACCAAAGTTCAACTTGGGTAGTGTGGACACACTTTAAGTTTTAGCACAGTACAGCATTTCAACTCCAGCTGTGCAAAATCTGGCATTGCCTAAAGTCAAAACATTTTTAAATGGTGCCGTACATCAGTCTTAACAGAGTAAAATTAAAAATTTATCTGGACAATTTGGCACGGCATGGTGTAGCACCTGACTAGTTATCGGTTCCGCTGCTTGCATTCTGGTCTACTCCCAAGTGACTCTTGACCCCATTGCAGCCCAGATTAATCCGAACTATCTATGACCCAAACCTATGAATTCCAGCGTAGCCTTGCTTCCCAGGTTTTGCCGGTTCAGTGAACCCGCACTAGTAATTATAGTGCTTTAAGTAATGGAGGCACGAACAACCAGACTTAGAGCAGTCTGTTCTGGAACCAGAGAGCAGCTTATATAAAACTTGATATTGTGTAAGGTGACAGGATTACTTAATGACCTCAGAGTAAAGGCAACCCTAGGTAGCATCAACCACAATATCATTGAATTTTGCTGCAATTTTACCACTTGTGGGTAGCACGGTAGCACAGTGGTTAGCACTGCTGCCTCACAGCACCAGGGGTCCGGGTTCAATTACCAGTATAGGCCACTCTCAGTGTGGAGTTTGCACATTCTTCCCATGTCTGCGTGGGTTTCCTGCAAGTACTCTGGTTTCCTCCTACAGTATAAAGACGTGCAGGATAGATGGATAGGCTATGCTAAGTTGTAGTGGTTAGGGGGACTAGCTAGGGTAAATGCATGAGGTTATGGATTTAGGGTCAGGGTGGGATTATGGTCAGTGCAGACTCAATGGGCTGAATTACCTCCTTCTGCAGTGTAGGGATTCTACAAGCAGTTCGAAAAGGAAAAGAGTAGGTCTGAGACTAGTATTTTAAACTTAAATAACGGCAACTATGTGGGTTTGAACACTGAGCTAGCTGGAGTGAACTGGGACACAAGGCTAGGGGACATATCAATGGAGAAGCAGTGGCAAACATTTAAGGGAAGGTTTCAGAATACTTAGAATAAATATATTCCTACTACAAAGACAAATTCTAAACGGAGGACGCACCTCTATGGTTAACTAAAGAGGTTAAGGAAAGCATCAAACGTAAGGAAAACTACATATAACTACTCAAGGATGAGAGGCAGGTCAGATGATTGGTCAGAATTTAAAAACAGCAGATAATGACTAATGAGTAATCAGGAGGAAGAAATGAGAATATGAGAGGAAGATAGCTGCAAATGTAAAAATGGATAATGAGAGTTCCCACAGGCATTTAAAAAGGAAAAGAGTAACTAAAAAATTGAGTGCTGGTCCTCCAGAGAGTGACAATGTGGAGTTAATAGTGGATAATAAGGAAATAGCAGATAAAATGAACAAATTTTTTTTTGGTCTTCACTATAGAAGATATAAAAAACATTCCAGTAATAGCCATAAATCAAAATTTGGAAAGGAGAGTGGAATTTGGTGAAATTACAATCACTAAGAAAACTGTACTGAGTAAACTGATAGGGCAATGGGCTGACAAGTATCAGGTTCTGATGAGCTTTATTCTTGGATTTTAAAAGAGGTATCTAATGGGGTATTACAGCACAGTGGCAGAGTGGTTAGCTCTGCTGCCTCACAGTGCCAGGGACCCGTGTTTGATTCCAGCCTTGGTGACAGTCTGTGTGGGTCTTGCACATTCTTCCCTGTTTCCTCTAGGTGCTCCAGTTTCCTCCCACAGTCCAAAGATGTGCAAGTTAGACGGATTGGCCATGGTAAATGTGTAGGGTTACAGGTATAAGGCGGAGGATAGGCCTGGATAAGATGGTCTTTTGGATAGTCAGTGCTGACCTGATGGGCCAAATGGTCTTCTTCTGCATGAAAAGATTTAAATATTAGCACTGATAGAAGATTGGGCTGGCTGGCAGAAAATTGAGGGTATGCATAAATGTTTTTTTCTGATTGTCAGGATGTGAGAGTGGAGTCCCACAGGGCTCTGTTGTAAATCATAAAAAGTTGAACACCCCACACAGTGTTAGACAGGAGGGTGATGACATGGTAGTTAAATTTGCAGATGATGCAAAGATGGTTGGAAAGTATGTTGTGAAGCAGACATATGGAGGTTGCAGACAGATATCAATAGCCTGAGTGAGTGAGAAAAACCTGGCATGGGGTGGTAAAATCTGATATAATAGAGGAAAATGTGAAGTTGTTCACTTTAGCAGGAAGAATAAAAAAAAATGCTACTTAAATGGAAACTACTGCAGAATTCTGAGGTGCAGAGGGATCTGGGTGTTCCAGTGCATGAGTCACAAAAAGTTAGCATGCAGTTACAGCAAGTAATTATGAAGGTGTATGGAAAGCCATCCCTAATTACAAGAGTAATTGAACATAAAAGGATGTTATGCTTCAGTTATACAGGGCTTTGGAGAGATCACAACTCAAATATGGTGTGTAGCTCTAGTCTCCTTATTTAAGGAAGGATATAAATGCATTGGTGATGGTTCAGAAGAGATTTACTAGATTGATACCTGGCATTCACAATTTGTCTAATGAGGAAAGATTGGGCAGACTGGACTTGTTTCCACTAAAGTTTAGAGGGTGATTTGATTGAAGTATGTAGGATCCTGAGTGGTCTTTACAAGGTAGATGTGGAATGGGTGCTTCCTCTTGTGGATGAGTCCAGAACTAGTGGGCAGTATTTAAAGTTAGGGATCATCCTTTCAGGATGAGGAGAAATTATTTCTCGCAGAGAGTTGTGTGACTTTGGAGCTCTTGGCCTCAGAACACCAGTGAAGGAATGTCTTTAAGGCAGATTTAGATAGATGCTTGTTAGGCAAGGGAATCAGAAGTTACCAGGGTAGATAAATGGGATTGTGGAACTTGGAACACAAACAGATCAGCCATGATCTTATCAATCGATGGCACAGGCTATAGGGGCTGAATGGCCATCTTCTGCTCCTACTTCCTATACTTGTACGCTCCTAATATTTTAATTATCTATTATAAAATGTTTAAAACAGAAATGATTCCTTGGTACGGAACGTACCTGTAAAGTTTTGTTATGAAATGGCAGTTGCCAACAGCTGGCTTCTCGCCACAGAAATGAGGGATTGAAACTTGAGTGAATTGCAGGAAGCCAGCCTGGTCATGTCCAAGGTCCATCTGAATGGCATTTTCAGGTAGGTTTGTGAGTGACTTAACAGCACAGCCACCTGTTTTGAGTGGGAGGTTGTTTAAATATGCTAACCTGTTATAATTCTTCAGTATTGGAGTATTGTGGAGTATTGTGCGCAGTTCTGGTCACCTCACTATAGGAAAGATGTAGAAGCTATTGAGAGGGTACAGAGGAGATTTACAAGGATGTTGCCTGGACTGGGAGGCATGCCTTATGAAGTTAGGTTGAGGGAGCTGGGTGGGACTCTTTTCCCTGGAGAGACGAAGGTTGAGAGGCGACCTGATAGAAGTTTACAAAATGTTGAGAGGAATGGATAGGGTGGACTCTCAGAGGCTATTTCCCCGGGTTGAAATGGTCGCTATGAGAGGACACAGATTTAAGGTGCGGGGAGGGAGGTTCAGAAGTGATGTTAGGGGTAAGTTTTTCACTCAGAGGGTGGTGAGTGAATGGAATCGGCTGCCGTCAGTGGTGGTGGAGGCGAACTCGCTGGGGTCTTTTAAAAGACTTCTGGATGAGTATATGGGGTTTAATGAGATTGAGGGTTATAGATAGGTCTGTAGGTTGGTAGGTGATGTGATCGGCGCAACTTGTGGGCCGAAGGGCCTGTTTGTGCTGTAGTGTTCTATGTTCTATGTTCTATGTACAATGGGCAGACAGACTGACTATTTGCAGGTTCCACCCATTAATACCAAGCATGAGTGGCCTCATCAAACAACATAAGCAACTAGCCCAAGCAAACCTGTTCCACTGCTCAGTCATATTGTGGCTGATGTGTAATTCAACTCCATTCACTCACACTTCTTCCATATTCTTTGATACCCATGCCTAATAAAATCTCTCAACCTCAGTCCTGAAAACTTCAACTGAAGAAGTATTGTTCTGAAAGTCAACTTAGCTTCTTGTTAAGGCCTGAGGTCAGGAGTTCTCGACAGACATCAGAGCTGCCACAGACCCGGAGAAGACTGCACATGCGCAGTTCTGAAAGTTATGCTCTTTAGGCCCAGTGCACCTCTGAATAAAGGAACAGGGTGTAAAAATTCAGAGCATACGACTGGCTACAGAGCACCATTGAAGACAAGGCAGGGGATGGGGAGAGGTCCCAAAAGAAGAGGGAAACAGGGAGAGATCCCAAAATATTAGGGGAACAGGGAGAGGTGTCAAAAGAAGAATTCTCAACGGGAGACAGGGACAGGAAGAGGTCTCAATTCAGGTAAAACAAAAAGAGATAAACAGAGAAACAGGCTCCGAGTCGTAAAAGGGCTATGGTTAGCAGACTTTCGGTGTCTACAAGGCTTCTACTGAGCCAAGAATACAGCAGAATGTTGGTTATTCCATGCTATGGGATATTGGGGTGAAGGTAACGCTTTAGAGCAGCAGAGTTCTGTTCAGCGAACCTGAAGAGCTGAAGCTGTGCTTGTGAGTTGCAGATTCAGGAATCCAGTCAATGGATCCTCAGCTGTGAGATGTGCTATCATTGAGGCCTTTTCAATTTGAGTAACATTTGGAGAGAATAGCTAAAGTACATGTTAGCCCTTCAGAGGACGATATTGGTGAGGTGTTAATGGGGAACACAGAGATGGCAGACGCACTAAAATAATATTTTGCCTCTGTCTTCATGGCAGAGAATAATGAAAATTTTCCAAAAACTGTGGTTAATACAGAGCAGCTTGGTTCAATAACCATCGCTGTGGAGAAGGTATTGGATAAACTAATGGGATTAAGCCTCTGGACCTGATGGCCTGAATCCTAGTGTATTAAAGGAAGTGGCAGCAGAGATAATGCATGCAGTGATTGTAATATTTCAAAATTCCTTGAATTCTGGTAAGGTCCCAATGGATTGGAAACATGCTAATGTGACGCCCCTATTCAAAAAGGGAGACAGGCAAAAATTAGAAAAATATAGGCCAGTTAACTTGACCTCTGTGTGAGGAAGTTGCTGGAAACAGTTATAAAGGGGGAGATGAATGATCAATTGGAAAGACAAAGCTCAATCTACCATGTTAGCATGGTTTTATGAAGGGAAAGTCATACTTGACAAACTTGCTTGAGTCCTTTGAGGATATAACCCAGCAAGGTGGACAGTGGGGAGCCTCTGGATATGGTATATTGGATTTCCAGAAGGCATTTGAACAGGTGCCACATAAAAGACTAAGCTAGAGGGTGAGATCATAGGGGATTGGGGGGGGGGGTATGATACTAGATTGGATTGAGGATTGGCTGACGGATAGAAGGCAGAGGGTTGGGGTAAATGGGTCCTTCTCTGGCTGGGGAAATGTAACTAGCAGGGACCCACAGGCGTCAGTCCTCAGACCTCAACTGGCTACAATCTATATAAATGATCTGTAAGCGGGGACAGAGTGTAACATAGCAAAACTTGTGGGTATACAGAAATAGGTGGGAAAGCAGGCAGTAGAGAGGATATAAAGATTCTACAGATGGATACAGATAAGCTAGGAGAATGGGCCAACATTTGGTAGATGGAGTTTAATGTGGATAGGTGGGAGGTTATCCGTTTTGGCAGAAAAAATGGAAAGGCAAATTATTATCTAAATGGAAAGCAGATGCAAAATGCATCCAGGCAGAGGGATCTGGGGGTCTTTGTTCATGAATCGCAGCATGTAATAAAAAAGGCAGATGTGATGTTGGCATTTATTGCAAAAGGACTTGAATATAAAGGTAGAGAAGTATTGCTGCAATTGTAAAGGGTGTTGGTGAGACCACATCTGGAATATTGTGTCCGGTTTTGGTCTCCTTATTTGAGGAAAGATGTGGTGGCACTGGAGGCAGTTCAGAGGAGGTTCACCAGATTGATTCTGGGGACAAAGAGGTTAATGTATGAGGATAGATTAAACACTTTGGGCTTGTACTCACTGAGTTTAGAAGGATCTGATCGAGGTCCATAAAATTTTAAAAGGGGTTGATAAAGTAAACGGAGACCAAATGTTCCCTCTTATGGGGCAATCTAGAACAAGAGGTCACAGGTGTAAGTTGCAAGGCAGTAGATTTAAAACTGAGATGAGAAGGAATTCATTCTCGCAGAGGGTGGTGAATTTGTGAAACTTGCTGCCCCATAGCATGGGGGTCTGAATCATTAAATGGTTTCAAGAGGGAGATAGACATATTTCTAATAAAGGAAGGGATAAAGGGCTATGGGGAGCAGGTGGGGAGATGGATTTGAGACCAGGGAGAGATCAGCCATGATCTGATTGAATGGTGGAGCAAGCTCGAAGGGTTAAATTTGCCCACTTCTGCTCTGAACCCCTATGTTACAGAGAGGAAGATGGTCAATTTGAACAGCTTTGATTTTTTTCCTCTCCCAGTCCATCTGTAAACAGAAAGCTGTTTAGATTCTGATTTCCCTCTTTATAAAGCAGTGGCTCCTTTCCTAATCTCTCAGTTTTGGTGTGATCCAATTTCTGTTAGTAACCTGTTATGTATTGATTGCGGGTTATCACAAAGAGAAAACATAATGATGTGCCATGCTTGTGAGTTAAAGTCAAACATGATGCAGTTTATTTAGCTGATGTTTCTTGTTCCAGGTCCAAGATCAAAAAAAAGTCTAAAGCTCGCAAATCCCTCTGCTTATGTCACTACAGGCCATGTAACAATGTACCAGCAAGAATGCAACCACTTTAAATACATCACATCCCTCCCCCTTTACTTCATTAGTCCCCAACCAACAACCTTTCTTAATATTTCAACAACAGACCCAATTAAACAGCATATAAATTATTTTGCATTAATATTTCCCTATATACAATTAATAAGACACTGTCTATTTCTTTTGGGTTGTACTCGCACTCTGAAATTTGGCAACTTGAGACCTTTTGTTGGTAATTCTGCAATTATTTTGGTGTCAATTTCCACTGGTGTTGAAGATTCTTCAGAAACCGAATCTGGATTTGTCCCTCTGATTAATCTCTGTTCAGGTGTATCACTGCTTAGTATTTCCAATGTAAGTACTTCTTGTGAAACTTCTGTGATTCCTGAGGTTAGTATCTGGTCAGTGTGAATTTGCCAAACTTGCATTGTCCATTTGTAAAGTGTAAGATATTGGATCTGGTTTTGCCAGATAATGGCAGGTGCCCATATCTCGTTGGAAGCTTCTTGCTTGTACTCATTCTCCCTAAGTAAATACTCTCTTTTTACGAGTTCTGTTACCTCCTAGCAATCTGTGCTCTTTGTTGTCATTTGACAATTTCTGAAGTATGAGGTGGTATCAGAAGGTCAAACTTTGTTCTCCGCTTGCTTTTTAAAAGCAGCGTCGCTCGTGAATCCTGCGCCGTTGCATGTGTGGTGTTCTTATATGATATCAAGAAGTTATTAACTCATCCTAATAACATATCTTTGTCCTTTGATGCCTTGATTGAGTGTTTGAGTGACTATATAAATTGTTCAGCCAATCCATTTGCAGAAGGATAATACGGAGTCAACTTGATGTGTTGCATTCATTTCCTTTCAAGTAGTTTTTGAACTCCTTGAAAATGAACTGTGTCCCATTGTGTGTTATGATTTGCTCTGGTCGACCAAACCTAGCAGTATTTCATCCAGCTTCTCAATCATCTCTTCTGCTGCTGTGAATTCCCAGCCATTTAGAATGTGCATCTACAATTACTAGGAACGTGTGTCCCTCTATTGGACCAGTGTATTCTACGTGTACATTCTACCAGGACTCTTCCAGCCATTCCCACAGATGTATAGGCCGTGGCAGTGGAGCGTTTCTTAGTTTTGCACAGGACTGACACATTGCTTCACTTTCTCTTTGATTTGTGCATCTAATTCTGGCCATCAAATATAACTATGTACTAGTTCTTTCATTCTTATCCATGTCCATTGTGCAGCTGTTTAAGGATTCTTCCTTAAGCATGGAGGGATAATCACTTGGATTTCACACAATAAAACCCTGGAGCGCCAATTCAAATCTTCTTGTGATGTAAGGATCTGGATTTTTCAATGTTTATTTTTTAATTATTCATGGGCATCACTGGCTGGCCAGTATTTATTGCCCACCCATAGTTGTCCGAGGGCAGTTGAGAGTCAACCACAATGCTGTGGCTCTGGAGTCACATGTAGTCCAGACCAGGTAAGGACGGCAGATTTCCTTCCCTAAAGGGCATTAGTGAAACCAGATGGGTTTTTCCAACAATTGACAATGCTTTCCCGGTCATCAGTAGATTCTTAATTCCAGATATTTTTCATGGAATTTAAATTCCTCATCTGCCGTGGCAGGCTTCGAATCTGGGTCCCCAGAACATTAGCTGAGTTTCTGGATTAATAGTCTAGCGATAATACCACCAGTACTTCCATCATTGTTCCTTTTAGGACCGTATCCATAACCTTCCCCATCACTGGGTCAGTTTTTGTGTGACTCTGAACTTGAGATGAAGTCACAGGTACATTATCCACTTGGGAGAAATATAGGATGTTGACTTGATTTGTAATGGCAGTCTGGAGGAACGAGCCCTCGAGCTGGCGAGGGCGGAGTAAGAGTGGCCTGCGCTGCTGGTGATGTGGGAACAGCAGAGAAACAATGAGAACCCTCAACACACACACTGCCATTCCTTAAGTCTCAACTAAATAATCAATGTTCCTGCCCTATCCCCTTTAATGCACTGATACCATGTCTGTAATCATGCAGGCTGGCCAGTGGAACAGGCCTCAGGCCCCCTGGACCTACTGGACTCCAGCAGCTGAGAGTGGGACTCCTCCAATCCCACCACTGAAGAGGCGTCACTGTTGTCACCCGCATCCGGCAGCAGCGCAGATACCTTGGTGGGTGCAGTATGTAGACAGGCTTCCGGGTGACTCACTGGTGAGCAGCTCACAGCAGAGGATCCACAGCAGGAGGAGGCAGGGATGTCCCGGGGAACTGGTACTCAGAGGGATGCCGGAGCCCTTGCTGATGATGTGCCCCTGGGTGCGGTTGTCCCACAGCTGCTGGAGCTGCAAAGACAGAGTATCAGGAAGGGATGACAGCAACCCACCTTGCAGTGTGAGACTGATTGGAGGAGAGCCATCGCTTTCTGTCCGAGGAGATGGTGCCATCAGTGCAGCGCACCGAGACCAACACTGAGGTTGGCAGTGGAGACCTTGGTGCAGGATGGGCACTCCATGGCAGGAGATGTCCGCACCGTGCTGCAGGGCTTTGACTGCATGGTGCAGGCACTGGTGGCAATCCACGGGATGGCGGGACTTCTGGATTTCACTCCAGCTTCCTCTCCATTCCATGGAGGAGCACCGGAGCTCCCGGGAACCCAAAGGGAAGCAGCTCAGCAGGAGTACAGCCGCAGGCTGTCCAGCCAGGGACCCTGGGTGTCTCCAGCCCAACTGACACCCCTCTCCCTGTGAGTGACACATCTCCAGCCCCTGACTCCAAGGATGAAGCACAGAACCAGGGTAAAATCCAGCAGGTTTATTTGCTACCAAATTGTGAGGCTTCTTACTGTGTTTACCCCAGTCCAACACCAACATCATCACTCCGATGCTGCCCGAAAGCAGTCCTGGATCCTTAAGGTCCCAGCCCCCAGGGGATGCCCGGAAAGGTCATCGCAGGCAAAAGCTCCTGAAAGTCAGCAGGCTGCCTCAACCACAGCTGTGGTGGTGCAATGTCCCTCCCACACCAGCGACTAAATGGTGCAGATGCTGACATACCCCCTCTCTACCCCCAGCCCTGGAACCCCCTCCCCCAACCCCCACCCATGGAAGGGTGAGGTCCCTCGACCACCCCCTCCCAAACCCTCCCTCCCCTCCCCCGGCCTCAAAGCTCACCCTCTAATGTCTAACAGCGTTCCCTAATGATCATGGTGACAAGGCTGCCCACCTCAGCTGTAAGATGGACGTGAACACCAGGATCCCTGATGTTTGTGAGGTCTGTTAGTGGCTGTATGCAATCCCATTCGCTGGCAGAGTGAGTTGAGCTCTCTGTCAGGCAGGAATCAGACATATTGCTGAGGATGAGAGGAGCATCGCTCTGTCCTCAACATAAATCATCATCATTCACACACAGAGCCTGACCAATAGCTCCAGCACTCTGCCCATGATGCCTAGCAACAGTAAGAGTGCGTATTGCTGGCACCACGTCACTGCTGGGTGTTAGTCCCCCTGGTGGGAGAGCCCTTTGCTCCCTAGGCCTGCTCATTTCTGAAGAGAGACACCATGATGCCATACCTAGCCTTCAGCCGTGAATGTTGCCTGGGTTTCTTCCACCTCCTCCTCTGCATGCTCACCCTCATCGCCCTCCTCATCTGAGGAGATGTGGCTCTCTTTCATCTCCTCCAGGTCCAAGTGGTCTCCCCCCACAGCGCCACATTGTGGAGAGCACAGTGGAGTACAGTGATGTGGGAGATCCTCAGGGCTGTATTGTGGGGCACCCCCTGACCAGGGCTCAGCACCGGAAGGGCATCTTCTGCGGGTCAATCACCTGAGCAACTGGCACGCACATTGAAGCGTGAGCTTCATTTAAAGGGGTCTAAGTAGGAGTTTGTAGTCTCTGCACTGGCATCACCCCCCTGGGGTGGGCACCCCCTGTCCCCAAGGAGCCATCTGAGAATGCCCCAAAATGTGGCTGTCATGGACGCTCTCTGGGAAATGGACACAGTGCACACTGCGGAGGGTAGTGGCTGCCTGAGCGCACAACTCTGAAATTCCCCTTGGCAGTGAAGACACCAGGTTCATGCTTATGTAGAGCTGTTGTTAATGGCACAGTGTGACGTCACACTAGTGCCCACTAAGTATCTGGTGAGAGGGAAGCTTCTGGTAAGAGTGCTAATGACATGCTAATGTATTAAAATGAGTTTCCTTGGGTCCCACACGTGTTTCTGGCCAGATCAGAACTCAGAAAGCTGCCAGCGCGAATCCTGCTTTCTGAGTGTAGGGTGATGAAATTTGCTGATGACACAATGGTGAGTGGAAAAGCAAATTGTGTGGAGGGTGTGGAAAGTCTGCAGAGGGATCTGGATAGGCTGAGCGAGTGGGCGAGGACCTGGCAGATGGAGTATAATGTTAGTAAGTGTGAGGTTATCCACTTTGGCAGGAATAATAGTAGGAGGGATTACTATTTAAAAGGCAAAAAGCTGCAGCATGCTAAGGTGCAGAGGGACCTGGGGGTCCTTGTGCACGAGTCGCAAAAACCCCGTCTGCAGGTGCAGCAGGTGATCAAGAAGGCGAATGGGATGCTGGCCTTTATAGCGAGAGGGATAGAATATAAAAGCAGGGAGGTCTTGCTGCAACTGTACAGGGCACTGGTGAGGCCGCAGCTGGAGAACTGTGTGCAGTTTTGGTCGCCGCACTTGCGCAAGGATATTTTGGCCTTGGAGGGAGTGCAGAGGAGGTTCACTAGGCTGATACTGGAGATGAGGGGGTTAGACCATGAAGAGAGACTGAATAGACTGGGTCTGTACTTGTTGGAGTTTAGAAGGATGGGGGGGAATCTTATAGAGACATATAAGATAATGAAAGGGAATGGATAGGGTAGAGGTAGAGAGATTCTTCCCGCTCAGAAAGGACAGCAGGACTAGAGGGCACAGCCTCAAGATAAGTGGGGGGCAGTTTAGAACAGAGTTGAGGAGGAATTTCTTCACTCAAAGGGTGGTGAATCTCTGGAATTCTCTGCCCGTTGAAGTGGTGGAGGCTGCCTCGCTAAATATATTTAAGTCACAGGTAGATAGGTTTTTGACAGACAAGGGAATTAAGGGTTATGGGGAGAAAGCGGGAAAGTAGAACTGATCCACTTCAGATCAGCCATGATCTTATTGAATGGTGGGGCAGGCTCGAAGGGCTGGATGGCCTACTCCTGCTCCTATTTCTTATGTTCTTATTATGTTCTCTGGACACTGAGCGCACACCGACATCCCCACAGACGGAGAGTGCGGCCTCCAGATTCCATCCACAGTATCACATGAAGACCTTGGTAGGAGTGATCTTAATTGCATGATTTTCTGTCGACAGTCCCACACCATTTTCACACTGAAGGACCTAACAACTATTTGTAAAATATCTAAGGGGCAAGTCAGCATGGTCTATCCACCTTGTACACCATACTCCCGCATCATTAGTCTTATTACTTCAGGAAATGTTGCTATGGCAGTTGACTGATGAAGCCAATGTCTATGGTTGTATTCCTAGCTGGACCAATATATGTACATCTACACTAGTCAGAACCTCCATTTCTGAAAGGATTTAAGGCACATGGCCAGAGGAGCTTGGCGCAATTATCTCACCACTGTCTTCTATAAGGTAAAATACAGGGACAATATGAAAGTTACCACTGTCGAAAGACTTGAGGAGCATCCAATGTGGATAAAGTGCCAAAAATAAGTTCTCTTTGCGGCAGAGTTGTGGATCAAGGATGCTTGATGAAAGAAATTATAAAACCTGGCTTTGCAGCAGGCTAGAAAAGGAGGCTGAAATGTGACCCAAGACCAGGGTGCTAATACCCAGGATTAAATCCCCGCCAGTTCCCACTGCCATTGGCTGGACACGCTGCTTTCTGTTAATGCTGCGGCTGACAGCCCTGTTACTGTTGGCAACCTGCCATCATGGGCAGCACTCTGAGGCAGAAGCTAAAATCTGGGACTCCCAGCCTGTGAATAACAGCCATTAAAACATCCCAGTTACTCAAGGGGCTTTCTTTATGTTAGTTAGATCTTATAGACACTTCACACATAGGTATTTAATAATGCACAGAATAGTTTCGCAAATTCAAACTTATAAGAAGAAAGGATCACGTACTCAAGAGAAAATAATTTAGCTGGAGGAAACCTAGATTTTGTTTGATACTATAAAATAGAATATATTGCATTAAAAAGATCCAGTTAAAACAGGTTTAAAAATTATGGACAGTATTGAATGCTCGCCTGGAGGTAGCTAGGAGGTGAAGAGGGCAATTATCCATATCCAGACATACTGTGTAGAAGGAGGTCATTCAGACCAATCAAGCCTGCACTGATAACAATCACACCCAGGCACAGTGGTGGGAGCAGCACGGTGGTACAGTGGTTAGCACTGCTGCCTCACAGTGCCAGGGACCCGGGTTTGATTCCCAGCTTGGGTCGCCGTTTGTGTGGAGTCCGCACATTGTCCATGTGCAGTTTCCTCCGGGTGCTCCAGCTTCCTCCCACTGTCTGAAAGACATGCTGGTTAGATACATTGGCCATGCTAAATTCTCCCTCAGTGTACCTGAACAGGCACCAGGGATTTTCACAGTAACTTCATTGTTAATGTAATAAACTTGTGACAGTAATAAATCCCACGTCCTTACCCTGCAAGTGCCACTGACACTAGTGGGCAATTTTCCGTGGCCAATCAACCGAACCCTATGGGAGGGTTATGAACCATGGGAGGAAACTGGAGCACCCAGGGGAAACCCACGCAGACATGGGGAGAAAGTACAAACTCCACACAGTCACCCAAGGCCAGTCACCTGGGTCCCTGGCGCTGTGAGGCAGCAGTGCTAACCACTGTGCAGCCCAGCATGGGAAGGAATAAGCATGGCCTTCCAACCCAAAAGCCAATTTAAACCCTTGAGTGGCCATTGGGCCTCATTACTACCAGCAGCAGGAGCAGGGAGCATGGCTGCTGTGCCTGAGGGTAGTGGCCCTCCTTTCTTGGCATCCTGAGCCCAAAGGATGGACCTTCTGGTATGGGAACAAAGGGACCCTTGGAAAGCCACCTCCATCCTCCCCCTCCCCATCCCCCTCTCCTGTTAACCCCTGACAGGCCCGGGAGATCCCAATCCACTCCAGGCTCCAGCAATGGTTCTTCCTCTGGGCCTCACTTCAGTATTGGCAGCAGCCACCACTCCCAGGTGCTTTCTTTTGTGCTCATGGTAATTACCTTGGAAGCACTTTTGAACTCGCAAACCCATTCTTCACATGTTTAAATAATCGTGTGTTAGATATTTAGAAGGTTGAACTAACTGAAAGAAAGTCTGGTGGGAAATTCCTCTCGATTGAGTTGGGCCCAGGTGGAAGCCAGCAGCCTGTCTCTTTGGGGCTTTATACCAACAGGGCACCTGGAAATGACCACGCCAGGCTTGCCATGCTAACAGGCCCACCACCACCACCACTAAATGCTGCCTGATGCCTCCAGAGAGATATAAACATCTTGCAGCCAGCCAGCGGTGAGCTGCAGGGAATTAAAGAATTAGGGCGGCACGGTGGCACAGTGGTTAGCACTACCACTGCACAGCACCAGGGTCCTGGGTTCGATTCCTGGCTCGGGTCACTGTCTGTGTGGAATTTGCACATTCTCCTCGTGTCTGCGTGGGTTTCCTCCGGTTACTCCGGTTTCCTCCCACAGTCCAAAGATGTGCGGGTTAGGTTGATTGGCCATGCTAAGGAATTGCCCCTTAGTGTCCAGGGATGCGTAGGATAGAGGAATTAGTGGGTATAATATGTAGGGAAAGGGGGTTAGGGCCGGGGTGGGATTGTGTTCGGCGCAGACTCGATGGGCCGAAGGGCCTCTTTCTGCACTGTAGGGTTCTATGATTCCATGATTCTCCCCATGTCGGCGTGGGTTTCCATCCAAGTTCCCACAGTGCGAAAGATGCGCAGGTTAGGTTGATTGGCCATGCTAAATTGCTTGTTAGTGTCAGGAGGATTAGCAGGATAAATATGTGGGGTTGTGGGAACATGGCTTGGGTAGGATTGTGGCCAGTGCAGGCTTGATGGGCTGAATGGCCTCCTTCTACACTGTAGGAAGTCTATGATTCCAAAAAAGGGAACTTAGTGACAGAAAAGTTACAATGACAAAAGGGTTGATGGTAATGATGCAAGACAGAAAAAACAGAGACAGCAATTGAACAAGTAAAAAGCAATTCTATCCAGGGGAAGTTCATAGGGGGAAGTAGATATTTGTTGTCCAAAAGCAAAACAGAACATAAGCACAAAAAGAAAAAATGATTGGGGACTGGGATTTTGATCTGAAATTATTGAACACAATAGCAAGCTGTAAGGTGGCTCATGGAAAGATGTCCCAGCATGTGGTTCATTGGAACAGTGCAGGAGGTCAGGGACTGTCAAGTCAGAGTGGCAGCAGGTAAATTAAAAGGCAGGACTTTCCTGGCTCCATGTGAGAGGCGAGGAGACAGGGAGTATAGCAGGAGGCGTTTGGGGACGGCACCCTAATGCAGTCCCATCTCACTGAGAGTTTCCCATGATGGGACCAGATGCTGCCAACTGAATAGAGGTGGACAATCAATTCATGGAATTAAAGAACCTATTAAGGGTGACAACCTGGCCCACACATTTTGTCCTGGGAGTGGCAGTAATCCCCACCCAGCTCCATGGTCCAGCCCACCCATGGCTGTCCTGAACTCCTTTGTGGTTGAAGATCAATAGGGGGCGCTGTGAGCAGGGAAGGTGTCACCCCTCCCCCCAAATCCAGCGGGGCCTGTGCTCGTCCTCTCTCTGATTTATAATATTTTCCTCCCCTCCCCAAGGAAGCCTCTGTGTTGAAGCAGCCCCAGCCAGCACCGACAGTGCCCGCCAAGCTGCTGGCCCTCTGATTGGACCAGCAATATCTACATCCCATCATCCTCCTCCGTTGGGTGGCCACCCCATAGGAGGCCGCTTCAGCTAAGAGCTGCCAAGCTGTTCCCGCTGCTGGCAAGTGCAGGCTTGACACCCTCATTTCATCCTAACGCGGGGGTCCCAAAGCCCATGGTAGAATCCTGCACAAAGTGCCAGCCTGGTGGAAGATCTCAATGAATGGAAGTGATGGGTGAAGCAGCCAGATCATCCATGTGTGACCTCACCACTTCTGAGTGAGCACCAATAATATGTTAGGTATGAGGAAAATAAACAGTTTTACAATGTCAGAGCAATAAATTGATCATTTCAAAGAAGTGTCATTAATAAAGATGACCATTTTGAGGGTGAGAGGATCATATTGTGCTTGTTTGGCTCACTCTGAGTCTCAGGTGCTTATGCCTCTTTCCTGCACCATGAGCCACACTTTCTGCTTCAGCATCAGAGGAGTGACAAATGGTGCTGAGCATTATGCAGTCAATGAACATCCCCACTTTTGACCGTCTGGTGGAAGGAAGGTCATTGATGAAGCAGATTATGGACCTAGGACACTACCCTGAGGAACTCCTGCAGATGACTGACCTCCACAACCACAACCATCTTCTTACGTGCCAGGTAAGACTCCAGCCAGTGAAGGATTTCCCCCTGATTCCCGTTGACTCCAGTTTTGCTAAGGCTCCTTGATGCCACACTCTGTCAAATGCTGCCTTGATATCAAGGGCAGTCATTCTCACCTCATCTCTGGAGTTCAACTCTCTTGTCTACGTTTGAACTAAGGCTGTGATGAGGTCAGGAGCTGAGTGACCCTGGTGGAATCTAAACTAAGCATCACGGAGCAGATTATTGCTGAGTAAGTGCTGCTTGACAGCACTGTTGGTGTCCACTTCCATCACCTTACTGAAGGGGCAGTAATTCCCATCCACTACAGAGCAGGCAGATAGTGAGAAAGACAAAGACATCATGACTATATAGGTGCTGCTCTCTTGTCAAATTCAGGAACTTAAAGATGCCTCACAGGAGATGTTACCATGAAGGGCTGGCCAGAGTCCTCAAGGGAGTTTCCCCATGAGTTCTACACATTCTTCACCATCAGAGATGAACTAACCATAGAGCATGGACTGATAATGTGTGGCCCATGATTCATCATCCCTGCTCCTCTTCAAAGATACTATACCCAGCAGCTTCACCAGGGGTATTCTGGGTTTGAAACAACCAGATACAGGGTCAAGGGATCACTTTGTTGGCCTTCCATGTATGTAGACGTGGAAAGGGAAGTTTCCAGATGCGCACCATGCAATGCACACAAACCTCATCAAGCGAAAGAACCATTGCATCTACATGAGGTCCTGGACCTGCCTTGGTCATTACAGCAGCTGACAGCTTTGAATGGAATGGTAAAGAACATTCAGTCTCAGCTTATTCATATTCCGGGTGGTTTGAACTCGGCCAGCTGCCAAACATGTTGAGTATCTCAGTCATCACCAAGCCCAAGAGACATTTCACCACACACAACATCCTGCAGAAACTCGTGACAAACAACATATGCCAATCTGTCTCCATTGAATTTCACAACTTTGTACACACATGGGACTTTGAGCACATCATGAGCACCCCCTATATTCATAACTAAAGGGCCTGGAGGAAGGGGCAGTTCGCTCAGCCAAGCATCTTCTCGAGAAATGAGCATGAGATCACACAGATTACAATGCAGCACTCCTCAGATGGTAAAATCTACCACGACGGGGTCTGCCCTCATTACAATATTTTTCCAGGTGTACCAGGACCACAGTTTCTACTGCTAAATCCCTGCTGCAGCCAAACATAAAACCAATGGGAATGATGACCTTATACAATGCAGATTGAGAAGCAAAACACGCAATGATGGAGATGCCCTCTGACCTGGCCCTCTATCACCAAGTCAAATGGTAAGGGTTCAGATCACACGTGGCCATGACAGTTGACGGTGGTACAGAGCCATACCCTACAGCCGAACAGTTACACGGCACCCTCAAACTATATACACAACTGTCAGCACCTCCTATAGCTATCGGAACCAGCACCAGCAGATGACACAGCAATTCAATCATCTGCCCAATGGCACTGGCCCCGTACACTACTAGACATGCAGACTGGACATCCAGAGGCCAACACAGCGAGCCTGCACCTACAGAACACACTGGTGGAACACTAACGGCACCGGTCAGAATAAGATTAAAATACCACCAGCCAAAGTAATCACACAGTCAGGGCAGGATACCTGAGCAAACTGAACACGAGGTTTATGACCATTTAGCTTTCTACAACATACAAATTGGGGTGGGAGGGAGACGCGATGGGCTATGCACCAACTGCAATTGCTCAATCTGTGCCTCACTCAATATGTAAATAATTATGTATTTTTAGCTCATTTAAGTCATATGTAACACAATGTTCAGTACACAGTTTTCTATCGTATACTCTGCCACAGCTCATGCCATTGGTATTCCAACTAAACGGGGAAGATGTAGAACGAGCAGTCATGTCAGAACGTGATGATGTGGCAACACAAGAGGTCATGTTGTGGGAGTGCAGGAGTTATCCCAGGGAGTGTGGGTAGAGCACACTAGAGGTTGAAGTAGCTGCTAAGCTAGAGAATAAAATACTCTTTGTTGAAAGTCCGTGTTGTCAGTGATTTGGAAACCAACAAGATCTACATTGCCCACTGCTTATTGCCCTTGAACTTGCTTGGCCATTAAAGAGTCAAACACATTACTGTGGATCTGGTGTCACATGTAGGCCAGGAAGTGAACGAAATGCATTTTTATCATTTCATGGTCTGCATTTCTTGGTGACAATTATATAGGCTCAATTTTCCCAACTTAATCACAACTAAATGATCTCATAATCACCTGCAATTTTGGTAGCTGATAATAAAATTTGACCCAATTTCAACTTAATGGCTCACAATTGTATCTCTGGGTTCATTTGGGCCTATTTGTGATTGAACTCACCTATGTATTAATATAGCTTAGGTTTCATTGGCCTTTCATTAATCATTAAATAAGCTATTCTAGTTAAATATAATGGCCTCCTTCTGTGTCTCACTGAACCCTCCGAGAGTTTGAATGCTCAATTGTTGTTCAAGCCTAGCACTTATTTGATTTATATCACCTCACCATATCTTTAGGCTCACTGCTCCTTGTAGATTAGCTATTCAGTGTAGTCTCCATTAGCTCCTGATCTTCAGCTGTTTGGCATACATCATGACCTGGAGAGTGATTCATTCCTATAAGTCCCCTGCTTACCATTTCATTTCAAGCAGATAAATATATCCCTAATATCTGCCTACAGACATCAGTGAGGTAGAATTAGTTCAGTTAACTTGATAAATAACTCATTCAATAAATTAATATATAACCTAAATTCCTTAAACCCTTCTGAGATTGATAGATTTTCCTCCACTGAATTATCCTGCTCCACTCTATTCAGCTACTGCTTCCAATAGTCATCTCATTCATGTTGTTTAGTCTGATCCTCCGATTCTGTTGTGGGGAATTTTAAAGGTGCCTTAAACTAGGACAGTTCAAAACTCGCAAGGCAAATATCTCTGTGCAAAGACATGACAAACTTATTAAACATAAAACATAGAACAAAACAATACAAACATACAGCCGACTGGAGTCTCACAAAGGGTTAAATAACTCTGGCACAGAGCAACAGAACCTCTCCCAAAGATCTGAAGCACAGAATCGAATACCGATCAATTATACTTTTTTTCTAATCAATAAATCCGCCTTTTATTAGCTTAAAATCAATTTCATTTAACAGTGATACATCAATACAAATCTCTGTCAAATACCTCAGTCAATCAGGTGTTAATTAATAGCACGGTGATATTCTATTCGTCCAATTGATTCCGGACATCTTTTCTTGGCACTAACTACATCCTGTTGCCAGGTAACGGCAGATGCTACCACAAGGTCAAAGTGGACGTTCCCACCAGCTCACAAGTTGAATGGACATGTATTCCACAGATTCCAGTTCATTCAGATCTGGCTATTCCATCAGATTCATTATTGTCAATCCTAGAGCAATTAATCAGTCTTTGCCCAACTTTAAACATTAACTTATTAAACAGCTTTAATTGTTTATCTGAACTTCTGGTTAATATATTGATAGAACAGTCAGACCTTTATACTCCAATGCTCTTAGTAGGTTGCTGTACAAATAGTTACTGTTGCTCCCTGATCTAAAGTTAATATGTGTTTATATGGATTATAGCAAGGCGTTTAAAAGGTTCCACATGGCAAATTGGTCAGAAAATTAAAAACTCTTGTGATCCAATTCTTTCGAGTTGAAACAATTAAACTAAATTAAGTAAAGAGAAAGTAGCAAGTTGGGTCGAAATGAGTTCAGGAGCAGGAAGCAAATGATAATGGTTGACAGGTGTTGTGACTGGAAGACCGTTTGCAGTAAGGTTCTACAAGGCTTTGTGTTGGGCCTCTCGTAGTTTGTTGTATACATATCAATGATTTACAACTTCTGTGTAGGGTGTGTGTTTAAGAAGTTTGTAAATGGTATAACAAATGGCTGTTTGGTTGGTGGTGAGGAAGGAATTAGTTGACAGCAGGAAGGAAAGTGGCAGATTAAAGTACAAAGAAATGTGATGAGGGCAAACAATGCAAGGGAATTAATAGGATATTGAAAAGTGTAGAGGAACAGAGTCACCTTGAAGTGCAAGTCCATGGATCCCTGAAGTTAGCAAGGTGGTTAGAGACGTGGCTCAAAAAATCAAATCAGTTTATTGGCTGAAGCATGGAGAATAAGAGCAGGGACACTATGATAGAACACTAGTTCAATGAAACTCTAGTTAGACCACAACGCGAGTAAAGTTTTAGTCACTGCTTTACAGGAAGGATGTGTTCACCGTGGTTGGGGTACAGAGGAGATTGACAAGGTGTTTGCCAGGAATGAAGAATTTTAGCAATGAGGAAAGATCGGGATAAGCAAAGATTGTTTTCCTTTGAACAGAGGAAGCTAAGGGGAGGTTTAATTGAGATGTATAACATTATAAGGGGCCTAGAAAAAGTGGATGGGATACTTCATTTTGCAGAGTGGTCAAAAACTAGGGGCCAAAGATTGCTATCAGGATTAGAGGGGAGTTGAGAGAGATTTTCACCAAGGGTTGATGGACTCTGGAAATGTGCCTGAAAGGGTAGTAGAGGCAGCAACACTCATTGCATTTTAGAAAAATATGCACTTGAAGTGTTACAAGTCATAGGCTTCAGACCAAGAACTGAAGTTGAATTAGATCAGATTTGACTTTGGCACTGACATTATGGGTTGTATTGAATGACCTCCTTCTGTGCCATAAATGCTTTATATTTCTATTTTTAAACATTCATCCTCTCCTGGTCTAGCGTTTGATCCACTAAATGATTAAACAAATATTTTGACTCTTGGCTATCAATACATTACCATTTCTAATAACTTGTTTCATTGGTCTACTAATTAATGAAATATTCCTAGCAAATAGTTTTACTCAACACCAGCCCATCTCCATCCAGGGGAACTCTTTACCCTGCTTCCTCCCTCCTCACTTTTCCAATCTATACCTATCAGCCTTTCCAATCTTGTCATTACGTCATCTATTATCTTGATCTGTTGCCTTCTTAAGCAATTGTCAGTATTAGGAGATTGCAATGAAATTGGAAGAAATTAATAATATATTTAATTGCATTGTAACTTATTCGAAGATGCAGTTCAATGTTGCTTAAATGTAGTGAGTTAGCCATGATTTCTGTGCACACAATGAAGTTTTAGTATTGAGCTGAAGGCAGATGATAAAGTTCTAAATTCAAACTTAATATTTGCATATGGAAGTGTGAGATTGATGTCAAAAATGGAACAATATGCAATATACAGTGTGTTGCAAGGCGAGAATTGGTAGTCAAAGTGAATGTTATCTGAAGTCATCCAGTGCCAAACTCAAATACTGGGATTATGTGCCACAAGACCAGGTGGAGAGTGAGATATTCTCTAATTTGCTCAGTAAGTGCTTTATATCCCACCTCAAAACAAAAGCACTAATTATCGCAAATGTGTAGACAAAAGTAAACTTACATTAACACTGAAATGATGTTACTGTGTAAATCCCCTAGTCATCGCCCTCTGGCGCCCGTTCAGGTACACTGAGGGAAAATTTAGCATGGTCAATGCACCTAACCAGCATGTCTTTCCGACTGTGGGAGGAAACCAGAGCACCTGGAGGAAACCCACGCAGACACGGGGAGAACACGCAAAATCCACTCAGACAATAACCCAAGCAGGAAACTGAACCTGGGCACTGTGAGGCACCAGTGATAACCACTGTGCCACTGTGCCGCCCTTCTCCATTTCCTATGTAAGGCATCCTTAGTAACTTCCTAAATGAGGCTGACAGTTTATGGGCAGATTGTGCTGTTAGTCTGGGGTCATCAGGATTATCGGTGCCTTAACCCAGACAAACCTTACAGCTACACAGTAACATTTTCATGTCATTAATGCAGAAGTGCTAATCCACTGCACCACCCCAGTCCTCGGCTATGATGATCTTTACTGGTTTCATTTCACCGTGATTTTATTGACACTTTTTACATCCCATCGTAAATTGCTGATGGCCATTGGATCCTTTTTTTGTGTGAAAGTGACAGCTGAAACCTTTCTCGTAACTCTTGAGCACTTATTCTGATTGGACTGGTAGATGGAAAAGTTATGCGGCCCTCGTTAGCGGGGAAGAAAACAGGTCCCTTTTTAGTGATGGCAAAACACCACAGCTAGCACCATGAGTGGGAATTGATTAAACTCACATTACTGGCAAGTGGATGTAACTGTGAGCCACCCGTGAATCACAGCCCAAACCACAAGCCAGAGACATGGACAGAGCACATTCAGATCACTACACATGACACTGTATCAACTTACTCATACTGTTTATTAACCATATACGGACAAACTTAGCAAACAAACCACATAAAAATATACGAGTTAATAGATCAGTTTCAAATTTAAAATAAGCTTTGTTGTATTTTTAGCAGGGAAGAATGCTTGAGCATGACCAGCGTCATCTGATTGGCAGCACAAGTGAGAAGGAAAAGTTTGAGGAAAAGAAATCAATATTTAAAAGCAGATTACAAACTAATCGCTACAAATCATTGGATCTACAGGCAGCAAATGTTGAAATGGTCGTGAGGTCCAACTGCACATTAGTCATGCAACAAAATACAAGATAAATTATAACATACGTTGAAACAAGCCCCATGATACTTGTCTCGAAAGTACCTTAACTAAACTGTTCATTCTTTAACAGAAAGGGAATAGACTACAAAAACAAATGTCAAATTCTCAGACATGCAACTTATTAAATTCATTATTGGTACTGTTGCTCCCCTCAGGCAATTCTGTCACTGATTGCTTCCACAAACTAAACAGGACTTTTTCTCTAGAATAATAATCAGAGCTGGCAAATAGTTGAAAGCTCCTGGTAGGAATTCTATTCCAGATTGGGTGCCATTTGGCAATGAAGTTCTTACTGAAGGGTAAGAGTGGGCGGCACAGTGGTTAGCACTGCTGCCTCATAGTGCCAGGGACCCAGGTTCCATTCTGGTCTCGGATGTCTGTCTGCGTGATACAATTTTTCCCATTCTCATTTCCTCCGGGTGTTCCAGTTTCCTCCCACAGTCCAAAGATGCACGGGTTAGGCGCATTGGTCATGCTAAATTGCCCCGTAGTGTCAGGGGGACTAGTCGGGTAAATACCTAATGTTACGGGGATAGGGGCTGGGTGGGATTGTTGATGGTGCTGGCTCGATGGGCCAAATGGCCTCCTTCTGCACTGTAGGATTCTAATCACTGTTGTAATGCCCTGAAACACAGCCGAAATAACCATGGTGTTAATAAACAGAGAATCTATTGGTTCAGATACCAGGAGAACTCCCTCACCCTTCTTTAAACAGTGTCATGGATCGATCCTTTGCCATTTGTGATTGCAAGTTTTGATAGAAGGAACACAACTTGAAATTTACAATTAACTGTAAAATCTTTACTTTTTTCCTCCCTTGCCACTAAGTATCCTTAAGAAGGAGGATAACAATTTGACACAGAGTTACACAATCAAAACATTAGTGCAGGGGACCAAAAACTGGGTCATTGAGTTAGGTTTAAAGATTATCTTAAAGGCTGAGAGTCATTAGCGAGGCAGAGCAGTTTAGCATCAGATTTGCAGAGCTTCAGGCCTTGGATCCCAATAGTGCAGCAATGAAAATTGGGGGTGCAAAGATTTGGAGGAGCGCAGTTATCTCAAAGTGTTGTAGGCTTGGAGGAGGTTACAGAGATAGGGAAAGATGAAATTTTTAAAAACCAGCACATTGCCCATGTATGTCAGTGAGCATATCATAGAATCCCTACAGTGCAGAAAGAGACCATTCAGCCCATTGAATCTTCACCAACAACAATCCCACGCAGGTCCTATCCCCGTAACCCTGCTAGTCTGCCTGACACTAAGGCTCAATTTAATATGGCCAATCACCTAACCTGCACATCTTTGAAGTGATGGGAATGGTCTCAGTGCACGTTAAGATACAGACAGCAGGAAATTGGGTGGGTGCAGGTTTATAGAGAGGGGAGGCTGGCCAGGAGTGCATGAGAATGGTCAAGTCTAGAGATAATAATGAAGTGGAGGAGAGTTTGAACGGACGATGCTCTGAGACAGGGATGGAGTTAGGCAACCTTACGGATGTTTGGTACACAGCCATGGTAATGGTAAGGAGCTGTGGTCACAGGCTCAATTCAGAATAAACTACAACATTAAGGTGTGTCAGACTGTTCATCTGCAAATCCTTTCCCTATTTTGTACCACTCTCCAAGGGAGCGGCATGGTGGCACAATGTTTGGCACTGCTACCTCACAGCGCAAGCGACCAGAGTTTGATTCCCGGCTTGGGTCACTGTCTGTGCAGAGTTTGCACATTCTCCCCATGTCTGCACGGGTTTCCTCTGGGTGCTCCAGTTTCCTCCCACAGTCTGAAAGACGTGCTGTTTAGGGTGCATTGGCCGTGCTAAATTCTCCCTCAGTGTACCCCGAACAGGCGCCGCAGTATGGTGGCTAGGGGATTTTCACAGTGTCTTCACTGCAGTGTTAATGTAAGCCTACTTGTGACTAATAAATAAACTTTAAACTTACCCAATGATTTCAAGGTAACAATAGCAGAACACGTCGAGAAGCTTATACCCACATCTGTTTGATGAGCAGTTCCTGTGCAGGCTTTGTTTTGCAGTGGGAATTATCACAATGTCACTCAACCTATTTTAGCAGACCCACAGCTTCCCACTACTCTCAGCATCTATCACAATGTCACAACCGCCCCATCACTGTTGCGATGAGGGGTATTTGAGGTTGCCACTGAGGACTAATATTTGTCAATCAGCTGTGCACAAAGGCATCAAGTAAGCAACTGCTGAATTATTTGTTACTACAAATCATTTCATCTCCTTTCCAATGAATGATGTGTAGCTGCCCCATGGTGGGAGCAGCAATTTTAGACAGAATTCACCAACGTCCTAAAGGTCATTGGTTATGCATGTTCCCTTGTATCAGACCATAACTTGCTTCAACGAGCGAGGGTCCCTCCTTGTACAGCTTATTTGTCCCCAGCAATGTCAGGCCATGTAAGTGAAAGCTCATTTCACTGGGAACTGCCACTGCCCCTTTAATGTAAGGAAGTCTGCCATATTGACATGCATTGACCAATAAAGTCTGCTGGCTTCATGGGGTTCATGGCTATTCTCTACAGTCACAGCCTCATCAGCTGAGTAATATGAGGTGGAATCGTGCTCTTGAATAACAAATCATTGGCATGTTGGAGGTGGGCTTTAGGCATTTGGATTGATCCTGAAATGTAATCCTGATAGTGTCTGAAGGATCATGATTATACTCTTAACACTGAGCGCTGTTTCCAAAGAGGTCTCATTATTTCACAGGGGAGGATGTAGGGGCTGCAGGAACATCTGGGAGAGAAACAGCAACAGCCTGAGGGTCATTAATACCAGAAATTACCCAAGGAATATATATATATATAATAGCACTCAGCATTCAAAAATATGAATAAAGTACACGAGACATGATAAAACCCATGGGACTTGGCAAAAGCTTGAATCCACCTCATATTACCCAGCTGATGAGGCTCTGACAGGAGGGAATAGTCCTGAGCTTCAGGAAGCCAGCAGACATTATTGGTCAATTCATGCTGATATGAACAGACTTCCTAACAAGGAAGGGGTTGTGGCAATGCCCAGGTTCCCCAGAAAGGAGAAGTTCAAGTCTGTGAATTTGTCTGAACGGATGACTAGTCAGGATTAAATCGGGTCCCTCGTCTCCATCAATTCTGTGATCTTGTGAATCCAATTCTGTGATCCCAAAGGTTCCAGCAGTCTAATGAGCTGACCTGTCCCTGATATGTGAAGCATAGTGATTAAATGAGTTAATATTTAGCAAAACTAATGTTAAGATAATATAGGCAGTCAATAATTTGAAAGGGCTACCATATTATTAAACTGGCTGAGCAGCATAGCACAATGGCAAGGTGATTAGCACTGCTGCCTCACAGCACTAGGGACCCAGGTTCAATTCTGGCCTCGGGTGACTGTGTGAAGTTTGCACGTTCTCCTGAGTGGAATTTTATGACAATGATTCTAAGTGTCCAGCTAACATGAAAATGGGAGAATTCCTGATTCAATTTTTTGGGTGAGTTTTCACACCCAATCTTATGCACTTAGTCATTGAAAAAAATGGTGCAGACTATTTCTTGCTGCTGCGGGCAGTGGCTGGCCTTAATTCACCAGCCAGCCTGTAGAGGGAGCTACTGCGTATGTGCTGACCTCTGATGCTGCACATGCGCAATTGTAAAAGCAGGGGTCTGACAGACAGGCAGAGAGCTATCAGGCCACTGATGCAGGCAGGAAGCCTCAACCAGCTCCCGCCCCCGATCGTGAGCCTCACAATGCATGGGCATCTAGCCCCCGCTGCCCTCCCCACTACCAAGGCTAATTGTGCCCCACCCCGATTGGATCCAGTTGCAGAGTGACACTGTGCTCCCCGAATCGGGCCTTTCCTTTCATGCCTCACCCCTCATGTCCTGCCCCTTTCATGCCCTGCCCTATTCATGCTGTGCCCATACTGGCCCTGGCCCCCATAGGTCCCTCTCCCAATGGGCGCTATCCAGATGCCAGGCTGGCACTACCCAGATGGCAGGCTGGCAGTGCCAAGATGTCAGGCTGGCTCTGCCAGGCTGGCACTGCTCAAGGAGCACCCCCTCACCCTCAGCCTCCCTGGGGGGTTTTAATGGCCTTTGGTTCCACTGGCGAGGCCAACAGGCCTGTTCCCTGTTCATGGTGAGCATGTGTTTTCCTGGCAGGAGAGAACCTCTCTCTTGGTAAGGCCATAAAGGGAGGTGAGCCCAGATGATTGAGCAGCAGGCTCACTAAACACATGCAAGTTAACATTATAATATATTTAAATAAATTATTCCGAGGCTGCCCTCACTGGAAATCCAGCGCTTGTAAAACCCCAAGAGTGGAGAAACCAGGCGTGATCCTGATTTCTCGGCCCTCGCATGATTTTACCCCCTCCTCTGCCCATCACTGGGTGGGGTGAGCCAGTAAAATTCTGCCCCTCTCCCCCTCAATGTCTCCGTGGGTTTCCTCAGTCCAAAGATGTGCGGGTTAGGTGGATTGGTCATGCTAAATTGCCCCTTCGTGTCAGCGGGACTGACTAGGAGTAAATGCATGGGGGCTACGGGGATAGGGCCTGAGTGGGATTGTGGTTGATGCTGGCCCAATGGGCCAAATGGCCTCCATCTGCGCTGTAGAAATTCTACACTCGATGAGCAAGTGATGCTGACAAGTTATTCAATAGTTTGGAACGAAACCATAGTGCAACCTTGAAATTCATGGCATGTTTTCCTACTTTCGAGTTTCTTGAAAACTATCAAGAAGAAATCAGTTTCAAAGTGAAGGTGCTGGATTTGGGCCACGTTAATGAGTGACAGTTGTTACAATTATCCAGCAAAATCTTTGTCCTGGTTTCAGTAACTATTCAGCCTTTTGCATCTCATAAAATGCAAGCAACTCGCCAAGTCTCCTTTGACATCAGTTTCCAAACCTGAGATCTCCATCATTTAATGGAGAATGCAGCAGATGCACAGGAACTCCATTACCTGCAAGTTCCCCTCCAATCAACACACCATCCTGATTCGGAATTATATCACCGCTCCATAATAATTCACTGTCACTGGGTCAAAGTCCTAGCACTATGGGTGTACCTACACCATCAAGACTGCAGCGGTTCAAGAAGGCAGCTCACCACTACCTTCTCAAGGGCAATTGGGGATGGCAAACACATTCTGGCCCGTGTCCTGCAAAAGAGATCAAATAAAAACAAGTTGGATGGGTAATGCACCTGATATTATTAAAACAGCTGCCAGTAAACCATATGAAGTACACTTAGGTTTTAAATTTCATTTACAGGAATTATTTTTTGATTCACTTACTCTTGTCCCGCATTTATATTTGTTGGAAAGTTGGGTAAGTGCAGCAACATTTCATCAGTATCTCCTGCAAACCTTTAGCATTATCAAGAACACAAGCCAAATGGCCTGATCACTATCACATTTTCGATATCATAGGCTTATTATTATCATATAAACTTTTGTTGCTCTTCAAGTGACAGAAGCAAGTTAAATTGCTCCTCTGTAAGTTCATTATTATGGTGGCACTACTACCTCAAGTGCCAGGGATCTGGGTTCAATTCGACCTTGGGTCACTGTCTGTGTGGAGTCAGCACATTCTCCCTGTGTGTGCATGGGTTTCCTCTCATTGTCTGAAAGATGTGCTGGTTAGGTGCATTGGCTATGCTAAATTCTCCCTCAGTGTACCCAAAAAGGTGCTGGGGATTTTCACAGTAACTTCATTGCAGTGTTAATGTAAGTCTATTTGTGACACTGATAAATAAACTTAAAACATTATTAGTATATTCAGACACCTACTTATACATTGATATGGATTGGAAGGATTCTGGAATATTTTGAAAATCATTTCCAATATATACTAGAACTTGTTGTCCTAACAAGCACAAATAAATGGTACATCCTTATTCTTGGTAAACCTTAGTCTTCAAATAAAGGTTTAAGCCTAATTTTGTGAGACTGATGAAATGCACTCACCCATGCTGCATGCCAGTAGAGGGATAATCGAGCTTACTGCATTTTGGAATGCAAGACCTTCTTAATTTCCACTTATTGCTCACCATGACAGAATGGACTGTTTCATTCAATGCTATTCGTCTGACTGCAGTAGAGACTTTGCCGCTGCAAGTTGAAAATCTGCTTCATTTTAAAAATGTTCCATTTGAGGGCTGTGTGGAAGACTTGCTCTTTTTCAGTGAATTTATTGGAGGTCCTACTGCAGGAGGTGTGTCCAAGAAGGGTGGGTCTTTGCTGGAGCAGGAGGCCACCCTTCAAAGTTCAAAGTTCAAGCTACATGACTGGAGGTTGTAGAGTAAGTTAATGAAACCTCCCACATCAGACAAACTTGGAAGCCACTGCAGAAGAACTTCAGTGGCATCTGAAGTACCAAAGTAAGTGTATCCACCTTGATGCTTGCTATTTATCCATTGAATGACACCAGCAATAACGAACTTGCATTCAAATAATATATTCAACTTTATTTTGTTAATGAGGGAAATGTCCCAGCATTGCTTCATGGAAGTGTAATGAGATAAATGTGGATGACAAGCCAAGATACTAAGGTGGTACATGAGGAGTCAGGGAGATAATAGCCTTGTGGTATTTTTGCTAGACTATTATTCCAGAAGTTCAGCTAATGTTCTGGGGACCCGGATTCAGATCCTGCCATGGCAGATGGTGGAATTTGAATTCAATAAAAAATATCTGAAATTAAGAATCTACTGATGACCATGAAGCCATTGTCGATTGTTAAAAAAAACCATCTGCTTCACTGATGTCCGTTATGGAAGGAAATCTGCCGTCCTTAGCTGGTCTGGTTTACATGTGACTCCAGAGCCTCAACTGCCCTCCAAGGGCAACTAGGGATGGGCAATAAATACTGGCCATACAGCGACTTCCTTATCCCATGAATGAATAATAAAAAAAACTACAAGTTTTGTCAAAAGGGTGGTTTTTAAGGAAAGGCTTAAAAGATTAGAGTAAATTGGACAGAAAGAGCTTTACTGAGAGAATTCCTAAGCACAGGTCTTAGATGTCTGAAGCCTTGACTGACAAGACAAGGTGAAGGGAGACGCAGAGAACCAGAGACAGAATAATCCAGAGTTCTCAGTGTAGGGCTAGGAATGGTTATGGTGATAAGAGTGGGATGGGACTATAAAGTGATTTAAACATGAGGATGGCCGTGTTAAGTTTGATATTTTTTGGATCAGAAGCCTGTGTAGGTCAGTAGGGGTAATGAGTAAAAAAAGACTTTTCAGGATGGGATATGGCAGCAGAATTTTAAATGATCTGAAATGGAAGGCTGGTCTTTTGACTGTAATTACTGTTGTTTTGTGGGCAAACATAGCAGCCATTTTGCACATAGCAAAGACCAACAGCAATGAGCAAGTGATCCATTTCTGATGGTGATTGAGAGTTGTACATCAACCAAGAAACCAGGAAAACTCCTTGCACTTCTCCAAAAAATATCACTGATTGTTTCATATCTACTAAAAAAGAAATGGGCCCTTATTTATTCAAATAGCAATGCAGCCATCCCTCTGCTTATTTCATTAGGTGGAATTTTAAATAAAAAGGGAACCAGTGCTTTCAACATCTGCAGTGAGTAAGTTGTTAGAAAGTATTTTCAGAGACAGGACCTACAGGCAAATGGAGAGGAAAGGACTGATTAGGGACAGTCAGCATGGCTTTGTGAGTGGAAAATCATGTCTCACAAATTTGATTGAGTTTTTGAAGGGGTAATCAAGGAGGTGGATGAGGGCAGTGCAGTCGATGTTGTCTACATGAACTTTAGCAAGGCCTTTGACAAGGTACCGTATGGTAGGTTGTTGCATAAGATTAAATTTCACAGGACCCAGGGTGAGGTAGCCAATTGGATACAAAATTGGCTTGATGAGAGAACACAGTGGGTGGTTGTAGATGGTTATTTTTCAAATTGGAGGCCTGTGACCAGCAGTGCGCCTCAGGGATCTGTGTTATTTGTCATTTATATTAATGATGTGGATGAGAATATAGGAAGTATGGTTAGTAAGTTCACAGATGACACCAAGATTGGTGGCATAGTGGACAGTGAAGGAGATTATCTTGGATTGCAATGGGATCTTGATTAATTGGGCCAGTACACCGACGAATGGCAGACAGAGTTCAATTTAGATAAATGTGAGATGATGCATTTTGGTAGAGCAAACTAGGGCAGGACTTACTCAGTTAATGGTAGGGCGTTGGGGAGAGTTATAGAACAAAGAGATCTAAGGATATAGGTTCATAGCTCATTGAAAGTGGAGTCACAGATATTCAGGGTGGTGAAGAAGACATTTGGCATGCTTGGTTTCATTGGTCAGAATGTTGAATACAGGAGTCGGGATGTCTTGTTGAAATCGTACAAGACATTTGTAAGGCCACACTTGGAATACTGTGTACAGCTCTGGTCACCCTATTATAGAAAGGATATTGTTAAATTGGAAAGAGTGCAGAAGCAATCTACTAGGATACTACCAGGACTTGATGTTTTGAGTTATAAGGAGAGACTGGATAGACTGGGACTTTTTACTCGGAAGCATAGGGGACTTAGAGATGATATATAGAGGTCTCTATAATAATGAGGGGCATAGATCAGCTAGATAAGCAATATCTTTTCCCAAAGGTAGGGGAGTTTAAAACTAGAGGGCATAGGTTTAAGATGAGAGGGGAGAGATACAAAAGTGTCCAGAGGGTCATTTTTTTCACACAGAGGGGAATGAGTGTCTGGAACAAGCTGCCAGAGGTAGTAGGAGAGGCGGGTATAATTTTGTCTTTTAAAAAGCGTTTAGACAGTTACGTGGGTAAGATGGGTATAGAGGGATGTGGGCCTAATGCGGGCAATTGGCACTAGCTTACTCACTAAGAAAAAAAAGCGGCATGGACAAGTTGAGTGGAAGGACCTGTTACCATGTTGTAAACCTGTGTGAATTTATGGTTTGCGGAATGTGAACTCTTCATTGCTGATGTCCCTGCTGTTGTGTGATTTGAAATCCCTGCACCAGATTTAAACAGCCAAAGGGTCAGGGAAATTGCACAGCATAGAGATCACTAGATTATTGGTGATCAACAGGAGCAGCATTGCTGAGCTACTGAGTGAAACTCCAGGCCACTAAGTGCTTGCTGCTCTCGCTGAAATCTGAGTAATGTGAAGAAGACATCTCTATGCTGCCTCTTGGTCTAAGTGGATCGAGTGCCTCTATGCACACTGGCTCAACACTCACCAACACTGCTGCTGATGGCTCCTTATGGGCACTGACGAAGATGTAAGAGAAACATGCATTAGATAACCATCAGCGACGCACTCTTCAGACTAGATTTCACCAGCCTTTGGAGGTGGGGGCTGGGATGCAAGGGTTGGTGTCTAAGCAAGGATAGAGGGCTCTTTGCATTCCTGGCACCATGGTATTTTACCACTAATTAGTGGGCCCTTCGCCATGTGGAGAGTCTGCCTGGTGAATCTTGGTTGCCCCCAATGGACTTTGTGGGCCTTATCTAACCAGGCACTCTGTGAGACATGTAGAGAGCCCCAGATCCATTCTGTATGGCAATAACAACAGGGCAACCTCTTCTCTCATCAGCATCCCCCCCCTCCCCCTCCCCCTCCCCCCCCCCCCCCATAACGCTTCACCACGCTATACCTGATGGCCCCACTGACACCAGAGTGTACTTACTTGTTTGGGAAGGTAGCCTGCTGCCATGGCACACTCTCCTCCGGCTCCTGTCTCACCAGAGACAAAATTCAGCCGCACTTGAGGAGGGTGGCTGTCCTTTAAAGTGATGGTCGTCCTGACATCAACTAGTGGCAACCGTTGTTGGTTGGGGTCTGACAATGGCTGAAGCAGGGCAGTTCACAGCTTCTGTTGTTGGGGCCCTCCCCTGCACCAACAAAATTCTGACCTGAGGAGCAAACATGGGATACCCAGGTGGTGGTGACCCATGTTGATGTGGGGATAGCAGTGGCGCCAGTGATGGAGGGGATGGGGTGGGCTGGTGGGAGTAGGCCTCCTCATTCACTGGGAGAACAGGGCACCCTGTGAAATGGCACCTAAGTGCTCTGAAGGAGGGGAAACCTTGCCCTCCCCCCACAGCTGACTCTAAGCTCCTAGCTGTCAGAAAAACTGACAGGAGTGCCAGAAGTTTGCAATGCTGAGTTCATCCAAAAAACCTGTGTGGAATACTCCCATTTTCACACTGTTATGACACTTTAGAATTTTTTTTGGGAAGATTTGGCCCATGTGTACTAATGATATTGTGATACTTACTATGCCGCATGATCTTACTGGCTCGCACGCCTGTTGACCAGCGTGGTGAGCTGGAATACAGCATGGAAGGACAAAAATCCAATTCATGCCCTTTTAACTAGCAAAAACAGCGTTGCGCCCAAAAAGGACACGAAAACTATTAACATAATAACTATTAACATAATTAACATAAAAGCACTGACCTGGCCTGGCACGGCTGCTTTCTGCTCTCGCCAATGAGAATCGCTATTGCTCTGTCGTCATGGAGACCGGGTGCTATGACGATGCCAGGTGGATGAGAAGTAATTGAAGCCAATGGGTGGTCAGGCACAGGGACAGACAGTGCCAGCCTGGCAGTGCTCACCTGGCACCCTGGCACTGTAAATGTGCAGGGGCAGTGCCAAGGACATGGGACCTGAGTGGCAGTGAGGCTATGCCAGGGTGGTATGCACAATGATGGGAGGCTTTATGCAAGGAGGAGCTCTGCAAGAGGGGTGGTATGCAAGGGGGAGCTCTACATGGGGAGGCATGCAGGTGGGCACCATGGAGGGAGTCATGATGGAGGGGAGCCATATTTTGGGGGTCTTCATTGGGATACCCGGATGGTGGTAATCCATGTTGATGTGGGGATAGCAGTGGCACCACTGATAGAGGGGATGGGGTGGACTGGTGGGAGTAGGTCTCCTAGTTCACTGGGAGAACAGGGAGCCCTGTGAAATGGCATCTAAGTGCTCTGAAGGAGGGGAAAACTTGCCCTCCCCCCATAGCTGGCGCTAAGCTCCTGGCTGTCAGAAAAACTGACAAGAGTGCCAGAAGTTTGCAATGCTGAGTTCACCCAAAAAAGTCTGTGTGGAATACTCCTGTTTTCACACTGTTATGACACTTTAGAATTTTTTTTGGGAAGACTTGGCCCATGTGTACTAATGATATTGTGATGCTTACTATATTTGTGATTAGCTGAGTGAAGCCCAGCTCACTCCCATGTCTCATGTTATTGAAAGTACTTTGTTGCTCCAGTAATTTAAGGTGACTTGCCTGCCATTGGGAATGTCAAAGATAACCACTATATGACCTTTAAGAAATTTTCTCCCTTATGTAAGACATTTAGCATTTGAACTGGTTTAAATAAAGATACCTATTCTTATTCTGTCTGGAATTTAATCTTGAAAACGTAGGTGTCTTTGAATATTTGCAATCAAACAGCTTCCTGGTTACTATGGAGCTGAGATTACAAAACATTTGCACAGAAACATTGATATATGCTCCTGTTATTATGTGAAATGGTTTGAACATGTGGTCTTTATACGGAATTCAAAGGCACATTTGGAAACCTAGCTTCTTGACTCTTATCCACTTGTAAGAGTCAATGCATTCGTCTATCTGTGTCCAGAAATTAGCTGGGCTTGTACGCCTTTTTTTGTAGTTAGTTACTATTTAAGCTATGCCTTGTCAACAAAATAGGCTCTTTCAGCTATTAGTGGACCTGACCTTGGCTAACGGCTGTTACCAGTTTCAACTGGATCCATCCTTTGTAACCAACAAAGACATTTCCAGATGCAGGTTATTGTGTTGTGGAAAGGAATGCAGCGGGTGACAACACAGAGGTGATTTGCCCCTCTGAGCAAAGGTTTACTGGAAACTGATGGACTGCTATGTGGGACAAAAAAATCTTAAGTGATGTGAATAGGCAGGTCTGCTCGAAGTAACTGCAAACCATTTGGGTATATCCGGTGAAAATGCAATTCTCAGCAGGAAGGAGGAGCCGGTCTGAACTGCTGCATTTTTTTTATTAATGCTGTGGTGAGAGGGGAGAATAAGTAAGAAAGCTTCAATGTGAAATATTTTTCAGTGACCTAGAAAAGTGCTTTTGTTTTTGCTGTTGAATAACCATTGTATCATTATGCACACTTAATGAGGTAGGCAGAAGCTAAGTACTTCCCTACAGCAAAAAGGGCTGTTCAGAGGTCTGGCAGCAGGTCGCCTGCCTTGTTGTTTGCAGTTGCTAGGCTAAGGAAGACCAGAAAACAGCAGAGCAAAGCAAGTAACAAAGATTTATTATTTACATCTATAAAAAAATGAACCTATTTGGAAAAGAACTATGCTAAATAATAAAGGTACATTGATCATACTTCTCAGCAATTTAAAAGTTTCTTTCTTTTATCCATTGAAGACAAATTCTGTTTTTGTATCTTCCCTCCCAATTAATAATCCCAAATTTCTATAAGATCCTCTGAACTCTCTTGAACATATCATCCACTTGAAGTGTGGTGTGCAAAATTGTTCTTAACATTTCAAAGGGCGGTCTCAGTAAGGACCTCACACAAAAGTCAAGATAATGTGTTTTGCAGTCAAATGCTCAGAAAGTGCACAGGAAAAAGTAAAATATATATATATTTTTAACTCAATTGATTTAATGACAATGGACAATAATCAGTCCAAATCCACATAGTTCACTAACAGGACGGTGGCTTACGCCTTTACAACAGCATTTTCATAACTGGTACATCTTATTGCTTCTTTAAATTAGCAAATCACAAGACAATGGGTGAATTGTGCTTCAATTGATACAATTTTCAGACACAGTATTCATTTCTCATCCCAGTGTGATTGCAAATGTATAGAACATTCACTAAAACCCAAACATGGTTAAAGAGGAATGCATGTCTGCAGCAAATACATATTAAAAAATAGAACTGCTTCTCTAAACAGTTTTTTGCAAAACATAAAATACTATTAACATCAGTATTGCAAACATTTACAATTGGTTTTGTTTACAAAAATATTTACATTTTAATAGCAGGATTTAGTCATTTGTAATGATCTTCAAGTTAATTGTTCATTTAAAATTAAATGATTATTGGACGCACTTTACAATCACAAAATTCTTTTTAAATGGAGTTTCGCAGCGTAGTATTTTAGAGTGCATTGCAAAAATATCTGGGAAGTTCAGGAGATTTTATCTTAAGGGGTGTAAAAAAGAATGTAATACTATTAAAATGATATTTAACTGCACTGGCTTGATGATATTACAATTTTAACAGGTTACAAACCCTCAAGAATTAACACTATTCAAAGCATTCAAAAACTAATGCAACATGTTAACACAATGGAAAGATGCCATGTTAACTACATGACATGGCTGATAAATGCTTAGTTGTGTCCTTCTAATTATGGATTACCAAAGAAATATTTTAGCTAATAACTTACTGGAAGTAGCTGAATGCTGAACAGATTTACATGACAATGCTTATCCGTTTTTTTCACACAGGTATTGTTCCACTTATTTAAAATTGGTTAACCATTAAAATAGCAGTCAAAAAGAATGTCATATAAATGTGTTGAAGCATTTGACAACAGTATTCTTTTTCGCTTGTCAGGTCAACTACATCCTCTTTATAACCAAACATCAGAAATTAATAGCAAACAAACCCCAAGGTTTTCAGTGTCTTCACCATTATGATCAATGATAAAATGTCATAGTACATTTTCGGAAGTTTTGTATTGTCCAATGGAGTGTACAATTGTAATAATAAATAAAAACATGCACTGGTGTAAACAATAGACTCCAAAGGCTAAACACAACGTCAGACAGATTCTGTCCTAACTATTAGACAATTCAACCTGTATACTCATTGACTGAAGCAAGAATGATAATCAGTAGCTACTGTTTTTGTTTAGGAGGGTCTGGGAGGTAAATCACCAGTGTAGCAGGTCCCACCAGTTTAGAAGGCTGACCACAAGAATCACTATTTTCGTTTTAGTTCAACAATATAAGTGTACATTTTCATAAGTTGCAGCACTGATGTTCAATTCACATTCAGTCAGTGAAGATTAGCCCACAGAGCTCTCATTAAAATGTACTAAGGTTCTCAAAAACAATGTTAGACATGAATTATGTAAGGGTAATGCAAATTATTGTTTAATCGTAGATTCCAAAAATAAATGTGACATCTGATTGTCAAGGAGGTGAAAAGTGCAGGGCAAGATAATCTAAGAAAATACTTTTTATCAAAGTTGATTGTATTTTAGCTTAGTGACAATGAAAGGGGAGAGCTGGTTCAAGCAATCTTTCATTGTCAATCAATGTCTGATTTGAGTAACTAACTTGGTGTGCTAAATAGCAGAAGGTCGCAGTGATTTCAAAAATCATCCAGTGAGACTCTCGTAAAAGGACTAGATATCACTCACAAACTCAACTAAAATAATCTGAGTAGCAGTCATTTTGAAATTTTATTTATTAAGGAAGCAAATTCTTAATTACAAAATTTTAATTGGGGCACTTTTTTATTTAAAATGCAGAACTTGATTTTGAGGCCTTATAGTCTGAATAGTGCGCAAGAAACAATATTTTTCACTGTATGTTAATACAGTGACAATAATAAATCAAATCAAAATCAAATCAAATTATAATTTTTAGTGGGCTAATTTGCTTGAAAGAATCGGGCTACATGTTTACCTCCATATTGGGAATTATAAGTTACTACCTGTTCCTTTTGTGTGATTATTTTTTGCTGACTTTTCTTTACTTCAAGCCGCTGCTATAAAACAATTTATTAACTAAAGGACAACTAGAAAAAAGGGCCATCAATGTTTATAGCAGGAATAATTTTGAAAGAATTTCCCTCCCCACAAACTTCCTTATGATTACACAAGTGGTATATAACAAGAACACTTTACAGCTTCGAACCGTAATCTTTAGGGTTAATTAACTTACTATAAACAAAGAAAGTCAATACATATGTTAGCCGGAACATAAATTTATTCAAAGACGCAGAACAAGTTTTGCCATTTTGCTATGTGTTTTAGCATTAGCACAAGCACATGTATAACTTCAGGACGTAGGCTTATAGACACATGGGCAGTGAACACTGACTCTCAACTCACAGGCTACAGTGGGTGATTATTTGCAGTATTCAACACAAATATCACACGGATCGACACAAACGTTTCATGGCCCCAGTCGCAGAATAGCATTGGGCTTGTTCTTGGGAAAAATAAATGCATCTGAAAAATGGTAGGCAGATACAAATTTTGTTTCTGTTCTGAAAAATCTGATTCTGTCCATTGTCCAATATATCCATTCATTGTGCAAACTGTCGATGGGTAAACTTTAGTGCAGTATCCACCATAGTGGATAACAGCTGCTCTGGTCTAACCAAAGTCAATCCTTGGCCGATACTGTAGTACCATTGGATAAGACTGGAAAAAGAACAAGAACAAAGTTGTTAGTGATTACTGCTAAAATACCAAATAAATTACATCACCTCTGAAAGTAATGGAATTCCTTATTGTTTTAAAGAAGTATTTAACTTCTATTTAAATTTAAATTCCACAGTACAGTGGAGTATTTCTAATTATTGCAAGAGCGACTCTTAGTAACCCTTATGCATCTTGTGCAGCTGATGTAATCAGGTTATCCGCCCCACTCTGTGATAAGTAAAAGCCTCAATTGGGAGCACATACTTTACTGTTTCTGATCAAAAGTGGCAGCACTTATTTTCTCTGGATGAAGTGAAAATCATGAAACATAAAATAGAAAAATCCTAAGCAGCATCAGGGCAAAAAAAAGAGATTAGATGTGAAACTTTGTGGCGGGGGAGGGGGGAGCTTTCTGTCCTTCCAACCAGTGGGGTCTTCCAGTCCCTCTGAAGGTGCCCTCCCCACTGCGGGCAGCACAGTGGGCGAGCCACACAAAACAGCGTACACATCGGCAGGATCAGAACATCCCACTGGCAGCCAATGGTGAGTCGGCCAATGGAGGATCCCACCCCATTTTACGTGAAGGTTGAACTTCAGTCAAAGAATGAGAAGGAGCTCAACCATAATAGGCAACACAGCATTCTTTCTCATTTGTTTGACTTTCGTGTACATATAAGTACATGACAGAAGTGCAGAACAGAGGATAGACACTTTGTTTTGTACGTCTTCAGATATTTTTTAACATCGTAGCGGCAAGTGTTTCATCATCCAGTCTTTGGTGCCTTAAAGATAGCATTGAAAAACATGTTGGTTTGTGAACTAATCACTGCACACGATGCATGAACTCTCACTTTCCATGGTATTTATGCTTAAGAGCAGCATAACAAGATTAAGTCAATTAGCCAATTTATCAAGCTTTATTTAAAAAGGGCTTTGCAAATCAGCTTCTTTCCAAAACATAGCGATTGCATGATTGCCAAAAAAATGTCATACTATTTTACAGGGAGAGCTGACTGCATATCATCCAAGTGATAACTGCCTTCAGTGGAAATAACAAGATGTTGCAGATTAAAATCAGTTCACCACGATTGCCTGAGATAAACAAAAGATAGAGTTTAACTGAAACAGACAGGAGATCTGATGATTTTACCATCCAGATGTCATTCAAGGTCCAAGCATGTAACTTATTATAACACCAGCACAGAGACTGTTCCCAATTGGCATCACATTCTTCTGAGAGTGTAATCAGCCTTGGTCCCACAAGATGCAAACCCTCTAAATCAGCCTTACCGAGAATTAACCCTGAGGGTTGATGTTTCAAATTTGTTTGTTCATCATTGTCAGAAGATGTTACGAGTTCTTGAGGGGTTAGTTAATATTGAGAAGAGGGAACTGCATATAATATTCTTGTCTAAACATTTAGCACATTTGTCATTCCTCTTTCTGAATTGCAATAGACAAGTTTACACCTCCATTAAATAGCGTTGAGGGAAGTCAAATTACTTTTTTTATTGATTTGTGGGACATTGGCATTGCTGGCTGGCCAGCATTTATTGCCCATCCCAAATTACTGTCAAACTGAATGGCTTGCTAGGCCATTTCAGAGGGCAGTTGAGAGTCAACCACATTACTGTGTCTCTGGAGTCAGATATAGGCCAGACGAGGTAGGAATGGCAGATTTCCTTCCCTGAAGGACGTCAGTGAACCAGATGGGTTTTTCAACAATCAGTAATGGTTTCATGGTCATCGGCAGATTCTCAATTACAGATATCATTTACTGAATTCAAATTCCACCACCTGCCATGGTGGCATTCAAACCCAGGTCCCCAGAACATTAGCTGAGTTTCTGGATTAATAGGCTAGCAATAATATCACTAGGCCATTGTTCTCCTATGAATATTAAAAAGAATAATTTCTGGCTACACATTATCCAGGAAGCAAAATAGGTAAATGTCGATTTATAGAATTAGGCAGCAAGAGACTTCTGATGATTCATGACAGTTTTGTTGTGATACAATAGTTCAACATAAATGCTGATTTCTACTGTCCCTTCTGAGTCCTCACCTAGTTCAGAAACCTCCATCACCGGGGGTGACATAAGCTCTTAAACACAAGCTTAAATGAGCATTACCTGCTCTCAATTTACTATGAGGCTAGTCCTAGTTTACAAAGAACAAAAAACAAAGAAAATTACAGCACAGGAACAAGCCCTTCGGCCCTCCAAGCCTGCACTGACCATACTGCCCGACTTAACTAAAACCCTCTATGCTTCTGGGGACCATATCCCTCTATTCCCATCTCGTGTACTTGTTCGTGTTCGTGTACTTGTCAAGATGCCCCTTAAAAGTCACTATCATATCTGCTTCCATTACCGCCCCCGGCAATGAGTTCCAGGCACCCACCACTCTGTGTAAAAAATTTGCCTCGTACATCTCTTTTAAAACTTGCCCCTTGCATCTTAAACCTATGCCCCCAAATTGACTCTTCCACCCTGGGAAAAAGCTTCTGACTATCCACTCTGTCCATGCCTCTCAATCTTGTAGACAGTCTTAAAAAGACCTGCATTTCTAACATTCTCACAGGATTGCACAAGAAGAAAGGCACGTGGGTGAGGTAATAAAGTGGCTCTGGTCTCTGTGAAACAGTAACACAACTGGAGTCAACACTTTTACGAGGAGGCAGTCCACACAAAAATGCTTTCATGTGAAAATAACACAGGTCACTTCCGAATTCAGGGTCCCCTCCCTGCCCCTGGTTTATGTTCTGCATTCTACAAGCTTTTGGGCTGATAAGCACAAATGATAGGTAAATAAAGATCAGGGAGCATATCCAGTCACCCTTGGCTGATATACTGCAAAACAGTCCCTCTATTCTTGAAGAAATCAAGCATGAACATCCAAATGGGCCAAGAATGTTGGTTGTTCCAGCCTTGTGTGGATTAAGCAGCAGGCCTTACACTTTGAAAAGGACAATGGCATGCGGAGAAGAAAGGTGCCATATGTGTTATCCATTGGGAAGGATCTGTATGCATCATTTATAACTAGGTAATGCCCAAAGACCAAAGGTGAGTCCTCACAGATCAATGTGGCTGAAGTCGGTCTTGTGCCAATAGTAAAGCACAGACAGCAACAACCGAGTCAACAGGACATTCATGGTTTTGTAGTAACAAACCTTCATAAACCTTCATCTGTTAAATTTTAAATTTTCCATTACAAGCTCCTTTTCAGACTGGATACTATTCTGAATAGCAGAACCAATCATTCATTTCCACAAAGTGAACCTTTCTCAATGCTGGTGACTGTTGCACAGGCAGCAGTGATCAAAATCTCATACATAGCAGCCTCGAAGACAGTCAGATGACCAAAACAGCTGTGTACATGTAAAGTCCTGACAGGATGATCCCTGGGAATTTCCATTTCTGGCATGACATCAGTCCGATTTGAATGTAATAGCTTCTTCAGAGTCACAGCTGGGCTAGTGTAGGCTGTGCTGCACCTGTCCAGCACACGAGTGTGAAGTGTGTCGGGGTGAGGGTGTGTGGTGACCAATCAAAGTCCAGATATATAAAACTCTAGGGCAATCTGTTCACAAAAATTCACTCTTGTAAAAATTTTTATACCAGGAATCATTATTTTCACCAGCCTTTCAGAATTGTTCCTTAAAATGGCGGTAGTTAATCTAGTAAAGTGCAGAAAAATTCAGGAATATGTAATCCATTCATCATAAAAATAATATTTTCGATTTAAAGAACACTTGTATTTGTCAATAATCTGCCCTTCCCTTGTATTTAATGTTACTGTGTTATTTGTAGCTTTTAAGCTTATGTTGGGTAAATATCAGCAATGATCTTTCCACTTTTAGACCTGTGTGTTTTGGGATTCATTTTTCACTTTTGGAAACTAGGAATCTCCTTTTTTGAAATGGTCTCAAATTCAAATGGATAATTGTCATGGTCCATCCTCCCACTAGGAACAGAGTAAGCCCACACCAATGCTCATTTTTCACTTTTCAAATGGTTTAAAGGCCATTAATTGGTCTAAGAACTGGAATAAACTATTAACGTAGCTGTGAAATAATTAAATCTCAGCAGTGACTTTACAAAAACTAATTCATTGACCAAGCCACTGGAATGCCAATCAATTCTGTAATAGGTAACCTTTCTGAAGCTGTTGTGGGTAGGAATAACCATGGGCTGTTGACAAAATATGTGGCAAGATGTCAGGGACTTCGCTGCACAGTCCAAGTACTAATCCAAAGCTGGAACTGGTCCAGCAAACATTTTATGACCTAAAGCACCATAAACCAATGACAATAGTAACGTACCAGAAAGCACACATAGGGAGTATGCTTGAAACTGCTCAAAATTGATAAACAGGAGGTATTTGAAGGGCAGGTTGTTCTTAAAATTGATAAGTCACCAGGAACAAATGGGATGCATCCAAGGATGCTGAGGGAATTAAGGCTGAATTGCAGAGATACTGGCCATCATCTTCCAATCCTCCTTAGATACAGGTGTGGTGCCAAAATACTGTATTTTTGCAAATGTTATCTCTGTTCAAATAAATGTGTAACAATAAATCCAGAAATTACAAGCCAGTTAGTTTAACCTTGGTGAAGAGAAAGCTTTCAGAAACTGTGATCCAGGACACAATTACCAATCAGTTGGACATGTGTGGATTAATTGAGGAAAGCCAACACAGGTTTATTAACAGCAAATTATTTTTAACTAACAACTGATTCTTTTGTTGAGATAATCAAGTAAGTTGATGAGGGTGGTGCAGTTGATGTTATGCATATGGACTTCCAAAAGTTGTTTGACACAATTCCACATAATAGGCTTGCCAGCAAAGTTGAAGCCTATGGTGAAGCCTATAGAATAAAATGGATAGCAACATCATGGATACAAATTTGACTGACAGGGGACAGATGTAGTGGTAAATGGTTGCTTTTTGCATTGGAGAAATGGAAACAGTGTGGTTCCCTCGGGATCGATCATTGTTTTCCTGAACTTGGGTCTACGTGGCAAATATTACAAATTTGCAGATTACACAAAACTTGGAAGTATTGTGGGCTGGGAAGGAGATAGGAATAGACTTTAGGAGGACAGCCAGCGAACAACTGGTGATCTTTAAGGAAGAGTTGTTTCAGGTATATTCCATAAAGAGGAATAGGCAGGAGAATTAAAGCCAGGGCTCCCTGGATAACAAGGGAGTTGGGGAATATGTTGAAACAAAAAAGAGTGTATGATGCACATCAGGTGAATTCTTTCAAATGAGAATCATGCCAAACAGCAGTCCTTATCCATATGCAGCAAGATGGGGACAACACTCATGCATAATTTGTGCCATACTATTACCAGGCAATGATCATTTCCAAAAAGGGTGGTGAATGTGTGGAATTCACTACCACAGAATGCAGTTGAGGCCAAAACATTGTTTGATTTCAGGAAGGAATTAGCTACAGCTCTTGGGGCTAAAGGGATCAAGGGATATGGAGGGAAGGGGGATCAGGATATTGAATTTGATGATCAGCCACGACCATAATGAATGGTGGAGCAGACTCAAAGGGCCGAATGGCCTTCTCCTACTTCTAGTTTCTATGTTCTAAGAAGAGAGAATTCAATCATCTTCCCCTCGACATTAAACGGCATTACCATTGTTCAATCTGCCATGATCAACATCCTGGGGGTTACCGCTGACAAAGAACTGAACTGCACCAGCCATATCAATACTATGGGTGGAATTTCCCAGTTGTTTACACAGGCAGGATTTTCTGTTCCTGCCGCGGTGAACGGAGATTTGGCTGAGCGCCAAATTCTCTGTCCTCACTTGCAGTGACAGCAAGGCATGACCAATTGGTAAGATTACACCCTATTGCTACATGAGCAGGTCAGAGGCTGGGAATTCTGTGGCAAGCAACAGATCTCTTGACTCCTCCAAAGCCTGTCCACCATCTAGAAGGCAAAAGTCATGGTTCTGATGGAATAGTCTCCATTTTCCTGAATGAGTGCAGCTCTGCCAATACTCAAGAAACTCAACACTATTCAGCAGCCCACTTGATTGGCACCCCATTCACCACAACAAACGTTTACTCTCTCCACTACTGACACACAGTGGGAGCAGCGTGCACCATCTATAAGAAGGAAGCACTGCAGTAACGCACCAAGGCTCCTTTGATAGCATCTTCCAAACCTTCAACCTATACCACCCAGAAAGACAATGGCAACAGGCGCACAGAAACACCTGCATGTTCTCATCCAAGCCACACACCATCCTGATTTGGAATTATATCATCATTCCATCACTGTGGTTGGATCAAATTCCTGGCACTCCATCTCCAACATCACTTTGGGTGTACCTACACCACACAGACTGCAGCGATTCAAGACGGCAGCTCACTATTACCTTTTCTAAAGCAATTAGGAATAGGCAATAAATGCTGGCCAGCAATGCTTACATCCCTTCAAAGAATGAGGAGAAGTGAAGAGGAAATTAAGAATGATAAAGAGGGAATGTGAGAATAGAATGGGACTTAATCTAAAAGACAATCCAAAAATCTCCTACTGAAATGTAAAACGGAAACAGGTCCAAAGAGACTGGATGGAGACCTTTCAGGTGAAATGTGAACAGAACTGACCTTTCCTATTGCTGCAAGATTGTCATTTAATACACACTGGTGTCAAATAGAGTTCTGCTGTCAATTCTGTGACCATATTTCCAAATATCGTGATTCCATCATTACAAAATGAATTCTGCATGTGAGCCCAAAATTCTCATTCATTTATATTTCCCCCAATAGGGGAATTTTCTTTCGATATGGGCAGAAACCATCTTGTAGGAATGATAGAAAACTTTGAATGTTGAGAACTTGGCTATTCCTCTCCTTTTCATGTACTTATCTATGTCATTAGTTTGGATTTTGTAGTCAACGGTGAACAAATGTTGAATGAACAGGATTGTTAGAGAGTCAGTTTCTGACCAGATTAGCCAAGGTGGAATTGACTCGATCAGAAACTCCAAGGTATATTCTGACGTTAGCCTAGACACTAACTTCTTTTGATTTTGGAATTAGGATGAGCATAAGGTGTTTTGCTCCAGATATGGTTCAATTGACCCACTAGGAAGCTTTTATTTGAACAAACTTTAGTTAAGCACACAGTTAGAATATAACAAAAAGAATTAGCATAACTTTTACCAATTAAAATATTTAAACATGACAAAGTATAACTCTTAATAGCTATATATCTCTACAGTTCTAATTGTAAACAGTACCCCATAGATATAAATCACTTCTTTAGAACGAGTTAGCACCAAAAAACAGATATGTTCACATGGATGCTGGATTTCCAGCCCTTCAACACCTCTGGACAGAGATCCAGACAGACACCCTATCTTCTGACTCTCATACAATCACCTCAAGAGAAAGATCCACTCCCAAGCAGCAGAATTTCAGAGAAAAAGACATATTTCCTGGCAGATTCCAGTCTCCAACCCCAGAGACAGAAAGGGAGACACTGCTTTCTAACAATGCCTAGCAGCATCTGAGCTTCATTTCTCAGTGTAAGCCTAGCTCCATCCAGTTACCTGATTTTCCTGTCAATCAACATAAGCAAGTCCCACTCAGCAAAACCCCAGGAGAAAACTAAAGTAACAGAACAACACTAATTCAGATTAAAATCAACATTCCAACAATTAGGAACAATTCAAAGAATCGCTACCTTGCAGGAGGCCATTTGGCCCATCAGGTCCATGATAACTCTCCCACAGAGCATCTTACACAGGCCCTATCTTGTAACCCTTATAACATATTTACCCCACTAATCCCCTTAACCTACACATCCTTTGGACTCTAAGGGGCAATTTAGCATGGCCAATCAACCTAACCCACACATCTTTGGGCTATGGGATGAAACCAGAGCACCCGGAGAAAATCCCACAGACACAGGGAGAATGTGAAAACTCTGCATAGACTGTCACCCAAGGCTGGAATTGAACCCAGGTCCCTGGCGCTGTAAGGCAACAGTACTAACCACTGTGCCAATGTGCTGCTGCAGTAACAATATAGGGCTGCGTACAGACAAAATGGCACCAATAATTTTTAAAAACTGCCATCTCAGATTCTGCACAAGAAACGTGACTAAAATACATTTTTTAAAGGAGCAGTATCATGACAGAATAAAGAATGGTGTGTCTCTTAGCCAGTCAGATTGAAGAATTCTTAGTGAGGTACGCAGCGTCTAATCCAGGAAGTCTAATTTATAAGTGTTAATTCCATGTCAAATCATGTACAGAAAACAAAATAGAGGAAAAGAAGGAAGGATAATTAAGGTGGAGAGACAAAAGAGACAGAAATATTTTAAATGTCCAATAGCAATTGAAATCAAATGGAATGGAACTCCACACTTCTGAAATTTCATTTTCAGGGCCAGGGTGGGTAGGCTGTTTCCTAATAATTAAGACTTAAGCCATGAAAAATTCACTTACACATGAATGGAAAAGCCCCAACATACTTGGTGAGTTTAGTGGATAGCAAGTGGTTAAGTATCACAACTGCACACCCTTGAAGTATTTGAATCTCTGGGTGAGATATCACTGGAGCAAAGCTTCTGATGGAACCAGGCAATTCAGAGAGCAATTCCATAATTTTCCTGTTTAGCTGCGCGTGCGAGGTACTGAAGTTGCTGTCCAATTTACTCCTTGATAATGGTGAGCATTGATTATTATTTCTATAATAAAAACTGTGCCATTGTACTTAACACATGGAATAAATGCAGTGTGCTCCTGGTATTTCATCATTGCTAAATTCAAGCAACTGCACAAATCAAATTATTTTAGTATATAAATAACTGAATTAATAGTAGGCTATTCAGTCATTCAAGTTTACGAAGAAGTCAGCCCTACCGATATATTATTCAGAGTAGAAATGAATAAAGTATGATGTAGAAAGTCATCTTTGCACCTTGTGGAGAAGTGCTTCCAAGTGCAAACAATCGAAACAGATAAATACACACTCAGCTGGATAAAATGTTCCAAGTTTAATTAAAACTGTAACTAGGCTCTGTCTAATTACAAAGTAATTAGTAGAAATGCATTTTGAATGTAATAATTAGCACTTGACTTGCAATTGATTACCAAGAATTAACAAAGGCAAAAACTGCATTCTAAATGAATCCATCCGAATATTCATGTTGAGTGATCTACCTTGAAACCTCGATCAGTCTGTAACAAATATTTTCCTTTTTTCTATTCTTCAATTGATACTTATAATATTTCAATTGATTTAATGTGTTACAATAAATAAGGCCAATGAACAGCTTGATTAGCTTAACCACCTATTAAGTACTGTGATTACATGATAGTTTACAAAAGAGCAACATAAAATTAGGGAACATCTGTTTTATGTTGTGGAATATTAGCGTAAGTATTTGGAAAGACGAAAACAAAACAGACCAGAAAGGAAAGCAATTTCTTTCAAACAGCTCAGAGATTCTGTGCCTTCCTTGCCTCAAGTTCAAGACCTTGTTGGACTTTTGCAAATAACCTTACTTCATGATGGAGCTAGTCAATAATAACAGATGATTTGAAGTTGAAGGATTTAAATAAGGCCCAGGATTTAAAATGCCCCAGTTTAGAGGAGTGGGCAAATTTCTAATTCCGCCATTGAAAATTTGCTCAGAGTTAAAATTGGGCCTTGATGTTTAGGAAACTTTTCTGCGAACAATTCCGATGCACTTTCTTCACATTTATAAAATTCAATTATGGGACATGGGCGTCGCTGGCTAGGTCATTTATTGCCCATCTCCACCTGCCCTTGAGAAAGTGGCGGTGAGCTGTCTTCTTGAGCTGCTTCAGTCGCTGAGGTATAGGTACACCCACAGCACTGTGAGGGAGGGATTTCCAGGATTTTGACCCAGTGAAATTTAAGGAACGACAATTCATTTCTGAGTCAGGATGATGAATGACCTGGAGGGGAACTTCCCGGTGGTGGTATTCCCATGTCTCCGCTGCCCATATCCTTCTAGATAATAGCAGTCATTGATTTGAAAGGTGCTGCCTTCGGGACATGGTGAGTTTTCTGCACTCTCCCTATATCTACACTTCAGTAACCAAATGTAAATAGTGTAAAGTATAAATCTTTGAATTTGGGAGGCTGGCCCAGAAAATGATAGTTGTGGTGGCAGGGGTCCCTTTGCAGTGGGAATTGACCCTGCCAGAGCAGCAACACACTGTAACACCCCTGCTTCCCTTGTTTCCTAAAAAGAAATAAAAACTTACATGTAACTTCAATTGCCGGTTGAAACTCTCAATAGCAAGCAAAACATTCACTTCTCACAACTCTGTCCTCTTTCAGCTCCACAGACATCACAGAACCCAACTGGCATATTAAAAGGGCCAATATGTCTCTTCGAAGGGGAATTACGGTGATTACTGGTATGACTAGAAAGGGTACATCATTTTGAAGGCTGATGTAATTGGGATAACATTAGTTCTACAAAACAAGTCCCAATCAAGTCTTTAACTCCTTCCGGTGATGTAATGGGGATTACCTTATCACTTGAACAGTTAGCCTTCATGAAACCTCCTTGGTTTCAGAGCAGCTCCTGTAATTTCTGACCAATTTGGATCCATTGACAGATTCTATAGCACAGTAAGAACACTGACTGATGCCAGAAAACCACAACACATTCAGTTAGAGCACTTGCCAGAAATTCTCAGGCCAACTCAATTCACAAAAGTGAGAAATCACAAAGCAAATCCCCGAGAGGCTGACCTAGATTTTTCTCTTCAAATGCCGAACCATTTGATGTTTATTTCAAGCATTCATTTTGTTCATTTAATTTTATTCTTCCAACTTATTCACCAGGAAAGAGAAAGGGGGAGGGGGATGTTACAGGTCAAATGGGAAAGTTTGAAATAAGAAACAATGGTGGTGTTACAGCAGTTCTACATTCCTGACACCAGGGTTTTCCCACAGACCTTTGGCATCCTGACATTGTGACCAAATGGGGTTCCCGAGACCAGACTGCAGGCAGACGTGGTCCCCTAATTAGCTGCCTCCAAGCTCACTATCTCAGCTCCCAACGCTGCTGGCCCAATCAGAATTGCCACCAGGGACATTACTGAGGCAAGAGAATGCAAGGGCGCCTCAAAATGGAGGTGACCTCAGAGAGGTTAAAAATAATTCAATGCTTTAGTGAGGCCAAGGAAGCAGACTCCTCAAAAGAGGGGAATCCTTCCAGCAGCAGGATTTGGGTACAAGCAAGGCTTTTTGATACAAGTGTCCCTCTCCCGGGGATGGAACCTCTACTCCATAGGTTTCCCCCAGACTATGATGTGGAGATGCCGGCGTTGGACTGGGGTAAACACAGTAAGAAGTCTCACAACACCAGGTTAAAGTCCAACAGGTTTATTTGGTAGTAAATGCCACTAGCTTTCGGGGTTTGCCCCTACCTGACAAAGGGGCAAACCCCAAAAGCTGGTGGCATTTACTACCAAATAAACCTATTGGACTTTAACCTGGTGTTGTGAGACTTCTTCCTATGTTTTCTCCAGACTATCACAGGGAAAACACCTTGATTTAGTTGGTGGTCTCTGCATGAAATGGGGGCACCACTCCGTTGCTGGCAAAATGTTATGAGCACTCTAAATAGCCACTAAATGAGATTCTAAAAATGCAGATTGGCTGCCCACTGTCTTGCAGCAAGCAGCCAATCTGAAATCCTGCCCATCCAAGGGAAACTTTCCTGGTTGCATCACCTGATGCAACTCTCCATTATTTTCCTCACACCCCCACCTCCAATCCTGTCAACCTTGAATCTGGCAAGATCTGCCCAATGTGTCTGGACAACTGAATAGAAAATCAATTAGCACAAGGAAAGAAAAATCAACATTAAAGATGCCTTCACACAGCACAGGCACAATAAACTGAATGGCCTCCTTTGTGCTGTACCTTTCATTCTAATGTCTGATGTCCCAGTCAGTGACTGTGCTGCAGTAAATAAATAATACATGCCTCATGCCTGCCAATACAAATCTATTCCATAAATCCACATCTCAAATATTTTTCAGACATTAAACAGCTAAACAAGATACCACCCTCTTGACTCATGTCTCTACAAACTGGCTGTTGACAGAAGAACAAGATCTAAAAAGGCTGCCAATCCTTTTAGGATCTGGTGACTAGACAGGCTCAAACATTCTTAGACACATGTGTAGTTGTTCTTTTCACTGGCCAACTATTACAGACATTATATTGAAACATTTTGAAAAGTACATTCGGGCTCAGAATACATTCATAATTCCGATGAATGACTTGCAGTAAGGTATTTCTATCCTGAAATATATGTAACTATTTGTAAGACAAAACCTTCTCAATCTCTTCCAAAACGGATACAAAACTCTTCTTGGGGATGTCTCTTGCGAGCAATCTCACTGATCAATAATGATATTTAGGCGGTGTCATTTTCTTATAGTTTTATTGGACAACATGATCATAACATTCCAAAATGATATCCATTACAAATACCCTGTATTTGACTGAGATGGATCCAAGCCAATGTCGGTGAAACACCAAACTAGAAGCGGCCATGAAGTTCTACAGATTTCAGTTTGCATGGTTAAATCTTTAAGTACAGCTGATAAAGGAATAGGCACATGAGGGAAATGGTCATCAGGCAGATCAAAGCCAGATCAAGCAAACCAGAAATTGAAAATGCTCAAGTTAAAGATGGGCTGAACAACACTGAAGATGCAATGCATGGCCCTGAAAATGAAGTAAAGTAGTATCAGAATTAACATAGAATGAAACTGCAGTGGATGGATAGCCAACACTCAACAGAGAATTTGTTTCTCGTGCTAGAGGGATAAAGTCTGGGAATGGACTGAGAGGGTGCTCAAGGGAAAACTGCCTTGAACATTCCTCCAGGATTAGAAAACTAGTTACTCATTCTGACTTTGAACTGTTAGCTCCACAAGTGGAAGATATATGAACCAAGCCTGTATCCAGAAGCTGAGTTACTGTGTTCGCTTACACAAGGGGACAGATGAAGGCTGTTTAATATTGCTGAGTGTATCAAAAAACGAACACCCAGCAGAGACTGAAATAGCAACTACTCAAAACTCAGCTAAGGAGAGGGTTCAAGTCTTGAAAAAAGGGAACTATTAACGAAACAACAAAAAAGGCTGTTTATCTAAAAAAAAGCAGCGAAGGTTCAGCACAACTAGAACGTTTGTGGACTCAAGCAAAGAGCCATCTTCTATTAATGGTGAGAAAAAAGATTAAAGATTAAAAACTCTCCATTATTTTCCTGACACCCCCACCTCCAATCTTGTCAGCCTTGAACCTGGCAAGAAACACTGGCGCAAATAGGTCAGAACTCCACTTAACTAATCAGGTATATTGTAGATAAGTGGTACCATGAATCAGATAATGATAGATGACCCAAATGATCTAATCCTTTGAAGAAACTTGAACAATGTTCCAAACAGCAGAAACAGTTCAGCAAAATTAATGCCATTCATGGCAATGCTTCATTTTTTTTGTGAAAGTTACACTTGACTGTAAAGATTCAGGTGGTCATGTCTCCAAACTATTAATTGCCATGAACCAGGTTTATCCTGAACTAAGAGAAACTAGTCCAGTTATGTTGGATAATGAACCATCTAAATTACAGCAAAGTGCAATTTCTGGAGAACATATAGTCTTCTCTGTTAATAGGCAGTAAATTTGGAACTCAGCCTCTTGTTATTCCCAGTAGAGTTGTGCCTATTTATGCACATGACTACAACAGATGTGATTGAGTGAAGCACTTAATCCACTTAGGTGATTTTGACAAGCAAAAGCTGAGTAGAACAGCATGAGAAACTGATGCACATGTTAACATGGCTATGCAGTTCAGCTGTAAAGGTCACCATGATGAAGGGTCAGTGGCATTGACAACACGTGAAAATGTAGCATATTAAACAAGATTATTTCTTACTCTAATGGATGTCTGGGCTGTCAGGCAAGAATACATAATAAGACTTTAGCGAGAGTCCGGGAATCCATTAGCCTGTTGAAATACCCGAGTCCCAGGGGAAAATACTGCTTGGTTGACAGCTCTTATTCTTTGATCTATGCTGTTAATTTCACAATGCCTTTTTACAAGATAAAGAGATTTCATACGCTTGTTGGCCTTTAGTGAAAATGATTTTTTTTTAAAAGGAAGTGTAAAACTATCAACGAATGGCTCTTTTAAAGTATTTTTTACACCTGCTTCTGTCAGTATAGGGCTCATTGACTCTATATGGTGTATAGTGGGTGAACGTGCATGGAAGCACCGTATTTTGGCGTGGGAGCATGACAGGCCATAGGAGTGGATGGGAGGCATGGGGCTTGGTTGGGGAAATGAGGTGGCATTAGGGGTGAGGGCTAGTGGGCCTTTCTGTTTTATTACATCTGGGATGAAGTTCCACAGCACCGAGGCGGGCCTTTGGAATAACTTACCTCTGCACCTGGTGGGCCTTGTGGCTGGCTCTGAACTTTTTCTCTGGTTGGCTGGCTGACTGCAGCACCCACCACAACTGCACCCCATCCTCCCACAACCCTCAATTCAGCAATAAAAATCCTGCCCTCATGGACACATTCTCCTTTGATGGGATATAAAGTTGGTAAGTTCAAGTCATATAATCACATTTACAGTTGTGTTCATAATTTGCATTTTGTTCATTTATATTAAATATCCATGCACTTTCATTGTAATTGGCAAGACTGAACAGTATCAATCATTCTACTTTTAGAACGAAGTAGGAGCAAAGAGTATTCCTATATGTGTTCCTATAGTTAATTCAATTACTGAACTTTCTAAGCAGAGGAGAGGCCACAATATAATTTTAAGAATGCACTATTAATTAAAGTTGAGATGATTGTAAAAGATTGTCATTCACAATGAACAACAATAACTCAGCACAGAAATAACCTGAAGAAGAGGGCAGAATTTCCCAGCGTGCAGCCAGAGCCTTCTTTTCAGTGAAAACAGCTGTACATTTTCATGCTCATGTCACCAAAGAGGAAGCCTTACCACTGGACTCCTTCCTGTGACACTTCAAATATAGACTGTGAAGTTAGTCTGCTAAGTCTGTTCTGTAATGTTGGGACATTGAATGATATCCAGTAATTAACCTAAGTGATGGTATTAATTGCACTATAATAGATGCTGTTAAGTGAGATGGTGGTAGTAATGCATCTCTACAACTGAGGACCTAAGGCAACCAAATATTAAGTTGAGCTTCACTGGTTTCAGAGTTAGCTGGCCAATAATCAATATCTTTTGACCTAAGTTTCAAATAAGCTCATTTAAGTTACATCTCTGGCACCCTAAAAATAAACATCTGGCGAAATTTTGCTGGTGTTTATGCTAGTGGATCTTATGGTCCCACAGATGGCGCATCCTCACCAGGAGTGTCCTGGCAGTGAAGGATGCATTCAATGAAAAACCCTGTTGACAACGGCAGGACCATAAAATCCTGCCAGCATTGAGACACGCACCTCCTCCCTCCACCGTGAAACACAATGCAGATGTGGAGGAAAATCTCACCCACATAATCCAGGTCTACTTTCTGAGGGAGGAGGATTCCTCTAATTCTTCGATTTTTTTTCTAATACAATATCTGTTACATGTTAGGGTGCTGAGCAGGATTAAGTGGTTCTAAGAAATCCAAAGTGAGTAGAGCAGAGAAAATAAGCCAAATTGTTATAACAAATCAATTTTCACATTTAATATTTAAATAATTATTTCATTGTGGGAAATGTCACTGAGGCTCACTGGTACTCCATGAATGATATGAATATACAAGTTGATTAGACCTCAAAAGATAATTTTAAATACATTTAGTGTAACAGTAGGCCAATTTTTCTCGTTACTAAGTTTCATTTACACATATACGTACGTAGAATTCAGATAAAATTTGGTCTTCAGTAAATGTGAAGGCATTAATTAACAACCGCTGTATGAATGCTGGTGCCACTGCAGAATGCGCCACTTTTTTGAGTAAAGCGTGAAAACCTCTGTCAATGGCATGGCCTTCATTGGAGATGTGTGCACTTTGCAACACTTGTTTTCTAGGGACACATTAAGGTGATGTCATATGCACACATGGGAGTCTTGGTGAGTCTTGCACTGCTTAGCAAGTTGACCTGCTAATATTTTTTTCATTGATAAACAATGAAAAGGCTTCATTGGCTGAGAATTTCCTTTGAGTTGTTATTGCAATTTGACTGTTTTAATAAGAAAACTCCTTTTGTTTTACAAACAAAACAAAAATTTGGATAGACTGACAAGAATGTAGCAGAAAGTGCACGACCAACTGCTTAATGTGTTCACAAGTTGGCTTGAAAGGATTTAGTAGCTTGAATGTTTATGCTGGAGGATCTTATGGTCCCACAGATGGTGCATCCTCACCACCAGTCTCCCGGCAGCGAAGGGTGCATTCAACGGAAAGCTCTGTTGACAATGGCGGGACCACAAAATCCTGCCGGCCTTGAGACACACACCTCCTCCCTCTGCCATGAAACACAATGCAGAAGTGGAGGAAAATCTCACCCACATAATCTACTTCTCTGATAAAATGTAGCACTAAAAGATACAATTTTGTGATAAGCTGACTTGTGAAGCAAAGGTGGCTGTAATAGCTCAGGAAACCTGATGAGAAAGGAACAAGATTTATTTACAGAATGCAAAATAAAGCCACAACTGTGGTGTACACACACTAGGCCTGGTCTGGGATTGCAGTTCAGCAAGCCCAGTCCTAGGTCTGCTTTATAAAAGACCAAGGCAATGAGTTCCAGCTGAGCAAACCATTACCTGTTGTCAGAACAACTCATTCTCAATGAATCCCACAGGGAGATCAATTAGTGATTCCCAATGGACCTCATGGGGGTTATCACCCCGCCCACCACCGAGTCCGAAGGTTCCCCCTCATTCCCATGCTGATGGGGCCTTCTATGTCTCTTCATCTGTGGCTTCATTTCCATTGTTGGTAGTGTCTGGTTGTGAGGCATAGAATGGGTCAGTGAATGCCTCTTTTGTGCAGAGCTCCAAACAGCCACCACAGGGGGTTCATCCCTGGTGGTGTCCTCTGATTGGGTTCCTGCTGCGTCTTTTTCCATATCTGAGCTAGATGTCACTGAATAGTTGCAGGGCATCCTGAAAGGGGAGGGTAATGAGTTAGAGGTTGTAGTATATGTTGGTGCCAACAACATGGGTAGTAAAAGGGATGAGGTTCTGCAAAGCAGAAGGGGTTAGGCAGGAGGTTAAAAAGCAGGAGCTCAAGGGTAGTAATCTTTGGATTACTCCCGGTGCCACATGCTAGTGAGAATAGGAATAGGGAAGGATAGGGCAGGTGAATGCATGACTGTGAAACTGGTGCAGGGGACAGGAATTCAGACTTTTGGAGCATTGAAAACTCTTTTGGGGCACAAGTGATCCGTACAAGAGGGATAGATTGCACCTGAACTGAAGGGGGACGAATATACTGGCAGGAAATCTACTATAGTTACTCGAGAGGGTTTAAACTAGTCTGGCAGGGGGCAGGACTTAAAGAGTAGTGAGACAAAAGGGAACTTGAGGCTAATTAAGAATTGAATGAGAGCAAGGACTGGAAGCTCAATGTTCCGGGTACAGATGGTTTAGGAAGGATAGAAGGGGTGACAAGAGAGAAGGAGGTGTTGAGTTTTTGATTAGGGAAAACTTTACGGCAGTACTTAGAAAGGATATTCCTGAGGGATTGTAGAGTGAGTGTATGCGGGTGGTACTAAGAAATAAGAAGTGAGTGATCGCTTCAATGGGGTTGTACTATAGGCTCCCCAACAGTCAGTGGGAAATTGAAGAGTAAAAATGTAGGGAGATTATAGATGGCTGGGTATATGGAATAAATTTCCAGAGGAGGTAGAGGCGGATACAATTACAACATTTAAAATGCATTTGGACAGGTACATGGATAGGAAAGATTTCGAGGTAAATGGGCCAAATTCAGGCAAATGAGACTAGTTCAGATTAGGAAACCAGGTTGGCATGGATAAGTTGAGCCAAAGGGTCTGCTCCATGTTTTACATCTCTATGACTCCAACCATCAGCATCCTGAGGAGTGGCTCTTGAGGAGGACAGAATGTTCCATGCACAAGACATTGTGAAGGATACTGATGTTGTAGAACCTGTTGCCTCAGTGGGGGCTTCCCTGTCATGGAAATGTTTTTTGAAATTCTTCTCCCTAATTTGCACCTTATATGACACTGGTCCTGTTTTTCGAGGGTAACTCCCGAAATCCAGGGACAGCCATTGTCAACATTTCTCATTAGGACCACATCTCCCAGCTTGAAGACTCTATCCATTCTTTGACCATTGTGGCCCCTTTTCTGGGCTTCTTATTTTAACACAATCTCGCCACCCAAATTTGGGAACATCAGGCTAAGCTAAGTTCGAAGGCATCGGCCCATCAATAACTCTGCCAGGCTACTCCTGAAAGCCCAACGCCTCTACTTTCTCAGAAGACTAAGAAAATTTGGCGTATCAGCTACGTCTCTCATCAACTTTTATAGATGCACCATAGAAAGCATTCTTTCTGGTTGTATCACAGCTTGGTATGGCTCCTGCCCAAGACCGCAAGAAACTACAAAAAGTCATGAACGTAGTCCAATCCATCACGCAAACTAGCCTCCCGTCCATTAACTCTGTCTACACTTCCTGCTGTCTCGGAAAAGCAGCCAACATAACCAAGGACCCCACGCACCCTGGACATTCCCTCTTCCACCTTTTTTTGTTGAGAAAAAGATACAAAGTCTGAGATCACATACCAACCGACACAAGAACAGATTCTTCCCTGCTGCTGTCAGACTTTTGAATGGACTAAAGTAAAGTGTACTTTAAAGTACACTTTAAAGATGCGTACTTTAAAGTGTCAGTACACACTTTAGAGATCTGTTGCCAATTCAGGTGCATGCAGACAGGAAGTATGCCCAGATTGTTAGCACAGTGGTACAGTGGTTAGCACTGCTGCCTCACAGCATCAGGGACTCGGGTTCAATTCCAGCCTATGTCGAGTTTACACATTCTCCCTGTGTCTGTGTGGGTTTTTTCTAGCTGTCCTGGTTTCCTCCCACAGTCCAAAGATGTGCAAGTTAGATTGACAGGCCATGCTAAATTGCACTTTAGTGTCATGGGGGCTAAGCTAGGTAAATACATGGGAGTATGGGGATAGAGTCTGGATGAGATTGTGGTCAGTGCAGACTCTATGGGCCAAATGGCCTCTTTCGGCATTGTAGGATTCTATGATTCTATGACTTTCTTGAGATCTAGAGTTGGTTCAGTTAGTAGCTTCCTATATGTCGCAATGTTACTAGTTCCATATACCAAATGGCCCCTTAAAATGTCGAGAAGTACTGATGCATACTCAGAATATTTTGCCAATTTCCACAGTTTTGTCAAGAATTCAGTGACTGGTTCCCCAGGAAGTCTATTTGCCATGTTAAAACTGTAACGTTGAAATATGACAGATGGTTTAGGATTGTGGTGATCTGATACCATATTTGTCAACCTGTCAAACAATTTTGAATCCAGAACTGCCGGGTAGGCTAAATTTCTTGTGATGCTGAAAATTGAGGCCCCTCATGTTGTCAGGAGGATGACTTTTTGTCAGTTGTCCCCTTCTATACCATTTGTTTGGAAGAAATATCTAACTCTTTCAGCATACTGGGGGCCAATTCTCCAGACTCACATCAATAGGTTCCAGTTTCTCGAACAGCGGCATCTTCAATATCTCCCCATCACTGTCTTACGATGTTTGTTGAAAGGCAAGGCTGTCTGAAATTTTTCTTGTTCCTTGTCATCAATATAATAACTCAGGAAAACCAGCTGGATAGGAACATGTATAGTATATAAAGTAAAGCCACAATCATGGTGTACACACATGAGTCCCTGCCTGGAACTGCAATTCAGCAGGCCCACTCCTGGGTCTGCCTTATAAAAGGCTTAGGTAATGAGTTACAGCTGGGCAAACTATTATCTGCTACCAAGGGAACTTGTACTCAATGCACAAAGACATCAATGCGATTCCCAATGGGTCTCATGGGGATTACCATAGTGACCCAAACAAATATCCTCTGACCTGTAGTTATCATGTCATCTCATGGATCCTAAACTACAGATCACCAGATTGATTTTATTTAAATTCAGAACTTCCAATTGAACTTGAACTTCCTCTAGGTTCGCCAGCATTAGAACTGCAATAAATTCAATATAATACAACACAACAACTGTGGTCCCCTTTCCACCACACATCAGACATACAATACCACCAGCTTCTGCAACTTAGCTGGTTGATACAATCTCTTGATGCAATGTCATTTTACCCCCACTAATTCAAATGTGACATATCTTACCCATCCTCTCAATGAATTGTAAAATAGTAATTCAATTGAACAGGCATCAAGATGATATCACAAACCATCAGCAGATTATGCTCATCATCTTGAAACCAAAAAGCTTGTTTTAGAAGCCCGAAGGGGATCCAATCTCCAGATCACTTTCTCACTGTCAGCTGCAAGCTCCTTTCTTGACCCTGCAGCCTGCTTTACACCACTTCCGTTAACTCCTAGTCAGGGATCCTGTTAAATACAAATGACTGCACAAGGTAAGGTTAAAACCTGCGCAGACTTCTGTCTGTGTCCCGTTCTTCCCCACTCACCATACCCCTTCCTCTTAATATCACGGAATAGAAGCGTAATTTTAAAGTTTTTTTAAAGTTTATTTATTAGTCACATTAACACTGCAGTGAAGTTTACTGAGAAGTTCACCTAGTCACCACAGTCTGGCGCCTGTTCGGGTCAATGCGCCTAACCAGCACATCTTTCAGAATGTAGGAGGAAATCGGAGCACCTGGAGGAAACCCACGCATAAGAACATAAGAAATAGGAGCAGGAGTAGGCCATCTAGCCCTTCGAGCCTGCCCCGCCATTCAATAAGATCATGGCTGATCTGTCGTGGCTCAGTTCCACTTTCCCGCCCTCTCCCCATAACCCTTAATCCCCTCTCTTATCAAAAACCCATCAACCCGCGTCTTAAAAATATTTAGCGAGGCAGCCTCCACCACTTCAACGGGCAGAGAATTCCAGAGATTCACCACCCTTTGAGTGAAGAAGTTCCTTCTCAACTCCGTTCTAAACCGCCCCCCCTTTATCTTGAGACTGTGCTCCCTAGTCCTACTGTCCTTTCTGAGCGGGAAGAGTCCCTCCACCTCTATCCTATCCATCCCATTCATCATCTTATACGTCTCAATGAGATCTCCCCTCATTCGTCTAAACTCTAACGAGTACAAGCCTAGTTTATTCAGCCTCTCCTCATAGCTCAACCCCGGTATCAGCCTAGTAAACCTCCTCTGCACTCCAAGGCCAAAATATCTTTGCGCAGGTGCGGCGCCCAAAACTGCACACAGTACTCCAGCTGCGGCCTCACTAGTGCCCTATACAGCTGCAGCAAGACCTCCCTACTTTTATATTCAATCCCCCTCGCTATGAAGGCCAGCATCCCATTTGCCTTCCTGACCACCTGCTGCACCTGCAGGCTGGGTTTTTGCGACTCATGCACAAGGACCCCGAGGTCCCTCTGCACCGTCGCCTGCTGCAGTTTTTCACCACGTAAGTAATAATCCTTCCTACCATTATTCCTACCAAAGTGGACCACCTCACACTTGCCAACATTAAATTCCATTTGCCATTTCCTGGCCCATTCGCCCAGCCTATCTAGATCCTTCTGCAGACTCTCCACACCCTCCACACAATTTGCCGTTCCCCCAATCTTGGTGTCATCAGTAAATTTCGACACCCTACACTCGGTTCCCTCCTCCAGATCATCTATATAAATGGTAAAAAGCTGAGGCCCCAGCACCGACCCCTGGGGCACTCCACTAGTCACCATCCGCCAATCCGTATCGCACCCGTTGACCCCCACTCTCTGCCTCCTATTTGACAACCAATCCTCTATCCACGCTAACACCCTACCCCCAACTCCATGTCCCCTGACCTTCTGCAATAACCTCTTGTGAGGTACTTTGTCAAACGCCTTCTGAAAATCTAGAAAGACCACATCCACCGGCTCTCCTCTATCCACCGCCCTAGGCACATCCTCATAGAACTCCAGTAAATTTGTCAGACACGACTTCCCTTTAATGAAACCGTGCTGCGTCTGCTCTATCAAGCAATTCCCTTCAAGATGCCTCGCAATTTCCTCCTTAATGACAGATTCTAACATTTTACCTACCACAGATGTTAAACTAACCGGCCTATAATTCCCCGCCTTTTGCCTGGCACCCTTCTTAAACAACGGCGTAACATTAGCCGTTTTCCAATCCTCCGGCACTTCCCTGGAATCCAGCGACGTCTGGAAAATAACCACCAAGGCATCCACTATCACCTCCGCCATTTCTTTCAGAACCCTTGGATGCATTCCATCTGGTCCTGGGGACTTGTCCACAATCAGCCCCTCCAGTCTGTCGAGCACCGCCTCTCCAGTAACAGTAATGTCATTAAGACCCTCCAGTCCTACCACCTTTCCATCGCTAACACCCAGCAAATTATTCACGTCCTCCTCCGTGAAGACAGAAACAAAAAAGTTATTCAATACCTTAGCCATATCCCCATCCCCTACCACTAGGTCCCCTTTCTCATCCTCTAAAGGACCAACATTCACCCTAGCCAGCCTCTTCCTTTTTATATATTTATAAAAACTCTTGCTATCCTTTTTTATATTAAGCGCTGACATGGGAGAACGTGCAAACTCCACACTGACAGTGACCCAAGCTGGGAATCGAACCTGGGTCCCTGGTGCTGTGAAGCAGCAGTACTAACCATGTTTGTAGAATGATAATTTACAAGGAACACATGAAACAGTATGTTTTATTTCATACTTCAAATGGTTTTTGGGGATTCCAGCAATATTTGCATTGATATGGTGCACTTAATGTCATAAAATGTCCCAAGACATGTCAAAGCAGTGTTATCAAACAAAATTTGACACAGAGTTGCATAAGACAAGTGACCAGAAGTATGATAAAGGAGTTAGTTTGAAGGAGCATCCTAAAGGTGACAGAGGTGAGAGTCAGAGAGGTTTAGGGAGGAAATTGAAAAAAGATTAGTAATTACATAGTATGTTTCACAACCACCAGATGTCTCAAAGCGCTTTACAAACAATGAAGTAACTTTGAAGTGTAGGAAATGCGGCAGCCAATATGCACACAACAAACTTCCACAAACAGCAATGTGGTTACAACCAGAAAGTCTGTTCTTCTGAAGTTGATTGAGTGATAAATATTGACCAGGATACTGGTTATAACTTCCTTGCTCTTCTCCAAGTAATGCTATTAGATCTTTTACATCTACTCAAGCAGACAGATAGGGCCTCAGTTTAACATCTCATTCAAAAGAGTTTGGGCAAGCATGGCCAACAATTTTGCAGGAATGAAATCAGGAATGTGCAAAAGGTCAGAATTATAAGAGCGCAGAGATTGCAGAGGATTGTATGGCTGAAGGAGACCTCAGAGACAGGAAGAGGCAAGACCACAGAGAAATTTGAGAACAAAGGTGAACTTTAAAACTGAGATATTGCTCAACTGGGAGTCAATGCAAGCAACGAGATAATGTACAAAGGAGACTTAGTACAATTTGGATTTGCCAGAGTTTTGGATGTGGTCAAGTTTATGGTGGTTGCAAGGTGGGAGGACAACCTCCCACCTTGGTGGGAGCAGTAGTATAGTCAAGTCTAGAGGTGGTAAAGGAATGGGTGAGTGCTTCAGCAGCAAATGGGTTGAACAGGGGCTCAGTCAGGTAATGTTACGGAGATGCAAATATAATGATGGCATAAGGTCATAATGATGGCAAAGGCATGGGGTTGAAACTTCATTGTAAGGTCAGATAGCATGCCAAGGTTGCAAATGGTTTGACTCAGCTTGAGACTACGATAAGGAGAGGAATGAAGTTGGTGGCTAGAAAATGGAGTTAATTTTGGAGATTGAAAATAACAGCTAGAGTCTTCCCAACATTTTGTCGGAAGAAATTTCTGCTCATTCAGGGTGTTGGGCAAGCAACATGACAAATCAAAGGCAGTGCAGAGGCCGACACAAGTGATAGTGAGGTGGAGCTAGATATTCTCAGCGTACATGTGCAACCTGATATGATACTTTCAAAATATAGTGAGTAGGGATAGCACATAGATGAGAAAAAGGTGAGGCTAAGGATAGATCCTTGAGGTCTCAAATTGTAACTGTGCAACAGTACAAAGGGAAGTCATTGTAGATAATTATCTGGCTAAAATTGTATAGATAAAATGAAACCAGGTGAGGCAGCCCCACCCAGCATGATAATGGAGGAGCAGCGTTGAAAAAGAATGGTGTAGTTAACTGTATCAAAGGCTGCAGTCATAGTGAAACAAATGAATGGGATTACAACTGAATGTAGCAACTTGTAATGTTTCCAAAGGACAGAAATGTAGGAATGTAGCCCTGCTAAATTTCATTAAATTGCAATCCGAAGTTCTCTCATTTAACTTGTTTTATGTAACCATTCAAATAAATTAGGGAACTGTAACTTTAATGTGAGCACTCGCTGAATATAATAACTATTAATTCACCATGCTGCTATTTGCAGGGTGGAAGCCCATGTGTTAAATTGGACTACCCACTGTGACTTCCGCCGGAATGAGAAAGAGCCAGGATCAAGAAAAAAGGCCCTTGTTTAACACAAATTAACAGTTAATAGAAGAGAAAATCAGATGCAGCTTGGAAGTGGGTGTGGGGATAGTGCTGCAGGATTAGCCAGCACCCACTGCTTCCAATATGAACTGTGTGCTGCCTGCTACTTTAAATGATTGCAGCTAACAGCCAGTGCTAACTGTACTGCTGAGTGGTTACACACCTGAGCAAAAGCATGAGAGGCCAGCAGGAATTAAAGATGCCTATGTCAAGTACAGCCAGACTGCAGCCTTAAAAGAAGGTACACTGTGATTGCAGCACATGCTATATGTCATTCTAAAAGCGACTTTGGCATAGGGAACATTCAATAATAGCACATGGCAGACAGCAAGCTCCAAAATTTTCCAATGCTACACTGGAGGCTGTAATGTAGGAGATGAAAAAGAGAAATGTACTGAAATGCCAGAAGGTACTCCAGTCAAAGTTTGCTACAAGACAGTTAATGCTAAGAGTCAAGCCCAAAGGCCAAGATACATTGCTGCAAAAGATTCAACTAACCTCATGACTAGTTAGGGTTAGTGAATGTATCTTCAAATACTATCTCCCACCAAGTCTTACTCAATGCTCATCACACCTGCCATCATCTATCATAATCATGACTCATATCTCATAATCGTACCCTCACACAATAGCACCGCTACAAGCCTTACATCTCACAGCTTGCACATAGTTCCAATTAGTCAATCTTCACAAAAACAGAGCACCACACTCACTGGAACACTTCTGTTTTTCTTGCAGGACAAGGAGGCTCATAACTAATGGTGGAAGCAGAGTGTAAGCAGTGCCTGTCCATAACTACACGGAGGAGATGGTGCTCACCGGCATTAAAGTGGCCAGTGCAGTGGCAGCACTGAGATTATAGAAGATGATGGTGTCCTCAATCCTAAAACAAAGTCACAAATCCCACATCCCTCAATCTCTTCTGATTCACAAACTGCAGATGGTATAAGGCTGCACCTCCTGCTTTCCCCAACTTCCTTCACTCCAAACCAACCCTTGTGCCTTTCTCTTTTCATACACCCAACACCTACCACTTTGCCAGGCTGTGGTGACAAATAAACAGGTGGAAGGGCAAGAAGTGAGGCAAAAGAAAAACTGCCTCTCACTCTTATACCCACCAGCTTATGCACTGAGCATCTTGGGGACAGCACAGGAGGGGAAGTGGTGGTTTTTTAATTAATTCGTGGGACATGGGTCAGTGGCTGGCCAGCATTTATTGCCCAAGCCTAGTGCCCTTGAAACAGAGTGGCTTGCTCGGCCAGGGCAGTTGAGAGTAACCACATCACTTGGCTTTAGAGTCACATGTAGGCCAGGCCAGAAAGGAATGGCAGATTTCCTTCCTTAAAAGGACATTCGTGAACCAGATGGGTTTTTCCGAAAGTCAACAATGCTTTCATTGATGAGACACTGGACACAAGTAGCCTGCAGCCAGACCAGGGGGATAGGATGCGGGGGCAGGGCAGGATAGCGAATGTGCCAGCTTCCCAGAGGCTGAAGTTGTGCATGCATTCTAATGGGCAAATTTATCAACAGCGTGCAGCTCCCGACAGTATATCCTCTGTTGCTTTTCATTGGGTCCCATGTGAGTACAATTAAAATTTAAAGTGCCAGCCAGCAATGTGCATGGGAAACACGAGTGATTCCATGGAGGAGAATACTTTTCAGTGGTGAAACCCGCTGTCCGCTGACAATGCTGCAGCTTCTGGCAGGCTATAAATAGAAGCTCCTGGTGAAACAGGGAGGCCCTGCATTGTAGTCACAACTTTCCCGCCCAACTCCATTGCCATTAACAGAAGACTTATTGAGAACACAAAAGTGGCAGCAGCATTTTTCAAATTTAAATTTCTTTTATTATTATTTCAGATTACATTGGTTTTTCTCTATTCATATATGGATCATTGTTATTTGTGTCATCTAGGTTAGTCAGAGTTAAATTTACTGCGCACCTTATGGTTGGTATGCATTGGTGGTTACACCAATGTTAGGGACATTTCCTTTATAGTGGAAGTATCAATGTTGTGGTTTTTGCATTCACTCTTTATCAAATTTTGATGTTAGTGACCAGTGTTGCACTCGCCACTGACTGGCTGGCAGCTCTTGCTAGTGAGACATTCACCCCTGGGTGCCTGATTTCAAAGGAGTGCCTGTTGCTGGCTCACCACTGTCTGATTAGCATGTGGGAACCTTCTAGGAATTGAGCAGCACAAGTCTCTCATTGGCTCTCCAGCCAGCCGGCGAGGTCCCCGACAATTCAACAAGACTCCAACCCATGTTTTATAACTTTAACCTGAATACCGATCTCATCACAGTTGTCGGCGGTAATAGCCCTATTCCCAACATCGGTCACATACAAAGAACAAGGTCCAACCAGACTAGATAATTTCGTCTTTTGTAACATTAAATAAAAAATGAGAAAATTGAATGAAATTAAAACAGAGTCTGCATGCAATCTATAACTGCCCAGTTAGCATCTCTGAAAATAAGACAAGTCAACTTGAAGGTAAAAGGGGCGGCACGGTGGCATAGTGGTTAGTACTACTGCCTCACAGTTCCAGGGACCTGGGTTCAATTCCCAGCTTGGGTCACTATCTGTGTGGAGTTTGCATGTTCTCTCCATGTCCGCGTGGGTTTCCTCCCTTAATCCAGACATGTGTGGGTTAGGTGCACGGCTATGCTAAATTGTCTTTTAGTGTCCGAAGATATATGGGATAGGTTGATTGGCCATGCTAAATTGCCCCTTAGTGTCCTGGGATGTGTAGGTTAGAGGGATTAGCGGTGTAAATATGTGGGGTACAGGGATAGAGCTTGGATGGGCTTGCTGTTGGTGCAGACTTGATGGGCCGAATGGCCTCCTTCTGCACTATAAAGTTTCTATGATTCTATATAAACCTTTCAAATGTAACCCGTTTTTCTAATGCAGCTTACATCTGAAATTCACTTGTGTGTTCATTCCACACGTTACATATATATTTACAACATCTTCTGTTTTCGTGTCAGATTCCTGGCATTTGCAGTTTTGTCTTTCTTCCTAGTCATACTAGGATGGAGCTATTTATGCATGGAAAATAAATGCATGCAATATTTATTCTTCAGTAGGACCTTGAAGAGAGAACAAACCATTGTTCGTGCCCATATATTTTGTTTCAGTTACTCAGGATTTAAAAGCAATAAATGTAACTTAGGCAAATACCAACACAAGGCTCAACACACCAACAACACTTGGAATGCTTTGTGAGAAATGTTTATACTGAAGGCAGTCTTGGGTGCAATAAATGTGCTGGCCTACATAATAAATCACTACGTGTATTTTAGCAAGACACTTCCAAGCTGTGGGTGGAATTTTACCAGTAGTGCTAAGATGGCTTTGAAGGCGAGTTTAGGCGGAATTGGAGGCCATCACGTCAGCGGGCCAATGAGTTCCCAAGGTTTTGGGAGATATATGGAAAGGGGTGAGGACTATCCACCTCAGCAGTGGCGAGTCACCAATTTCAATATCCAAGTATCCGCTCTTAGGCAGATTGGGCATTTTCATAATTTTGATTTTCTCGGACATGATTAATATTTGTAGTTGCTACTGCTGGTTAATAATACCAGTTATCAGACAGTGGTGTCACATCAGTGCTAAAAACTTCACAAATTTCAAGAGTCCTGTTCTTTAAGAAACACACACCTACTAACAGAAAATCTGGTGGCAAAGATTCAATACTTTCTTGTGCACTTGGATATCAATATTGCTTATTCAGGAGGATTTAACATGCTGAAACAAGGAATTGGAGACAATGCTCCATAGACTTAAGCCACATTCACTCTTTATCATAAATACACATTGTGGGTGCACACATGCAGCCTCTATTTCTCAGTCAATGATGAAAAACTAATTTTGAAATATCAAAAGTTATTCAAAACTTTAAAATTGCAGAACTATTTATATGTACTTACATTTTCAGCTCTGAGTCTCCATCTAGTCATATATATGAATTCCATGGTATGATCCTTCCCCATAATTTCCCCATTGCATAGAACATCGAGCTACGGAAACAAAGCAAATTAGAAATATTTATTTTATACACATAACAGGGCTAAGATTGTTCTAAAGAATATAAAGTTTATTTTTCTCCTTAACCATTGACTCATCAGGGCAGCACGGTGGCACAGCAGTTAGCACTGATGCCTCACAGTGGCAGGGACCTGGGTTTGAGTCCTGGCTAGGGTCACTGTCTGTGTGGAATTTGCACATTCTCCCCATGTCTGCGTGGGTTTCCTCCAGCTGCTGTGGTTTCCTCTCACAGTCTGAAAGACGTGCTGATTAGGTGCATTGACCCGAACAGGCACCGAAGTTTGGCAACTAGGGGAATTTCACGGTAACTTCATTGCAGTATTAATGTAAGCATTACTTGTGACTAATAAATAAACTTGAACTTTATAAACAAAACTCAAAATTATGAAATTTGTGATTTCAGAGAATACACATTACATTTGTGGTATGTTATTTGCAGTGAAATGGGACATTTTTGATGAACACAGAACTTCATCCCAGTATTCTTTTTTTAATAGACATGCTTATAGCCATCCAGACACATACACAGCTTCACAAAAGATTATCATAACATGATCAAATCCAAATTAACAGAAAGCAGCATGAACGAATTATTCTTCAATCCTGGCCACAAATTCCTATTCAACTGCAATCAAAAACAATTGGTGGCAAAGGGGTTTGTGCAATCAGACTGAGTTATTGACTCTATGACCGCCCGAGCCCAAATGGTCCACTGAATTTTCTGTCCCGCCTGGTACGATCCCCACAGCGGGCAGGACAAGAAATTTCTGGCCAATGTCAGAAATGTGGGGGGAGTTTAATGTCTTCCTCCAATGGTGAGTCTGATGGTGGGTGAATTTAGTTAAGCAGGAGCGAGGCAAGTGGGTGGGTACCTGGCTACCCTCCTGCCTGCAGCCTGATTAAGGTCAAGATGGGAAATCCCATGGACAGCCTTCCCACTTTGTGACACTAGTTGAGGCTATTCTGTGGGCAATTAATGCCCACCTACATGCCTCATCTGCTGTGGCTGGTATTAACACAGCAGCAGGCAGGAAGCTCAACCATCCAAAGGGCACCACTATCAAACCTCTGTGGGGTTGTTTGCAGGCATGTTGTGGGTGCAGGCAGGGTTATCAGACATAAAGTGCCTGATTTAGGCACACGGCATCAAGTGAAAGGTGATTATTGAGAACCACCCTCTTGCCTTGTTGCAGGAAGCTTGGATGGGGGGAGGAAGGATGGCACGGGGGACATCTTCATCAGAAGCCCCTTTCTGCCTGGGAGCACTCTCTCCTCACGGAGCTGAAACATCTGGACCCTCCTCCTGTCCATGGCCAATTACCTGATTAAACATTCTCTCACCTCCTCCCATAACACCCTAGGTATTATCTCCAGCCCTTCTGCAGGAGCCTGTCTCTTAACTCAAACATGGCTCCCTGCATTCACTACGTCGTTCTGCGACAGCAGCACTGTGCCTAAATGGGCTGAAGAGCTGTCAGTCAATGCAGGTAGGCTCTCTATTCTTCAAGGCAGAACCTCCTTCCAAGAACATAAGAACTAGGAGCAGGAGTACGCCATCTGGCTCCTTGAGCCTGCTCCGTATTCAATAAGATAATGTCTGATCTATTCGTGGACTCAGCTCCACCTACCCAGCCGCTCACCATAACCCTTAATTCCTTTACTGTTCAAAAATTTATCCTTGCCTTAAAAACATTCAATGAGATAGCCTCAACTGAATCACTGGGTAGGGAACTCCACAGATTCACAACCTTTTGTGTGAAGAAGTTCCTCCTCAACTCAGTCCTAAATCTGCTCCCCCTTATTTTGAGGCCATGCCCCCTAGTTCTAGTTTCACCCACCAGTGGAAACAACTTCCCTGCTTCTTTCTTATCTATTCCCTTCATAATCTTATATGTTTCTGCAAGATCTCCCTTCATTCTTCTGAATTCCAATTAATATAGTCCCAGTCTACTCAGTCTCTCTTCATAAGCCAATCCTCTCAATTCCGGAATCAACCTAGTGAGTCTCTTCTGCAACCCCTCCAATGCCAGTGAATCCTTTCTCAAGTAAGGAGACCAAAACTGTACACAGTACTCCAGGTGTAGCCTCACTAGCACCTTATACAGCTGCAACATTACCTTGCTGTTTTTAAACTCCATCCCTCTAGCAATGAAGGACAGGATTCCATTTGCCTTCTTAATTACCTGCTGCACCTGTAAACAACTTTTTGTGATTCATGCACAAGGTCACTCAGGTGTCTCTGCACAGCAGCATGCTGCAATTTTTTATCATTTAAATAATTGTCCATTTTGCTGTTATTCTGACCAAAATGGATGACCTCACATTTACCAACCTGAGCTCCATCTGCCAGACCCTTGCCCACTCACTTAGACTTTCTATATCCCTTTGCAGACGTCCAGCATTCTCTGTACACTTTGCTCTGCCACTCATCTAAGTGTCATCTGTGAATTTTGACACACGACACTTGGTCCTCAACTCCAAATCATCTACGTAAATCATAAAAAATTGCGGTCTCAACACTGACCCCTGAGGCACACCACTAGTCCCCTGATTGCCAACCAGAAAACCACCTATTTACCCCCACTCTTTGCTTTCTGTTTGTTAACCAATCCTCTATCCATGCTAATACATTACCCTTAACATGGTGCACCTTTATCTTATGCAGCAGTCTTTGGTGCAGCATCTTGTCAAATGCCTTCTGGAAATCCAGATATACCACATCCACAGGTTCCCCATTGTCCACTGCGCATGTAATGTTCTCAAAGAATTCCTCCAAATTAGTCAAACATGATCTGCCTTTCATGAACCCATGCTGCATATTCCCAAAGGGACAATTTATATCCAGATGGCTTGCTATTTCTTCCTTGATGATAGATTCAAACATTTTCCTTACTACTTAAGTTAAGCTAACCAGCCAATAGTTACTCGCCTTTTATCCACCTTTTTAAACAGCGGCGTCACATTTGGTGTTTTCCAATCTGTGGGAACCACCCCAGAGTCCAGCGAATTTTGGTAAATTACCACTAGTCATTTGCTATTTCTCCCACCATCTCTTTTAGTACCCTGGGATACATTCCAGGGCCAGGAGATTTGTCTACCTTTAGCCCCATTAGCTTGCCCAACACTATCTCTTTCGTGATAATGATAGTTTCTCGGTCCTCACCTGCCATAGACTTCTTGTCATCAATTTTTGGCATGTTATTTGTGTCTTCCACTGGGAAGACCGACACAATGCCTCAGCCATTTCCTCATTTCCAGCTATCACATCCTCTCAAGGACCAATGTTTACTTTAGCCACTCTTTTTCGTTTTATATATTTGTAGCAACTTTTGCCATCTGTTTTTATATTCTGAGCTAGTTTACTCTCATAATCCACCTTACTTTTCTTTATAGCTTTTTTTGTGGCTTTTTGTTGACCTTTCAAGCTTTCCCAATCCTCTAGTTTCCCACTAATCTTTGCCGCTTCGTATGAATTTTCTTTCGATTTGGTTTCCTCCTTCACTTCCTTAGATATCCATCGTTGATTATCTGTTTTTCTACAGTCCTTCCTTATCAATGGTATATGCTTTTGCTGAGCACTGTGAAAAATTGCTTTGGAAGTCCTCCACTGTTCCTCAATTGTCCCTCCATAAAGTTTTTGCTCCCAGTCCACTTTAGCCAACCCCTCCCTCACTCCTTTGTAGCCTCCTTTGTTTAAGCACAAGACACTCGTATTGGATTTTACCTTCTCATGCTCCATCTGTATTTTAAGTTCATCCATACTGTGATAGCTTCTTCTGAGAGGATCCCTAACTGTAAGATCATTAATTATTCCTGTCTCATTATACAGGACCAGATCTAGGATAGCTTGCTCCCTTGTAGGTTCCATTACATATTGTTCAAGGAAGCTATCACGGACACATTCTATGAACTCCTCCTCAAGTCTGCCTTAACCAACCTGGTTTGACTAATCGACATGTAGATTAAAACCGCTATGGTAATTGCTGTACCAGTTTTTCATGCATCAGTTATTTCTTTGTTTATTTCTCACCCCACCATCATGTTATAATTGGTGGCCTATAGATTACGCCAATCAGTGACTTTTTCTTCTTACTGTTTCTAATTTCCACCCAAATGGATTCAACCTTTTTTTCCATAGAACCTATATCATCTCTCACTACCACCCTGATGTCATCCATAAATATCAAAGCTATACCACCTCCCTTACCTTCCTGCTAGTCTCTCCAAACAGTCTGATATCCCTGGGTATTTAACTCCCAGTCATGACCATCCCGCAACCATGTTTCTGTAATGGCCACCAAAGCATACTCATTCGCAATAATTTGTGCCGTCAACTCATTTAACTTGTTTCGAATGCTACGAACATTCAAATAAAGGTTTTTTTTACCTTTTTTTGAATTTTAACACCTCCATTAATAAATAACGTCTCCTGAATTCTCCTTCCTTTTAACTTTTTTCCTGATTTTCAATGTAGTTGGAACTTTTTCCCCACATGCTAACCTGCTGCTTTGCTTTCTATTAACCATTATATTTCCTGATATTTTACTCTTCCCTTTTCCCCAACTTGCTAGTTTAGAGACTTTTTGATTACCCTATTTATCCTTTCTGCTAGAACAGAAAGGATAAATAGGGCGGCACGGTAGCACAGTGGTTAGCACTGCGCTTCACAGCTCCAGGGTCCTGGGTTCAATTCCTGGCTCGGGTCACTGCCTGTGTGGAGTTTGCACATTCTCCTCGTGTCTGCGTGGGTTTCCTCCGGGTATTCTGGTTTCCTCCCACAGTCCAAAGATGTGCAGGTTAGGTTCACTGGCCACGCTAAGAAATTGCCTCTTAGTATCGAGGGATGTGTAGGTTAGAGGGATTAGTGGGTGTAATATGTGGGGGTGGGGCCTGGGTGGGATTGTGTTCGGTGCAGACTTGATGGGCCAAAGGGCCTCCTTCTGCACTGTAGGGTTCTATGTTCTATGTTAACATTGGTCCTAGATCGGTTCAGGTGAAGACTGTCCCAATGGTACAGATCCATCCAATACTGATGCCAATGCCCCATGAAATGGAACTCCTCTTTCCCGCATCACTCCTTTAGCCACGTGTTAACTTCCCTAATTCTCTCAACGCTATGCCAATTTGCATGTGGCTCGAATAGTAAACCTGTGATTATAACCCTTTTGAGGACCTCTTCTTTATTTTAGTTCCTAGTGCTTGATAGTCCCCAAACAGTCCTCTTTCCTAGTCTTGCCTATGTTGTTCGTCCCAACGTGGACCATAACAACTCGATCTTCCCCCTCCCATTCCAATATCCTTTCAAGCCGGTTAGTGATGTCCCTCACCCTGCCACTGGTGGGCAACATATCATGCGGGACTCACAGTCTGGCTTACAAAGGATGGTACCAATCCCCCAAATTATAGAGTCCCCTACAACTACCACTTGTCTTTTTGCTCCACCCTCTTGAATGGCCTCTTCCACCAGGGTGCAGTGATCAGCTGGCTCATCCTCCCTATGGCCCTTTTCATCATCCATGCAAGCAGCAAGTACCTCATTGAACAAGGTCAAGAGCTGAGACTCCTCTGTTCCTGAATTCACAATTCTCCTACCTGCCTCACTTGCAGTCACACCATGCTGCCCCTGACCACTGACTGAATTACACGTACCTAATCTATCAGGTGTGACTGCCTCCTGAAACAAAGTGTCCAGGTAACTCCCCCCCACCACAATGTGCCGCACCATCTTAAGCTTGGACTCCAGCTCATTAATTCTGAGCCAAAGTTCTTTGAACAACCAATTCTTTGATGTGGTCACTGCAGCTCGCAATAGGATCTGCCAGCTCCCACATCATACAGCTACAGCACATCACCTGTCCACCCATCTCTACTTAGTTAATTAATTTAATTAGAACAGAAGTCCTGCCTTCTACCACCGAATGCTAATTTGTGGGTGAAATGTTGAGCATCCAAAATGTTGAGGCCTGGTGAAGTTACGGCAAGGAAAGGGAACCAGCTCAAGGAAATTTCATGCTCAAGTTTAATTCCACCACTCTTATATTTCCTACCTTAACAATGATAGAAGATGCATCAGAGATATCTGGCAGAATCTTCCACTCACTGCACAGAGTGCTGGCTGAGGCGAGAAAACTGGTGTGCAGCTCTCCAGATGCACAGATGAGTTTCCCCTCCAAATCTTTGTGCATTCATTGTTTTTGCCATCAATCTAATAAGGAGTATCCTGATAGAGCTGGCAATGCTGGCTCCACAGACATCAGGATGCCATCATGAAAGGCCACCTGATCTTTGTTATAAATAAGCTCCTCCCCCAGGAATCATAGAAACACCTACCCCGCTCCCCCATCGCACAAGCATCATCAGGCCCCCACCCCAAAAGCTACAGAATGTGCCTGCACTCCTACCCCCACCAAAACACTTAAAGGGAACACCCCCTGAATGGGATTCCCTAGAGGGCTTGCCTCAGGAAGTGCCAGGGTCAGTGCCAGGGCACTGCCTGGGAATGTACCTCTTCCCATAGCACCTCCAATGGGCTCCCCTTCAACTGCCTTAGGTTTTTTAAAGCTGTAATGAATCTCATCGTTGTCAAGTCACGTCACATCAGCAAGGTATGAATATTCAGTGAGGAGGAAGTCCTACAGTGATAACTTTGGAACCTCATTATGTCATGGGTGAGAGGTGCAGAAAATTGGGAAACAAGATTTTGCCAGCGAGAATCTCGTTTCCGTACTCTCATGAGATTTCAGACTCACATCGCCATTTCTGCTGATGGCTAACTCGGGCACAAAATTGCTCCCATTAGATTTTAAGAAAATCAATAAGAGTCAATATGCAATTTCATTAATGTAGATGTAGATCTGTTGATAAAAACATCCTTAGATACAAAACATTACATTTTTAATTTGATTGTATGCATGCCTTTAGGCTGTTGCACATTGAATATTTTGCTCAGTTTATGTTTTACACTCCTCAGATGCTCAAATCGACCCCTTCGCTTTTCATCCTCTAAGTAATTTGGTATCTTTTTCCCAGGTGTGTCATGACTTTTCTGAACAGTGCTAGTTAATGCTGAGGAAACTTTTTTCTTTGATGGCTGCACCCAAAAGTTCTCGAAAGGATGTTTTGAAACAATGCACTTTGTTGGCAAATATTTCCTACTTCAAGGTTAACAAGTCGGAGGTCTCCCACTAAATAATGTGTAACTTAGAAAATATTTCCAATTAGAGCAATTTTCCCTGGAGCAGAGATTCAACAATTTGGGAGAAAAGAATTTTCAGCAGCCTTAGAGAAAGGAACATCAGAGAACAGTCCCAAAGTGCTGTGCTGAAGGAAAAAAGAGTGCTTCATAAATGCCAAAAGGAATACAGTAGTGCATGTTTCTGAAAGCAATATTTCACTTCACATTTGCCGTTGAATAAATGTAATATTATTTTTAAATGTAATTTTTATGAATGTCCATAGGCACTTCATGTGCTCAGATTGCAGGATCTTCCCCCAGGTCCGATTCCAAACATTTGGGAGAGGCTGTGATCGTTTGGGGAGAACATATTTAAAGTCAAATAAGATACGTGGCAGGTAAATTGTACCATGTTATTGTATGGCTTGTAATCTTAACTTTTTTAGCAAAAACATTATTTTTAGATAGGAAATTTCAATAACTGAGAAGCAAAGTGGACACTAGTTCTTTCAGAAAGCATTTTGAATGGTTCGCAAACAAACTGTCAGCAAAATGTTTAAGTGTTTCAATCAGGTTATAAATTCTCAAATACGAACTTTTCGTGTTGAAACGTGATCCAGATCATGCAAAGTTTGTGGATAGGAAGCACATGTCGAACACAACATTTTAAATAATATTTAGGTAGTGCAATGACTGGAAGAGAACCAAGATAGTGACAGCCAAAACCATTATGTAAATGCTTCTGTTCTAATGATGTAGGGCAGATGAAGATGTGCATCTCATTCCTGGTGAATTAGAAAAGTTCATCCACAAAACTGATACCAATATCTTAGGCGCATTAGTGTAACTCTGAAATAAACAGGCACAGTGGTTTAACCCGGGAGTTTACAACTTTGTGTCTAGAATTATAGAAATCTACAGCATAAAAGGAGGACATTCAGTCCGTTATGTTTGTGCTGGCTCTTTGCAAGGGCAATTGAAAACACATTCCTGCTCTCTCTTTATTGTCTTGTGTCTTCCTCTGCTTTATTGATCTTTCCTAACAAAGGCATATTTTTTCCACTGGGTTTACATCACTACCCGAGTTGAGTCTAGGTGAGACTTCCAGCCAGGCAGCCTGACCCCTTTATGATTCCAACTAATGTCCCTGGATTGGGCTCAGTTAGACATACAATGCAAATTCTCAATGGTCCTGCTGCTTTGCAGAGGAGTCTGCCACTGCTGAGCCAATTACTTACTGCTACAGCCAAAGAAGATCAAAAAAAAATTATCAAAGGTTTTTGCATAACTCTTGGCATTAGGATGGCGGAACAGAGGGAGAAGTGGTAATAACAAGTTCATCATGCTCTCTTTTTCAGTTAATGTTTCCCCTTTCACTCAACTGCATCAGTCAATATAGCCATCCTCTTCAGCTACTGTGACAAAAAGCAGGTGAGCTGGCGGTTTTCCTCAGCTTTAGCTTCTGTTATTTATCTCCAGCACTGCCACTTCAGGAATGGACTCGTGTTCATTATATAGGAATAAAGGAACAGGTCAATTAGTCCTCCAAGCCTAAGCTATTCTGCCATTCAATGAATCATTGGCTGATCTACGACCTAATTCCATACACCTAATTTTGCCCCATATCCTTTAATACTGTTATGGTTCAGGTCAGAAACTCCAAAGTGTTTTATGGACTCTGCCTGGATCATAAGTTTTGCACTTGAATTTGGCTAGGATAAGAATGATATGTTTCACCTCAGGTATGATTCTAATGACCCACGAAGGAGCTTTTCTCAAACAAAGCTTATTTAAGAATATGTTTAACATGTATAGAAAGAAAATTAGTAATTACTTTTATAAATTGCAGACAAAGACAAAACAACCACAATAATGTATAAACCTTAACAAATAAAATTAAGACGTTCCAATCAAACAAAAATTTCCTCTAGACAAAACCCTTCCACAAGTTTAACACAGCAAAGACTAATGCTCACATAATACTGGAACTGAGTCCTTTGGATTAATGCTGTGGTTCTCCTGAAACACTCAGAACAATTTGAAGTCAGAACAGCTTCCCAGAATACTAGGCAGACTGTGGCAACCACCAACAGCCATTTTTTTACTCCAAGAGCCACCAGAATTTCCCAAAAACTAAAACCTGCAGCTTAGAACCGAAACTGAAAGAGTTCCTGTCACCTGACCTGCAAACATCCTTCCTCCTGACAATGCAGGGTCATAAAACGAAATCCCAAAGTAAAAATAAGCTATCCCTGTTTAAGTCACTGAAGGAGCAACAGAAGATAGACAATCCGATGCCACAATGAGAGCTGAGAGCGACAGAGAACCAATCAATGTGTAGATTGAAATCCCCCATAATTATCGCCGTTCCATTCCTGCATGCTGCATTTATTTGCGCATTAACAGCCCGCCCCACCTCCAGATCATTATTTGGGGGCCTACAGACGACACCCACCAGCGTCTTCCTCCCTTTGCTGTTCCTAATCTCCACCCACAACGATTCCACTTTCTGCTCTTTGGTTCCTATATCATCCCTTGCTACCACCCTGATGCTATCTTTAATCAGCAGAGCTACGCGCCCCCCCACCCCACCTTTTTCCTCCCGCCTATCCTTTCTAAACACTTGATACCCCTGGACATTCAGCTCCCAGTCCCTGTCACCTTGCAGCCACGTCTCTGTAATGGCCGCCAGATCATATCCATTTGTGCTGATCTGCGCCACCAGCTCATCCACTTTATTCCGAATGCTTCGTGCATTTAGATAAAGTGCCTTCATCCCAGCCTTCACCTGGACCCCATTTGCCAGAACGCCACCAACCATACTCACGCCCCCTACTCCCTCTATTATTGGGACATCCTCGGCCTCTTCCCTTACCTGTACCCTCTCCTTAACTTTAGACCCCATAACGTCACCAACCCTCGCACCCTCCCCCCCCTAATTAGTTTAAAGCCCTACCTACAGTCCTATTTACACGATTCGTCAGGACTCTGGTCCCAGCACGGTTCAGACCAACCCCATCCCACCCGAACAGGTCCCACCTACCCCAATACTGATGCCAATGCCCCATAAATTCAAACCCATTCCTCCCACACCAATCCCTGAGCCACCCATTCACTTCCTTAATCTTATCAACATTACGCCCATCTGCACTCGGTTCAGGCAGTAGTCCAGAGATAACCACCTTGTCGGTTCTACTTTTTAATTCCATCCCCAGCTTTTCATACTCCCTCCCCAGATCCTCAGTTTGCATTTTGCCTACGTCGTTGGCACCCACGTGTACCACAACGACTGGATTCTCACCCTCCCACTCCAGGTTCCTCTGCAACCCAGATGTGACATCCTGGACCCGAGCACCAGGCAGACAACACACCCTTCTGTGCACTTTGTCATTGTGACAAAGGAAAGTGTCAATACCCTTAACCCCACTGTCCCCAATTACGACTACGTTCCTTATCACCTTCTCTTTGCCTATATCCTGCGTCTGCATCACTGTACTGTGTGCAGTTTGCTCACCAACCTCACCTCCCTCGTTCTCGTCCACACTGGAAGCAAGAACCTCAAACCTGTTATGCAGATTGAGAGGCTGAGGCATCCGGTCCCCACTCTCCTTCCTCCGCTCCCCACCCTCCTTCCTCCTCTCAGCAGTCCCCTCTTGTTCCTGACCCTTAGAGTTAGCCAGTCTGGGGGGGTGGATGTCTCGTGCACCCCATTGTCAATGGCACCCTCTCTCCCCCTGATGAGCCTCAGTGTCTGAAGCTCAGAGGCCAGCTCATCTATCTTGAGCTGGAGCTCCTCCAGCAACCTGCACTTACTGCAGACATGGTCACTGGGAAGGACCCTGGGGTCCACCAGCTCCCACATCATACAGAAAAAGCACATCACATGCCCCTCCATTATTCACGGTAGTAGTATTAAAAATTTCCACACGAACTTACCTGGCCCTTTTTCTCCCAAGTCCTTTGATCCTAAGCCCTAATAGCTCACTCTGCTTCCCTCTCACTCCACTGCCCGCTCCGACGCTGCCTGCTGTCTACACCAGGCCTCCTTTTAAACCTGGCGCTGTTTTAAAGCCTGCTCACCCACAAATCCCTGCTATCCACTCCCTTAGAATTCTTAAAGCGGTAAATACAGAAAGCCCGCAAAAATGCTTTTAAATGATTTAAACAGTTCTACAAGTTCTTACTACGAAAGTGCTTTAAACTTATTTAAACAGGTTTTTAACAGGTAATTTCTTATCTGACTCTCTGCTCCAGCAAACAATGGAAGGCTTCACCATGTGAGTACTGTCGACCCATGTTGGACGCGGTGGGCTCGAGGAGGAGTTCTTGGAATGCTGCCGGGATAGTTTCCTTGAACAGTGTGTGTTGGAGCCGACGAGGGAGCAAGCTATCTTGGATCTGGTGTTAAGTAACACGGCAGGTAGAATTAGGGACCTTGCGGTGAAGGCTCCTCCTGGGGAGAGTGATCATTGTATGGTGGAGTTTCTGGTGCAGATGGAGGAGGAGAAAGTGGGTTCCCGGACACGCGTCCTTTGTTTGAACAGAGGGGAGTATGGAAGGATGAGAGAAGAATTGGCGAATGTTGACTGGGGGAGCGCGTTGGAAGGAAGGTCTGCTGAGGAGCAGTGGAGGATCTTTAAGGAGGTCTTTCTTGGTGCTCAGCAGAAATTTATTCCGATGGTTAAAAAGGACCGTAGGAGGAGAGGTAATAAGCCGTGGATAACGAAGGAGGTGAAGGAAAGTGTTAAATTAAAAGCGGAGGTGTTTAGAGTAGCTAAGAGTAGTGGGCGAAAAGAGAATTGGGAAAGGTTTAAAAGTCAACAAAGATTGACAAAGAAGTTGATAAAGAAGGGTAGGATAAACTATGAAGCTGGGCTAGCGCTTAATATAAAAAAGGATAGCAAGAGTTTTTATAAATATATAAAAAGGAAGAGGCTGGCTAGGGTGAACGTTGGACCCTTAGAGGATGAGAGGGGGGACTTAGTGGTAGGGGATGGGGAAATGGCTGAGGCCTTGAATAACTTTTTTGTTTCGGTCTTCACAGAGGAGGACGTGAATAATTTGCCGGGTGTTAGCGATGGAAAGATGGTAGGACAGGAGGGTCTCAATGACATTATTGTTACTAGAGAGGCGGTGCTCGACAGACTGGAGGGACTGATTGTGGACAAGTCCCCAGGACCGGATGGAATGCATCCGAGGGTTCTGAAAGAAATGGCGGAGGTGTTAGTGGATGCCTTGGTGGTTATTTTCCAAACGTCGCTGGATTCTGGGGAAGTGCCGGAAGATTGGAAAACGGCTAATGTTACGCCTTTGTTTAAGAAGGGTGGCAGGCAAAAGGCGGGGAATTATAGGCTGGTTAGTTTAACATCTGTTGTAGGTAAAATGTTAGAATCCGTCATCAAGGAGGAAATAGCGAGGCATCTTGAGGGGAATTGCTTGATAGAGCAGACGCAGCACGGTTTCGTTAAGGGGAAGTCGTGTCTGACAAATTTATTGGCGTTCTATGAGGATGTGTCCAGGGCGGTGGATAGAGGAGAGCTGGTGGATGTGGTCTTTCTTGATTTTCAGAAGGCGTTTGACAAGGTACCTCACAAGAGGTTATTGCAGAAGGTAAGGGGGCATGGAGTTGGGGGTAGGGTGTCAGCGTGGATAGAGGATTGGCTGTCAAATAGGAGGCAGAGAGTGGGGGTCAACTGGTGCTATTTGGATTGGCGGTTGGTGACTAGTGGAGTGCCCCAGGGGTCGGTGCTGGGGCCTCAGCTATTTACCATTTATATAGATGATCTGGAGGAGGGAGCCGAGTGTATGGTGTCAAAATTTGCTGATGACACCAAGATTGGTGGAACGGCAAATTGCGCGGAGGGTGTGGAGAGTCTGCAGAAGGATCTAGATAGGCTGGGCGAATGGGCCAGGAACTGGCAAATGGAATTTAATGTTGGCAAGTGCGAGGTGGTCCACTTTGGTAGGAATAATGGTAGGAAGGACTATTAACGTGGCAAAAAACTGCAGTAGGCGATGGTGCAGAGGGACCTCGGGGTCCTTGTGCATGAGTCGCAAAAACCCAGCCTGCAGGTGCAGCAGGTGGTCAGGAAGGCAAATGGGATGCTGGCCTTCATAGCGAGGGGGATTGAATATAAAAGTAGGGAGGTCTTGCTGCAGCTGTATAGGGCACTAGTGAGGCCACAGCTGGAGTACTGTGTGCAGTTCTGGTCGCCGCACTTACGCAAGGATATTTTGGCCTTGGAAGGAGTGCAGAGGAGGTTTACTAGGCTGATGCCGTAGTTGAGGGGGTTGAGCTATGAGGAGAGGCTGAATAAACTAGGCTTGTACTCGTTAGAGTTTAGAAGAATGAGGGGAGATCTCATTGAGACGTATAAGATGATGAATGGGATGGATAGGATAGAGGTGGAGAGACTCGTCCCGCTCAGAAAGGACAGTAGGACTAGAGGGCACAGCCTCAAGATAAAGCGGGGGCAGTTTAGAACGGAGTTGAGGAGGAACTTCTTCACTCAAAGGGTGGTGAATCTCTGGAATTCTCTGCCCGTTGAAGTGGTGGAGGCTGCCTCGCTAAATATTTTCAAGACGTGGGTTGATGGGTTTTTGATAAGCGAGGGGATTAAGGGTTATGGGGAGAGGGCGGGAAAGTGGAACTGAGCCACGACAGATCAGCCATGATCTTATTGAATGGCGGGGTAGGCTCGAAGGGCTAGATGGCCTACTCCTGCTCCTATTTCTTATGTTCTTAGAACATGATTTTAATAAAACCTCTTAAAGGTAAATAAATACCTTTTGATTAAAAAAAAACTCTCTCGGATTTAAAATTTGCAATTGAACCAGCATCAGTTGTTGTTTACAGAGGACCAACCAAACTTCTACTGTCCTTTAGGTGTACAAGTGTTTCCACAATATCTGGCTCTAATTGTTGAACTATTCAGGCTAGGTGGAGAGAGGGGAAAGCAGAAAATGCACAGAAGCAGATTTAGGGATAGGGATTTGCTGGTAGGAACACTGTCCTATTTTCTCTGCTACACCTGAGAAACTGAATGAAAGCGGCAAGTGAAATCCAGCCCAAACTGTTTATTAAGTTTGACTCTATGAGATGCTTTGTAATTGCAGTTTCAAGTTGCTGTTTTGCTGTTATTAATTTTTGCAGGAGGATGAAAGCTGGGAGGATTGTTTCAAAGCAACTTCATCATCCTTTTCCTGCTCAATTAAAGAAAATATAAACATATAAATAATTTGTCAAAAGAAGTAATCTTTGTAGCAACCTCACAGAGAGTTGCCATCATGATCCTTCTTCTTTCTTCAGCTTCTCCAGTGAAGGAATCTGATGAGGCAGGACCATCTTTACACATAACTATGCACTAAACCATACATATATTTGAATAATGCCACTGAATAACTGAGAGTAGTACTGTCAGAGACTGACAGACACACTGATTAAATCTGACAGTGGAGCCCCTTCCAGTCTTAGTTGAATCAGAAAACACCACTAAGCAACCCAATAATTCAAAGTTACTTCAATTTTATTAGGCCTAGAAGCTGCTGCTAAAAGAACAAATTCATATTCAGGCATACTTTTCTTTATTTGACACAACAGTCTAAGTATAGTGTCAGTGCCGTGATCTATTAGGTCCATTGGTCAGATCACACAAGACAAGGCTTCTGATCTTCAGTCTTACGTACAACTGGAAAATGAGTGGAAAACGAAACTGTCTTTTAAGGGGCTGAATGATATTTTCTATTCAGAGTCAGAGCATCAGGTATCTGTGTGTATCAACTGAATGGACATCTGAAACAAATAGACTGCACTGCTATTCACTTGGCTTTCCTCTACCATATGTACATACGGACTGAGCAAATACGTTAACATTATATATTGAAGTCTCACCTCACAAGTGCTAGGAAGTTTTAATTTCAAACTCAGAAATTTCTTTATAGTTCCCACTGTGACTCTCGTTGAGCAGCGGATAAATTTCTTCATTAAGCCCTGTTGAGATGCGACAAAAAATTCTTGTTAGCAGCAAATGTGCATTGCAGTGCCATTTCTGTATTAGTCACACACCGAACCTCAAATTCTATTAACCATAATGTTACAGGAAATATCACAAGCTGATTATGGCTATTCACGAAAATAAAATGTTTTAGCAGTGACTAATGGTAAAGTGGAATTATGTGCAATCGAAGGTCCCCATGGTGCCAAATGTAATAAAATTAAATTATCTGTAACATTGTCTTCATGTTATTTCTTATTATCCGATTTGGCATGCTGGATGGCAATAGCCTGGGAAAAGACACTAGCATACAAGCTCTCCAATGGTGGCATAGTGGTTAGTACTGCTGCCTCACAGCGCCAGGATCCGGGTTAGATTCCTGGCTTAAGTCACTGTCTGTATGGAGTCTGCACTTTCTCCCCGTGTGTGCATGGGTTTCTTTCCACAGTCCGAAAGACATACTGGTTAGGTGCACTGACCATGCTAAATTCTTCCTCAGTGTACTCGAACAGGCGCCAGAGTGTGGCGACTAGGGGATTTTCACAGTAACTTCATTGCAGTGCTAATGTAAGCCTAACTTCTGACACCAGTAAATGAATTTTAAACTTTTGAGGTTCTAGTCACCACAGTCAACGTGAAAGGGAAAATCTGCCCGTACCCACAGTATCCATTGATGCGTGGATCTTGTATCATAAGAAATTTTTGTAGTAGTGTCTAAAAATCATTATTGACATGCAAATAGGTGAAGTGAGAATACTGAACTTCTTGCATATCAAAAAGCATGCCCAATACCCAAGATCTTTGTTGATATGAGGTGTGGTGAAACGTGTACTCTGAAAATCTGCACAACTGGTTGTTCAAAGGGGTGACAAAATTATTAATTCCGACCAGCACTTCCCAATTGCAATAAGCATTTAAAACCTTATGATGTTTCAGATTTAAAAAATAGAAACTGTGGGAGATGAAAACACTGCTGTATTGTTAGGAATGAAGGAATATAACAGCCACAGCCAGAATCCTCTGTCAAGCCCCCATTTCTATGCAGCATTTGTCCTCATCACCACCTCTGTATAAAATCAATTGTAACCCTCAAAGGCATTAAATTAACACTCTCGGATACTGTATACATTGTTTTATCGTTCACTAGGTATCTCTTAAAATGTAAACTCTTAAATGAAGGCAAAGCTGTGTTGATACCTTTACAGTATTATCCCCTGATTGCCCATTGTTGCGGAGGCAGTCTAAACAAATGGCAATCTGTGGATCACTTCTGTGATAATCCTGATCTTCTTGGTCCTCTTCTTCTTCTATTTTAGCTTTCTTGGCTTTGGGGCCTTCATTATCTTTTCAGAAACACAGACAATTGTCTCAAAATATATACAGTACATAAATCACTGCAATGATTGTCATAAGTACATTTTCTGAGGCTTAATATTTTATTTTCAAAAACATTCTCCTTTATTTCTGTAATCACGTTAAAGTTTTTGGTAGATTAGTATAAAATTTCCTTTGATTACTTCTTAGCTTCGAGATAAAGTCAACAGAGCACAGGAATCTTGTAGCATCCAATTCACGTTCGCTTAAAAGTGGTACGCAACAGTTGGCTTTATGCAAATATATCCAAGGGTCACCAGGTATCCTTGGTTAACTCTGTGGCACAAGGATGGGAAGCAGGAGACAGGCAGCTTGCATGGAGGTTCAGGGATAGCAAAAGTGAGTTAGTGGTAAGGGAGAAGGGGAATTGTGATGTGGGGTCAGGGTCATGAAGGAGCGGAAGAGAAATCCAAGGTAGGACAGAAGATGGGGACAAGACATGAAGGAGTGAAGTGAAATGGGCCTGGCATCCAGGATGTTGTGGGTGATGGTCAGCCAAAGTAAGAAAATGAGGGGCCTAAAGACTGATTTTGGTATTGGCCTCATGTGGGTCCGCCTAAGGGCTTTGAATTCACCTCCAATGTTCCAGTCATCCCTGCTAAGGATGGGATCAGACAATGTTCTTTGCAACACATAGGAAGGAGAGCCAGCTGAGCAAGGTCAGCCAATCCCAAGGGTGGTGAGTACAACAGTGGACACTAAAATGAACGCACAATAAAGAGTGAAAGCAAAAACATAGCATAGTCTCTTCCACAATGAAGGAAATGTCCCTAACTCACCTGTAACCATCAATCTGTGCCAACCATGAGGCATTGTGGTACATTTAGCTCTTTGACTAAGTTAGTCTCAACAAATAACAATGATGCACAAATGAATAAATTGAACCAATATAATATCAAATATTTACTAGTGAAATTCACATAGATAAATCATATGTGCTATCTTTGTGTTCTCAACAATTCTTAAGTTAATGGAGCTAGGTAGAAATGTTGCGGTCATGATAAATTTCTCATCCCACCAGTACCTGCTACATTGTCAGCTGACCACCACCTGCCATGTGATCCATGTGTCTCCCAGTCACACTGCCAGCACTTAAAATTTTCATTGCATTTGTGTGGGAACCAGCAAAAATGCAAGTGGCACGCCTTTCCTGTGCTGCCATTGGGAACAGCGCGCCCCAATTAAAATTCCACCTATGATATGGAAAGTAGCAGCATTCATATGGGAGCAGTAAAGATAGTCTCTTGGGTTTGGAGTTTAGGCACATTGCTGAGGTTGAATAAAGAAAGCTTTACTTTGCATCCAACCATATTATATCTGGTCTGGTAACAGAGACAGGTCACTGTTGGTCACCGTGTGAACACTTTCCACTTCTCAACACTGAAGGCTAATCTCGATTAACACAATTCTCCTAATAAATAAAAAAAGTATAGCTTTAAAGTGCTGTTTTGCCACTATCCCTTTATCCTTCCTCTCCTTTCTAAGTCTCTTCCCTCGTCACCAAGTGTCTACTATGCTTTATCTGAATAGGCAAATGTATGATTTGGCCTTGTATCTTTGCCATTGACCACTAATAGATGCACAAAAACTGAATGAAGATGATTCAACTACAGTGCTCTTTCCAATTGGCAAAATGAACCAGGCTTGAATTAATGCTTTCATCGAATGCTACCAAAAGATCTGGCGTCTCACCAGGGATTCCTAAACATAAGCCAACTAACTGAATCAACGTCCCAAAAATATTACTGAAAGAAATCTGTTGCGATCTTTAGTTTTGGGATGCAGTTGGCCGATTTCTAAAATAATTCAGCAGTGGTTGTATGCATTCAACCCTTGATCACTAGTCTCTTTAATGGGGAAACTGTTGACTGTGTACTAGCGGGTTCCACACTGGGAAGGAAGGAAATTAGTAAGAGATCAACACAAGTTAACTGATGGTGCCTCCTCAGTAGAAGGAAGATGCTGGTGAGGAACGTTGTTCTCAACTAAGGTACATTGAATGGCATGTGGGCCTAAAAAGATGAATAATTTTAAGCTAAGGGAGGATAAGGATGGGTGACCAAACCTGAACATTTTAAGATCCCAAAATACGCCATCAGAATCGTACCAGCTTTGAGCTTTCCTCAGCATCAATGTTTCCCCAAGCAAACAAATCAAGGCGTTCTGAGGCAACTGTAGAAGAGCACTTTACTCCAACACCATGAAACCTTTAGGCCAAAGAAGAAGATTAGGTTCTATTTAGTTTACCTTCTCCATTCTCTTGTGGTTTATTTTTTTTCCAGAATTCTTCTTCCTGCAGCTTTTCCACTGGTCAAAAGAATATAAATAATTGACTAAGTTTTTTCAATGTACTTTTCAATATACAGACAAAAAAGTTACAAAAGCCCCAATGGTAATACTTCATTTTACCATCCACTCCATACGTTTGACAATTTATCTGCAAATGGCAGTCAGATTTCACCAGGAATGTTGTTTTGATAAACATCACTAAATGTTAAGCATAATAAAAAGAATTCACACCAAACATTTGCTTTCCACAAATCTTTTCTTTTGCTGAAAAATGGATCAGGTCAGAAAGTGGGTGCACGACAGCGTGCCTCCTGATCGCTGACCAGCCTTGCAAGCCCTATAGATGTCCTTCCGACTACCCTCCCACCCCGACTGCTGGCCTCCCAGACCCTTCGGCCAGCCCCAATCTCCCTGACCCCCACCCCTCCCGCAGCTGATAGTCCCAAGCCCCCCTCCCCAGCTGATAGTCTGAAGACACCCCCCCCCCCACGTGATCCCCTCCAGCAGCCCTGATTCCACCCCCTTCAACTCCGACGGCCAGCCCTGATTGTCCTCACTCCCTCCCTCACCCCACTGATTCTGATAGCAGAGTGGTAGTGGGCTCCCCCACGATGATGACCCCCGCAATAGGCTTCGTCTCATGGTCCTGCCTCCTTGGCACTGCCCAGTGGACAATGTCAAGGTGCCCGGTGGGCAGTGCCAGTTTGCTCCTTGGTTAGTGCCAGCGTGCCAGGCTAGCATTGCCCAAGGGGCACCCACCCCTTACCCACAACTTCCCAGGGGCCCTTAATGGCCTGTCTTCCCTCCAGCAGGATTGGACGTTTGCAGTCATAAACACCACTGGAGGGAACCACTCCTATTTGAATGATATTTCCATATGAAAATCAGCTCCACGCCAATTTCTGACGCAGAGCTGATGATGCCAATAACATACCTTGGGTGACCTGAGGAGGCCTGTGACGCCCAGCGTGAATCCTGCGAAACAGCCGCCACTGATGCCTCCCGGCCCATTGCACTACAGCAGTGCAGCGGGCTGGGTAAATCACCACCCTGTTGTGCATCAGTATTGTACATTGTATTTATTTGATTCATATTTTAAAAGATCACTTATAACTCCTAAACAAATTTTAACTGGGGACTGTAATATTTACAAAAAGCTGTACTATGGTGCAAAGGGACCTGGGGGTCCTTGTGCATGAGTCGCAAAAACCCAGCCTACAGGTGCAGCAGGTGGTCAGGAAGGCAAATGGGATGCTGGCCTTCATAGCGAGGGGGATTGAATATAAAAGTAGGGAGGTCTTGCTGCAACTGTAGAGGGCACTGGTGAGGCCGCAGCTGGAGTACTGTGTGCAGTTTTGGTCGCCGCACTTGCGCAAGGATATTTTGGCCTTGGAGGGAGTGCAGAGGAGGTTCACTAGGCTGATACCGGAGTTGAGGGGGTTGAGCTATGAAGAGAGGCTGAATAGACTGGGCTTGTACTCGTTGGAGTTTAGAAGGATGAGGGGGGATCTTATTGAGACATATAAAATGATGAAGGGGATGGATAGGGTAGAGGTGGAGAGGTTCTTCCCGCTCAGAAGGGACAGCAGGACTAGAGGGCACAGCCTCAAGATAAGGGGGGGTGCGGTTTAGAACAGAGTTGAGGAGGAACTTCTTCACTCAAAGGGTGGTGAATCTCTGGAATTCTCTGCCCGTTGAAGGGGTGGAGGCTACCTCACTAAATATATTTAAGACACGGGTAGATAGGTTTTTGGTAGGCAAGGGGATTAAGGGTTATGGGGAGAGGGCGGGAAAGTGGAACTGAGCCACTTCAGATCAGCCATGATCTTATTGAATGGCGGGGCAGGCTCGAGGGGCTAGATGGCCTACTCCTGCTCCTATTTCTTATGTTCTAATGGATCAACTAATTAAGCACTGTAGACACAAAGTGGCATGTTGTGTGTATGGAATCAACAGGTAATTGCACCTTAAATACAATGCAGACTCAATGGATTCCAGGAGCTGTATTATTAAAATAAATCCTTCTGCACCAATGACACCCCCCCCACAGCCCCCCAACAACCACACCACTGAACCCACCACCCCAAATTGCCACTCTTGTCTTTACTAAAATTCGCAAATGAGTATCATTGCCTGCATGTTCCCTTCGAAGCACGTGCCATCCTGACTTGGAACTATATCACTAATTCTTTACTATCGCTGGGTCAAAATCTTGTAGCCTTCTGCCTAAATATTTTTAAGACGCGGGTTGATGGGTTTTGATAGGAGAGGGGATTAAGGGTTATGGGGAGAGGGCGGGAAAGTGGAACTGAGCAGCGACAGATCAGCCATGATCTTATTGAATGGCGGGGCAGGCTCGAAGGGCTGGATGGCCTACTCCTGCTCCTATTTCTTATGTTCTTATGTTCTAACCGCAGTTTATATGTACCTGCACAAGGCTGACTACAGCAGTTCATGAAAGCAGCACCACCCATTTCTCAAGACAATGCGGGAAGGGCAATAGATGTTGGCAGCTACGAAACCAGCCTGCCATCTATTGACTCCGTCTACACTTCCCACTGCCTTGGAAAAGCAACCAGCATAATTAAGGACCCCACACATCTGGATATACTCTCTTTCACCTTCTTCTGTCGAGAAGAAGATACAAAGGTCTGAGAACACATGCCAACCAATAGCTTCTTCCCTGCATCCATCAGACTTTTTATTGGACTAACCTTACATTAAGTTGATCTTTCTCTATACCCTAGCTATAACTGTAACACTATATTCTGCACTCTCTCCTTTCCTTCTCCCCTATGTACTCTATGAGCAGTCTGCTTTGTCTGTTTAGTACACAAGAGACAATATTTTCACTGTGTACCAATATATGTGACAATAATAAATCAAATCAAAGCACATCCCATCAACAAACAGAAATAATCTGAGATCTTGCACATCCCTTCTCCAAAAGCTCTTATGTGACTTTGAGTAATACATTCAAGTTTTGTATTGTAATATTGTGTAATTATCTCCTGAGTATCATTTAATCAGGATTTAACATTCATGAGCACCCATTTTTTAATCAGCTAACTATTGGAATCTCAATTTAACCTGAGCAAGACTTAAATAGTAGAAACTATTGTGAGAGGTTAATGGACTGCTTTTCACTTCTTTCATTCACTAGTTCATAAACTACTTTTTTTATTAAGTTAACAAAAATAAGAAAATGCATCCTTTAGTAACCAAATTTGCTACTAAAACTGTTCCACAAAAAAAACCCCCAAATTCTTTTTTGTTAGTTACATCAATAATTTTTACACCCATGGAAGAAATCAAGAATGTGACCTTTGCTCCTATATTTTTAGTTTGGATTGGACATTGGCCTTGGTTTCTGACGTAGAAAGCAATATTATTATCCAAAAAAACCTGACTGTGCACGGCACAGCAACAAAAGCACAACCACATTCAAGTCAATGCCGCAAATTTTCCTTTAACATTTCACCAACAATAGAGTTAAATCACAATCTGCACAGAAACTACTTATAGAACATATGGCTAACAAATTATTACTGGCAATACAGATTTTTGGAGTGGGTGCTGTGGCTGATGGCACTGCCAGCCCTGGGAGACTTTCCTCAGAGTGGTATGGCATGGGTTGGCACTAGTTGTGACGGACAATTCAGACAGACAACTCCCAAGCTCAGGTGTGCCTTCAAGGGTGAAATGGGCAAAGGCAAGTAGTTCTCTGTGGAAAAGTTTAAAAAAAATCAACAAGAGAGAGTTCCAATCCTGTACCTTTCCCAATGTGTGATGCAATATTAGCTTAAAAAAAAGACTGTTCTCCTTGAAGAGAAAAAAGCTAAGAGGAGGTTTGATAGTGCTGTTCAAAATCAAGAGGAGGCTGGACAGAGTACATAGGGAGAAACTATTCCTGCTGGTAAAAAGATCAAGAACAGGAAAGTACAGATTTAAAGTGATTTGCAAATGAATTTGGAGTGAGAGAAAACCTTTTCACACAGAGTGTGGTTTAGGTCCAGAAAGCACTGTCTGGAACTGTGGCAGAGGCAGATTCAATCGAGGTATTCAAAAGGGCACTGGATGATTACTCGCACAGAAACAGTGTGCAGGGGTACGACACTAAGTTATGATGCTCGTTTGGAGCGCTGGTGCAGACACGATGGGCTGAATGGCCTTCTTCTGCATCATTACAATTCTGTGATTCTGTGACTGCATGCTCAGGTAAGAACAGGGGCACGTATGTCACATGCAAGTGAAAGCGAGTAATATTTATTAATTTCAAAAATCCTTGGGAAAAGATTTATTAACCAGATTGATTGAAGGGATATTCATTAGAGGAACCAAGCCAAAATCCAAACCAAACATTGCCAACATACTTAAAAATTGCCATCAGTTCACACTATACATACTGGTATTACCACGACTAACAACTGTGCAAAATTAAATTTCCAGAAGTACTTTGATTTGCTGGGTTATGTAACGCGTGGCCCTTTAACTAATTAGGTATTTAATAGTTTTTAACAGGACTGTATCTATTGAACACTAGACTCAACAATAAAGAATTAGTCCGTTCACTTACTTTCTTTAAGACCAGGCACCAGCTTAAATATAATTTCTTCTAATGTATTGTCCAACCTTGAAAACACAGAAAAAATCACAGTTAGCTCCACAGATAGTTGTAAACATTCAACCAGTCAATCCCAAAATTAATGTCGTCAGCAAGTTTACTGACAACACCACTGTAGTGGGTCGGATCTCAAACAATGATGAGATGGAGTACAGGAATGAGATAGAGAATCTGGTGAACTGGTGCAGTAACAATAATCAATGTCAACAAAACAATGGAGAGTGTCATCGACTTCAGGAAGCGTAAAGAAAAACATGTCCCTGTCTACACCAATGGGGACAAAGTAGAAAGCGTCGAGAATTTCAAGTTTTTAGGTGTCTAGATCACCAACAACCTGTCCTGGTCCCCCCATGCCAACACTGTAGTTAAGAAAGCCTACCAATGCCTTTACTTTCTCAGAAGACTAAGGAAATTTGGCATGTCCGCTCCGTCTCTCACCAACTTTTACAGATGCACCATAGAAAGCATTCTTTCTGGTTGTATCACAGCTTGGTATGGCTCCTGCTCTGCCCAGGACCACAAGGAACTACAAAAGGTCGTGAATGTAGCCCAATCCATCACGCAAACCAGTCTCCCATCCATCGACTCTATCTACACTTCCCGCTGCCTTGGCAAAGCAGCCAGCTTAATTAAAGATCCCATGCACTCCAGGCATTCTCTCTTCCATCTTCCGTCGGGAAAAAGATACAAAAGCCTGAGGTCACGTACCAAATGACTCAAGAGCAGCTTCTTCCCTACTGCTGTCAGTCTGTTGAATGGACTTGCCTTGTATTAAGTTGATCTTTCTCTACACCCTAGCTATGACTGCAACACTACATTCTGACTCTCTCATTTCCTCTTAAAGAACGGTATGTTTTTCTTTGTATAGCGTGCAAGAAACAATACTTTTTTACTGTATGTTAATAGATGCGACAATAATAAATTAAATAAAATCAAGGAACTAATCATACACAGTAATTCAGTTAAAGGAAATAAGACAAAAAATCTGACATTATTACCCCTCTCCTGGTGCACATCTATCTGACCAGTGCCAGGACATACAACTCTATTTAGACAAGGTAACATTGAGCTGCACAACAACTGCATTGCATACTCAACTATTGTTCTTTTTTTTTGTACAGTTTTGGACATAGCGAACTTCAAACAAAAGGGATATCAATTTCCAGGGTGAGGAGGAGAGTATGAAGACAGTTTGCTGTCTATTGACCTTCTTTATTGCTGGGACTTCATTTTGTATTAAATCTATGTTAATGTGCTTCAGAACAAAGGAATAGACAATGCCCACAAATCATAAATAGCTCACTTAACATGCTGATATACCTGGAAGTTGAGCTGTACGTATTGGGTTACACACAATCCATTATTATGTCATGAAAGGGTTTATTTTGTTTTGTCAGAAATGATAGTTAGGAGTATTTTAAAAAATTCTTTAATTGGCCATGGGTGTCTCTGGCTTCGCTAACATTTGTTGTCCATCCCAATTGTCCTTGAGAAGGAGTGGTGAGCTGTCATCTTGAACTGCTGCAGTCCATGTGGTGCTGATGCTGTTAGAAAGTTCCAGGATTTGCACAAAAGGATTGGCGATATAATTCCAAGTCAGGATGGTGTGTGGCTTGGAGAGTGGTAGTGCTTCCACGCATCTACAGCCCTTGTCATTCCAGGTAGTGGAGATTATAGGCTTGGAAGGTGCTGTCAAAAGAGATTGGACAAATTGCTCCAATATATGGTACACATGCTTTGGTGATGAAGCTGTTTTGCTGTTCTCAGGTGATTACATAATACTTGAGGAGTATGAAGTCTTTTGATCTGATGCAAAGAGATATTACATGAATTGGACAGGTTAAATTGATCAGCTGACCTTTCCTGTCTGACATTTTTGCACATGTAGATGTCTCTTCTGCTATGTATCTATGGGGCCATCACGTTCTTGGCATTCGCCAGTTTACTCTCTAATTTTGTAAGAATTTCTTCACTAGCACCTGTGAGAAATGATGTTTATGTCATTGCATTAGGGAAAATGTATTGAATAAGTATCATTGCATTAGGGAAAATGTAATGAATATTTATTGATTTTTATTTTCTCAAGAACCATGAATCTCATCATATTAAATATTGCTTCGTAACACTCTGTCAAGTCTTGATGCCAATCAAAGGTACTGATGAGGAATCATCAAATCCGTTTTGGACTTGTCTGATCACATGACTGATCAAAACTATTGTCAACATTCACAGTGAGGCCAAAGTAAAAGACCAAACCATACTATGTTGCATTGGTAGAGCAGTTTAATCAGTCAACTTCAGGATGACACAATCCCTCCCGTGTACACATTTCACCCTCCCTCCAACAGCAGAAAACGAATTAAGTAGGCTTTTCTAGTCAGTCATTAGATAAATAAATATAAAGTCTCTTATGATGCCACAAATGAAAGGGTCATATCACTCAGTCGTGATAAATCTCCAAAAGTCTCTTTCTTGTGGAAGTTTCTAGTCAGGCACTGAACAGTCCAAGTAAATAATAACATTAAATTGATACAAGAGCATTTTTGATTTGGAAAAAAATTTTAATTGAAGAAGGCGCTTAATTACTTACCTCTAGAAAAGCTGGGTAAAAACAGTAGCATTTAAAGATTTCACAGTAAATCTTCCAACAAATAAATTAATACATCGGCTTTAAGTAACTATTATGCATTTTAACTTGTGTTCATATAACTAGAAATACTGTTGCGTCAGTGAGGTAACAACTTTTTAAGGCATGTGAAAATATTAACTGGTTCCTTGATCAACTTTAAACTCTTAACTTTTTAAACCTTAAATCTTGATTTAGGTTATTTCCAAACAGCTGGCAGAGAAAGCCCTGAAAGTAGTTTGCCACCAACTTATTCTCAAAGTTATTTCATATTCACCACATAACTTACATTACAAGGATCGCATTCACCCACTAGTTCAGCTGACAGGTGTTGCTCAATCGACTGCATTTTACTAGCAATGTGTGATTTCTCCTATTTCTGTCTGACTCCTGTAGCCATCAGCAGCTGATTCAGACAGTGCCTAGTGCAGTTTCATGTGAAACTTGGCACATCGTGCCAGACAATAAACATGTTTATCATCTATTAAGGAATAGTTGTAACAAACTTTTAGCATGGTAGTACAATGAGATAAACACATATGGAGTACCACCTGAGTTTAACAGAACACAATTATGCTCTCATGCCTGCCTGCACAGGGTTTCATGTGCCACCCTACACTGATGCCAAAATTGAAGGTGTGCTACTTTTAATATTTGCACAAGTGCATTGCACGTGCCATATGCATTTTCCCATTACAATCATTACATAAAGGGTATTCCAAAGTATGCTGTAGGTTCAAATATAACATCTTTGATAAAATAAGCTCTTCCGAAAACTGCTACAGAAAACATATACAAGTTGCAATGGAATGCTCATGGAGACAAGTATTGTGCTGAGAAAATCCTTGACATTGTAACGGTGCAGTTTGTTAATTTTCCTCAAAGTAATTTGTGTTTCTTGGCAGATGGATTTTCAGGGTTATTTTAAATGCAAGCAATTTATTATTTTACTCTTTCCTTGTATCTCAGCAAAAATGAAATTCTGACCATTTACATGGTTATAAAGTTTTTTTTTCTCCTTTTACTTTCTGGGGTGATTTGTAGATCTTGCTGTAGTTGCAACTGGCAGAGAGATGCACCAGGATGAGTTTTCAGGAGTGAGTCTGTAATGAGTGATTTAGGATTTCCCAGTATTTTGTCGCATATGGTGAATAAGCCCTTATGGAGTGTATTATATTTGCTTACAGCTAATCAAAGGAACCTCATCATGATTGCTATGGGGCAAAAATGACTGCAACTTATATTAGAGAGGACAATTCATAAAACATCTTTTGAATGATACTGAAGTGAATTAAGAAGCACATTTGTAACACTGGGCTGATTCAACCTTTCATATAGTTAAATTCCTTGTGCTGTTTAGCTGTGCTGCTAGCAAGATGGATCTCAGAGCAATGTACATGGTAATCTGAACAAAAATCACAAAGAGCACTGAGTTCCACAAAGCAAAGTATGTCTCAACTTTTCAGTAATATGCAAGAGTGCCTTACACTCAACAACAGTGACACAGTTGTCAGCAACTGCTGCCTTACAGCACCAGAGGCCCGGTTTCAATTCTGGCCTTGGGTGACGGCCTGTGTGGAGCTTGCACATTCTCCCTCTGTCTGCGTGGGTTTCCTCCAGGTGCTCTGGTCTCCTCCACAATCCAAAGGTGGGCAGGTTAGGTGGATTGGCCATGCTAAGTTGTCCCTTAGTGTCCAAAAATGTGTGGGTTAGGAAGATTACATATGATAAATGCACAGGGTTATGGAGATATGGTGAAGGGGTGGGCCTGGGTGTGTGATGCTCTGAGACAGTGCAGACTCAATGGACTGAATGGCCTCTTTATACACTATAGATATTCTACGAAAACAGGTTAGCTGTACCTATCCTGTACACTTTGTCATTAACAATCTTCAAAACATGTAGGTTCAATTTCAGTTTCAGAGTTTCTGAGTTTGAGCTTCACTGCAATAACTGTGAGGTATATGTTTACAGAGAGGCTTTGGGTGGAGACACAGATTATAAGAAGCCCTGTTGAAGAGCTTAAACTGTATGAACCAAACAAAGGAGAGGACTCCCTCAGTACAAACGTTTATCGTGGTGAACATATCTCAGCAAATAACACTTTGCAAACAAGTAAACACCAACACATGGCAATATCAGTGCAGTATTAGTTTTAGCTAAACTCTGTTCAAACCAAGTGTGCCCAAAGTGTAAAAACCACAATCTTTGATACCAATGAAGGCAAGACAATTATAATGCAGACAAGAACTTTAGCTGCTGTTTTGTGTGGTATGTTGCATGTTGTGTAGTATGGTCACTGACTCCTTCCAAACTGGTAGGCCAGAGAAATGAATGGTTAATATAGAGGCATCACAGTGAGATGGAGTAATGGTTCAAAAAATAGAAAGGAATCACCTGGTAAAATCATACAGCAGTACCAAACTGATTAGCTCTTGGTTTAATCCCATAATACTTACAGCATCTGCAGTTCATTATCAAGTACAATATAGTCTCTGATGCTGATAAAATATAGTATACACTACCAAAATCATGCTGTATCAATCCATCCATCCAGCTTTCTGCCCTACAAAAAGTTATTTGACATTGGACTGTTCAGGACGTATCACAGCTGTTGAAACGAGACATGGGTGGAAGAGAAAGTAAGCAGAGATATCCCACTCTGTACTTCTGATGGATAGGTAATGGTTGATTGGTCATTTCCCATCTGTGAGAGATGATGGCAATTGAGCCTCAGAACATCAGTGAGGTTAGGTGAGGTCATCTGCTGCACTTCTTTGACAGCTGAATAAGCCAATTCTGGAAAGGGAAAGGGAAAGTTGACCACAACTGGCACACATTAAGTTGTTCTTTGCCAATGCTGTGGAATAATCTCTGCTGATGCATTTAAGGGCTGCCATTGGCTTTGGACCTTCTGAAACCACATGTTGTCATGGTGATCGTGAAATTTTGCCTACAGCCAGTGTCACATAGCAACAGTATATTTTGGCAAACTAAACAAGGTGGATTACTTGGTTTAACGGTAGTAGGCTTACCTCTCAGCCCTCGTTACCAATGCTAAACATTTTTATAGGATATATTTTTCAGACCGAGGTATCAGTGCATTCAATGGGGACGGGAGTGGCAGGAGGCGGTAGGAAATTGAAAGCAAATTCCAATTGTTGGATTCTCATTCAAACAGTGCAGCATACAGCTCACTTAATGCATGGGAAAACCACCACTTGCAAGTGCCCTCCAAGCCATAAAGCATCCCGTCTTAGTATTACGTCACTGTTCCTTCATTGTTGCCGGGTCAAAATCCTGGAACAGCCTTCCTCACAACAATATGAATGTATCTACACCACACAGACTGCAGCGCTTCAAGAGGGCATAGGGCAGCACGATGGCACAGTGGTGAGCACTGCTGCCTCACAGTGCCAGGGAACCAGGTGTGACTCCTGGCTTGGGTCACTGTCTGTGTAGAGTTTGCACATTCTCCCCGTGACTGTGTGGGTTTCCTCCGACTGCTCTGGTTTCCTCCCACAGTTCAAAGATGTGCAGGTCAGGCTGATGGGCCATGCTAAATTGATCCTAGTTTTGGAGCGGGGGGAAAGGATTCGCAGGGTACATATGTGGGGTTACGGGGATAGGGCAGGATTGTTGTTGGTGCAGGCTTGATGAACTGAATAACCTCCTTTCGTACTGCAGGGATTCTCTTATTCTATGATGAAAGCAGCTCACCACCACCTTTTCAAGGGCAATTAGAGATGGGCAATAAATGCTGGCGATGCCCAAATCCCATAAGGGAAGTTAAAAAAAAGCCTGATTAAAATGCTTCATCCAAAATGTGAAAAAGCTTAACTTACACTGACTTATCAACGTGAAGCAGTGATTTACACATGGAAATGAAGGATGAATATAAGGCATATTGTACGTAGCCTTTCAGCAAGTGAATTATTAAAGGGTGTGGCATATCCTTGAGAGGTAACAGTCTCATCCATAACTACTTCAGCTATAATGCAACATGTAAAGAGTGGACTTCTGACTAACAATAAGGCAATGAATTTTGTGGAATGACTCATGCCATCCAAGCTGTGAAACGCTGAAGCTGGAGAAGACATCAGTGCTCCAGACCTGTATGCTAAATAGAATAAGGTTCCACAAAAGATATTCCTGCTGTAGCAAAAAACTCTGACTTTGGCGTTCTGCTACTGATGGTGCTAGAGATTCCACAGATTTCAACATTCCTACACAACTGCAAAACCAAAAGTTTTGGACTCCTTGCAAATTGCTGACACGTCTTGAATGCAATCTCCCCAAAATTGCACACAGTTCTGAATCAGGCGGGGAAAGCTGTGTGGAATTCAATGGCTTCACAGTTGCCTTTCGTCACCTGAATAAATAGCACTTTGTATAATTACAAAATACTGGCAAGGATCAAGATCCTGATATCAAAGTTAAATTTAAGGCCTGTCGTCCAAACATTTGGACCTTCCTGCCCCCCCGCCATGGCCATTAGGAACCCATTTGTAGACAAGGGAAACATCCCACAGACCTCACACGCAGAACAGGACAAGCCCCCTTCCTCATCCCCTCCTCCCCACAGATAAGGGAACCCTCCCCACCTTCCTTTCCCACAATGGAGGACAGACATGTAAAGCTAAGAAAGTATTGTAAGATTGCCTTTTACACAAAGCCTCATGCAAGTTATGAGATTGAATGGAAACTGGCGTATATATTTACTTTTCCATATACTTCGTGCAGAGAACTTCTGAGTGCTATATATTAGCAGATTTTCATATGCAGCTGACTTTCAACTCATTTTCAGACAAGTGCACACTGGTGGTGGGACATACTGAAAAAGTTGAGGGTCACTGCTGTACATCTTGTACTGAAGGTAGATCATATTTCCCTCCACCTGTGCACAGTTACCAAATTGCTCCTTTTCTACCAACTTCCCCTCCTGTGCAGTTCAGGCAATTCTCCTGGGGCTCAAAAGGCAGCTGTCGTTTCACTTACTCTGTATTGCAGCAGCAGCTGTGTAGCTACTTCGTGAAATGGAACAATAAAACCATTTTAGATCAAATATAAATTCTTTCTCATATTGGTCTGCAAGCTTGTGTCACAAATAGTCAATTACTCCTAGTAAATTGAGAAATTCGGGCTAGAGGTTTTCCTTGAGCATGGTCAACCCTAGAAATCCAGCAAGGTTGCCCATGACGAATGGGCAAACCCCGAAAGTTTGTGGGTTTACTATCAAATAAACTTGATGGACTTTAACCTGGTGTTGTGAGACTTCTTACTGTGTTTACCCCAGTTCAACACCAGCATCTCCACATCATTTCAAAGAAAACACAGACCAACAAAAGCAGCTAACCATCACAACTGAGCCCAGAATCCAGATTAACCATAAATATGACAGCTACTATAATATAAAATAAACATGGGCAATAATCGAGCTACATTGCAGCCATGATGCTTAAAAAACTCTTTACAGAATGGGGATGGTATATTTAGGATGGGCTGATTTTAGAATTGCATTGTGCAGAATGCCCAGACCACATAGATTCTGATGAGAGTGCCACTCTCTTGCTTCATCAACGGCTTTTCTTCAATCATTAGATCAGAAGTGGGGATGTTTGGTGATGATTTTACAGTTTTCAGTCCCATTCATGACTTTTCAGATGTTGAAGTGATGCATGTCCATATGCAACAAGATCAGGCTTGGGCTGAAAGTGATAAGTAATATACATGCCAGTGCATGTATATTAAGTGCCAGGCAATGACCATCGCCAACAAGAGAGAAGATAACCATCACTTCTTGATATTCAACAGCATTAGCGGAATCTTGGCCCCCCCGACCCCACCACCAACATCCAGGACATTATCACTGATCAGAGACCTAACTGGACCAGCCATATAAATACTGCGGCTACAAGGGCAGGTCAGAGGCAAGGAATTTTGTGGTGAATAACTAATCTCTTGATCACAAAAGCACGTCCATCATCTACAAGACACAAGTCAAGAATGTGAAATCTCTCACTGGGTGAGTGCAGCTCCAACAACATTCAAGAGACTCAACACCATTCAGGACAAACAACCCACTTGATTGACAACCCATTCACCACGTTAAACATTCACTCCCTCCACCACTGGCACACAGTGAGCAGTATGTACAATAGACAAGATGCACCGCAAGAACTTGCACTGGCTCCTTCAAAAGTGCTTTCCAAACCCTCCCAACTAGAAGTTCTCCCAACTAGAAGGATAAGGGCCTTAGATGCAGGAGAACAATGCCATCTGCTCTTTTCAAACCACAAACCATTGTGGCTTGGAAGAGTATCTTACATTTAAGATATTTTTCTTCTCTTGGAATTCTCTTCCCCAGATAGCAATGCAGGGTACGTCATTGAATTTATTCAAGGAGATTTAGATAGATTCTGGACAGACTAGGGGTCAAAAGCTATAGGGGGTGGACAGGAAAATGGAACTGAGGCCAGTCAAATTAATCATAACTTAAATGAATGGTGGAGCAAGCTTGACAGGCCTACTTCTGCACCTAAATCCTATGATCACTGTCACTGGGTCAAAACTCTGGAATTGCCTTTCTGATAGTATTATGGGTGTACTGCGTCACATGCACTGCAGCAGTTCAAGAAGGCAGTTGACCCCAACATCTCAATGGTAATTAGGGATTGGCAGCAAATGCTGGTTTTGTCCGTGAATCTCTCATCTAGTGAATGAATTAAAAATTGCATCAACCTTAATTACCAAGCCTTTGCTAATTAAAGGATAATCTCAGCCTCATCTTTTTTTAATTTATTCATGACATGTGGGCTTCGCTGGCTAGGCCAGTATTTTGCCAATCCCTAATTGCCTTTGAGATGGTGATGATAAGCCTCCTTCTTGAACTGCAGTGGAGGGACTGAATGTTTGTGGATAGGGTACTAATCAAGCAGGTTTCTTTGGATGGTGCCAATCTTATTGAGTATTGTGGAACTGTACTCATCCAGACAAGTGGGGAGTATTCCATCATAATCCTGACTTATAGATGATAGACAGGCTGTGGGGAGTCAGGAGCTGAGTTACACACGGCAGAATTCACAGCCTCTGACCTCCTCTTCTAGCCACAGCGCTTATGTGGCTTATTCAGTTCAGGTTCTGGTCATTGGCAACCCCAGCATGCTGATAATGGAAGACTCATATGGAAATGCCATTGAATTATAAGACACAATGGTTAGATTATCTCTTGTTGGTGATGGTCATTGCCTGGCACTAATGTGGTGTGAATGTTACTTGCTACTTGTCAGCCCAAGCCTGCATATTGTTCAGGTCTTGCTGCATTTGAACAGAAATTGCTTCAGTTTCTAAGGATGGCAAATGGTGATGATTATGCAATTATCAGCAAATATACCCACTTCTGATATTATGAAAGGTCACTGATCAAGCAGCTGAAGATGGTTGAGCCTATGTCACAACTACTTGCTTATTGCATCCCTACCAGGAATTTTTGACATCATTTGCGCTCAGCAATGTTCAATTGTGCCATTTGACATCAGTTAAATGCAAATCTGATCATTTCGTTATCATCTGACATCATTTGTACTCAAGGCAATCATTTAATTATCATTTGATATCGTTTTACTCACATGTAATCATTTAGCCATCATTTAACATCCCAAATTGCCAACAACTGACGTTAATGTCATCAACAGACATCAATAAAATCACAGTGCTCAAATATCTGCTATTAGCATCAATTAATTACCTTCAGTACTCAGAAGCATTCAACTGACTCCAAAAGTTATCATAGCATTTGTTTGTGAGGAAACTCTAAAGCTGAGATTTTATGCTCCTGTTGGCATCAGGCGGGTTCAGCAACGGGAGGGGAAAATGTCACGAGAAGTGCAAAGTTGCGACTTTTGATGACAGCATGAAATTCTGAAGCAATTGTCTCCTAGCCCGTCAGTGATGGTTTGTGTTTCCTGACACTGAATGTTGGGAACATAATTACCAGGCCAGTATGCCAGAATCAACCCTCCCACCCCACTGGTTAAAAATCAAACCACAACGGCAAAATGACAGAATGGCGTGATGCATGACTGGTCTCTGGAGATGTGCACCTGGCAAGCAAACCTCCCAGGGGTGCTCAAATGAGTGCAGTGCTCAGGGAAGAAGGTCATGCCTGGGTACTGCTCAAAAAGTGCCTTGGTACACCCCCCTTGTCACCACTTGGCATTACCCTAGCACACACGGGCACTATCCAGGCACTACATGAGTGGGGTACCTGAGTGCTTGTTACAACCTCAAAGAATTCTAATAGATTTGTCAGGCATGATTTTCCCTTCATGAATCCATGCTGAATCTGCTTGATTATATTATGTATCTCTAAACGCTTTGCTATTACATCCTTTATAATGGACTCTTAACATTTTCCCAATGACAGATGTTAAGCTAACTGGCCTATAGTTAAGTACTTTTCGTTTCCCTACTTTTTGAACGAGGGTGTTACATTGGCAGTTTTCCAATCCCCTAGGATTTTTCCGTAATTTAAGGATTCTAGAAAAATTACTACCAGAGCATCCACTATCTCTGCAGCTATTTCCTTTAATATTTGTAACCCATCAGGCCGAAGGTATTTGTCGGCCTTTCGCCCCATTGGTTTCGTGAGTATTTTTTCTCATGCCTTTGTAATTACTTTTCTTTAAAGTTGACTCTGACTTAAGTTTCTCACTATCAAACTGAATGCCAAATTCTACTATGTTATGGTCACTGTTTCCAAGGGAATCTTTCCATTATTCCATAGAAACCATTGAACCATAGAAAATTTATAGTCAGAAACAGGCCTTTTGGCCCTTCTTGTCTGTGCCGAACCATTTTTTGCCTAGTTGCACTGATCTGCATTTGGACCATATCCCTCCACACTCCTCTCATCCATGTACCCGTCCAAGTTTTTCTTAAATGTTAAAAGTGACCCCGCATTTACCACTTTATCTGGCAGCGCAATCCATACTCCCACCACTCTCTGCGTGAAGCCCCCCCTAATATTCCCTTTAAACTTTTCTCCTTTCACCCTTAACCTGTGCCCTCTGGTTTTTTTCTCCCCTAGCCTCAATGAAAAAAGCCTGCTTGCATTCACTCTATCTATACCCATCAAAATCTTATACACCTCTATCAAATCTCCCTTCATTCTTCTACACTCCAGGGAATAAAGTCCTAATGTATTCAATCTCTCTCTGTAACTCAGCTTCTCAAGTCCCGGCAAAATCCTCATGAACCTTCTCGGTACTCTTTCAACCTTATTTACATCCTTCCTGTAACTAGGTGACCAAAACTGTACACAATACTCCAAATTCGGCCTCACCAATGCCTTATATAACCTTACCATAACACTCCAACTTTTATACTCGATACTCCGATTTATAAAGGCCAACGTACCAAAAGCACTCTTTACGACCCTATCCACCTGTGATGTCACTTTTAGGGAATTCTGTACCTGTATTCCTAGATCCCTCTGTTCAACTGCACTTTTCAGAGTCCTACCATTTACCCTGTACGTTCTACCTTGGTTTGTCTTTCCAAAGTGGAATACCTCACATTTGTCTGCGTTAAATTCTATTTGCCATTTTTCAGCCCATTTTTCTAGTTGGTCCAAATCCCTCTGCAAGCTTTGAAAACCTTCCTCAGTGTCCATTACACCTCCAATCTTTGTATCATCAGCAAATTTGCAGATCCAATTTATCACATTATCATCCAGACCATTGATCTAGATGACAAACAACAATGGACCCAACACCGATCCCTGCAGCACACCACTAGTCACAGACCTCCACTCAGAGAAGCAATCCTCCACAACCACTCTCTGGCTTCTTCCATTGAGCCAGTGTCTAATCCAATTTACTACCTCCCCATGTATACCTAGCGACTGAACCTTCCTAATTAACCTCACACGAGGGACCTTTTCAAAGGCCTTGCTAAAATCCAGGCAGACAACGTCCACCGCCTTCCTTCATCCACTTTCCTGGTAACCTCTCGAAAAACTCTGGTCAAACATGACCTACCATGCACAAAGCCATGTTGACCCTCCCTAATAAGTCCCTGTCTATCCAAATATTTCTAGATCCTATCCCTTATCACACCTTCCAACTTGCCCACCACCGACGTCAAACTTACTGGCCTATAATTTCCTGGATTTCTCTTGGAACCTTTTTTAAACAATGGAACAACATGAGCCACCTTCCAATCATCCGCACCTCCCCCGTGCATACTGACATTTTAAATATGTCTGCCAGGGCTCCTGCAAGTTCACTACTAGCCTCTCTCAAGGTTCGTGGGGATACCTTGTCCGGTCCTGGGGATTTATCCACTCTGATTTGCCTCAAGACAGCCAGCACCGCCTCCTCTTTAATCTGTAAAGGCTCCATGACCTCCCTACCTGTTTGCCCTATTTCTGTAGACTCCATGCCTGCTTCCTCAGTAACTACAGGTGCAAAAAAGCCATTTAGTATCTCCCCCATCTCTTTTGGTTCCATACACAGTCCACCACTCTGGTCTTCTAGAGGACCAATTTTATCCCTCACTATCTTTTTGCTCCTAACATACCTATAGAAGTTCTTCGGATTTTCCTTCACTCTGTCTGCCAAAGCAACCTCATGCTTTCTTTTAGCCCTCCTGATTTCCCTCTTAAGTAGCTTCTTGCACTTTTTATACACCTCGAGCATCTGATCTGTATTCATTAAACCTGCCTCATTAAAAACCAGAATGATAGGGAGTGGGGTAGCTTGATCTTGGGTTCGGACATAGCTCAGCACAACATCGAGGGTCAAAGGTATTGTACTGTTCTATGTTCATTACACATTACCAGATCGAAAATAGCCTGATCCCTGGATGGATCCACAACATATTGATCTAAGAAACCGTCCCCAATACACTCTTTGGATTCCTCCTCATGCCTACCTCTGTCAATCTGATTTTCCCAATCTACATGAAGATTAAAGTTACCCATGATTAATGTACTGCCTTTTTCACCTGCCCTCATTATCTACTGATTTATTTTCCGACCTACAGTATAGCTACTGATAGGTGCTTATAATGAATGGAGATGAGTTTAGTCATAGAATCATAGAGGTATACAGCACAGAAAAGAGCCCTTCAGTCCATCACATCTGTGCCACTCAAAGACAAAACACTGAATTAATTTAATCGCATTTCCCATCACTTGGCCAATAACCTTGTATGCCTTGGCATCGCAAGTGCACATCTAAATACTTCTTAAATGTCATGAGGGTCTCTGCCTCCACCATCCTTTCAGGCAGTGAGTTCCAGTCTCCCACCACCCTCTGTGTGAAAAAGTTTTTCGTCACATCTCCTCTAAACCTCCTGCCCCTTAACTTAAATCTATGCCTCCCAGTCATTGATTCCTCCGCCAAGGGGAAACACTTCTTCTTGTCTGTTCTATCTATGCCCCTTATAATTTTATACATCACAATCATGTTCCCCCTCAATCTTCTCTGCTCCAAAGAAAACAACCCTAGTCTTTCCAATCTCTCTTCATAACTAAAACTCTCCAGCCCCGGCAACATTCTGGTAAATATCCTCTGCAATTTATTCCAATGTCCTCCCATCCCTCTTTTCATGGAAGAATTAAGTTCCACTGAGTGAAGATGGAGACAACAAAAACAGAAAGTGATGAAATTAAGAGCTGGTGTATTTGAATATTAGGAAGTGATTGGGATGTAATTTGGAAATTGTATGATTGTCGGTTTTTTAGAGCTGTCAACATTTCAGAGTTTTGTAAGTTGGCATGGATGCATAGTGATTAACATTTCTGCTCTGCTTCTAGCCTGGGAAAAATGGTAAATTAAGCCTCCAAATTAGACAAGCTACCATCTCCTATTTCACATACCACTACCACTGAGGAGGGTGGACCTATTAAGTCGATAGTACTTAATAAGACTACCAAAACATATCCTCATTAGCTGACAAATGAAAAATAGTGGTGCTCAGTATAGTTGTTAGAATTGTTCCAAGTGGGGTTTAATAGTGATTCAGTAGACCCAAGATGAGGTCTCATACTTAGGGCAAAGGACTCCTGATGGCTGCCCCCTGTCATTTGGCCAGGTCTCATTTTGAAAGCTGCACTCTAAGTCAGTGCACTGTTAAATACAAACAACTTAATTCTCTGAACTGAGCATTATGTTTCATGTAAAAGACTGTGTGTGTCCACATAATCCAAGCCACTATTCATTTCTAAAATATGAAAATACATATGAAGAAAAAGTACTAATTTCCAATTAGTAATTTAGCAAAGAATTACCTAAAATCTGCAGTTCACAAATATTTCCTGCAGGTGTATTGGCATTACAATGTCAACTGCCTTTTAAACTGACCTGTAGCTGTACAGAGCATAACAATGAAAGCACCCTTCAAGTCAACTAACAATAAATAATAGTGCCCAACTTGCTCTTACTGGGCCACCCTGGCAGATACTCCATTTTACTTTGAAGCTCACAGAGCCATACACAGGAATCAGTGTGGAGAATGTGTGGCCCGTGACATCCAGCTACACACTTCACTTCAATCCTGTTGTTTGTTTATTCTGAGGAACAGTGGAAGAGTGGAGGAAAATCAGACGCAGGTACCAAATTACCTAGTCAGTCAAGATTTTCAGTTGTTTCTTGCAAACAATCTGTTAATTGTGTAGAAAAAAGTCTTCTGCGCCGCTTTATTTAAAATGCTTAATCTGAACTCCAAAATGATTGGATTCTTTTTACGAGGAAATCAATTTTGAATTAACAAATGTAAATTGTATTAAAGTAGAAGTGACTCTTTATCCTAAAATCTGACATGAAGTAGGAGCACCAATGTAGAAATCGGTGCAGAGCTGTATAATTTATTCAATTTAGCATTTATATATATTTTACATCTAGTTAGCGGGTCTGGGACTGACGTCTCCAGACCTGCCAGCCTCTCCCCCTACCCCGGCCAGGCGCTTTTCACTCCAGCGGGGTTTACGGTAACTCCCCACTTGCAGGGTGCTGGCGGCCTGACCCCACTGGAATGAAGGGAAGCCATCAAGGCCACCCAGATGGTTGGAGGTAAAGGGAGGTGCCTCCTGCGCATTGCCAGCCTCGGTAGTGCCAGCCTGGTCCCCTGCACTGCTCAAGGAGCAAAGTGCCATTGCAAAAGGGGCATGTTGGCACTGACCATCGGGCAGAGTCAAGGGGGCAGGGCCAAATAGGAAGGCTTATAGGGGGTGCAGGGCCTTTGTGGGGAGATCAGTGGGGTTGTGGGTTCCTGCTGCCACTCTGCATTTGGGCTGGGTGACAGAGGGAGGGAGGCCAGCAGTCAGGGCTGCAAAGCAGTGGGGATGTCGAGGCTGCCAGTGAGGGAGAATCAGGAGATTGAGATAAGTGGGGCAGAGGAGGGTGGTGAAGAGTTGTGGAGACCTTGGGCTTGCCCGGACATGTCTATGGAGTCAGCGATCAAGGGTAGGGAGATTAGAGGGGCAGCGATGTGGGGTTGTGGTACTGGCCAGCGACTGAGTTGGCCCCCTGATTATTTGCATAAATCACACTGCTGCACTCTGCAGTGCACACAGCGTGGGAGATTCTTTTTGAATCTCCCGCTGAAAAAACCTGCGTCATTTATTCCAGTTCTTATGCAAATTTGACACTTAGAATTTTTTTGGGAGAATCACACCCCCCTTACGTTTATGCCCAGAAAAGCAGTGGAAATAAGCAGCATAAAACAGCATGAGAAACCAAACTCAGATTAATCATTGAGGTTCCTTATTATTTTAAATTCAAATTGAAACTTGATCATTACATTTATCGTCTAAGTTGAAATATTAACATATTCTGATTAATTCTAAAGCAGTTGCCATTGCATTCCATTACATTCCATTCCATTACAACCTTAATCACCCAATACTAAACTAACATATTGTCCTTCATTCATTTCAAGTCCCAACTCTTTCATTATATCTGTCTCCATTGAGCTCTAACGTCCATTAAATTATAGATTTAAAATCATGAAGATTGTGAATCAAGCATGGTCTTCACTTCTGAATTTCCAAATGTTCTGTTCCTGAAGTATTGAATTGTATAGAATTTACCGTAAGTTAGCCAACTGGGAAAAGTCCTCAAGAATTCTTTACTGCCTCTCTGTGGTCCAAATACTGATATCAATCAACCTCTGACTCTCTACCTATGCTGAATAACTGTGCTAAACAACTGACACTATTCTAACTAGCATGGAAGTTTTTGTAACTCAATCTTCCCCATTCTATCAGATCTGATGCTACATTTGATTCAACGATTACAAATCTCTGCTATCTCTCATCAAAGTCTGTCTATCATAAATGGTATCTTGATCAATCTGAAACATCCAAGCCAATTTTAGCACTGTTTGCAATTCTGTAAATTAGTTATTGGAGCTCATACACTTAACAAGAGAAAAAGCGTGTCTTCTGCTGTCTAACTTCCCTCGAACTGATCCTTCTGGTCCCCTCAAAAAAAACGCATCACATGTAACATTGTGTACACTCCTCTAACCTGTTGGTCTGGCTGCTATCTCTTCTAAACAGAAAGCTTATCTTTTTGAGCAATTACCTCTTCCAACTTCAATCTCAGTGATCTTGATAAAGAATCTTGCACCATACCTTTTTTTTGTTGGACATGATGACTGACACAAAGTTTTATTCCTGTGAAGTCTATCATATGCTTTAGTTGCTGAACTCCCATAACGTCTCCAGTTCTTGTGGTATTCATTCCCTATTTGCAAATGCATGCTTCTATACTTACACCGATTTTTTAATTCATTCATGAGATGTGGGTGTTGGTGGCTAAGCTTTTCCTAATTGCTCATGAACTTAGTGGCTTGCCAGGCTATTTCAGAAGGCATTTAAGAGTCAACCACACATTTCTGCTCTATGGCATCTCTTCATTCTCTCTTACTCTCAATTCTTCTCCAAGTTTTCTAGTGTTCACTTTAACTCTAATAAAGGTGATTTTCCATACCATTCCAACCACAGGTCTATTACTTTTGAATTGGAATTTTTAAGTCTTTTAAAGCTGGTGTTAACATTCAAATTAGGAATGACCTTGAATTTTCTGGTCTAACACATGTATGGTTCACAGCATGGTCATTCCACTGATGCTCTTTTTCTAAGTAATGCACTCTGGAATTTTTCTCTTAAGCACTTGATATATCACCAGCCATTGTCAGGATACCTCTAAAGCTTCTGAAGGTCTGGGTGCATTTCACTTCTGAACAAGTTATTTTCTTTGGTGTTCTGCCAAAGTTACATCATGGCTATCTAGATTCATCTCAAATTACTGCATTTTGTTTCCAGCGAAGGCTTGTCATCTGACTCTTTCGATTGATTGTGGGATTTCCAGGGCTTAGCAGAGCGTCTGGCTCGTATTAACTCATATAAGTGAGCAGACGGGATTACTGTGATCATCTGTGGAAAATCTTGAAGTATGAAATTGATAACATACAAATTATATATTTGAAAAAGACAAAAGGGGTGCATCAAAGGGTGCAGTTCTGTGAACAAATCAACTAAAATCAACTGAAATTTAAAAGGGAGATAAATGATAAAATAAGGGCTGTAAGAGAACTAAAAAATCATGAGGGATACAGAAAGTATAAAGGGGAGGTAAAAAAGATTAGGACTAAAATGAGTATGCAAAAAAGACTAACAGATAACATGGAAATAAAAATCACGGGCTTTATCAGCATATTAAAAGAGAGTATTTAAAGAGTGAATAGAACCCCAATGGATTAGTCCTTGGGTTCTGGGATGATGACAGAATTGGAGGAAATAGCAGAGAATCTAACTACATTTTTTCTGGAGTTGTGCTGAAGAGCATACCCAGGAATGAACCAGGATAAACAAAGCAGTTAGTCTACTGTCAGCTATGGGAAATTCATTTAATTCACTATCAAATTAGTGAGTATTTAGAGATGAATGGAATAATTGGAGAAAGCAAGTTATGTGTGACAAGCTTCTGAAGAAACCCTGACTGGATAGGCAAAGGGAATGTAGATTTTAAAAGACATTCAAGTAAGGGGTCTTACAAAGTAAATGTTACAAAAATCAAGCAAATGATGCAACGGGAAATGTTGCAGCACAGATAGACAATTGTTTGCTTGACAGGAAATAGAACACCAAGGTTAACTGTCATTGTTTGGGTTGCAGAAAAGGTAGGAGTGGCACGTCCTAATATTCAGTGCTTGATTTATTTGGGTTTTCACATATGCAAAGGACTCGTCCGTGGATATGGAGAGCAGAATATCAAAATCAATAGGGAGCTTGGACAGAGGACCATAAGAAAAACTTCACAAGGAGTTAGCAGAATGGAGAAATGCAACTTCATGTGAGAGGTGTAAGCTAAAGCATTTTGAGACCAAAAGACCGATGGGAGAACTAATTAAATAGGCAAAGATGCTGCTGAGTATTGTGGATCACTGTAGACTAGTTAAAAACCTTCAAAATTGGACTGCAGGTACATAAAGTTAAAGAAATACCAATGGCACTTTAGAAATAGAACAGAGGAGAAAAAATAATTATATACTCGTACAGTTAATGGTTAGTGCAGTTTGGGTACCCTCTCACAGAGGACATTGCAGCCATACAGAACATGCAGTGCAGGTTGTCTTGGATAATATTAAATATTAAAATCTAGATTTATGAGGCGAGATGTGATGCAGCAGGACTTCACTGGGACCTTCAGCTGTCAAGGACCTAAGCTGTGGAATTCCAGTCCCAAACGTCTCCGCTTTTCTATCTCTCATTCTTCCTTTAAGATACTCCTTAAAATCTACTCTTTAACGAAGTTTTTGGTCATCTGCCCTAATATCTCCTGACGTGGCTTGCTGTCAATTTTTGCTTTAGGACACTCCTGTTAAATCCTTGGGTCCTATCTTAAAGGACAAAATAAATGCAAGTTGTAGTTAGAGCAGAGAGGTGCAGAGATGATTTAATAGAAGATTTAAAATGGTGAAGGATTCTGAAATGATGAACAGGTAAGGACTATTTGCTTGGGTTGAAGAGTCAGCTTTATCACAAAGAGAGTGAAAAGTTTGTTTACATCAACAATTACTGGAATGTGGATTCTTTGCAAGAAGGAACAAGTGAGGTAGAAACCGTTCCTTCATCATTTAAAGGGACAAAAGATATGCATTTGAAGCAAAAGAAAATGCCATCAGAAAAGAACAGAATAGTGGAATTAGTTTTACATTATTCTATTGTAACAAAGACCTGGCACAGATATGATGAGCCAAAATGGGTTAACACTGTTAAAATTTTTAAGGCTCTGTTCATTCTTCATATCAATTTCCTTTTCCATTCATCATCCAAACTTATCTATTCTTTGCTAATAATAATACCAATGCTCCATTCAGACTTCCTGCTCCCAGTGCTCTTAACATTCAGGAAATGGATCACCGTATCTTCAATGTTCTTCAATGGGGCAATGAAAACTATTTATTTCAATTCTGTGATGACATGGTTTCTTTCTTTCACGAACGTCATCAATGCTTGTTGAGCATGCTCCACACTTTATCATCTATGTGTAGTATTAGTAATTACTGTCAAACCTCTGAAGGAACTTCTACATCTCTCTCTTTGCTAAAGCTGCCTCTAGGATTCATTTTTCATGCCGAACACTTCTTTATCCCTTGATGCCTGGAAAAGCCTCAGCTCTGGTCTTTGAATGCCTCTCTTTACAAACTGTGGCCATCAAATTGGATAGTGCCTAAAAATAGGCAGGGAAATGTTTACACTAAAGCAGTTGCCTCCAATGCAAGAGCATACAAATTTTGTGCTGCCTACTAATTAAAGGATTGTAGAGTGAAACCAGCCCTATATGTGCTGTTCAATGGTGGCATGTGTGATGACGCTGTGCCTTTAAGAAGTGTACGTATTTATATCATGTTTCTTGCAAGGGATACATTTAAAATTCAGCCCAGTTTTACATGGTACTGATCTGTCTGGGCAACAGGCAATTCCGTGTTGAGAATGTAGGCTAATGTCCAATTTTAGCTAATAGTGTGTTTGTTTAAACAGAGTTAATGCATTTGTGTTTATTGAGGCTTCCCTGGGGTTTCAGAGTAGGGTTTTGATCAGACTTGATTGACAGAATCATGCGTTATGCATGGAGCTAACAAACTGATAGGAGAGACAGTGTTTTAAAACAGTAAATTATTGCCGGGTTCTGAAAGAAGAAAGAGGTGTCTGTCTGTCTGTCTTTCTCTCTCGAGAATGCTATTGGGGCTGTCAGAATGCAAGTGTCTCTCTATCTCTGTCTCTCTCTCTCTCTCCAGAATTGCTGTGAGAACTCTAGGACTGGCAATCTAATTACAAGCACTGTGTGTTGCTAACTGGTTTTGAAAAAGGGTTTTAAGCATGTAAGAGGAATGCTGCTTGAATTGGAACTCATGGGGATAGGTTAGCAGTTAAGAATTGTATCTTGTCATGTTTATTAAGTATTGTTCAAAGGGCAAATGTTAAGTTAATCCATTTGTCATAGTTAAACTATGACAATGTTGTAAAATAAAGTTTGTTTTGATAAAAGCTTCCTAGTTTATCAGTAGAATCACCCCTGGAGTGAAATATCACATCCTCACATTAATGCCAGAACAGCAAATAGCTGGGATCAAGTCTAATTTCGGAACATATCTTGGTGTTTATGATCTCGCACCCTAGCACATACCTCAGCAGAAGGTGCAAAACTGGGAAAGGTTAGCACAATGGAATTACTTAAAGCCAGTCTGCATCTCTAAAGGGTAGGTTGCCTTGTGACCGGAGCAGATACTGGAAGCCATTCTACAATTGATTCTGATCTTAGAAACACAGAAGACTGCCACAACATGCAGAGAGCAAGCTGCTGCATTTTTCATAGCTGCAGGGCAGAGCTTAGTCCTGGAGGTGGAGAGGAGGATAGTAATAAACTATCCTTGAACAATCAGAACACCATTCAGGCAAACCTTGCTAAGGCAGTGGAGCCAGAGAGTCGTGAAAGTTAAACAAAGAGACTATCCACATTCCCACATTACACCCACCAATATTCCCTCCCCAAACCTTCAAACCAGCCACCACACATCCACCACCACCCCAAAGGATCTGACTGTAATGCCATAAAAAGTTTAGTAACATAGCATGAGTGGTCAAAGTCAGTGAATGCAACTTCAAACGCTTATCTCACTAACTGCACTAGTAGCCTCAAACGTTGATGTTTGAACAACAACACAATCTCTATCATTCATGATTCATCTCTAACCTTCAATGCTTCACCTCACCCTACATCTAACACTGCTGAATGTCACATCTCCTTATCTTGCAATGTGCAAACACTGCCAGCTATTCAACCATGACAACCACATCACTGAAATACATTACGCTACACTCATCAACACATTTTCCTCTCTCTTGCAGGACTAGGTGGCTTATAACCCAAAGGCAGCAGCACCGAACCAGTGGGGGACAGGCAAGCTCACGTCAGACTGATGGAGGAGACACTGGTCACCATCACTGAAGTGGCCATCACTGAAGCTGTGACTAGCAGCCGGGCTGGAATGATAGATGACAGTATCCACAGATCTAATCCTCCTTCTCTCATCTCATTTCCTCCTCATCTATGATCTTTTGTGATTTATAAGCTGCAGATGTTGTAAGAATGCACCTTTAGCCTTCCTATCCTCCCTCATTATTTTTGTGTCATTCTCCTTTCAGATACCTAAGCTCAATTACCTGGTCAGGCAATGGTGAAAAAACACAAGGTGGAAGAGGAGGAAGACAAGAAATGAAAAAACACCATAGCCACCAGCTCATATTCTGACACTGAACGCAATTTATGGGATGGCTGACAAGTGGGGTTTGCATGTGTCAGGCACTAGGAGGGCAAAAGACAAGGGTAGAAGTGCCAGCTCTCCAGAGCATGAGGTTGCATACAGTTTCAGTTGCAGCAGACTCAGAGCAGGACCCAATGGGATGGGCTACAGAATAAATCTAACGGATATGCAGAATGAAATGCTTGGTGAACTGGCAGCTCTGCCAGAAGGACTGTGTGCAATGTTAAGGAGGTGGGGAGGCCAGGACCAGTCTTGTACAGTGCATCCATGTCTGCAAGTAGTTTGTACATATTTCTTAAAGTCAGGACAAAGTTCAACAGCACATGCCATAACATTCCTTGTGGACTTCAGCAACTTCAAACTACTCTGAGGACCACCCAATATTTCTACAATCACAACAGAACCAGTGGAAAACAGTCAGTAATAACTTGATGTTCCTTTAAAAAGTACAGGGGAAGATGGCGGAGGATGCTTCCTGCTGCTACGTTCATATTCAGCTGCCTGCGATTGGGAGGGTACGTCAGCAGGATTGCAGCATTGGTATTAAATCAGTTTCATTAGTTCATTGGTGTCACAATTTGCCTGCTTTGTATATTTCCTGCAGAAGCCAGCTGCTTGTGCTCCAAAGCCATCACCAAAATGGTGTCCAGCACAGGAGTGCCAGGTGTGAGATTACATTTTAGAGTCAAAATAGCATTGACAGAACCAAATTTCTTAGACTTTGTGTTCCTCTGGTTTATTAATACTAAGGTCAATGCACCTCTTAAATTTTATGTTCCTTCTAGTCTCCAAATATACTGCCTACATAATCTTTTTCGATTCGAGGTGCTCACCATGTATTTTATTGAAGAATCTCTATTATTCCACATTCTTTCTCTGGACATGGAAACTATGGAGCTCCTAACATTCCACAGACATTTTTTCCTCACCAAGTCACCAAACTATTTATCAGGTCATCTCTACTTCACATTACCCTCTCTTACAACCTTGAGGTTACTGCTTTCTCAGTTTAAAAAAAATCTTTAGAATCACGACATATTTCATATCTGAGACGTACCTTAACATTTCCAATGGATTAGTTTCATGAACTTGAATTCCACATTTTGGACAGTCATTTGTGTCTTCAAAATGTTGAACAATACAACTTTTGCAAACTGAAAAAAAAGAAAGGTAGTTTGAACCTACTGCTTATTGCAATAGCAGTCGAAATCATCTTTCAGTTGAAACATTTTTAGACAAGTAATTTCAACAATGTTTTTCATTTGGGTTATCACTTACAATAGGCTAAGAACAATATAATTGTTTTGATCCGGTATGTTTGAAGTTAAAATGAAGGTGCAAGTTTGTCCATTTGCCATCTAATCCTAGGTATTATAATGGTGTTTTTATAGGCTAGGAATTACATTGTGTGAGATTATCAAATAAGCACTGTCCTCATTTGAGTGAAATTGCACTGTTCACTATTTTAAATGTGATGTAACACCTCTGCTTAAACAGCAGGCCAACCAATTCAATTAGCATATTAAGCACCCAGTATGATTTCTGATCACATTCTTATCGATGTTTATCAACCGCTCGAGCTGTTTTTTATTTATGTGGCTTTAAAAACCGTTAATCTGTGGCATCGTGGGGACAGACAATGTTGAATGGAACTCTTCTTTGTCAGCAGCTGCTGAGAAACAGTTCCTTGGGATGCTCACTAAGTTTTCAGTTCACACCTTGTAAAACTGAAAGTTAGCAATCTCAACATAACAACAATGACTGTTCAAACTTATGATTGCAATACCGATGCTGTGCAGCTCAAATGAGCAGTGGGAGAAATCAATTTCAAATAAACACATTTTTTTAATTCATTCGTGGGCATCGCTGGCTGGCCAGCATTTAGTACCCATCTATAATTGCCCTTGTTCAGAGGATAAATCACATAAAGGCCTAGCCAAGTAAGGATGGCAGATTTCCTTCCCTAAAGGACATTCGAGAACCAGATGGGTTTTTCTGACAATCCACAATGATTTCATGGTCATCAGTAGATTCTTAATTCCAGATTTTCTTTTGTAATTCAATTCAAATTCCTCCATCTGCCGTGGTGGGATTCAAACTCAGGTCACCAGAACCTTAACTGAGTTTCTGAATTAATAGTCCAGTGATAATACCACAAGGCCATCATCTCTCCTGTTTTAAACACTGCCTTTCAGCTTGCAGTTTTCCTCACCACATTCTCCTTTCTCCATTTTTACCGAAAGTTCTCTTATTGGTTTCCACCAAACATGTACTTTAATCTATTAGAAATTCGTAAATCTTATCCAAAATATGACAAATATGGAGGAAGTAAACAATTGCAGGAGAGGTAGGGTACTGATGGTTCTAGTAGCACCTTCCTCACCCTTTGACCTTTGACACCAGCAAATACAGTAAAATGAGAGTTTTGAAAACAGAGGGCTTTATAAATTCTTGTCACTTTCTAAAGTCTAGAAAATAGTGTAAAAGCGATATCGCTCTTTAGGACTAGCTTTGTGTGATTGTAGAATGTTACATCACGAGCCATTCTACCCAGCTTCTGAAAAAGTTATTCATTTAGTCCCACTCCATTGCCCTTTCTCATGCAAATTTGTTTGGAAATATTTATCCGTTTCCCTGGCTGGAAGGAGGGGCACAATTTGGCAGAGTTCAGCAGCAGGGGAGTAGCACAATGTGCATGAGGCACAATCTTCCTTGGTTGGACAGATACAGCATTCCTGCCTTGCCTACTCAATAAGTTTGCAGATGAAACCAAAATTGGAGTGGACTGTGAAGAAGATTAGCTAAGACTTCAATGGAATCTTGATCAACTGGGCCAATGGGCCGAAGTATGGCAGATGAAGTTTAACTCAGATAAATGCAAAGTATTGCATTTTGGTAAAACAAAGCAGGGCACGATATACATAGTTAATGGTAGCACTCTGCGGAGTGACCTAGGGGTGCGGGTACATAGTGCCTTGAAAGCGGCCTCACAGGTAGGTAGGGTGGTGAAGAAAGCATTTGGCACACTTGCCTTCATCAGTCAGAATACTGAGTACAGAAGTTGGGATGTTATGTTGTAACTATACAAAACATTGATAACGTGACATTTGGAGTACTGCGTACAATTCTGGTCACTCTGGAAGGATGTTATTGAACTGTAAAGGGTGCAAAAGAGATTTACAAGGGATTAGAAGGTTTGAATTATAAGGAGATGCTGGGTAGTCTGGAATATTAATCCTTGGAGCGTAGTAGGATTAGTGGTGACCTTATAGAGGTTTATAAAATCATGAGGGGCATAAATATGGTGAATAGCCAAGATCTTTTCCCTAACATATGGGAGTCCAAACTAGAGGCATAGGTTTAAAATGAGAGGGGAAAGATTTAAAAGGGACCCAAGGGACAATCTTTTCACACAGAGTGGTGCATACATAGAATGAGCTGCCAGAAGAGATGGTAGAGTTGCGTGATATTGCAACATTTAAAATGCATTTGGACAGGTGCTTGGATGGGAAAGGTTTCGAGGGATATGGGCCAAATGCAGGCAAATGATACTACTTCAGTTTAGAGAAATGGTTGGCATGGATGAGTTGGGCCAAAAGGCTTCTTTTCACGCTGTATATCTCTATGACCACTCTAGTCTCAAAGAAATTTTCTCCTATATTTTTTGGCCCTTTGCTGGGTGTCTGCAGGTCTCACTGGTAAGAGCAAGAAAAGCACTGCTCACAAGTTATATCTGAAGGACTTGATTGTATTTTCTCTCGTAGTTTGGGACTCTCCACAACAATCTGGTGTAGTGATAAAATTTCTTCCAACTCTGGCCAGCAGATGGCTAAAATTTGCAGCAGGACTTACTTGAATGATGTCATATGTTAATACATATGTTAATGAGGTGATTGACTCGCGGACATCTGAACCACCTGGAATTAAAATTGCTACGATGCAGTCTCAGGGTGGGAAGCTGCTCAATTTTAACTCACATTGCACACAGACCCCGCTGGGCAAGGAGAGTTAAAATCCTCCTTATTGAATCAGTTCTATTTGAATGGGTTTTGCTAATAATTTATGGGGAACAGTAGATCACCTATAGACAAAATAATTGGTTCAAATATGCATGTGGGTTAAGGGAGGTCTACTCGTTTGAATCAAAAGCAACAAAGGCCAAATATGAAACAGAAGATGTTGCCAACACTCAGCAAGCCAGGCAGCATCTGTGGAGAGAGAAGCAGTTTGTTTTCCAGAACCATCAGAAAGTTCTGGTTATAGTTCCCAGATTTGAACCATTGGGCTGAGTTGTCCTGGCCTACTGGCAATGGAGTAGGAGGTGGGAAGACTGGCAAAATGCAATGTGGAGGAGGCTTCCAGAGCGGAGCACTGCTTCTTCCTGCTACCATACCTCATGGCTTGGTGGAAAAGTTGGAAGATTGGATGCCCACTGAGTTACCAATTGAGCCAGTTAAGTGGCCACATCCCACCTCTGTGGCCATTTTGTCTCCATTGGGAGGGCCTACAGACATGTGGAGATACGTCTCCCAGCAGGTTCCCAGGAAGGATAACCTTCCTTTATGAGTACTACATGACCCACAGATGGGTCACCCAGGTAGCAACAGCCATCATAAGAACATAAGAAATAGGAGCAGGAGTAGGCCATCTAGCCCTTCGAGCCTGTCCCACCATTCAACAAGATCATGGCTGATCTGAAGTGGATCAGTTCTACTTTCCCACCTGCTCCCCATAACCCTTAATTCCCTTGTCTATCAGAAACCTATCTACCCGTGACTTAAATATATTCAGCAAGGTAGCCTCCACCACTTCAATGGGCAAAGAATTCCAGAGACTCACCACCCTTTGAGTGAAGAAGTTCCTCCTCAACTCTGATCTAAACTGCAGCGCCCCCCCCCCCCCATTTTGAGGCTGTGCCCTCTAGTTCTGCTATCCTTTCTAAGCAGGAAGAATCTCTCTACCTCTACCCTATCCATCCCCTTCATTATCTTATGTGTCTCTATAAGATCCCCCCTCAGCCTTCTAAACTCCAACGAGTACAGATCCAGTCTATTGAATCTCTCCTCATAGGCTAACCCCCTCATCTCCGGTATCAGCCTAGTGAACCTTCTCTGCACTCCCTCCAAGGCCAATATATCCTTCCGCAAATGTGGCAACCAAAACTGCATACAGTACTCCAGTTGCGGCCTCACCAGTACCCTGCTACAGTTGCATCCTTACAGCAACAACACTGCTGGTTCTTTATAACCACTCCCCTACCCACAGAATGTCAGGGCCTGGCTGCCTGGCCTCAGCTTTCCCCAACCACATTTGCCTCTCTTCAATGGTGCCTTGCCATTGAGGTGCTCTTTCCTCGGAACTGCAGCCGCACTACTGGCTCCCATCACTGATGGCATGCTGAAGCTGCCAAGCTGCCAGCTCTCTGATTAATAGTCTGTAATTAGGTGAAGCATTTGTATTAACAGATTTATGAGTTCCAACAAGTTTTCTAATTTCCCTGACATCATGATGGTGCTTGCTCTGTCTGGGAAATAAATAATGGCCAGAAACAGTGACATCCATTTGTTGGCATCAAATTGGAGGAAACTTAGACATTTGCCAATGTAGTATTTCAAACAGTTGTACAAAATTTTGACAGATTCTTGACATATAATTTGTGAGTGCTGTTTCACTGAATGATTTATGTTCATTTAAATGTACAAAAGCTTTGCTCAGCCTGCTGCAAGATGGTCAGCATGTTACTTAGCATCAGTGTGCTGAAGAGTCCATGTTTGAGACTTTCAGAATAATCAAAATGATAGTGGCTCTTTGTAAAGCAATGATAACTATTAAGTGTAGTTTAATGCATGGCTTCCATTAAGCTTACTCATGCTGTAGAGTTTAAGTGAAGGATCGCAGTGAGCTAATAGAATGAAGATAGGTTGTGTTGGCTTAAGAATCACATTTGGAAATCAATACTTGCAAACTAGAACTACAGGCATCCTCCCTGTTTGGTTATTAATAATGTGAGAAAGAGTTCACATCAAATTACCATGTGATGGTGCAATATGAAAAATGAATCTTCTGCCAGTTCTACTCTGATTTATTTAATAAATGTTAGATAATTTAAACTTCTAATTGCCAACTAATTAATCCATTAAGATATGTTTCAAATTGTGCCAGCCAGAAGCATGGCTTCATAAAACTTAGGTAGGAAACAACAAATATTTAAGTAACAAAGCTGCGGTTCATAGATTGTTATTGTGAACCAGTCATGGGTAATTGGATAGAAACGCTATAGCTTGCAATTTAGTGACATTCCACCCAGCATAAGAAACACAAGGGTGTCACCATTTGGCACTTGAGGTGATCACAATATCCTTAAGTCCATGTCTTAAAGCCACAAATTCTGCTTTGCTTTTCATTGCGCTGCTTTGTTGAAATTCAAGATTCAACCTTAAACTGTGCTGGGAAAATCAAGAGTCGTTCAGGAAAAGGCAGGGTTACAGATCCTGTTTCAGACTAGTTTCAACCAATCTTTGTAATCAAGGTATTAGAAGTTAAAAAGTCAATAGCATTTAAGAATTTTAAGTCCTGCGACCATCTTAATTCCACCAATTCTTCTCCACAATCTGGTGACAAAGAAGCTCACATATTGTCATCGGTTGCAGTAAAGTTGATCTCATTTAAGTTGCAGATCTCATTTGTGGGGAGTGTGTTACAGGTTGGAATTTTTCCAATACTGTTCACAGTGATGATAGTTTCCATTACCAGACTGCGACCTTTATGCACTGTCATCTGTAGTTTTTGCTCAGACGACGGTCCTGACTTAGTGTAGCCCAGGGCTGCCATCTACCTCTTCAACAGTATTACTGAAAAATGGAAATCAGGATTCCCAGTAACAGTCCAGTGGGTAGAAAATGTCTGACCTGACCCCTAGTTCAACTAGGCTAAAATCACTGAATAGTTTAACCAAATCTGGATTGAAAAACTTTAGATTTGATTGGGGAAGCACGGCTCCATGGTGCCAAAAGTCAACCTCCACTCTAAATAGTTGGTAATTATGGCTACTGCAGATTTCAGGTCAGTTTAGATCAGATTCTGCAATGCTCGTCAGTCCAGTTTGGGAATGTATCTATACTGTCAGATATCTAATCACGTAATAGTGCAACCCAAAGGGATGACAACAGTATCTTCTTGTGATCTGAAATTTATATTGTATCCTTCAGACATACACCTCACATTCACATTTCCAACAGGCAGACAGAAACATAGATAAGACAGAAACAGATATGAATTACATGAAGCCGCTTTATTTTACAGGCAGCAAGTAAATGTACAAAGCAACAGCTATGATTAAAATTAACTTAATTTACTTTCAAACCCTTCTTTATAATTAAGAAAAATAATAGGCCAGTTCCAGTTAGTAAACTATTTACAATTAGTATTCATCTGCTTAGCATCAAAGCTGACAAAGACCTACTAAGTATTGGTAGATTGCAGTCTCACAATAAATTACTTTCTACCATCTACCCACCCCCTAAAGTGGCAGTTGCTTCAACTTCTTCCCATTCACACATGTGGCAGCAGGTATATCATTAAATCAGCTGTTTCCTGATCTCTTAAAAGGCACCCAATGTACAGTAAATTGCTGGAATACCAGCAAGAATGAATGCAAAACCTTGGGCACCTTTGCACATGATGTGCCTTCAGTAATTGATCCTCTTGGTCCAACTGATTACTTTATCACAATAAGACAAACTCATAATGGCTGTCAGAGGATAAAATTGACTAATTGTGGCAACAGGTTCCTTTTTAAAAAAAATCTTCTATGATGTAACAATGCCATTGTTAGGAACATAGTGTGAGAGTGAACTAAGTGTTATAAGTGATAAGTAATACATTTACAGGAAGTGGGTGCTAATATATTATAAATGTGGTAGAACTTCAGTGCGATTTAGTCTGAACAGTCAATGTATTTTCCCAAACTAATGCCTGATCAACTAATGCCCTCTGTGGCAATGATTTCCACAGATTCACCACCCTCTGACTGAAGAAATTTCTCATTTCAGTTTTAAAGGAGGGTCCCTTCACTCTGAGATTGTGTCCTCGAGTTCTAGTCTCTCCCACTAGTGGAAATATCCTCTCCACATCCACTCTATCTAGACCTCGCAGTATTCTGTAAGTTTCAATTAGATCCCTCCTCATCCTTCTAAACTCCATTGTGCATAGACCCAGATTCCTCAACTGCTCTTCATATGACAAACCCTTCATTCCTGGGATCATTTTGTGAAATTCTTCTGGATCCCCTCCAAGGCCAGCACATTCTTCCTTGGGTATGGGGCCCAAAACTGTTCACAATATTCCAAATGGATCTGACCAGGGCCTTATACAGCCTCAGCAGTACATCCCTACTCTTGTATTCTAGCCATCTAGAAATGAATGCTAACATTGAATTTGTCTTTCTAACTGCCGAGTGAACCTACATGTTAACCTTAAACGAGTCCTGAACCAGGACTCCCAAGTCCCTTGGTGTTTCAGATTTCAGAAGCCTTTCCCCATTTAGAAAATAGTCTACGCCTCTATTCTTCCTACCAAAGTGCATAACCTCACACTTTCCCATATTGTATTCCAACTGCCACTTCTTTGCCACACTCCTAGCCTGTCCAAATCATTCTCCAGCCTCTCCGCTCCTCAACATTACCTGTTCCTCTACATACCTTTGTATCATCCCCAAACCTAGCAACCATGCCCTCAGTTACACCTTTCAGATCATTAGCGTATAGAATGAAAAGTTGTGGTCCCAACACTGATCCCTGTGGAACATCACTAGTCATTGGTTGCCATCCTGAAAAGGACCCCCTTATCCCCACTCTCTGCCTTCTGTCTGTCAGCCAATCTTCTATCCATGCCAGTACCCAGCATCAAACACCATTGGCGCTTAGCTTATTTAGCAGCCTCCTGGAAGGCAGCTTGTCAAAAACTTTCTGGAAATCCTAATAAATCACACCCACTGGCTCTGCTTTGTCTAACTTCTTCGTTACCTCCTGAAAGAATTCTAATTGATTGTCAATCATGACCTCCCCTTTCAGCCCTGTTTTACCCTGCATTTTCAAGTACTCATAGTTCATGCGATGTAGGTACACCCACAGATAACTAACATCCACATAATCCTGGATGCCACCTTTATTTCAAGAGTTAGGAAAAATACTTTTCATTAGCAAGAGGTGCAGAGAGAGATTCAATGAGGTACATAAAACTGTCAAGGTTTTGTTGAAGAAACTCACTTCAGGAAAACCAAGGTAAGATGTCCAAAATCACTGTAGTCTGCTGCAGAATACATAACTTCATACTGCAAAGGAGTATTTTTGCAGAAGGTGAAGAAGAGAACCTTCCTCAGCCAGTAATTTAGTGGGGCTCACTTCCACTCAGCAAGTTTAGGCATTTCTTATTTGTAAGTGTAGTGTAAATCTTTCTAACCACATGTTTGGTTAATAGGGGAAAAAAATACTAACCAGTGCCATGCATTACAATAGCCTTATAACATGCCCATATGTCAAACATCTTGCCAAAATCAGAATCCCTGCTATTACATTTCAACCTTCTATCCAGACCCATTTAACCCAGGAATTTGTCACAGTTATTGCATTCTGCTTGATCGCAAATATTATAGAACCAGAGGCATCAACTAAATAACCCTGCTGTGCTTACCCCAGTGTTTCCCTTCTGTGAAAGTGCAAGCTTACCTCTTAAACTTCTCAACTATGTACTCCTTCTGTGGGCAAAATGTTAAAACACTACCTCCCAAACACAACAAGAAGCCTAGTAACAAGTCGGGAAGTCACTGGAATCTCAAACAAGCTTTGCTGTGATTCTTTAACTTCCAAGCTTACTTCATTGCTGTCTCAGACACCCTTAGTGCTCATGCCTAAAAATAGCTGAAACACCACCTGTTTAGTTCTTCATTGAGAGGTTTAGGGTGTTTTAATCCAGACCATTCTACCATGTGATTTTATTAAATTAATATATCTTTCTTTCAATCTGGAGTTCTCGAGAGATGTAATTTTCCAACTTTGTGCTCAACATATGCACTGTGCATGATTGTCCAACCATCAGCCTAAATTGTCTCCAATTAAAAAAGTAAAATCAGAATAATTTTCAGTCATTTTAATCAATGGAGGTAAAACACGCAATAGAGAATCAACAGCCCAGTTTTATTTTACCCGTTTCCATCTGACAATGCTAAATTTAGTGTCTCTGATTTCAGAACAACATGTGAATAAAGCATGTTCGAGCATTCGTCATCTATCAGCTTTATTGATTTGCCACTCTGATCACGTGCCTGCATGGAAATACATGACATTTTAGTCCTAAGTGCTCTCGATATACTTTTTCAATTAAAATCTGGAAATAGGCAAGATTTTTACTTTCATAATCCTGAACCCGAGCAATGATTTTATCAAAATACTTAAACTTTGGTGCAACCAATCCTTCAGTTATTTAGTCCTCATGGCTTCAACAATCTAGGTAAGCCAATAACTAAGTGGGTTATCCAGTGCATTCTGCACTATTATCTCACTGATCAACAGGAACCTCTAGAAACAGCACACTTGGGTGTTTGAGTGTGTAGACAGAATAGAATCCTACAGTGCAGAAAGAGGCCCTTCGGCCCATCGAGTCTGCGCCGAACACAATCCCACCCAGTCCCTACCCCCATATCCGTACATATTATACCCAGTAATCCCTCTAACCAATGCATCCCTGGACTCTAAGGGGCGATTTCTTCACATGGCCAATCAACCTAACCCGCACATCTTTGGACTGTGGGAGGAAATCAGAGTACCCGGAGGAAACCCACACAGACACGAGGAGAATGTGCAAACTCCACACAGACAGTGACCCGAGCCGGGAATCAAACCCAAGACCCTCGAGCTGTGGAGCAGCAGTGCTAATCACTGTGCTACTGTGTAGGCCCATGCCTCCAAATTCACTCTGATGAACAGACCTGAAGCTTATTTCTTTCTCCACAGATGCTTCTAGGATTGCTGAACATTCCCAGCATTTTCTCACTACACTCATTCTGTGGCTTGTTGTGTCTGTACAGTATCTCTCAAATAGGCTACCGCTGATGTGATTTAAGATAGGGAAAAACACATCTTGCTGAAGCTTCTCATTTTCCACTCATCAGGACAATCTCAAGAATACCAATTGAAACAACAATTTTACACAGTGTATGAAGAGGATGCTGAGTGCCTGGCAAGTGGACTTTGATTGGTAGAGGAGCTGCCAAAGAAAATGCACCAGTTGATGACAACTGACATTTAGTTGCAAAGCATTTTTAAAAATTTAAACCAGGCTGCTTGACTCTGACTATTCAAGGCATTGCCCTGTGGAATGAACCAACAAATGGCTATCACTTATTTTGTTTAGCTGAAACAGGTGCAATATATGTACCTGTTTTTTGCTGTCTGCAAAGAACAGGGCCCTGTGTATTGATGCATGTAGCTTCAATACATGCAAAACTGCCACACTGTGAGCCCAACTGGCAATCTTAAATTGGTTGTCAACGTAATTTTTAGCACACAGAGATTATTCAGCAAATGTTGTCCAAGGAAAATGGGATTAGCCTGCCTTTAGTGGTAGTTATTGTCAGTGCAGACTCGATGGGCCAAAGGATCTTTTCTGCGCTGTCTGACTCTACGACTCCATAAATGCAAAATTGCATCTAATATTAGACACCGTGTTACGAGTTTTGCAAGCATGGGCCGGTTGGGTATGGTCTATCCTTTGCTCATTGCAAACAACAGATGGGATATCCTGTTTGATATGGTCCACTTGTCTATCAGACATATGGCCTATATACCTAGCATCACACTGACGCTGAAATTCATATGCCACATTTTTTATTTGTGTGACAGACAGAACGTCTTTTTGGCTTGATGGCAAATACTACTTGTGTTGTGTTGGACCTAGTACTGGGAAATAAGCCCAGTTAGGTCATCAAAGTTTCAGTGGGGGAGCATGTGGCGAACAGCGACCACAATTCTGTAAATTTTCGGATAGTCATGGAAAAGGATGAGTGTTCTCCTATGGGTAAGGTGCTGAATTGGGGGAAGGCTAACTACAGATGGATTAGGCAGGATTTGGTGGCTGTTGATTGGGAGAGGCAGTTCGAGGGTAAAGCCACATCTGGCATGTGGAAGTCTTTTAAGGAGCAGTTGATAGGGCTGCAGGACAGGCATGTGCCTGTAAAAAGGACAGGAAAGGTAGGATTCGAGAGCTGTGGATAACCAGAGAAATTGTGGGTCTAATCAAAAAGAAAAAAGAGGCATACGTAAGGTCTAAAAATAGAGGGAGCACTGGAGGAATACAGAGAAAGTAGAAAAAAACTCAAACAGGGAGTTAGAAGGGCAAAAAGGTGTTACGAAATGTCCTTGGCAGACAGGATTAAGGAGAACCCCAAGGCATTTCACACACACGTTAAGAGCAAGAGGGTTGTCAGAGAAAGAGTCGGACCTCTCAAGAACAAAGGAGGGGAATTATACTCAGAACCCAAGGAAGTAGGTGAGATCCTAAATTAATACTTTGCATCAATATTCACAAAGGAGAGGGACATGTTGATTGGCAGTGTCTCAGAGGGATGTGTGGACCCTTTAGAACAAATCACAATTACAAGGGAGGAAGTGTTAGGTTTTTAGGAAGCATTAAGGTAGACAAATCCCTAGGGCCAGGTGGCATTTGCCCTAAATTACTGAGGGAGACAAGAGATGAAATTGCTGGGCCTCTAACAGAAATCTTTATTTCTTCATTGGTGAGATCCCAGAGGATTGGAGGATAGCAAATGTAGTCCCGTTATTTAAGAAGGGTAGCAAGGATAACCCAGGTAATTATAGGCCAGTGAACTTGACTTCCGTGGCAGGGAAATTGTTGGAGAAGATTCTTAGAGATAGGATCTACGCGCATTTAGAACAAAACAGTCTCATTAGCAATAAACGACATGGTTTTGTACGAGAGAGGTCATGCCTCACAAATTTGGTTCAGTTTTTTGAGGAGATGACAAAAATAATTGATGAGAGAAGGGCCGTGGATGTCATCTACAAGGACTTTAGTAAAGCTTTTGATAAGGTTCCTCATGGCAGGCTGGTGCAAAAGGTTAAATCTCATGGGATCAAGGGTGAACTAGCTAGGTGGGTATAGAACACGCTTGGCCATAGAAGACAGGGGGTAGCGGTGGAGGGGTCTTTTTCTGATTGGAGGTCTCTGGTGTTCCACAGGGTTCTGCACTGAGACCTCTGCTGTTTGTGATAGATATAAATGATTTGGAAGAAGATGTAGCTGATCTGATTAGTAAGTTTGCGGACGACCCAAAGATTGCTGGAATTCTGGATAGTGTTGAACATTGTCAGAGAATACAGCAGGATAGAGATAGGCTGGAAAATTGGGCAGAGAAATGGCAGATGGAATTTAATCCAGATAAACGTGAAGTGTTGCATTTTGGTAGATCAAATGCAGGGGGGAACTATACAATAAATGGCTGAACCATCAAGAGTATAGACAAACAAAGGGATCTGGGTATGTAAGTCCACAGATCCTTAAAGGTGGCAACACAGGTGGAAAAGGTGGTGAAGAAGGCATATGGCATTCTTGCCTTTATTGGATGGGGCATAGAGTATAAAAGTTGGCATATGATGTTGCAGTTATATAGAACGTTGGTTAGACTACATTTGGAATACTGTGTCCAGTTCTGATCGCCACACTACCAGAAGGACATGGAGGCTTTGGAGAGAGTGCAGAAAAAGTTTATCAGGATATTGCCTGGTATGGAGGGTCTTAGCTACGAGGTGAGATTGGGTAAACTAGGGTTGTTCTCCCTGGAAAAACGGAGGTTGAGAGGCGACCTAATAGAAGTTTATAAAATTATGAAGGGCACAGATAGGGTGAACAGTTGGAAGCTTTTTCCCAGGTCGGAAATGACAAACACAAGGGGCCACAAATTCAAGGTAAGGGGGGCAAGGTTCAATACAGATATGCGGGGGATGCATTTTACACAGAAGGTGGTGGGGGCCTGGAGTGCCCTACCAAGCAAGGTGGTTGAGGCTGACATGCTAGGATCATTTAAGACTTATCTAGATAGCCATGTGAACAGACTGGGAATAGAGAGATACAAACGGATTTGTCTAGTTAGGAACACATGATCGGTGCAGGCTTGGAGGGCCAAAGGACCTATTCCTGCGCTGTATTGTTCTTTGTACTGCCTAACAGCAGCATGAAACAGCTAGATTCAATTGTTGCTCTAATTTTTGAGATAATTTACCCTTCTAGGGTAATCTGAGGTGGATTGAGTACTTTTCAGGCCTGAAAGTGATGGCCTTAGACCTGTTCATGAGTTTGTGTGATTATACCACCGATAATGATCTGATCATATTACCCAGTAAACAACATGGTTTAGAATTGTCCTATTTGAGCAAATGGCTCAGGCTCTATTTACAAGATTGCTGATCAGGTCAATTTTACAGCATGTGGAACTGTGTGAATACAAATCAGTGTATTGAACAGTGAAGGTAAGCTTGCAGTAGACATCCCTCTGGAAGGTTTCTCAACTAGTTTATCAATGAAAGGGAGCTCATTTGACCGCTCCATTTTAAAGGTGAATTTGAGCGCAGGATGGAATCCATCAAGACATGTAAAGAAATTATTACATGTAGCTGCAGATTTAAACATAGCAAACATATTATTTAGGTATCAGAAAAATGCAAGGGGCAGGAGGTTAGCTGTCATGAGGTTAGCTCCCATCTTACTGTCAAAATGTATATGAAACATCCCATAGCAGTATTTTGAGAGCAGGGAGTTGTAATCAGTGTTCTGGCCAATATTTATCCCTCAATCAACAGCACAACGACCAGATAATCTGTTTATTTTTGAAACACTTTCTGTGTGTGGGAGTTTGCTGAGTGTAAATTAGTTGCATGTTTCCTCCGACAGTGACTCCTACTCCTCTTTCAGGTAATATCCAAAATGGGTGCTGCTTATCATGGACTTCCAATGGTTTGGTGCATGATTATGCTCGCTAAGTACTGCATTGGTTGTCATTGCCTTCTGCAGTACAGCTGACCAGCTCTCTTGTTCTTAAGTTCTTATAGTGTGAGAAAAGTTACAGTGCCTTCTCTGGAACGAGCATGGCTAATAGGCGCTCTTGTACTACTGTGATTTTAGAAGCAAAACGGCACCATCCTCGGGAAGAAGTAAAGAAGTCATCAGGTGTAGTGAAAGGCACTACAGGCTGGTAATCAACTCAAAAAGCATTTCATTGGTTATAAAATGCTTTAAGATATCCAGGTGGCACAAAACGTGCTGTACGAATGCAAGTCTTTCTTCCATTAACTGACAGCCTTCTTGAAAGCTACAATCTTGTTCAATGTACAGAAAAAGTAAATTTTCAACTTCCAATTGTGAGAAGGAAATTCAGGCAACTTTTATGGCGAATCAAAATTCAACAAGTTTTACATGAAGATGACAAGATGAAAGCACTTTAAGGTCCTTTTAAAGATTTCAAATCTCGTTAGAGCAGAAATAGCTCATTTTATTCAATTTTTAAAAAAAAATTATTAGAAATGTGCTTCAACGGTTCAGCATCAGCATGAATCTGTCACATAAGACCAAAGAACGCAGACCAAATTTAGGATCAGTTAATGAAATCAATACTGTTCTTAAAAATGCATAATGTTAAAGCAGGATAACTTTAACACCTAACTTCACTAAATCAGAACAAAATAGGAAGCTTAATTATAAATTATAGTAAGTGTCCTTGCACGGCCTTGTTCGTGGTTATTTGAATAAAATGTAGCTGTGTTTGCTCTAACAGACCATACTGGATTACAACACCACCTCTGGAGCAATTAAAAACAAACTGTTCTTTCAATGCCATGGTTGCTTGTAAAACTTGGTTGCAGGTAGCAACTTTGGAGTAATTGAAGAAATAGGCATTACTACTACCACATTACCCATAGACTTCAATGAGCTGAAGGCAGTGGCATCATTTTAAGGATTATAATATACATCTAGTAAATCTCCCATGGCTCTGCTCATGGTTATAGTCATAGAGGTTTACAGCATGGAAACAGGCCCTTTGGCCCAACTTGTCCATGCCATCCAATTTTTACCATTAAGCTAGTCATAATTGCCTGCGTTTGGCCCATGTCCGTCTCTACCAATCTTACCCATGTAACTGTCTAAATGCTTTTTAAAAGTCAAAATTGTATCCGCCTCTGTTATTACCCCTGGCTGCTCGTTCCAGATACTCCTCAGCCTCTGTGTGAAAAAATTGCCCTTCTGGACCTTTTTGTATATCTTCCCTCTCACCTTAAACCTACGACGAAATGATGTCTTTCAGACCTTGTTGTAACAGTGTGAGAAAAGTTATAGAGCCTTCTCTGGAACGAGCATGGCTAATAGGCGCTCTTGTACTACTGTGATTTTAAAAGCAAAACGGCACCATCCTCGGGAAGAAGTAAAGATGCCTGGCATGACCATGATACCATGCCAGTGAGTCATGCACCTTCTTAAACCCACTATCCCCCTCTGCAGTGAATGCAGCAGGAACTACCAACTACAGCCTTGGGTCAACCAGGTGATGCTTAACACTTGAGTTGACCGTCACATTAAAAAAGCATCGTCTTACGAGATGGAAAGTTGTCATCAATCAATGACTGGGGCACAAGAGGGCTGTCAATTCAGGAATTCACATAAACATACAGATATCATTGAAGCATTTCTTCGTAATGATTGGCAGGATTAAGTAAAGGCTTTTTAATATAAAACTGGCAGTCTGTACATTACATATCCCCATGAAAGATTTCATTATTTACTGTAATTCATTGATGAGTTTAGAATGTTTGATTAGAATGTGAGACCACACAATGTACTAGAACAATGACAGTTAACAGATAAGGAAATTAAGTTAATGACGCAAAATAGTATAATAATAATGCTTCCATGCTGTATCAGGAATAAATACCACATAGAAAGCACATGATACAAAAATATTTTTAATTTTTTTGTTGTTAAAATAGTCCTCTTGCTGTTTTAACTGCAGTAACTTATTTTACGTCAGTAATTTCAAATTCTCATAAGTTTAAATCATCTGCCACAAATTGTTGATTACACGATTACTTCCTGAGACGTTACAGAGTTATAATCCACTCCTGACTGTTCAGCAATTCTGCATGATAAATTAAAATTATACAATAATTCAAATTTACTGACTTTAAATTAAAAAGAACAGACACTATCTGGTATCTGTGATTTCATTTTGAAGAATCAATTTTTTTGTACTAATATTGAAAATCAGTGCTCAGTTCAAAGATGAACCGTGGCAAATAGCCAAAGGCACCAGAAGGTAATGCAAAAGATCCTAGTGGAACAATATGAGTTTAGTATTTGCATAGTCAATTAACGAGCTGTCCACGTTGAACAGTATATTCCGTGATTCTATAACATCTGTAGCTATCGTAGTATTCAAGCTGAGCAGTTCATTAATTGATAATGAAATTTCTTTTGTGAAACAATATTAAAAGAGAGAGGCTGAAACAAAATTACATTTTGGACTTAATTCTTGACGGGTAGCAAACTTAACTTCTTCAGAACCACGTAAGTGACAAATCCTCTACTACTCTCTTAGTTGCAGCCTCTGTACATACTTCTGCATCATTACTTCAGAGTACAACGTCAAAATTAACCAGCATGAAACATTTGTAGACATACATCTTGAGTTTTCAATGCTTTGTTCTGCTCTCAAACACTCCCCATTTCACAGTAACATTCATAAATATGTGGAAGTCAGTAATTATGCAACAGTACAGAGTGCAGATCAAAACAAAGAGTGAGAAATATGTCTCTAAAGACAGTGCTATTTGTGTATATGAATTATCTGAACACATTAAAAAAATCTAAGATTAAAACTACAAAGGTCTTGATTTTCATATGTACTGAATAATATCCACTGACTGATGGCACACGAACATTACCTGATATGTGGCAATGTATGTGGTTAAATGTCAATTAATGGGGTATTCCTTGCCTCCATTCTAGTGAGGACTTTGGAACTTAAAGAAATATTGAACAGAATTCTCTGGCCCTTCATGCCCCGCTGCCACTGTCATCAAAGACAGAGAATTTGGCACTCAGCCAATGATAGTGTGCATTAATATTTACAAAGACAACGGGTAGAATTTTTGATTTTCTTCGAAGTGTTACCTTGGATGGGAAAAGGAGAGGGCAGCCTGCCAGCTACCTTGCCAGATTTTCCCACCATAGTTTTAAACACTGAGCAAAAAAATGTATGCGGCAGACCAACCCCTTGGCATCTGATGGCAGTGTGGGCTCTGAATGAGCCTACTTCATCAGCAACCTCAGCTCCTGACAAATCTGAAAAATAAGAACCCCCACCACAGACATGGAAATCATGTAAGCACATTCCTGTTAGAATGAAGGGCAAGGCTGGTAGAAGATATATGTTATCTTGGATGGGAAAAGGAGAAGGCAGCTTGCCAGCTACCTTGCCAGACTTTCCCACCATAGTTTTGAGCACTTTGAGCAAAATAATGTATAAGGCGGACCCTATGGCAGTAGTATGCTCCTCCTGCCAGATGTGGGGAATAAGGGAGCAATATAGGCTCCCTGACAACTTTGTCTGGAGGAAGTGTGTCCAGTTGCAGCTACTCACACACGGCATTGTTCAGATGGAGTGGCATGTGAATGCAATGAGGAGCATACAGGAGGCAGAGAGTGTGACAGACACTAGTTACAAAGAAGTTGTCACACTACAGGTCCTGTCAGGCAGACCACCAGGAGAGGCAGGAGGTAGTGCAGGAGCCTCTTGTGGTTATTCCCCTTTCAAACAGGTATACCATTTTGGATACTGTTGAGGGGAATAGCTTGTCAGGGGGAGATAACAGCAGCAGACAGGCCTTTGGCACCACAGCTTGTTCTACTGTAGAGCACAGTTGGGCAAAGAGCAAGTGAGCAGCAGTAATAGGGGGCTGGCTAGTTAGAAGCACAGGCAGGTGTTTCTCTGGCCGCAATGGAGACTCCAGAATGGTGTGTTGCCTCCCTGGTGCCAGGGTCAAAGACGTCTCTGAACGGTTGCAGGACATTCTTAAGGGGGAGGGTGAGCAGCCTGAGGTCATTGTATATGTTGGTACCAACAATATAAGTAGGAAAAGGGATGAGGTCCTGAAGTGTGAATGTAGTGAGGAAGGCAGAAATGCAGGACCTTGAAGTTAATAATTTCTACACTACTACCAGTTCCATGTACTAGTGGGACTAGGAGTAGGAAGATTAGGCAGATGAATGCGTGGCTTGAAAGCTGGTGCAGGGGGCAGGGACTTAGATTTTTGGATCATTGGGATCTTTTCTGGGGAAAGGGTGATCTGTTCAAGAGGGACGGGTTACACCTGAATTGGAGGGGGCTAACATTCTGGCAGGAAGATTTGCTAGAACCACTTAGAGTCATAGAGGTTTACAGCATAGAAACTTGTCCATGCCGCCCTTTTTTTTTAAACCCCTAAGCTAATCTTAATTGCCTGCATTTGGCCCAAATCCCTCTATACCCATCATATCCATGTAACTATCTAAATGCTTTTTAAAAAACAAAATTGTACCCACCTCTACTACTTAACTGGGGAGTCTGAGGGAAGGCAAAGGGACATCTGGTAAGTGGGAGGCTTTCAAAAGTATGTTAACCAGAGTTCAGGGGAAGCACATTCCTCTTAGACTGAAGGACAAGACTGGTAGAAGTAGGGAACACTGGATGACTTGGGATATTGAGGTCTTGGTCAAGAACAAGGAGGAGGCACATGACATGCATAGGTAGCTGGGATCGTGAATCCCTTGAAGAGTATAGGGGGTGTAGGAGTAGAGTTAAGAGAGAAATCAGGAGGGTAAAAAGGGTATATGAGATTGTTTTGGCAGATAAGGCAAAACAGAATCCAAAGAACTTCTACAAATACATAAACAGCAAAAGAGTAACAAGGGAGACAGTAGGGCCTCTTAAGGATCAACAAGGTCATCTATATGCGGATCCACAAGAGATGGGTAAGATCCTGAATGAATATTTGTCATCAATACTCACTGTCGAGAAAAGCATGGTTCTTTACCCAGAGGGTGGTGAGGGATTGGAATGCCCTGCCTGCTGCAGTTGTGGATGCGCCTAGTTTGGGGGCGTTTAAGAGATCCGTGGATAGGTTTATGGATGGAAAGGGTTTGGTTTAGGTTAGAGGGTCATTGTTTTTTAACTGGTCGGCGCAACATCGTGGGCCGAAGGGCCTGTTCTGCGCTGTAATGTTCTATGTTAGGAAACTTGGGAAAATAAATAGTGGTGTCAGGAGGAGTGTACATATTAGAGAGGAGGTGGTGCTGGAAGTCTTAAAGAGTATCAAGGTATGATAAATCCCTGGGACCTGATGACGTGTATCCCAGGACATTGTAGGAGGCTAGGGAGGAAACTGCAGGCCCCCTAGCAAAGATATTTGAATTAATAGTCACAGGTGGGATGCCCGAAGATTGGAGGGTGGCAAAAGTTGTGCCTTTGTTTAGAAAGGGCTGTATGGAAAAGCCTGGGAACTACAGGCCGTTGAGCCTCACATCTGTGGTGGGTAAGTTGTTGGAAGGTATTTTGAGAGACAGGTTCTACAGGCATTTAGAGACGCAGGGACTGATAAGGGACAGTCAGCATGGCTTTGTGAGTGGAAAATCATGTCTCACAAATTTGATAGAGTTTTTTAAAGAGGTAACCAAAAAGATAGATGAGGACAGTGCAGTTGTTGTTGTCTACATGGATTTTAGCAAGGCCTTTGACGAGGTATCACATGGTAGGTTGATGCATAAGGTTAAATCTCACAGGACCCAGGGTGAAGTAGCTAAATGGACACAAAATCAGCTTGATGACAGAAGCCAGAAGGTGGTTGTAGAGGGTTGTTTTTCAAACTGGAGACCTGTGACCAACGGTGTACCTCAGGGATTGTGCTGGGTTCACTGTTATTTGTAATTTATATTAATGATTTGGATGAGAATATGGGGAACATGGTTAGCAAGTTTGCAAATGACACCAAGATTGGCAGTATAGTGGACAGTGAAAAAGGTTATCTAGGATTGCAATGGGATCTTGATCAATTGGGCCAGTGGGCTGACGAATGGAATATGAAGTTTAATTTAGATAAATACGAGGCAATGCATTTTGGTAGACTGAACCAGGGCAAGACTTATTCAATTAATGATAGGGCATTGGGGAGAGTTATAAAACAAAGACGTCTAGGGATACAGGTTCATAGCTCCTTGAAAGTGGAGTCATAGATGGACAGAGTGGTGAAGCAGTCATTCAGCCTGCTCGGTTTCATTGGTCAGAACATTAACCCACAACTTGCCTGGACTTGCAAAATCTCACTAACTGTCCTTTCTGGAGCCAATACACATCTCTTTAACCTGTGCTTAATGTTCTCTCCACTCACATTGTCTATACCTTTAAGACTTGATTAGCTGTAAAGACTCACATTCCAATCATTATTCTGTAAATTGAGTTTGTGTCTTTATATGCCCTGTTTGTGAACAGAACTCCTACTCACCTGACAAAAGAGAAGCGCTCCGAAAGCTAGTGCCGTTTGCTACGAAATAAACTTGTTGGACTTTAACCTGGTGTTGAGAGAATTCTTATAGAAGATTGAATACAGGAGTAGGGATGTCTTGTTGAAGTTGTACAAGACATTGGTAAGGCCACACTTGGAATACTGTGTACAGTTCTGGTCACTCTATTGTATAAAGGATATCATGAAACTAGAAAGATTGCAGAAAAGATTTACTAGGATGCTACCGGGACTTGATGGTTTGAGTTATAAGGAGAGGCTGGATAGACTGGAACTTTTTTCTCTGGAGCATAGAAGGCTGAAGGGTGACATTATAGAAGTCTATAAAATTATGAGGGGCATAGATCAGATGGATAGTCAATATCTTTTCCCAAAGGTAGGGGAGTCTAAAACTAGAGAGCACAGGTTTAAGGTGATAGGGGAGAGATAAAAAAGGGTCAAACGGGGCAATTCTTTTCACAGTTAGAAGTCTGACAACACCAGGTTTAAGTCCAAGTTAATAGGCTTAAACCTGGTGTTGTCAGATTTCTTACTGTGTTTACCCCAGTCCAACGCCGGCACCTCCACATCGATTTTTTTCAATCAGAGAGTGATGAGTGTCTGGAACAAGCTGCCAGAGATAGTAGTAGAAGCGGGTACAATTTTGTCTTTTAAAAAGCATTTAAGTAATCAGTTGGATAAGATGGGTATAGAGTGACATGGGCCAAATGTAGGCAATTGGAACGAGCTTAGGAGTTTTAAAAAAAAAGGTGGCATGGACAAGTTGGGCTGAAGGGCCCGTTTCCATGCAGTGAACCTCAATGGCTCTATAACACCACAGATGCAATCCTCACCCACAGAAACCATTATAGGCATGGTCTCCCCCCACCCCCTAGTACCCACAGATATGGAAAGCAGTATAGACACACACCCCACCCCACATCTACAGACACAGGATTCTCTACCTCCCCAAACCTCACCACCCCCACCACCACCAGGGAATTTCCCCTCCCCCAATAAAACGGATCTCCACAGGAAATCTCTCACCATGTACACAGGACCTGCCCCCACACCCCCGCAACATACACAGGAACCCCGTCCCCAACCCAGACCTCCCCAGTGGAAGCTTTGTTGGGTTAGCGGCAGAAGATAGTGCAGGGGCCAAGTTAGTGCCTGGGCATGACCTTCTCCACAGGGAGGCTGAAGTTTTTTTTATTCATGGGACAGGAGCATCGCTGGCTGGCCAGCATTTATTGCCCATCACTAGCTACCCTTAAACTGAGTGGCTTGCTAGGCCATTTCAGTGGGCAGTTGAGAGTCAACCACATTGCTCCAGCTTTGGAGTCACATGTAAGCCAGATCAGGTAAGGCAGCAGATTTCTTTCTCTAAAGGACATTAGTGAACCAGATGGGTTTTTCCGACAATTGACAATACTTTTATGGCCACCAGTAGCAATAATACCACTAGGTCATCATCTCAACTGTGTGCTCCTTGCCAAGACCTAGTGAATACCTGTTGTAAGGGGTGGCATTGGTGGTATTGTGGTTAGCACTGATGCCTCACAGCTCCAGGGACCCAGGTTCGATTCCAGCCTTGTGTGTGGAGTTTGCACGTTCTCCCCCTTTTCTGTGTGCTCCTCCCACCTTTCAGCATCTACTCTGAGAATTCTATATGTCCCAATAAGGTTGCTTCTCATCCCTCTAAACTCCATTGAGTACCAGTCCAACCTATCAACTTCATATCCGGGAGCAACCTAGTGAACCTTCTCTGGAGAGTCTCCAATACCAGCATATCTTTCCTTAAATAAGGGGACCAAAACTGTTCACAGTATTCCCTATGTGCTCTAATAAATGGAGAAAGACTGCAGAATGCAGCACAGAGGGGTTTGGGGTCCTCGTGCATAAATAACAAAAATCTAATATGCAAGTTCAGCAGGTAATAGGGAAGGCAAATGGAAAGTTGGCCTTTATTTCAAAGGAGTGGAATATAAAAATAGGGAAGTCTTGCTAAAACTATACAAGGCACTAATTAGAGCACATAGGGAATACTGTGAACAGAGAGAGGGCGAAGGTTAGCCTGCAGAGAGAGGGCGAAGGTTAGCCTGCAGAGAGAGGGCGAAGGTTAGCCTGCAGAGAGAGGGCGAAGGTTAGCCTGCAGAGAGAGGGCGAAGGTTAGCCTGCAGAGAGAGGGCGAAGGTTAGCCTGCAGAGAGAGGGCGAAGGTTAGCCTGCAGAGAGAGGGCGAAGGTTAGCCTGCAGAGAGAGGGCGAAGGTTAGCCTGCAGAGAGAGGGCGAAGGTTAGCCTGCAGAGAGAGGGCGAAGGTTAGCCTGCAGAGAGAGGGCGAAGGTTGGTTAGTAAGGTAAGAATAGGTTAAGGCTAGATTAGAGAGAGTGGGCGAAGGTTGGCTCAGAGGGTATGGGCGATTCGGTACTAAACATATATAGCACAGTATTTCAACTTATACATTGGCTTTTCCAGATGAGAAGGAACATAACTGCTATAACGTTAATGCCTTAGGGAACCTATGAATCACTTAACGCTGTTTCACGGGAAGTCACAATTTTTGGGAACTACAACCTCGGAAGAGAACTTGCTGCATCAGTGAAAAGATCCCAGTGTTTGATAGTATGGGCCCCTCATCACATTAATGGTAGCACTTTTCAGTCTATAAAAAATTGCAATATTCTTAGCCTTTCTGTAGGCAAGCATTTAATCTTCCAAATTTCTAACTTAGAAGCACTTTTGTCTTTTCAGAAATAGGATTCTGCCAAAAGGGGGAGGGTCAAGGGGCAGGTTTGGTGGTTGTGGAGAGAAAGATTTGTCAACATTTTGGAGAAGTTGTCACAATGCAACTGCTTTTTTGTTACTTTCACTTTGAAAAGGAAACAGCTTAGATAATAAGATTGGTAGAGCAGTTTTAAGCACTACAAAGTTAAATGAGAATCTATAATAAAAATGCCATCTGTAGAAATAAACATTAACCAAACTGGACTATTTTGGGTTTATTCAGAAAGGACTGAACATTGATCCGGATATGCAGATTCTTTTTATATCTATGTTTTCAGTAAATATATATGCAGAAGTGGAGAAAAAAATCTTTACATATATGGAGTGGCTATACAGCAGTTTTAACACTGCTCAGTAATTAGTAGATAAATGCACCATGTGGTGTGGTTTCTGAAGCATACAGCCTAGCAGGGACCCTGGTTAATGCCAGGCTGAAGATTCCCTCATTAGCCGATGATAGCCAGAAGGGCAGAGATGGTATTTATATTCCTTAGAATTCTTGAGCTTGGAGAAAAACTATTTTGAATGCTCCCCTGATCACTATTTACAGAGGTCTTAGAAAGCTGCAGTTGTGAAGATGTCACGGGCAAGTTCAGTCTCTGCTGCAATGCGGTTCGTAGCCAAACAGCCCATCAACACCCACACTAGGCTTCCATGTAAAGAACGGCTGTTTGAGCAAGATATTAGGAGGTTGCTGGCGGCTGGGGAACTGTGCCTTGGCATTCATCATCTTCATAACAGCTAAGATAAGAGGGCAGACAACTGAACCCTCTGAAAACACTTCAACTGACTTTGACATCAACAGCAAGTTTTCCAAGGTGGATGGTCAATTCCCAGGCTAATCATTAATATACAGTGACCCACAAAATCTACTCTAGACTTCACGGTCAGAAGACCAGGTAACTCCTGAAAAATATTTCTGTGTCCAAATGGTGTCTAATTAAGGTCAATCAAATTCAAAATTAGAAGTTCTGTAATAATAGAAAGGACATAAAATCCTTTGATACATTTAAATGACAAAAAAATTCACATTAATGTAGAAAGAAAAGATTGGGGGGGGGGGGGGGGGCACTCTGAAAGATTCCTTCATCTCCATGAGATTTTTACTTTAGCCAGATCTCAAGAACAACACCAGATGCTTTATGATTGTCAAGACGTGATACTATCTATGCTACTTTCTGAAACGACTTTTGATAAGTTTACTAGGCATAGTCTGCTTTCCAGTAATTGGAATGAATGCATTCCATTATCCTCCCCAAATGCTGTACTACTGATTCACTGACGATTAATAGTAGATCTTCCTTGTATAGAAAACAAGCTAATAAAGCCTTCATTTCCACTTTTGATTTTACATAAAAAAACAGAAGATCTTGTCTGGTCTGTATAAAATATGGGTTATATCCAAAATTTGACTGCATTCGTCCATACTACAAATACCATTGTGCCTTTAGAATGGCATCTGTGGTGCACGAGCACACTTTTGGTAGTAGCTACGTTCAATGCCATTTTGGTGAGGGTAATAGTGCCACGCACAGGGAAATGTTAACCATCAGTATGCGGACAATGACATCAAGCATGACGTAATGCCAAATTGATGCAAACGCTGGCATTCTGCAACTCAACACTCCAGCTAAGGTCCTCTTTTAAAACTTGTACAGCTGAACATGCATTCAGCAGCAAGTAGCACCTGCCTTGGCACTACTTAAAGGGAGCACAACTATTTCCGATTATGACGTCATGATGTCGGCATTGGACTGGGGTGGGCAAAGTAAGAAGTCTCACAATACCAGGTTAAAGTCCAACAGGTTTATTTGGAATCATGAGCTTTCACAGCGCTGCTCTTTCATCACTCCAGATTAATTGCTGATTAATTTCTACAGGCTCTTACTGCAATTGTAGAAGTGTTTGCTGGTTTCTAGAGTTCTTTCAAGTTGCTGATGTCTACAGGAGTGGTGTGCAACATGCTGTACAACTTTGTCCTGATTTCAAAGATTCTGCACAAACTACTCATTCCCACACAAGGTCCACTGGTATTCATCTCCATCCCATTAGACTACAGCATCACTAGAAGAACAGGCACAGGCAACACAGGGTTGGGTAACCAGCTGGGGAAAGGAGGAAGAAGAGAGGAAAAAGGGAGCTCCACAAGAAATCAGATCCATTCATGGAAACAATCTTTCTACCTGAACCCCAGCAAAGATATTGAGATCTGTCACCTATCGCAGCCACAATTATAAACGCAAAGCAGGATGAGGACATCAGCTATGAAGGTCACTGTGGCCATAAACCTTCTTCACTGTCTTCCCGATTTTCAACCTTTTGCTTACCCAGCACTGCCTTGCCAGGTGGCAAGTTTTAGCTATCTGAAAGGAAATAGCACACGGATGCATGCATGTGCATGTGGTGTTTGGGGGGGGGGGGGTTAAGAAGCACATGTTTACACCATCCGCAGCTTGCAAATTAGATATATGTGTGAGACGAGGGGGAAGTGGAATGTGAGGAGGTTAGGTGTGAGAATACCATCACAGTGGTTAGCATTGTAGCCTCACTATGCCAGGGACCCGGGTTCAATTCCAGCCTCGGGTCACTGTCTATGTGGAGTTGGCAAATTCGTTAGGGTCTTTTAAGAGACTTCTGGATGAGTACATGGGACTTAATAGGATTGAGGGTTATAGGTAAGCCTAGTAGGTAGAGATAAGATTGGTGCAACATGTGGTCCGAAGGGCCTGTTTGTGCTGTAGTTTTTCTATGATTCTATACTCCAAAGATCTGCAAGTTTGATTGATTGGCCATGCTAAATTGCCCCTTAATGTCAGGGGAACTACCGGGTAAATACATGGGTTACAAAGATAGGGCCTGGATGGGATTGTTGTTGGTGCAGGCTCAATGGGCCGAATGGCCTCCTTCTGCACTGTAGGGATTCTATGATCATCTTCATTGGCTTCAGCCCTAGCACCACTGGCCTCAGTCATGGCTACTCCAATGATGGCAAGTGTCGTCTCCTCCACCCTAATTTCAGTTAAGTAAATAAATAACTCCTCATTTTCGATCAGCTCCATTTTTTTCTATTTTTTATAGAAGGTACAACTTGTCTAGTACAGCAGATTTCATTTTAAATCTGTCCATCGCGTTTAGCTATTAACACCTCAGTGAACACTTTCTTTGTACTGATACAACTCTTTTAAAGGTATGTAAAAATTGTTTAGAAAAATGTGAAAATCCAGTGGAAATCTGGGGAAGTAATAGACTTTCAGGCATTGGTCCAGTTTCTTTGTGGCCATTATGATATAAGCATAAATGCAATCATAGTTACTCAGCTTTCCTCAGAGATTGTACAGGTACTTCCATACAAATAGACTTAGATATTCTCCTGTGTTCTTGGTTGTTGATACGAACACTTAAGTCAATTAAGTTATTCGATTAACATGTTTCATCATGTCTTAACTGTCATCTCTTTGAACCGATAAAAACCTATTGATACAAATACAGCTGGAAAAGAAATGATTGCAAGTCGCATGATTTAAAAATCCACTTTTTGAAAAATCTATTTACATTTCTTTTCAAGTATCAGTGGAATGTGGCACGCTTGGGTTAAGCATTCACCCTTGTGCTCCATAGGGCTATTTCCTTTCCAATCACATTGCATCCTGGAGTTCTCAGAAGCTGCATTACAAATAATTACATACAGAAATCCTCCACTGAAAGCACAACCTGATAATCATCAACATTCTCTCCAGAAATATTAATTTGCATGCAAAGAGTTCAGTTTTGGCAAAGGCTTAGCTTCCATTCTCATTCACATACTGCCCTGCAGATAGGCTGAGTTTGAGAATTTAACGTCATCAAAAGCAGGTAGCACACAGTGAGGTCAGACAGAAACATTGCTAACAGTTGGCAACATACCCAGTTACCAATGCCATAAATCAAATGAGGAAATGGTAGTGTCTGAGGCAGCAGGTCCACAGTGCAGTATCATCCTTATTCATTTCAGAAGTGTTTTTTCCATTCTCAGAACGTGGGCATCACTGACAAGGATAGGCTTTATTCGTTATCCCAAGTGGTCCATTTCTGAATGGTTGGCTAGGCCAATTCAATGATAGTGTGAGAGTTAGGACTAGAATAACACATCAACCAGACCCAGTAAGGATAGCACGTTTCTTCCCCTAAAACAAAGTAGTTGAACCAGTTAGACCTTTACAACAATCTGACAGCTCTATAGTCACTTCTATTTATACCAGCATTTTATTTCAATGAGCAGAATTTTCCCAAACTTGCAAAGAATGCTGGATCAGGCAAGAAAAACTATGTGAAACTCACCGGCTTCACAGCCGCCTTTTCTCACCCTGATTAAACAGAACTCTGTGCAGTGTTAAAGTGCTGCCAAGGATCACACAAACAGCCCGGGGGTTGGAGGGAGAAATGTTAGATACAAGGACTGCACCCCTTCCCCCGCAGCCTCTCCCCACCATAGCCTCCACTGCAAAGATCGGGATTTCCCACCCCCATGCAATGAGACAGTTTCCCGCAAAGCATTGGGAAGATGTTAGATTATTGTACTCATAAGAATCTAACATCTTCCCAATGCTTTGCGGGAAACTCTCAGATTTTTTGCCCCTTTTAAATATAGACGCAGCATTTTTAATTTCCAAACTTATATAGAACATTTCTCAAGTGCAATGATTTAGAAATTACGTCTTTTTTAGAGTCTTTTTTTACTCCAGTTTAGTGCAGTGATAACGGAGGCAGTGCATCAGGGCTCTATTATACAAGAGTTATATTTATTCAAGCATTGCAATGTGGCTGAGTATAAACCATCAGGCAAAACGCTTTGGTGTTGAAGCTGGTAGACGATGCCAGCTGATTTACCTGGCTGCCAAGGAACCTCAACCTTTCAACTATGAATTTCGTTTTAGCTCTGAGAAAAAGCTTGGCTTTCATTTTGTTCCAGTTATTATGAGAAACTTTTCTTTAGATCTTTTTCTGTGTGGAATCAGTCAGAAAGCGCACATAGTTCATCCAGAGGCACAGAACAACTGTTAGAAGTATTATTCTGTATTCAAGGTATTTGATTTCCAGGATCAGGAAGGAAGGAGGCCAGTGAGTTCAACTGCGCAGCTAAATACTGCCCTGAAGTCAACCAGAAAGTACTTTGCACCTTTCCATCACATCAGCGAAGGTTTCTGCATTTATAGTTAGTTTGTGGATTGGTTAAACTTCACTTGGAGATTATGGTCGACTAAGTTGATTCCTCATATGTGTTTTCCCATGGATGAAGCTGTACTGAATGTTTCCACCTCAGGCATGTTGCACTGTAACATGATAATGCAACAGAGTTGACAGAAAGCTGTCCAGCAGAATCAGCTTCTTTGCTTCAAGGTTACAGAAAAAAAAGAGGTCTACAGGAAAATAATAATTTAAAGCATCCTGAGATACACTGAACACATTGCTGTTCAAAGTGCTGCCCCTTCAATACACTGCTTTTTCTTTCTGACCAATGCACGGATACTTGCATTTGAGTTTGTCCGCAGTAATAAAAGGTCTGTGCGGCAGGCTAGCACTTTAATATAAAGTCACCAATTAGTCTTCCAGATTGTCCAGAAAATCCAAGAGAATAAGCAAACTCATTTATAATCTCTGGATTGTGCTGCAATTAAAGGTAGTCATAATGCTCCTCTTGTTCTAAGTATGTGTCTCAGCCTTCAGTTAATCACGTTGCTTACTATCAAGGTGTTACCCAACTTGGTCTTTTCTGCAATCAACTTCAAGCAATAGCATTTGTATGGAAGCATCTTCTCTGCTTCTCCCTGACTAGTTTTTGGTTTCCTCCATGCTCATGCACACAGTCTTCCCTTGGACTTTGGAATTGGGAGACCTTTTCTGTGCATGAGGAGAAAGTACAAGATCTTACCTGGAAGCAGTATTCCAGTTTAAATTATGATTTGAAAAATGGGATCATAAATCACAATAAAAAACAATGTTAAAAATACACGGCTGAGAATGTGGAGAAAATGTATAGATACACAGAAAAATATTTCCACTGAAGTGTAATTCTTTATATACACTCTAAGTCGTCAAACTATCCCCATCATATTATAACAATCCTCAGGGTGGAACTTTCAATATTGGTGGTGGTGCAGAACAAGCAATGACAAATCAGTTGCTCATTATATACTCTGCAGTACAGGTGTAGTGTACCATGGGTGGCCAAATCCTTTACCACCAATCTTATACCTCCATAGTTGAAAGTTCCATCCTCAAGGTCCAATGTGCTTACTTCCACCTTATGATGCTCCTCTTCATAAGCAAATGCCCAAAGCTGCTGCCTCCGAGTGAATCCTCAAGTTTCCCTCCTGTCCGATTCTTTCAAAGTGACTCTACTGTGTCTAATTAATGTGGGGCTGCTGGGTTCTGGCAGAAAATGAGCTATCGCCTTTCTCCAAATAATCACTTGTTGTCACACTGGAAGAAGCAACTAAGTTAACCAACAAAAAAACCTTTCATTGTTGTAAACTAGTAATTGTTCACATTTGTACAGTACTTATGCAAAAGTTAGTGCATTTAATTCAGGACAGTTAAATGTGTATATTATAGGTGGGAATTCATTGTAAGCAGATTAATTGTAAACAAGGTCTTAGGTCAAACGCCTGGCATTCCTCCAGCTTTTGTTTCCTGTAACATTCTTTCCAATACACATTATTCGTAAGACCCTCTCACCACAACAATTAAATGTTCTCTCTGACAAAACAAGGTGGCAGGAAGTCTCCTGGTATTTTACTATACATATTTGTATTACTGATAATAAATATATTTCACCATTGGAGTTCAGCACCTTAGGATTGGAGAGGGGTCCTTAGGTTTGGCAGACTAGTTTATGAGGCTTGAACATTTCACAGTGGTGGAGGTAAGAGGGGGAGGGGTGACAGAGTATGGTTGTGATACCAATATTGGAGTTTAAATTAAGGAGATCCTGACATTTGACAGCATTGGGAGGTGGGGATTGTCCTGGCATTTAACGGCATAATAGTCCTAGTATTTGACAACAGCAGCAGAGAGCCTCTGTATTTGTAACACTATAGTCTGAGTCTGAGGAAAGGCTGAGGGACTTGAGGTTATTTTCATTAGAGAGAAGAAGGTTACGAGGTGACCTAACTGAGGTGTACAAGATGATCAAAGGATTGGATAGGGTGGACAGTGAGAGCCTTTTTCCTTGGATGGTGATGACTAACACGAGGGGACATAGCTTTAAATTAAGAGGCAGTAGTTATAGGACGGATGTCAGAGGTAGATTCTTTACTCAGAGTGTAATTAGGGTGTGGAATGCCCTGCCTGCAGTAGTTGTGGACTCGCCAACTTTAAGGGCGTTCAAATGGTCAGTGGATAGGCATATGGATAACACTGGAATAGTTTAGGTTAGAGGGCCATTAGATTGGTTCCACTGGTCGGCGCAACATCGAGGCCGAAGGGCCTGTACTGCGCTGTTATGTTCTATGTTAAAAGCTAACTGCTGGGCTACACACCTGCACACAGCAGGTAGCTGATTAAAGTGACTAAAGGCCATTTAAGGCTTGTTAACAAAGGATGCCTGAAATTTTCCAATCATCCTCCAGTTCCCGCAGCTACTGGGGTAGTTCAGTTGCCTGGAGGCAGCCTCCTGACAGCAGATCAGGAAGGGGAGCAGTGCTCCAGACAAGCATTGAGATCCTCCCTGTCTGTTTGCATGCTGTGGAGATGCCAGTGTTGGACTGGGGTAAACACAGTAAGAAGTCTCACAACACCAGGTTAAAGTCCAACAGGTTTATTTGGTAGCAAAAGCCACTAACTGAAGGGGCAGCACTCCAAAAGCTAGTGGCTTTTGCTACCAAATAAACCTGTTGGACTTCAACCTGGTGTTGTGAACCTTTTTACTGCGTTTGCATGCAGCAGACGCAGGTCACGGTCCAGAAGGACTCTGCCATCACAGTGGCAACCTGGCTTCAAAAGCCACTTTTTATTTAAACTTTGGAGAGACTGTGCCTCCAATTTGAAGCACTTCCTCTTCACTTACCTATCACTACTTTGCTGCTACTTTTAAATTGGAAGACCTCTGACTATACCTCCAGCTTTGAGCCCACCCGTCAAGTTTAATTGGACAGCCAGCCCACCCATTCCACAGAAATCACACTGACTGATGCCAGCTTCTTACCCAGATTTGAACCTGCTGGCAGGGTTTCAGAAGCTCACAGGAACATTTCTGTCTACAGAGTCAAGAAACAGGTAGGTAGAATGGATTGCACGCCGGTCACTGAACAGAAAATACAAGAGTTAAGGAGTAAAGGTAACTACTCAGCTTGTGTTTTTCCACTAGGATTGGTGTTTGGACTATTGTAGTGCGACTTGGACTTGGATAAAGATTGTAACAAAATACCATAAGCTTCTATAGTAGCTAAGTTTAATTAGTAAATAAACTTCAAAATAGTTCAGTAGGAGGCTAGGAGAATCACAGAGGCCATGCCTTAATATAGGAGAAGGTCAAAGACAAATGCAAATACACAAATCATGGGGGGAAAAAGTAGCACTGCAGAGCATTAAAGCCGTTAAGAAATGCACTGGGATTTCTAGAGGGCTAACAATAAAAAGCAGACAAGTTATATTGAGCGTGTACAGACTTCCCATTTCCAATAAAACAATTCTTGACATCTTTGCACAGATTATAAAAGAACAATAGAATGGATCATCATGGTTTTGAAAGTGATTGTGAAAATATAAAATGTGGTGGTGGTTTTTTAAAAGATTGGCTGCAAGGTTCAAACAAACGATGAGCTTTATTGAGAGGATGTCAACCCACACACACACACACGGCTGATGACATCATTAGTGATGTCAGGTGGTTGGTCTCTTAAAGTGACCCTGTTCCACTGCAAAGCTGCTAGTGAAAAAAATGCTAGAAATAACATGAATACACAACACTTTTCCTTCCCCTTTAAATCAAAGGTTCCTGACACTAGTAACAGTATAACGTTAATAATCACAATTAGCAATATGAACACTTAATAAAAACATCAATAGTAAAGAACAGAATCCTCACAGTGTAGGAGGAGGCCATTTGGCCCATCAAATCTGTGCCAACTCTCCAACAGAGCACTTTACTGAGCGCACTCCACCCCACCCTGTCCTTTGCCTGTTACCCCACATATTTATCCCGTTAATTCCCCTCACCTACACATCTTGCGACACTAAGGGCAATTTAGCATGGCCAATCCATCTAATCTGCACATCTCTGAACTGTGGGAAAAAACCAGAGCACCCGGAGGAAACTCAGGCCAGACATGGGAGGAATGTGCAAACTTCACAAGGACAGTCACACAAGGCTGGAATTGAACCCAGGTCCCTGGCGCTGAGAGACAGTAGTGCTAATCACTGCGCCACCTGGAAAAGGTCAGATGTTTCGGAGTCTGTTGTTCTTTGTACAGTTGTCTTCTTAGTACTTACTGCAACTTCTGGTATCTTTGGCTTGGTTTGAATTTCATCCATGATAGTTTTAACAGGAGTCGGGGTAGTGTTCAGAGGCTGACTCGGTGTTGAAATGTTCTCAATTGAGGAACTGTGTTCCCCAAATGATTTGGGAAGTGTTACGTCCTCAGGAAAATCCAGATCTTCTCTTGGCACAGCTTCATGTGGACTCTGTTGGTTCGGTCTCTGAAGATTACCGCAAGTTAATCCACGTCTTCTCCACATTACACTGTCCCGTGTTTGTATGGTGTAAGAGACTCCTCTCCTGTCACTGCTACGATGATGGCATGTATCTACTTTTTACTTGTGGTAATAGTCCCTTGCCAGAACTTTTTGATTGTGACAAAAAAACAATGTTTCATCCTGTTCTCCCGTTGTATAACCTTTCAGAGCGTCCACTTCAAAAGCTAGCTCCTTCTATACCTCCTGTTTGTATTTTTCTTGCAGTTCATTTCATTTCAAGTTGTCATTCACATTGTTGAGCATAGCACACCCAGGGTCGATCTTAGCTGGAGTAAGGCAGAGGTGGCGTCCTGCGAGTGTTGGAACTCTTCAACTTTGCTCAAGATCAATTTTTTCGTCACGATCAAAAAGTTCTGGACAGAGTCCACATGAAGCTGTGCCAGGAAAAGACCTGGACTTTCCTGAGAACGTAACACTTCCCAAATCATTTGGGGAAGACAGTTCCTCAATTGAGAACATTTCAACACTGAGTCAACCTCCGAACACTACGCCGACTCCAGTTAAAACTATAATGGTGGGGGGGGGAAATCTTTCGGGTCAAACCAAGTAAAAACTATCATGGAGGTATAGTTCTTGCTCCAGGCTGTCGATCTTTTTTTTTGTTGCCAAGAGTTGCCCTCCAGGCTGCATGCTAGGGCCTCCTTTACCCAAATCTTACGGCACAGCCACTTATGTTACTTCTCCAGTTTGTGGTGTGCCTCTATCAGACTCTGCATCGCTCCTCTCGGGTTTGCAACCTCGCTGTAGTCACCCTTGCATTTTAGATCTTGTTTTTGGAATGCAACTTCTAAACTTTCCAGACAATTTCCAAAAGGATTCTCATCCTTCAAGAACATATCAGATTTAGCCTCTAGGATTTGGTTGTTGAGCGTGACCAGTTCATGATAGTTCTTTGTGCTGTTGGAATATTCGTTGATTTCAGATGCTGCGCTCAGTAAAATGGGAAAGGAATATTGGCGTTGCGGACTGCACTCTGAGCAGCTCCAACTCTTTTCATTTGGTCATCTGAAGCAACTCCCATCCAAACATCCTTCATGAGTTTCTGTGCTTGCTCCTTTTACTCCTGTTGTTCAGGATCATTTTATTATTGATGTGTGTATGAAGTCAGCAGCTCTTTTTCAAAAACTGGAAGTTCTTTTAATGAACAAGAGTTTTGTTATGGTAAAGAATTTCAAGGCGCACCTCAAATTCTTATTCCTTGTGGTTCAGAATTTACAAAAGCTGCCCAAAATGTATTCTGGTAATCTTTGCTATACTTTTTCAGTTTATTTTTGACTTCATTTTTGTCAAAGCATTTGTGTGCATCTTCCGTAAACTCTTAAATCCTTTGTTTCTTGAAGCAGAACCACACTTGTAGCAGGATGCGGAACTTTTGTCACCCTGGTCAGGCACTACTAGCCTGAACTCCAGCATCCAGATGTCCATCCAGTAAAGGAATGGCCCATTAATGTTTGCTGCACCAGCAATAACCACTACGTTTAATGGCAGTCTTCGGACTGTGGCTCAAATCCTTTCTTGTACCACAAGTATACTTCTTCCCTTATGCAACTTTCCATTTGATATACTTGGTTTTTGCAACTCTGGCTTGAAACTTGTTACTTTTTCCAACAAGCGTGTTCAATGTGGCCCTCTTTGTCATAATTTCTGCATGATGACTTTGCACCAACAATCTGCTGCTGAGTGTCCAGTGTTTGTACACCAATGGCAAATGCGAGTCTGTGTCTGTGCTCAGTTTTTAACAGTATCTTACAAATGCTTGTGCTTGAACCCAATTGTTGAAATTCTTTGGCTGCTAATTCTAAGGATACAGCAACTTCCAGTGCTTCCTTTAGGGTTAGGTTGCTTTCTGTTACCAACTGCTTTTAACCAGCCTCACTGCTTTAAGGCAAAGACCAATCTATTTTTAATGGTGTTGTTCAAGACATCCCCAGATTTGCAGTGTTCAGCTAGTCTCTTCAAAGTAGCTACAAACTGTGTGATCAATTCATCTTCTTGTTGGTTAACTTATGGAACCTAAACCTTTCTGCGATGACTAAAGAATTCAGTGAAAAGTGGCCAATGCAATATTTCCACTATTTCATCATAGATTTTCATACCTGGCTTTTCTGGCTGTATCGGGCATCATAGGAAGTTAAATACTTTCCCACAATTATGCTTAGGAAAGTTGGGACTACTCTGTCACTACCTTGTTCGCTTGGACAAAATAATTCAATCTCTCCTAAATAAGCTCCATCACTCCAAATTCTTAACAAACAGTCCCATGGCACCAAAAACCCCCCTAAGAAGTCTCACATAAATAAACCTGTTGGACTTTAACCTGGTGTCGTGAGACTTCTTACTATGTTTACCCCAGTCCGATGCCGGCATCTCCACATCATGACTAAAAACTGTCACCATTTTTCCTAAGGAAAGGGCTTGCATGAGCACGAGGTGCCATGTAATTTTGTAGGCCTCAAAATATCGAACAAATCTAGAGCTTTATTGAAAGGATGTTGACACTACAAGCTGCTAAGATTGACCATCCATTTGCCCGCACAAACGGCTGATGATGTTGCATGATTAGCCTCTTAAAGTGCCCCATTCCACTGCAAAGCCCCTAGTGAGGAAACACTAGGAATAACATGAATACACAACAATAAGACAAATTGTATAAGCTCGAGTCAAACTTTTTTTTAGGTTAAAAAAGTGAAGCTAATGGAGACAAATAACAAGGGAGTGAAAGATTACCATGGGTGGGCAGGAATGTTTGGTTACAATTGGTAAAAAGTTACAATCAAACCTAATCACTGGTTGTGACTGGATATGGATAACTTCTGTGCAAATGTATGTCTTTGATTGGTATATGCTAATTTTGTGCAACTGTATCTTAACTATAATTGTCTTATAGAGTCAGAGGTTTACAGCATGGAAACAGGCCGTTCAGCCCAACTTGTCCATGCCACCTGTTTTTTTAAACCCCTAAGCTAATCCCAATCACCTGCATTTGGCCCATATCTCTATACCCACTGTATCCATGTAACTATCTAAATGCTTTTTAAAAGATAAAATTGTACTCGCCTCTACTACTACCTCTGGCAGCTTGTTCCAGACACTCACCACCTTCTGTGTGAAAAAATTGCCCCTCTGGACACTTTTGTATCTCTCCCCTCTCACCTTAAACCTATGCCCTCTAGTTTTAGGCTCCCCTACCATTGGAAAGAGATATTAATTATCTACCTTGAATATGCCCCTCATTATTTTATAGACCTCTATAAGGTCACCCCTCAGCCTCCTAAGCTCCAGTGTATTCAGTCTTTCCTTATAACTCAATCCAACAAGTCCTGGTAGCATCTTAGTAAATTTTTTCTGCACTCTTTCTCGTTCAATAATATTCTTTCTATAATAGGGTGACCAGAATTGCACACAGTATTCCAAGTGTGGCCTTACCAATGTCTTGTACAACTTCAACAAGACATCCCAACTCCTGTATTCAATGTTCTGACCGATGAAACCAAGAATGCCGAATGCCGAATGCCTTCTTCACCACTCTGTCCACTTGTGACTTCACTTTCAAGGAGCTATGAACATGTACCCCTAGATCTTTTTGTTCTGTAACTCTCCCCAATGCCCTGCCATTAACTGAGCAAGTCCTGCCCTGGTTCAATCTATCAAAATACATTACCTCGCATTTGTCTAAATTAAACTCCATCTGCCATTCGTCAGCCCACTGGCCCAATTGATCAACATCCCACTGCAATTGGAGATAACCTTCCTCACTGTTCACCATGTCACCAATCTTGGTGTCATCTGCAAACTTACTAACCATGTCCCTTATATTCTCATCCAAATCATTAATATAAATGACAAATAACAGCGGGCCCAGCACTGATCCCTGAGGCACACTGCTGGTCACAGGCCTCCAGTTTGAGAAACAACTCTCTACAACGACCCTCTGGCTTCTGTGAAGAAGCCAATTTTGTATCCATTTAGATACCTCACCCTGGATCCCTTGAGATTTAACTTTATGCAACAACCTACCATGCGGTACCATGTCAAAGGACTTGCGGACTTGTCCACCTTAATGCTTTTCAAAACCACTAATACCTCCTCCCTTTTTATCTCAACACGTCCTAGATTGAAAGGTCTTACGCTTATCCCAGAATTTGAAGAATAAAATAAATTCAGAACTTTTAACACCTTTCAATTCCTGGATTGGGGCTCTCCCTGGGTGAGCCACTAATTGGTGCACCAGGGCCAGCCCCTACTATAGTCTGTAATGAAGACTTTGTCTGAAATTTCAAGGGTCCTTGTCTGGTTTTATCGAGAGCGAGAGAGACACACACACATCAGAATAGCTATATTTTTCTCCCTAGGACCAAAAAACCTCAGCTTAATTTATTTAAACATTTCATTTAAAACAAATGTTCTGTTTTAGTAAAAGGAGCATGTAATTGCACAGCTGTTTATCCAGCTACAATGTTGTAAGAAAACATAAGTTTTCATATTCAGAGATCCAACCGCAGTTCTGCCAAACCCTAGAATGCAAATCTCCCGTTCACATGCTCCAAAATACTATGGCCAAGCCCTCTTCCCCAAAGCTGCAAACATCCAAGATTCCCAAGTCTGGGTGAAAAATTTCATTTAATGTCAGGTGAATGTTGTCCAAATGGATTTTAAGAAAGCATTTGACAAGATACCACAAAGTGTGGCTTATAAAATAGGATGGCCGGTATGCAACTGGATTAAAAAAGTTGTCTTGAGAATAGAAAAGCAGCAAGTCATGGTAAATAGCTGTTTTTCACATCAAAGATGGTGGACAGTGGTGTTCCTCAGGGATCAGTGCTAGGGCCATCTTTTTTTTTGCTATTATATAAACGACTGGGACCTTGGAATACAGAGTAAGATTTCCAAATTTGCAAATTTGGAGGAATGGCAAAGTGAGGATGATATGAATTGCCTGCAACAGGACATCAATTATCAAAATGGGAAGAGAAGTGGTAGAGGTAATTTAATACACAGAAGTGCGAGGTTATATATTTTGGCAGAAGGGATGGGGAAAGGCAGTGTAAACCTAATGGTATAAATTCTAAAGAGTGTGCAGGAACTTGGGGGGGGGGGGCAGAGTGCATGTGTATCGATCTTTGAAGGTGCAGGACATATTGAAAGAGTGGTAAGCAAAGCATATGGGATCTTGAGCTTCAAGATATTGAGTACAAAAGCAGGGAAGTTATGCTGAACTTATATAAAGCTCTAGTGAAGCCCCAACTAGAGTATTGGTCACTGCACTTTAGGAAAAATGTGAAGGTCCTTGAGAGGGTGCAGAAGAGATTTACCAGAATGGTTCCAGGAATAGAGTGTTAGTTATAAGGTTAGGGTGGAAAGGGTAGGATTGTTTCCTTTGGAACAAAGGAGATTGAGGGGAGATTCAATGGAGCTTAGATAAATTGAAGTAAAATATCTTCCCATTAACTGAACGTACAAGAACTAGGGGATACAAATTGAACATCTGGAGCCAGAGACGGTGGGGAATGTGAAAAATGTGAGTTTTGCACAATGAGTAGTAATGACCTGGAATTCTCTGCTTGCGTGGTTGAACGTGGAAACAATCAATAATTTCAAAAGGAACTAGGATAGGCACTTGAAATTAACATCCAGGGCTGTGGGGACCTACTAGGGGGAATAGAGCTGATTGGACTGCTCTGCAGGAGCCAGCATGGAGATGATAGACCAAATGGTTTCCTTCTATGCTGTAAAGGACATTATCACCTCAATTAGATCCCATTTGGACCATTGTAAACAAATTGGGACTCCAGATTATACTGGAGAAGATGAAAAAAGGGACAAGGAATATTGACCACAATGACATTAGAACTGAAAGATTGAAAATTCAAGGGGACATGATAGAGGTTGTTAAGATTGCGAAAGGATTTAATACACGCCAAAATCTTGCTGGTGTTTACGCCAGCAGGATCATGGTGAGGGATATTTTCAACGGGAAACCCCATTGACGTGGTGAAACCATAAGGTCCTGCCACCAGTGAGCTGTGTACCTCCTTCTGCCGCTGCGAAACACACTGCGGTGGGGAAGAAAAATCCCTCCCATCGTATCTGTGAAGAAGATATTTCCACTTCTGGGCAAAACCAGCATAAGAGGCCACAAATATAAACCTCTCACTAATAAATCCAACTGAGAATTCAGAAAAAAAAGTGGTTAGAATGTGGATCTCAACGCTACAAGGAGTAGTTGAGATGAATAGTCTGGATAGAGGGAGAAAGGAAAAGGATATATTAATGGTGTTGGATGACAGAAGGTAGGAAGGGCCTCGTGTAGAGAATAAATACTGGCATTGATTGTTGGCCTTTATATTACTACATGCTATAATAATTGTACGTAAAATAAAATGTATTTTCAGATCACATACAACTTATATAATAGGAGATCAGATAAATTGCAGAAAATTTAAAATGAGACAAGTATTCACAAGAAACACTAATTGCAAAACTTCTGGGAAATTTCTCCCTGACCTTGAAGGACAAATTTAAAAACCTCAAGGACAAATTTTAAACCCAGATCCAAAAATTCACCATCTATTTGTCCTTGTTATGGTACTCAAAATAATAGAGATAAAATTTTGTGTTAGAATTTGGGGCTCATTTTTCATTCTTACCATGGTGCAGGTACATCTTACAATAATGTCTAACAGTTCTAGTTTGTATCATGAAAGACTGCCTTGTAATGCTGGACCATGACCTTTTGGATTCCATACAAAACAACCCAATGACATAAACAATCTGCATGCTTTTGTTAGCCTGTCTACCCTCATGACAGAAAACAATAGTTATGGGGACATTTAGGATAAAATATTTAATTGCAGAATTATCCAGCATCTCCAACAGTAAAGATGATCTTATTAAAAGTTATAGCTTTGTTACTGAAAACAAATGATAAAAGCACTTCTCACTAATTTTCTTGTTAAGACGATATTCATAGAATCATAGAAATCCTACAGTGCAGAAAGAGGCCATTCGAGTCTGCACCAACCACAATCCCACCCAGGCCCCAGCCCCATACCTCTACATATTTACCTGCTAATCCCTTTAACCTACACATCGCAGGACTCTCAGGGGCAATTTCTTTTAGCATGGCCAATGAACCTGACCCACACATCTTTGGACTGTGGCAGGAAACCAGAGCACCCAGAGGAAACCCACCAGACACGAGGAGAATGTGCAAACTCCACACAGGCAGTGACCCAAGTCAGGAATCGAACCCAGGTCCCTGGAGCTGTGAAGCAGCAGTGCTAACTACTGTGCTATCATGCCATCCATGTTCTTCAGAAAAGGTACAAAAAAATCTAAAAGAAATTTGTTTCTCTCATTTAACTCTTTTTCAAAAAAGGAACAGCTGGATTGATAAAATTGCTGCAGCTGACCACATACTGATAGTGGACGTTTCTGAGCCGTTTAACAATGGACAATGGCTAACACATTCCAGGAGTTGGATGAAATACCCCTTGCATTGTATAAACATTATAAGCAAGCCAACACGATGGATTAGCAGACGAGACATCTGCACTAGCAAGTTAAGCTCAGTTATAGGGACTCCTCACCTCCAACATGGTTTCATGGTTACCTGCTCAAAAACACAATGGGTTTTAGCAGGGGGCCTCATCAGCTGAATAGCTCGACCCGAAACCATCCTGTCACACAATGAAAACTTGAGTGGTTTCAATTACTTTAATTGAACAGAGTTTGGATCCTATCTTCTGTTGCTGTTTAACTTCAGAACAGAACCAGGACTCTGGGCTAGCAGCCAGCTTCTATCTGCCATCTTCCATTAGAAGCAGCAGCAGAAACAGAGTAATGTGCAGGTTTAAATTCCCTGGCCCTCATCTAAACTGTTTTTCTCCTGTACCACCTAAAACTCTGCACCAGTTCTTACTGCAAGACTGATTAATCTCTACAGGCTTCTCTCATTATAAAAGTCAGTGCTTCTGGACAAGTGGACCACCCTGCATGCATCTCAGCCGTTTAACTCTCTGAGGGAATACATCATTGGACTTTGGATTCTGGACTCTAGACTTGTGTGAAATAATCATTGTTATTTTATCTGAGGTCTTTGCCTTGTACCTATTGCAGGGGAGGGGGGAGAGAGAGACAATGCAAACCCCTTCCTCACGTTTTGTGTCTGTGTAAAATAAACTAATCATTTTATTTTAACTTATCTCAAGTTTTCTGTGGGGTTATTAATAGAGAAAAAGGATTGGGAAAAGTACACCGCCACTTATAAAGAGGGAAACCAAAAATCAAAAACCCATTTCTGTTTACAGACAAATCGTGAGAGGAGAAATCGGGCTGTTTCAAATGAATCCCCCCCTCCTGTCAAATAACAACATTCATTTCCAAATCATGGTGTCATTTTTGGCTCAGTGGAAGTTTCAGAGTTCAAGTTCCACTCTCGAGATTTGAGCAATAATCTAGGTTGATACTTCAAAGCATTACTGAGTGATTGCTGCACTGTCAGAGCTGCCATCATTCAAATAAGGCATTAAATCAAGGCCCCAGCTTCCATCTTAAGTGGAGTTAGAAGATTCCACAGCTCTACTTGAAGGAGAGCAGGGAAGTTCCATCCTGGCCAAAATTTATCCCTCCACCATCATCACTAAACCAGATCGGTCATCATCACTTTATTATTTGTAGGACCTTGCTCTGTGCAATTTGGCTGTTCTCATTGGCTATACTTCAGAAGTACTTTACTGGCTGCAAAGCATGTTTGCATGTCTTGAGGGTATGAAGTGCATTGTATAAATGAAGCTCTTTCTTTACATCCCAAAATTATGCTGAAACATACTCGGTTGCAGACAGTTAACGCACCATTCTAAAATTCCTCCCTCTGCTACTTATGGGACAGCAGTAACCCAGATTAAATCATTCTTAACAGAGAGGAATTTCAACTGAATACATTAAGCTTTCACATCCTAATATTCCACTGTCTTCAGTTATGCAAACAAGGACAGAGTATTTTCCTGAGGAGACTTGATATGAATTTTAAAAGGCCAGACTACACTGATTTATATCTTGGATTCAGTTTGCTGAATATCAGTTAAAAAGGCCCACGATAAATAGAAAGGTTCACAGCATATATCCTCTTGATGAAACACAAGAATTGGGATCCAGAAAACTGTTAATTTACCACAGTTAACAATTTAACAAAGGCTATTCTGATATGCAGAATGCAGCAAAACAGGGTTTCTTCTAGAGTCAGAAACAATTTGTTGTTTACGTAGCCTGTGCTACAACATTATAATAAATTCACACTAATTTCACTGCAATGGAGATATGACTAAATGAATAGGTGTTGAATGTTTAATTGGTATTCTTTATTGTTATAACATGCAAAGGGTTAAATATCTGCAACTATATTTAGGTTATTTCTCAATGAAGCCACAAGCTCAAAGGCTCACAGGCTGTGAAATTCTGGAAAGCAAATAAGTCTACATTACATATGGTTGAAATGTCTGTAAATTTCACATTACACAGAAACATCATATACCAAAGATTAATGATATGTTCAATAGTGATAACAGAAATGTACTTTTATTTCAGTCAAATTCAAAGGAGTTTGGATTGCTTTTCCATAGGAAGCCTGTTTCACCTAGAAGTTATCAAAGTTTAGGAGTCAGATGGGCATCCTTTATTTTAGCCATCTCTGTGCTTGGTGCAACCAGCAGAGATACTGGTTAGACTTGAAATTGAAGCATATTTTAACATATGATTGGTGACATAGTGATAACATTACTAGACTAATATAGTAATCCAAAGGCCCAATGCTAATTGCTCTGGAGACACAAGTTCAAATCCTACCACAACAACTGGTGCAATTAAAATTCAATTAATTAAATAAATATGGAATAAAAGCTAGTCTCAAGTAATGGTGAGCATGAAGCTACCAGGCTGTCATAACAAAAAAAGTCTGGAGAGAAAACTGTCATCCTGACGTGATTGGACCTACATGTGACTTCAGGTCCACCACAATGTGACTGACTTCTTAACATCCTCTGAAATATGCCAACAAATCACTGGAGTGAACCCTGCCAAGTCCTCCTTACTAACATCTGGGGCTTCTTTATCAAAATTGGAAGAGCTGTCCTCACCAAATTCTACCTTATAGCCAATATTTCAAATTCCTCCTTCATCATTCCCAGCACAGTACTACACAGTCAAAAGAGGACTGCCCTGGAAGTCTTCAACATTGACTTCAGATTTTGATAACTCTTGGCTTCAGATCAAAAACGGGCAAATAAACCTCTTAAGGCTTACAACCCACCCACAACTGATGAGCACTACCTGGAAGAAGCAATTGGGTAGCAAGGTGATCACTCTGTTGAGGACTTCAATGCCCATCACCGTGAATAACTGTGTCAAACAACTACTAACCAAGCCGGCCGGGCTCTGGAGGACACATCTGTCAGAATAGGCCTGTGTAAGTGGTGACTAGGTCTGCAGTAGGTGGTGACACAGCCAACAAGATGAACCTGTTGCAGGTGCATCTGTCCCTAACAGTATTGGCAGGAGTGACCACCACACAGTCTTTGCGGGGACAACATTAGTGAGGATACCCTCGTTGAGCTGTGCGACACTACTACTGTGCTAATTGGAATAGATTTAGAACAGACATACCATCTGAAAGTTATCTGAAAACTGCTGTCATCCATCAGTAGCAGCAGAATTGTATTCAACCACAATCTGTAATTTCATGACCCAGAATATTCCTCACTCTACCACTACTACCAAGCTAAGAAACCAGAGGACCATACTGCGCAGAAGAGGCCTTTTGGCCCATCAAGTCTGCAGCGACACATTAGAAACACCAGAATCCATCTGCCATCTGCCAGCATTTGGCCTTTGGCCCTGAATATTATCTCATGCTAAATGCTCATTCAAGTACTTTTTAAAAGTTCTAACACCTTTCCAGGCAGTGCATTCCAGACCGTCACAACCTTCTGGGTAAAAAAGTTTTTCCTTACATGCCTCCTAAACCTCCTGCCCCTTGAACCTATTTCCCATCATGACTGACCCTTCAACTAAGGGGAACACCTACTCCTTACCTGCTCTGTCTATGTCCTGCATTATCTTGTATACCTCCATCAGGTCGCCCCTCAAGTCTTCTCTGCTCTAAAGAAAACAACCCAAGCTTACCCAATCTCTCTTCATAACTTAAATTGTTCTATCCAAGACAGCATCCTGGTGTATCTCCTCTGTATCCCATTCAGTGCAATATCCTTTCTGTAATGTGGCAACTACAACTGCACACAGTACTCTAGCTGAGGCCTCACCAAAGTTCTTTACAACTCCAATATGACTTCCCTGCTTTTGTAATCTATGCTTCAACTGATAAGGGCAGATGTCTATATGCTTTTTTCACCACCCTACTACTAGCATTCCTTTCTGTCTTCACAGATCTTCACAGACAAACACACCATGGTCCCTTTGTCCCGCAGAACTTCCCAGTGCCCTACCATTCACTGAATACTTCCTTGTCACATTATTCCCTTCAAAGTGCATCATCTCACACTTTTCAGAGTTAAATTCCATCTGCCACTTATCTGCCCATTTGACCATACTATCTCTATCTTCTTATAGCCCAAGACACTCTGCCTCACTGTTAACCACACAGCCAATCTTTGTGTCATCCACAAACTTAGTCATCCAAATCATTTATATAAATGACGAATAATAGGGAGCCCAACACAGATCCCTGTGGATCCCGTTGGGCACTGGCTTCCAGTCACTAAAGCAGCCTTCTGTCATTACCCTCTGTCTCCTACAACTGAACCAATTTTGTATCCACTTTATCAAATTACCCTGTATTCCATGTGCATTTACCTTCTTTACAAGTCTCCCATGTGGGATCTTGTCAAAGGCTTTGCCATATTAAACTACATCAAGTGTGCTACCATCATCATTCACACCTAGTCACCCCCTCAAAAAAGTCAATCAAATTTGTTCGGCATGGCCTCCCTCTGACGAAACCATGCTGATATTCCTGAACAAGTTTTCAAGCTCCTTCAGAAGTCTCTCCAGTAGTTTCCCTACCACTGACATAAGACTCGCTGGTCTGTAGTTCCCTGGTTTATCTCTCTAACCATCATTAAATAGTGGAACCAGATTAGCTGTTCTCTAATCATCTAGCATCTCCCCTGTGTAAGAAGTCTCACAGCACCAGGTTAAAGTCCAACCAGTTTATTTGATAGTTATTATTTGATATTATTTGATAATTTACTATCAAATAAACTGGTTGGACTTTAACCTGGTGTTGTGAAACTTCTTACTGTGCTTATTCCAGTCCAACGCCAGCATCTCCACATCACATCTCCCCTGTGGCTAGAGAGGAACTGAAAATTTGGATCAGAGCCCCCACAATTTTCTCCTTTGCCTCCCACAGCAGCGTAGGCATAACTCATCTGGACCTGGAGACTTATCCACTTTCAAGGCTGCTAATGCCTCCAATACCTTGTCCTTTCTTATGTCAATTTGCTCAAGAACCTCACAGTTGTTCCCTGAATTCCATACCAACATCCTCATTCTCTAAGGTGAAGATGGATGTGAAGTATTCATTCAATACTTTACCAATGTCCTCTGGCTCCACCCACAGATTACCCCTTTGGGCCCTAATGAGCCCTACTCTTTTCCTAGTTATCCTCTTCCCATTGATACACTTGTAGAATACCTTGGGATTTTTTCCACTTTTACCAACCAACTCTGGTTCAAGGAAAAGTGTAGGAGAGCATGCCAGCTGCAGCACCAGATATATCTAAAAATGAAGTGCCAATTTGATGAAGCTACAACACAGGATTATATGCGTGCTAAACAGCACAAGTAGCATGTACAGACAGAGCTTAGTGGTCCCACAATCAATGGATCAGATCAATATTCTGTATCCAGTCATGAAAGGTGGTAGACAATTAAACACCTAACTCATGGAGGAGGTTCCACATATATCTCCATCCTCAATAATGGGGGAGCCCGGCACATCAATGCATAGGATGAGGCTGCAGCATTTACAACCATCTTTAGCCAGGAGTACCAAGTGGATGATCTATCTCTGCCTCCTCCTGAGATCCCTAGCATCACAGGTGCTAGTGTTAGCCAACTTGATTCATTCCATCTGATTAAGGAACAGGTGAAAGTACTGGATGCAGCAACGGTCATGGGCCCTGACAACATCCTGGCATTAGTTTGAAAGACTTGTTCTCCAGAACTAGCTGCACCCCAAGCCAAGATGTTTCATTATAGCTAAACAATTGACAGCATCCCGATAATGTGGAACATTGACCAGACGTGCCCTGTCCCCAAAAAACAATCCAGCCAATTACCACCTCAATCTACTCTTGACTATCAAAGTGATGAGAGGTACCATTGACAGTGTTATTAAGCAGCACTTCCTGATGCTCAATTTGGGTTCAAGCAGGACCAGCTCCTGATCTGATTAAAACCTCGGTCAAAACGCAGACAAAAGAGCTTACTGTATATGTTGCATTTGTGAGGAAAAGAAGGTACAGTCACAGCGCACGAGTTGGCTGTACTCAACAAGGCAGGTTTATTGAGAGATTGTTCACAGTCTCTTTAGTCCAAGCCTTTGTACTAAAAGCACGCAAAGCAGCCGATAATACCACAAACTAAACACATGTCAAGACTCTTAAAGCAGCAGCACAACAATGCAACATCTATCCAAATACATAACATCCTTCCTCCTCCTTTACATCTAAGGTCCCATAACAACAAATAACCAATGTACTTTTACATAGTCATAAAAGCATTTATATAAGGATAGGCAACAAATCATTACACAGTAATGATACAGTTAATAGGAAACACAATCTGATGAGTGTCTTTTGTGCACTAGTCTTTTTTAAACAAAAGAAAGTAGCAGCAAAGGATTCTTTGGCAATCTCAGTCTCTGCTGATTGACCCAAAGTCACAGTATCTGGCATTATGGATGGTGGTTCAGCCTGAGATAATTCTGGCACTCACGGAGCTGGTACATTGATGCGTGTGGCTAATAACTGATGTGTGTCTCATTTCTAGACAAGCTCATCTTCAGTTTGCACTGTACAGGAAATAGGGCAAGTATGAGCCAATGTGGTTGCAGGAACCTCCTTCTCACTGGCAGAGCAGATGCAGCCCGAAACTTGCCCTCTTATCAAAACAAGTGTCTTTCGGAATTACCTTCTCAAAGATTTGCAATTGCTGAAAGCTCGGAAGTCTCCTGCAGTCAAAATAGATGAAAAGTAGTTCTCAGCCATTTCTTCAGTAGTAGTAAAGCTGGGGAACTCTGGAGTAGTCGTTTTGTTGTTGCAATATGTCACTATGTGACATATGTGGAGAAGTGTGAGGTAATTCATTTCGGTAGGAATAACAGATGTGTTGAGTATAGGGCTAACGGGAGGACTTTGAATAGTGTGGAGGAGCAGAGGGATCTAGGTGTATGTGTACATAGATCCCTGAAAGTTGGGAATCAAGTAGATAAGGTTGTTAAGAAGGCATACGGTGTCTTGGCGTTTATTGGTAGGGGGATTGAATTTAGGAGTCACAGCGTCATGATGCAACTGTACACAACTCTGGTGCGGCCGCACTTGGAGTATTGTGTGCAGTTCTGGTCCCCACATTACAGGAAGGATGTAGAGGCTTTGGAGAGGGTGCAGAGGAGGTTTACCAGGATGTTGCCTGGTATGGAGGGGAGATCCTACGAGGAGAGACTGAGAGATTTGGGGTTGTTTTCGCTGGAAAGAAGGCGGCTAAGAGGGGACCTTATTGAAACATATAAGATGATTAGAGGTTTAGACAGGGTGGATAGTGATAGCCTTTTTCCTAGGATGGAGAAAGCTAGCACGAGGGGGCACGGCTTTAAATTAAGGTAGTTATAGGACTAATGTCAGGGGTAGGTTCTTTACCCAGAGGGTGGTGAGGGACTGGAATGCCCTGCCAGCTGCAGTTGTAAATGCGCCTAGTTTGGGGGCGTTTAAGAGATCTGTGGATAGGTTTATGGACGAAATGGGATTGGTTTAGATTAGTGGGTTAGTGTTGTTTTTTTTTTAAAAGCTGGTCGGCGCAACATCGTGGGCCGAAGGGCCTGTTCTGCGCTGTAATGTTCTATGTTCTAAGAAACTGTTCAGAATACGATTTAATGAGCCTTGGTCCTCGGCGACTGTCAGTGCATGCTTCAAGGTCTGGACAAACCTTTCAGCTACATCATTCATATGGTGTTGATTTAATGTGTTGGACACCACTTCAGACACTTCTTGAGTCTTTGAACTCTTAAACTGTGAATTGTTCTGGTTTCTCACACCCGGTGAAAATCTCATTGAGCTTTTTGATGATTTGTTCTGCAGTTTTGACTTCAATTCTGGCCACTTGGAGTGTGCATCTATAACAACCATGAACGTGTGCACTTCATACAGACCTGTGAAATCAACGTGTCAATGTTGCCAAGGCTCCTTCTAAGTTCTTCTATTCAAAGTGTACCTGGATGTCCTTCATATAATTGTTCCAATACTCTTTGTTGTAAGTTCATAGAAATTATTATCCTCATCCCCCACAACAGGCATCCATCCACCTTGTGCTATCAACTCAAGTTTTCTGGAAATATATGTTATCCTCCCTTTTAACACCATTTCCAGTAATTTCCCCATCACAGGATCATTTCTTCTCTGTCGTTGGAACTGAGCTACAGTCACTGGGATGTTATCTTGTGATAAACAGAAAATATTTGAAACACCACTAGCTGGTACTTACCAGCAGGCAAAGGCAATGCAGCAGCATTGGATGCCTCTCTGACTGGTGGTACTTGGTCTCATTGGAATGTGCTGATAGTATTAAAGGCCATCATTGCAGTCTGCTCGCTGAAAGTTAGGGAATGCCCTCATGCAGTGCAAAAATAGCTGTCAAAGGACGGTATATTCCTATTAATGCTACCAAAGTGGATAACCTCGCATTCATCCACTTCATACTGCATCTGCCATGAAGCATCTCTGCATCCTTCTCACAGCTCATCCTCCTACCCAATTTTGTATCATCTGCAAGTTTGGAGTTTGTACATTTAGTTCCCTCTTCCAAATCATTAATATATAATGTGAATGGTTGGAGTCCTAGCACAGGTTCCTGCAGCACCCCACTGATCCCTGTCTGCCAATCAGACAAAGACTCATTTATGACAAATCTTTGCTTCCTATCTGCTAACCAGCTTTCTATCCATCTCAAGACACTATCTGCAATCCCATGTGCTTTAACTTTACATAGTAGTCTGCTATGTGATACCTTGGCGAAAGTCATCTGAAAGTTTAAATAAACCACATGTAATGGTTCTCCTCAGGCTACTCTACTGATTACATCCTCAAAGAATTCCAATAGCTTCGTCACAGCATGATTTCCCTTTTGTAGATCTATGCTGACTTTGTCTGATTATACTGCTGCTTTCCAAATGCTGAGCTATGAAATCCTTGATAACGGACTCTAGCAGGTTATCAGGTCCTGGAGATTTATCCCACCTTCAATCCCATCAATTTCACTAAAACCATTCCTCTATTAATGCTGATTTCCTTCAGCTCCTCACTTAAGTTTGTTTCCTTTGGAATTTCTGGTACATTGCTTCTGTCTTCACAAAGGAAAACAGGAATAAAATACAAATTGAGTTCCTCAGCCATTTCCTTATTCCCCATTATGAATTCTCCCATTTCTGACTGTAAGGGGCCTATATTCGTTTTGGTCAATCTTTTTCCCTTTACCTATGTATAGAAACTTTTCGTCAGTTTTTATGTTCCCTACTAGCCTTCTTTCATACTCAATTTTCCCCTTCTTAATTAATTCCTTGGTGCTCCTTTGCTGAATTTTAAACTGCTCCTAATGCTTACGTCTATTGCTTTACATACATATTTTTGTTTGTTGTGATTAATATACATCATCAAGATGTGGTCCATGGACTGTTGGAATAAATGGGTGCTGATGTTATCCCAAAATGTAGTCTCATGTAGTGGACTAGGTCTTTATGTGCTATGATGGTGAGCAAGTGTTGAGATTCAGCTGAAACATTTGTAGGTTGGCCTGCGATTGCTCGATTTTGCTGAATGTCTGGCCTCCTGCTAGACTAGCAAACAAATCCTCAATCAATGGTAGTGGTTATTGATCTGCACAGAAAACTGGATTGACTGTTGTTCTGAAATCTCCGCAAATATGAGTTGTCCCATCTTGCTACTTTACAGGCACAGTAGGGGTTGCGCAGTTACTGATAGTGATGGGTTCAAAGACTCCTGTATCTAGTAGTCTCATTAATATAGATTCTACCTTTGGATGTATGACATAGCATACTGTTCTAGCCTTGAGACTCTTCAGCTGGCTATTTTGCTTGATCTTGAGTGTCATCTGAATTCTTTTCAGGAAACCATGTACGTTCTCAAATATACTACTGTATTTTTCCAGGATGCTTTGTAAATCTGTCTAAGAATCAACTAATCTGTTCACCCATTCCAATTCAACTTTATCTTCTCTAGGCAAGAAGGGCCGAAAAGAGCTGGAAAACTTCTTCAGACAACATGGAGTGGCAACTCTGCACTTTGCCCACTTAACTCTATTTTGACTGTGATGAATCCTGTGGAAGGCACTATTTCTTCAGTGTAGATACTCAGATGACACTTGCTGGTTTTAATGATAGGTGTTTCAATTCTTCCCTCCAGGCGGTCTCAGGAATTAGGGAAACAACAGCCCCTTATCAATCTCCATTCTTATTGGCTGCCTATGTAATTCTGGAACTAGCCAGAACTGATGTGATTGGGAGTACATTTAACTTCAATTCCTCATCAGACTCATGCCTTCATTATCCAGATTATTTTTCTCTTCCATCTTGTAAATTCTTTTGGTGGACTTCATTTAGCTTTTTCCTCTTAGGTGTACTCCGATTTTTTATTTAACATTCTTTCCTGGAGAAGCTGATTTTCTCCAGCAAGCTCGAGTGATGTGATCCATTTTTCCACTGGTTTTGCTGTCTCTGCACCAGCAATTAGCCTGCGATTAGCCCGTTGTTCCACAGCAATGACACGTTTATTGCTGGGTAACTTCCTCTGGGCAACACCCCTATTATGGATCCTTGTATCTGTTCAGAATTGGGAAGCCTCTTCGGTAGCAGGCTCCATCAAAACGATTATTTCTAAGATTGTTTTAAGACTTGAGTTTCATTCAGTTAGCAATCTCTGCTGTTTAATCTCATTCCACAGCCCATAAACATAACGGTCTCTAATTGTATCATCTAGAGAAGTGACCAAATTCACTATGTTCCACGAGGCATTTCAGAGTTGCCACAAATTGGGCTACCCTCTCTCCTTCTAGCTGATTTTGGTTATGGATCGTAAAACTTCCTGCTATAATTAAGGATTTGGATGATTAATGGTCTTCCAGTCTCAGTTAATTCTTGGTATGTTTTGCTACCAGGTTTCTCAGGCTGAACTAAACTTTGGAGTAAATTGTAAGTTTTACTGCGAATGGTTCCCAGGAAAGTACGGACTACAATATCCTCTGGAATCTCATTTGCCAGAATGTAGTAATGAAATGTCTCTACATATGACTTCCAGTCCTCAGATTCTTCCTCAAATGAGCTAATGGCACCAAATATTCCTGTCACTTTTACTGGGGTCTGTGCAGTTACTTTTTCTGGGAACTTCCCTTGACAACAAACAGTCTAGTTTTATTAAAAATGGTCTAGTTTTATTTTTCAATGTGACCCAATGTAACAAATAGTTCTACCTTTCAGTGCAACGCAAAGATCTATTTTTCACTCTACCTCCGTGTCTTACTTAAACTACGCATGTAATGAGCTCCGCAGCCCTAATTCCACAGATTGCACAGATTTTACTTCTTGGAACAGAGCTTTCATTCTATCCCACCACTTTACTGGTCAAAGCATCAAAAGGAAATTGGCCCTTTAATAAGTAAGTGCAGCTCCAATACATTTTTTTTTGCGAGAGAGAATTTTTAATCCCCTCCTTATCACCATTTTCTTTTTATCCTATTATTTATTTTGTACTAGTGAGGATAAAAGAAAGTGGAGTGGCAGCACATCGGTTGTTTGCAGTCAACAAGGCAGGCTTATTGAGGAGTTGTTCACTGTGCAAAGGCTTGGGCTAGACTGACTAAAAGCCCTTGAACAGCCGATGATGTCGCAAACTGAACACTTGATGAGACTCTTAAAGTGGCAGTACAACACAAATCTACCCAATAACATAACAGATCTGAATCAAGAAGTGAGGCGAGAGTGACTGCTCTGACATCAAGGCAATATTTGACTGAGGGTAGCATCAGAGACCAAGCAAAATTAAAAACAATGGAAATCAGGGAGAAACCTCTCCACTGGCTGAAATGATAATTAAGCACCAAGAAAAACGATTGGAGGCCAATCATCTCAGTCCCAGGACATCACTGCAGACACTCCTCAGAGTAAGGTCCTCGGCCCAACCATCTTCAGCTGCTTCATCAATGATCTTTGCTTCATATAAGGTCAGAAGTAAGGATGTTCATCAGGGTACAGTGTTCCGTTCAATTTATGATTGCCCAGATACTAAAGCAATGTGTAAGACCTGGACAACAATCAGGCTTGTGTCAATAAGTTACATTCACGCCATACATGTACCAACCAAATTTCTGAAACAAAGCTCACCTACCATTTACAAGGCACAGTAAAATGATGGAGTGCTCCTCACTGGCCTGGATGATTGTAGCTCTAACAATACTCAAGAGGTTTGACACAATCCAGGGCAGATCATCAGCCCTCTTCATGTTAAACAATCACTCCCTCAGAATATCGCACAGCTACATGATGGATGTGCTCTCCAAAATGGGCTTTGGGGAGGGAAGCCGCAATTGGATCCGGCTGCTCTACACAGACATCAGCAGCGCAATTTCAGTCAATGGGTGGGAAACAGATAGCTTCCAAATCAGGTCTGGAGTCAGACAGGGCTGCGCTCGCTCCTCTGTCCTTTTTGTGTGTTGCATTGAACCCTTTGCCGAGGCCCTCAGAAGTGACCCAGGCATCAAAGGGTTGACAATCCCAGGCAGCGGAGGCACGCAGGTCAAAGCCTCCCTGTACATGGATGACGTGGCTGTCTTCTGCTCCTCCAGGTCTGCGAGCAGTTCGAGCTGGCCTCGAGAGCCAAAGTCAACCAGGGTAAGAGCGAGGCCATGTTCTTTGGGAACTGGGCCGACAAGTCCTTTGTCCCTTTCACCGTCAGGGCAGATTACCTGAAGATGCTGGGAATATGGTTTGGAGCGGCAGGGGCATGCGTCAAAAACTGGGACGAGCACATTGCCAAAGCCAGGCAGAAACTGGGCTTGTGGGAGCAACGCTCCCTCTCCATGACAGGAAAAAACCTGGTGATCCGGTGCGAGGTGTTGTCCGTGTTGTTGTACGTGGCGCAGGTGTGGCCTTTCCCCAAATGCTGCGCTGCAGCAGTGACGCAGGCCATCTTCAAGTTTATCTGGAGATCAAAGATGGATTGCGTCCGGAGGGAAGTGATGCATAAATCTCCAGAGAACGGAGGGAAAATCGTTCCCAACGCCGCCCTCGTTCTGATGACCACCTTTGTGTGCGGCTTCATCAAGCTGTGCGTAGATCCTCGGTGCACTAACAGCATGTGCCACTACTTTTTGAGGTTCTACCTGTACCAAGCGAAGGATGGTTCTGGCCACACTGCCGCGGAACACTCCGAGTAGTTGGACCGTACCGCAGCACCTGTCCTTCGTGGAGAAATTCTTCCACAAACACACCTTTGACCACATGGCGATTAAGCAATGGTCAGCATGTAACGTCCTTGGGGCCCTGAGAGAAAAGGAGATGGCGGATCCTGTTGGATGGTTCCCTGAGCAGACTGTCAGTGTCATCTGGCAGAATGCCTCATCACCAGAACTGACAAACAAGCACCAAGATCTGGCTTGGCTGATGGTGAGAAGGGCACTCCCCGTCAGATCCTTTATGCACGCTCGAGGTCTCAACAGCACCGCACGCTGCCCTCGAAGCAGCCGCGGGGCTGATGAGACGGTCGCACACCTCCTTGTGGAATGTGCCTTTGCAAAGAAGGTCTGGAGTGAGATGCAGTGGTATTTGTCGAGGTTCGTCCCGAGCAGCTCGGTGACACAGGACTCTGTGCTCTACGGGCTGTTTCTGGGGACGCACACCGAGACAAATATCAACTGCTGCTGGAAGGTCATCAACTCGGTGAAGGACGCACTTTGGTACGCCCGAAACTTGCTGATCTTCCAGCTGAAAGAGCTGTCCTCGACCGAGTGTTGCAGACTGGCACATTCCAAGGTCCAGGACTACATGCTGAGGGACGCGCTGAAGCTTGGGGGAGCTGCCGCAAAGGCACAATGGGGAAAGGCCACACTATAAGGCCTTTTAACGGAGGCAGACTGAGGGCCCAGGAACTGCAGAATACCCTCGACCGGCGTAACTGTGTGCCAATCTGAGCACTAACGGCACACAGTAATTTATTGAGGCATGTATATAGCTTTAGTATTGAAATGTAATGACTGTAATTTGTATAAAACTGTAAAAGTGTTTTGATTCTGCATTCTTTGCAATTCAAAGCCATGTACATTTGCAATAGTTTATTTGAGATTTTTATGAATAAAGTATATTTTTGGAAAAAAATTCACTCCCTCCACAGTCACTACAGTGTCAGCAGTGTGTACCATAAACAAGATGCACTGCAGCAACTTGTCAAGCTTCTTCACAGCACCTTCCAAACTGGTGATTACTACCACCTAGAAGAACAAAGGCAGCAAATACATGAGAACACCTCCAGCTACGAGTTCCCCTCAAAGCTAACACATTTGACTTGGAGCTACAGTGCCTTTACTTTAAATATCTGTAACTCCCTTCCTAAGAGCACACTGGGTGCACTTGCATCAGATGATATACAGCGGTTCAAGAAGGCAGCTCACTACCTACTTCTCAAGGAAAATTCAGAACTGGCAACAAATGCTGGCCTTGTCAGCAGCACTCAGATCATATGGAAGTATAAAAAAAGTGACAAGGGAGTATAGAAGTGTGTGGCACTTTAATTATTCTATATTGAAGAGGACAATGAGAACTCATTGTTTGATGCTGCGTGCTGCTTATTTATCTGACTTTCCTAAATAACTTACCTTTCCTAAATAACTAAATATCTTATTGTGTTTACCCCAGTCCAATGCTAGCATCTCCACATCATTTCCTAAATAAAGCATCTATTGGTTTAAAGCCAGAGTACTTGTTCGATGCATGTTTTGAAAAAATAAGGATCAAACACTGGCATGTGATATATTCCAGTGGTTGGTGTTCACAGTAAGGTCTCTTGCGTTGCAAACCAGAATCTCTCTATCATTTACCCAAGTATTAAGTAGTTGAAGGTGTGCTGCAGGTCACAGGAGACGTAAGATCAATATGGTTCAGTGTAGAATTCTTCAAGAACACCACCAGTTTCTCATCATTAAAATTAAACTAATTGCATGCAAAAAAGATCAGTGTGACCCGTTCAAAATCACAGTTTGTGACATTTGTTTTGGAAAATCTTGGGAGTCCCATTTATCAAATAATGAATTTCATTGGATTCTGCAGTTCTTTTTTCATGGGTCAATAGTAATTGCAAACAGTTTTACATTAGTCACGATATTAGTTTTTAGCTGGAATGTCCTCTGTACATGATGCCAAAGAACCAGGTTTATTGTCAATATCATGATCAGAGCTTTCCTCCTGTTAAATGAGATTGGCTTTATAAAGAAATACTGTCCTAGTTTATTTACAGTTACGATTTGGATTTTTCCGTGCGCAACCATTCAACACTTTAATTGTCAGTTACATCAATATGTTCAGTGGGAAATGCTCCAGTACATCTTTTAATAACTCAGTTCTACTCATTTGTTAACTGGACATTTATCCTGCTCCTTTCATCTAAATCAAATGACAATGTGGGTGCTTACTTTATTTCAGAAAAGACCAAAACACAAATCCTGCAGGCTGCATGAACAGAATATATGTTTTATTGGAGAAATAATAAATCTTACCATTAAGAAATGCTAGTTCTTCCAATGTTAAGGATAATCGCCGACAAGGTGTCATTATCTAAACTTTAATTAATTTGATTAACAAAGTTCCTTGAATCACCTAGACTTTAGTCGTAGCAGTTACAGCAGAATCATGCTCACCAATGCTCTCATATGACACATGAGATCAATGAGAGGACATCTTATCTATATAGTGCATCTGAGATACCTATCATCCCTAGTATGCCAAAAAACCGACTACCTGTTGATGGCTGACAGTACTTTTTTAAAACCTTTGCTTCAGGACTTCAGGCTCTTTCCATGACCTCATAGAGTCACAGAGGTATACAGCATGGAAACAAGCCCTTTGGCCCAACTTGTCCATGCTGCCCTTTTTTTTAAACCCCTAAACTAATTCCAATTACCTGCATTTGGCCCATATCCCTCTATACCCATCATACCCCTGTAACTATCTAAATGTTTTTTAAAAGATAAAATTGTACCCGCCTCTACTACTACCTCCGGCAACTTGTTCCACTCACTCACCGCCCTCTGTGTGAAAAAAATCGCCCCTCTGGACACTTTTGTATCTCTCCCCTCTCACCTTAAACCTATGCCCTCTAGTTTTAGGCTCCCCTACCTTTGGGAAAAGATATTGACTATCTACCTTGTCTATTATCCCCTCATTATTTTATAGACCTCAATAAGGTCACCCCTCAGCCTCCTTCGCTCCAGAGAAAAAAGGTGCAGTCTATTCAGACTCTCCTTATAACTCAATCCATCAAGTCCCGGTAGCATCCCAGTAAATCTTTTCTGCACTCTTTCTAGTTTAATAATATCCTTTCTGTAATAGGGTGACCAGAACTGCACACAGTATTCCAAGTGTGGCTTTACCAATGTGTTGTACAACTTCAACAAGACATTCCAACTCCTGTATTCAATGTTCTGACCGATGAAACCAAGCATGCCGAATGCCTTCTTCACCACTCTGTCCACCTGTGAGTTCACTTTCAAGGAGATATGAACATGTACCCCTAAATCTCTTTGTTCTGTAACTTTCCCCAACGCCCTACGATTAACTGATTAAGTCCTGCCCTGGTTCAATCTACCAAAGCGCATTACCTTGCATTTGTCTAAATTAAACTCCATCTGCCATTCGTCAGCTCACTGGTCCAATTGATCAAGATCCCACTGCAATTGGAGATAACCTTCCTCACTGTCCATTATGCCATCAATCTTGGTGTCATCTGCAAACTTACTAACCATGCCCCTTATATTCTCATCCAAATCATTAATATAAATGCCAAAAACAGTGGGCCCAGCACTGATCCCTGAGGCACACTGCTGGTCACAGGCCTCCAGTTTGAAAAACAACTCTCTACAACCATCCTCTGGCTTCTGTCAAGAAGCCAATTTTGTATCTATTTAGATACCTCACCCTGGATCCCATGAGATTTAACTTTATGCAACAACCTACCATGCGATACCTTGTCAAAGGCCTTGCTAAAGTCCGCGTAGACAACATCAAGTGCACTGCCCTAACCTACTTTCTTGGTTACCCCTTCAAAAAACTCAATTAAATTTGTGAGATGCGATTTTCCACCCACAAAGTCATGCTAACCTAGGCACTCTGCTGGGACCAACTATCACCCTTTAAAGCCAGGATGACATCTCGCTGACATTACCAACCTCAGAGTTATAGAACTCCCAGCATAGGGAGTTCTGTCCCCAACACTGCATCCCTGTTCTTGTAAGGAACAGACAAAGATTCTGCCCTTTTCCAGGCTGAATTGCATCAGCGCAACTTAGATCCCAAATCACCAAAATGAATGGGGAAATAGGTACATGAAACTGAAAAGTTCTGAATTTTCCAACAAAATAAATTAAACTGTGGAACAAAATAAATACTAAACTTAGTCACATATCCAAAGGTGTAAGATGAGGTTAGAATAATTCATTTTAGAAGACAGAATGCAACAGGTAACAGATAAATGTTAAAACTGCTCTCTATAATATGTGCAACAAATACATTAGCAAATTTATATTCAATATACTTGTACACTATTTAAAAACTAAATTTGTTAGTTACAAATCTCAATCATATGGTTTTCAAATATAGGAAGTTACTTGTAGCAATAAATTTGCAAAGTAAACTGCAGTGACAGCATGCTGAATAAAGATACAGCACAATTGTGTCATGTAATATGAATATGAACCACAAGAGTTAGCAGGGCAATTTGTCCTAGTATTGCCCCACTATTAATTAGAAATTATGCCTGTGCAAGGATATTGGATCTTCTAGTGCCAAACCATAGGCACTCCAATGTAATTGTGTCAAAGCCTTAGAGAATAGAGATTTTTGGTTGCTGATAGTACAAATTGCCCCATCAAGATCCTTAGGACTGTATTGGAAACATAAAAAGGATTATCAGTTGAACATAAGAACATAAGAACGTAAGAAATGGGAGCAGGAGTAGGCCATCTAGCCCTTCGAGCCTGCCCCACCATTCAATAAGATCATGGCTGATCTGTCGTGGCTCAGTTCCACTTTCCCGCCCTCTCCCCATAACCCTTAATCCCCTCTCTTATCAAAAACCCATCAACCCGCGTCTTAAAAATATTTAGCGAGGCAGCCTCCACCACTTCAACGGGCAGAGAATTCCAGAGATTCACCACCCTTTGAGTGAAGAAGTTCCTCCTCAACTCCGTTCTAAACCGCCCCCCTTTTATCTTGAGGCTGTGCCCCCTAGTCCTACTGTCTTTTTTGAGCGGGAAGAGTCTTTCCACCTCTATCCTATCCATCCCATTCATCATCTTATACGTCTCAATGAGATCTCCCCTCATTCTTCTAAACTCTAACGAGTACAAGCCCAGTTTATTCAGCCTCTCCTCATAGCTCAACCCCTTCAACTCCGGTATCAGCCTAGTAAACCTCCTCTGCACTCCCTCCAAGGCCAAAATATTCTATTTCTCAGTTTGGGCACTGAAAGGTGAAGTTTTGGTGCAATGAAGGAATCTGCAAAAGGGCAGTGATTACTTACAATGATTAAAGAGACAGTTGCCTTCAGCATCAACTGGAAAACAAGCCAGTACACCAGTTTTTACCAGTGCCCCTGTTAGAACATTACTTTCTGTCAGACTAAGAGTGGCATCATCAGGTCTGTACCTATTCAGCACCATTTTCCCCCATCAGGAATTCCAAATGCTCATTCTCCAATTGCAAGAGGTGAAAATTAGCCCTTACTTCTCCAACAACCTTTGAATGGCTGCTTTTCAGATTTTTTTAAAGAAAGTCTGAATTTTTAGATATGTTCTATATTAAGCATTTCTCTTATCCTCCTATCATAAACAAACACTACTCAATTCCTCTGTTTCTACAAGATAATTAATTGTCAACAACCACAAAGCAATAGCAATGGGCACTTCCAGCAGAACCCAGCAAACAATTGACAACAACCTGCTGTACTCTTAAAAGGTTAATGAAAGCAGTTGGCTTTCAATGTTGAAGATCCATCTAATAGAATACTATATCAGATCATGTCATAATATATTATTTAATCATACAATCGAAAAATCTGACATGATGGATCAAATTGAAAATTATCACAAGTCTAATTTTAAATATACTGTCTGCAGCGATGATATTGATATAGATCTATTGATGTATTATTTTATTTAAATTATTAAACTAGTACAGTTCTTGTTTGTCACACTTCAGACATCAAACTACATTGACTGGCTCAATGTAAAACAATGACAAATTAGAACTGACATGATGGGCAATCAGTGAATTAAAAGCAAGATAGTGGTTAGAAGGCTAACATAAAAACTACTGAAAGCCAATTGACCAATCTGCAGCTCTAACAGAAGATTAGATTGTGACAAGAGCAAAATGATGATTCAGTGACGACATCCCAAATAAGATTCCTTCAGCGCTCTTGTTCATGTTGTTTGTACACCTACTGTGCCCTAGACCTAAGCTTCTGCCTCAAGGGAATCAGCCTATATCTTTCCCCTCCATTTCCCTCATTTTCAAGAGTGAAACAAGAGGTCAAACCAGTAGGTGCAAATTCACAAAACAGTGCCAGCACCCCACTTCAATCCCCAATTTATACAGCCATCTCAAAGGATCTTTACACTTATTCTAATTGAACCCTGGTTCTGATGTGCAGATCATTGGAGCAGTCCTTTGTAGCAATGGGGGATCTGATGCAGTGATGATATGAGCCATTGGACTTGCCCTGAAGCTATCAATTACCCTTAAAATTTGAAAAACAGTAATGGTTCTGGAGTACCAGACAACGAAAGCATCATGAGCACATTGCCCATTAACATTCCTGCCAGTCAGTAAGTGCCTCAAATTGAAATGATAATACATTCGGGGAGAAAAATGCATTGGTGCAGGTGTAATGCCACGGCATTTATAGCCACACAAATACCATTACTTTTCTAATGAACTCCAAAAAGTTCTGCAACTCTATCAAACTTTGTAACACATTGCTTCATTTGGCTGGGCATCTGCTGCAGTTTTATACCTTTGCCAGCCCTCACAAACAGGATGTTCCTGGTGCAAGTCGGCACAACACATAAACTTGTATGGCACATGCCACCAGTGATCCCCTAGAATAAGCCTGTCACAAAAGTAAAAGTTCAGAGCTGATCCAACCTTCTCCATAACTGCAAGCGTCTCCATGAGCTGGTCTGTTAATCTTGCTGGGCAAAGATCATTCAACCCTTCTTGGTTTATATATCCTGTCGGCTGTGTGTTGGTAAAGTTCAGTTCTTCTTTGGCATTGCCTGATAAACGTGCTGCCTGTGTTGCAGTTTGATCCTCCTCTTCCTCAAAGTAGCAACTCATTTATCATCGGATTCCCATTTGAATGCCTATTATACAGTCTTCAGAGACATTTCCTCTCCACAGAGACTAAAAGTTGAAGCTAATTCTAAGTTTCCCACAGTCAATCTCTGCAACCTGGTGTACCTTTCTTCCCATCTCCCTGCTTAACAGCCAACAAATAATAAATCAACAGAGGTGGATTTAAATTTAGTAGAAAAACCTACAAAATTGCTAAATCACTCCAAAGTCACTGAAATCTCAAATAAGCATCCCAGAATATAATTTAGCAAGAGGCAATATGACTCTGAAAAATCACCAATTCCCATCATGGAAATGCCAGCTTTGCTCAGCTGGGATCACTTTCACACACCATAACACGTGATATAAACTAATTAGACAGACTATAATCCATAAAATGACCATAATAATAGTATGTATGTTGCCTGACTAAATTACATTTCACACCTTTGCTGGCTTATGGTAAAACAACCATAAATCAGAATTTAACAACTGATGGATCAGAAATGCAGGAACTGACTAGAAAGCTGTAAATAAAAAGCTACTTAAATGTTCTATTCTGGAAAGCCAGTTACTTAAGGATGATACCTGAGCTAATCATCACTCAGATTACATTTATTTACAGAGTGAAACATTACAAGTATTCACCTCCTAATTCAATCACGCCATGTTACACAAGTTCAGGTGAAACCTTTCACCTGCATGATTAAACATAACTGATAACACAATAAATGTTGTTCTCTTTTTAAGAAAATGAATTAATGTGAATAACTAACATTTCAAAACAAATGATTTCAAACAAATTTCCATATTGCATAAAGTGAGTCATCCTTCTTTTCAGACCCCTAACTATCATTTCTGACAAGGACTTATTTTTGTAAAACATACGACAGATGACTTGCACCATTCAGTTTTAAAGTTTCCTTTCTCTCCAGCATTTGTTTCAAGCCAGTAACTTAATTCCATAAGGTCTTCTCACTCTCACTTTTTATAGAGTATACATCATCACACAATTAATGAATATTTACTTAACATTAAATAAGCGTAGTATTTTCAATATGCCCCCAAATATTTGACAAGCAGAATCCCATATCCAATGCCTCCACAAGAGCCAGTGTTTCAGCAGCTCAAGTGCTTTTTAACAATCTTTATGTTTTTTGCTACCTATTTTCATCCACTAGATTTATGAAACCAACTGTACTTGAACATTCAGCAAGATAATCAGCATGTGAAGCATCGCTAAGAATGACAAGTTTCAATGTTCTTTGAGCTATTGAAGGAATAGAACATGTTACACATTTCTCTAGACTTTTCATTGTTTTAATGGCAATTAAAACATTCTTGACATTAGGTGTTTCATCAGAGCACTTAACTCCCGCACATCCAAGTATGACCTGCTCCAATCTGAGTCCACAGTCACTTGACCCATCTGACCTATCAAGTGTCACAAATACTCTCTTTCAATGTTACATGTTTTTTTATGGTGCCCAAGCATGGATAACCAGAATGGGAGTAATACCATCTGAATAGGATTGTTAATTTAAAGTTATTTAGACTAACTCTGCTCAATATCTATACAAATATATTTTCAAAAGCGTGACTCACAGTTTGAAATTCCATTCTAATCCCATTAATAATGTATTTCTCAAATTCCACAGTACCAACCATAAGATGTCACCAACATGCATTATGAAGATGTTTGAAAGCTTCCCTTTATACCAATAATACATCGCAGGAGCTGTTTTTATTTACACACAACCTATCTTCAGCTAAAAAAAACCCCACACCTTCGAACATAATTCAAGCCAGATGCATTCATCTGCTTTTCATAATTTCCCTTTTTGGGTGGCAAAAAGTATCGCCCTGCAGAAACACAGCTTGTAGGTTGATTGGTCTAAACTCTCATCAACGTGTGGCCAAAAGAGCTAAAAAGATCTTAAAGATTACTTTGCCAGCTGTGGGAGAATCCATTCTAACACTGGATCACCTTGTCAGTTTTCAAAACCCGTAGAAACTCATCTGGCTTTAGCTTTATTGAGTCCCATCTGCATTGGCCTTTTCAGTACAAATCCACCTATGTGACAAGGCTGATTTCCTTCTTATCTGGTACCTCAGAATAAGCTCCAAACTCTCTCCGACTATCTAAATTTCAAAACTGCACGGCAAAGAGAAATTCCACGAGAGAGAGATTTCACGCTATCAGAGGTTCTTTCTCTGGTACACGATCCTTTTCTGAGACCAGTCATTTCCAGGTGCAATGTCAGTGTCGGACTTTTTCGACCTCGCCCACCTGCTGTGATTCTCCAGCCCCGCTGCAGTGAATGGAGTTTTAGCTGAGTACCAAATTTTCTGTTCCTGTCCTCGCTAGCAGCAGTGACGAGACGAAGGAGATCAGAGAATCCCAGTCAGATCTTTCTCTTTTACTCCATTCTGCCAACCCACGGGCATACTTCTTGGCCAGCACCCCGAACGTGCAACCAATATATAAACCTGCCAGCAGCTTTTCCTGCAAGAGCCACAGGTGTTGTATCCCTCCATTTGTTAGACCCCCCCTCTGGAATATATGTCATCCACTTAGGGCAATTGGTCTTTGGATATGATAATTCCGTCCTATGCATCACGATCACTCACATTACCACCACCCAGCCCTTGATTAACTATATTTTGTTTTTCAGGCCCTTCATCACAAAACACATCAGCTTTTGAGGAACAAGCTGCCTCCTTTATTCTATCAGCTGCTCAGAGTGCAAGACTTTGCAATTAACCCTGATGAATCGTGAGGAACAATCTTTTAAGAAATTTGATTGCCACATTTAGTAAGTACTGTCTTACCAGTATGACCTGTTACTTTACCAGGGACTGTGCATTCTCTATGACCCACTTTTTTTATTACACATCAAATCTCCTTACTTAAATTTTGTCTCAGGTTCTTACATTGCCTCAGAACTCTCCATATTTTCTCCAAGACCACAAACTTAATGAAAGTCCATCTCTGTGGATATATAGCATTCAAATGTGCAAAAAATTGCAACAAATTGTATGTAGTATTTTTTAGAACAGACAATTGCATAAAAGGCATTTTGTCCATAGACATTGGGATTACATTTTCGAACCATCTGAAGCAAATTATTTCCATGAGCCACTCATGCCATGGCAGTTGTCAACCTGTAGCCTGCTTGTCAGTTAAGATTTTATGCAGCATTTTGTCACGATTCCTTTCACAGAATCCACTGCCGGTAGCACTTTCAGCTGTGGTATTCATGACCATATTATACACATTTTCATACATCATTTAACTCGGAAAAGTCCCTTCCATAATCACTCAGAAACATAACTGATGTCCCAAGTCCAGTCCTTATTCATTCCTCCAAGATTTTGTCTTTAATAATCCTCTAGTCCTTACCAAGATTATTGACGGAAGACTAAATCTGATTGCCAGGTCTATAAAATATTGAATGAAAATTGTTAAAATTGTTAAAGGCACATGTCAATGGAAGGCTTACAACAGGACATGGCAGCATGTCCCAATTTACTTTATTGCTTTTTTCAGATTTCACACTTTGCACTAATCTCTCCCATTAGCCTTGTATGTCCTTCATCAACATCACCTGAATCCTTTACCATGGTTTTTAATCTTTGCAAGTAGGGTTAGCAAATCGCACATGTATAATTTGAAGAAACTTGCTATTTTTCTCTCTCTGATGTCATTGATGCTTCTCTAACACTGGCAAGAGATATCAGGTTTCATTAAGTGGAAACAGTAATGTCCTGATTGGAAAAACTGCAGCTCTACTGATTGCCCTCTATGGCAGGTTTTTCTTGGGCTTTTTTCGTAACAGGTTTACTCAACAGCAAACAGCAAAGGTATCTCACTAAAGACTACATCTGTACTGAAAAAAGTAACTTACTCCAGCTATTTTATATGGAATCATGAATTCACTTCAGTGGCTTCAATGCCTTGTCATCAACAAATCTAACGCTAGTAATACTCCTTAACTTCATGTTGATCCTCATTATTTAGTGAATCCAAATCACATTTTAATCAATTTGGCCCACATTCTTGCAAAGGTCAAGCACTAACACGGACAGTTAAATGAATCCGCAACATACACATTCATCACAGGACTAAAATTCCTTTTGGCCAGTATAATTCATTCTGATTCATAATTAGCTTCACCTTCTCTCAAAATTCTCTAGTCATGCATCATTTTAAAGACCCTGTCTCTCCACTTTAAGCAGCTCATTGCGTAATCATACTCTGAGTCATAGCTGAAGTACGCATCAAGAATTTGTTGGACATTCCTGTGATTCCTTCACCTATTACTGGCATTTCAATTGTTTTTTGCCGTAATACCCAGATCTACTAAAGGTACTTTGATCCTCATTCTGCCCTTCCACTGCTTACATCCAGTATCATTCTGAAATCCAGCAAGCGTCGAGTCCTCCATTCTTGGTGTCATCACTGAAGAACTCACCTGTTCCTTCATGGCTGAGGAAATTACTGCTACTCAGACATCTTTATCAAAGGACCAGGCATCTGATCCAAAAAGGAGTCTCTCTGAGAACTGAGCAGTTAGAACAAAGAGTCTGTCCAATGGCAACACACTAGCAGATTCAGCAATGTTAACACTTATGTTGAAGAACCAGAAGATATTTAAAGTGAATTTCCTCAACCTTTTACACTGTTTGTTAAAGTCCATGGTATGTTCATCCATTGAATATGCATCTGTTTTCCAGAATCTACTGAAGTCCGGCAATGCCTCAAAGGCATCTAATAAATCATCTTTCTCGTAAACTTCATCTCAAAGCTCAAAATCTTCATCAATAGAAAACTGACAGGCCATCCAGCTAACATAATACTTTACCCCAGTAGGAAGTGACAATGTCAAGAAAATACGTTGTTTTCTCTTTGGTCAAGACATTACCGTGTCCAAATATTCATATGATTCAGGGTCCAAGAATATCAAATGCTAATCATACTCCAAAAATTTACACTTGCTTTCTGCCATTTCTCACAATGGCAACTGGGACTGTAGTCTTGTTTTTTAGCTTCCAACTTTCATCTTTAGGCGCCATGCTCTATTGTGTAAAGCCAGGTGGTGAAAGACAATATAGGAGCCAATCTTTTAGACAGTCTTGCATTTATTTAGAGTGAAACATTACAAGCACAGACCCCCTAACTCAACCACACTGGCTTCACGAAGTGTCTCTTTTATATATGTGCTCAAATGAAACCCTAATTCATGCTCTCTATCTGCATACAATTAAACACAACAATACAATATACAACTGGATTTCTGAAAACAAACAATCCTGAATGATCACAAAAAACAATCCTGAATGATCACAAAAAACAATCCTGAATGATCACAAAAAACAATCCTGAATGATCTAGTCAGCAGAATATACCATTAAAAACACAGCGGAGGTCTAATCAATATAAGAATTGTTTAAAAACAATTCATCCATCATATTATTTCTCATTGACTGGAACTTTATACGTCCAAATCAAAGTTTGTATAATTAAAAAGTGTAAAACTTATAATAACATGATTAAATTTAACAATGATGTTGGTTCTGGTTACCAATAGTCATTATTGTTTTTACTTGAAGACCTGGCCTTTCACAGCTGACTGTATGGAGGTAAAATTCAAATGCGATCCAGTTGAGAAATGGATGGTCGTGAATCAGCCATCCATGATACACTCCACCAAACTTGCCTTAAAATTTATCTCAGAAAGGAAATTGGAGCCCATGTAAAAATGAGAGCTGATCCATGACTAGTCAATATTTTCCCCTGCCAAAGTAGATTTTTACTATGTTCTTGCCCACACCCTGTGAAACTATCAGTAGATTTTAGACCCTGTAGACTTAGAAGTATTCATACCTGGAGAAATTATTTGAAAAGCTAAGCAAAATTTTCAAAAGCTTTACTCAAGTAGTGATTGGTTACCTTAAATATAAGTCATGTGCATCCTTAGGTCTGGTGAGCAGAGTACAAATATTAAATGTGAAATTGTAGATTACTTTAACATTTCTGTTAACGTTCTTTTTACTTTTTGCAAGACAGCAAAAATATTTCTCTCAGAACTTCAAATTATTTTATCACATTGATTTGAGTATAAGCTGGGCAACGCTAACTCAGTTTCTCTTTCCACAGATGCTGCCAGACCTGTTGAGTTTTGCCAACATTTTCTGTTTTTATTTCAGATATCCAGCATCCACAGTATTTTGCTTTTGTCATTGTGATCTTGAGTAGGTTTCCAATGAAATATTTCTAAATATGAACTATTTTTAAAAATACCTCAGGAGTTACGTCAAGCAGAGGAAAACAGAGAAAGACGTTTCCTTCATCTATATACGCATTATTCTCCTCTTCCATATCTGCTGACTGTAATTGTGGGAACTATTGTATATTTATAGTGCATTGGTTCAATCAAAATTGTTTCAGAAGTAGTTGTAGATTTTATGCTTTATTTGAAGAACCTGTGTTGTATTTATTCTGGCATTTAGTAAAGCTGCATAAATAAATATACAAATTCCACTCTGCTTCTCTGGAACTGTAAACACATGCTTGCTTCAATAATTTTTTTTTATTTTCAAGTAGCTAAACTCAGTCAGCAACGTTGGAATGTCATGGAAAGTAGTGAGGGATGGTGGCGTTTGCAGACAAATTATTTGTAACTGTGCAGTCTTCTTGCCCATCATAAATGCCACCAAAAAGTCCTCCAGAAAAATATTATTATTCCACAATAGAAGTCATGTAACATTTTTACTTGAGAGAGATGGTAACACTCTTTTAGTAAATATTTATGATTTTTGCCAACTTAAAATTATATACATTTGTATATTTTATATATTTATACTCCTAATACGTGAGCAGCAACAAAAGGAATGTCCCGTTCAAGTTTGGCAAGAAGATCTGAAAACTTAAGCAGAAACTTCTGGCAACATTTATACAGAAAATAAGGAAAAAGACAAAATTTGCTCCTAAACTTTGATAACTTTTGAAATTTGCTGGAAATCTTTAATGATCTGTTTAGATGCTGTTACCATTTAAAAAGAAATAAAAACTCCTCATTTTAGCCAATAGAACTACACCACAAACTTCCGCCTTTTAAAAAATAAAACTTTAACTATATAATACATTAAAGAATAAAACAAGCACTTACCAATATGGTTTATAACTACCTATGTTGTGCATCCAGGTTTACTTGCCTCCTTTCCCTGGAATTATTTTATGCTTTAAAAGGTTGGAGTTATTTAGTTCTGTACAGACCACCTGCAAATATGCCACTGTCCTCTGGAGAATTCTCCTCAGCTCCAGCTATTCTCACCAGTAAAACTTTGGTTTATCATCTCTTTACTGTGTATGTTTCAGTCCCTTGTTCTGGTTAATTCAAGCATATTTGTTGCTTTCTTTAGCTCAAGACTCTGTCGAGAACCATGACAGCTTCTTCCATTAGTGTCAAACTAGGCAAACTTCCAGCTTATGTTCCCTCACAAAATTCAAACTGACTTTAATGATAAAGTTATTTGTTTTCACTAAGCTCACAGTGCATGGCTATCTACCATTAACTTTGGTTATTTTCCTTCTGCAAACCACACAAGGTTCAAACTGAACCTACCTTTTCAGCAAACACATTGCAAAACTGAAACCAAACAACCTTCCTAAAGTTCACCCACCTCCATAACAACATATCCTATTCAGGATGTCCTCAAAACAACCTTTAGGTTAATTATCCCCCATTTACAATTTGTTCCTTGATCTAACATGATAAATGCTTTTTACAACCTTTCAGGGAGCAACAAATACTTTAAATGTATTTAACTCTGACACCCAAAAACAACACTTCTCTGGATTCCTTACTGCAAGATATTCAATGTCCAGTTCTTTAGCCAAGTAAGTTCCCCACCTACTGTTTTATTATCTTAACTTTGTAGCAGTTAATCTCTTAAGCTAACATAGCCCCAAACATTTAATTGTAATGGGCACCAAGTTTGCTTTAGTTGCACGCATCACATATAAACTTTAATTAATTCTTAAAACTAAAAATTACAATAATAAAATACATGAACCATGAACTGGATATTTCCCAAAGCTCCCTGTCATTAGTAAATGAAAATGCATCAATATAATGCATTTTCATTTATGCCACGCAGAATATTACAACTCACAATCTTAATTTTTTTAAGACATAAAATGCACATAACAATCATCATCCCATTACCCAGTTGTAATAATCTTAACAAAGCCAGTCTTCCCCTGCCATCACTCTTCACTTACGTGTTCAAAATGCCACCCACTAGCTGCAATGCACAGGTCAACCTGAGGTTTTTTGACTGTCAGCCTGAGTGGAGCCAGCTGATTTTAAACCTGTCGCTGGTCCTTCCCTATTGGGCGAGCCTCCACTTGCCTAACAGGGGAGCCTGTATGCTATGACGCCCATGGGGATATCTATTGACGATCCTCCAAGGCCATCATAATATCTCTCCCCCTTCAAGTCCCCAGCATTTCTTACCCAACATCAAACAGGAGGGCCTCTTTTGCCAGTTAGTGATTGTCTTGGGGTCGAATGGAGGCAGGACCAGACCAGGGAGTGTGAAACAGATTGGAGACCCTGGAGATCTTCACTACTGAAAGCAGCAGCATTAAGCTACTGATGCGAGGTCTTGCTTCAGTTGGGGTGCCGGTCTCTTCTGCTTCCAATTTGGAATCCGTGTCCTCATCACCTGGAAGGGCAGACGTAACGTCAACTTCTAGTTGTGGCTCAATGCTGGCAGTGGTTTTCCCCCTGGCTGGTAATGAGACCTGCACTAGCATGGGCACCCTATTCCTGAGATTGCCCAGGTACTTTTTGATAATCTTGCCCTGTACTTGGCCATTATAAGACACGGGCCCCATTTTTCCGTTATGATCCTGAAGACCCAACTGAGGCCGTTCCCGAAGTTCCTTACATGGATTGGATCACTGGTTTTGAATGTTTTTTCTGTCTATGCAGAACCGTAGTTCTTCTTCTGGTTCTCTTGCCAAGACTCCATCCTTCCCATCCAGTTTGGGAACAGCAGGCTTAATCCTGTCTGAAACCTCCATCCCATTAACTATTCCACTGGAACAATTCTTGACGTTATGTGACGGATTGTCCTATAGTCGAATAAAAATCACACCAGTTTGATCTCAATGGACACTGCGGATTTGTCATGCCAAGCTTAAAGGCTTGCCCCATCCTTTCAGCCGACTAATTCAACAATAGGTAATAGGGTGCGCTCCTAATGCATTTGATTCCATTGAAAAGCATTAAGTTCTGGAAGTTGGTGCTTGTAAAGGCAGTGCCATTGCCAGGGGGCAGGACTTCAGGTATCCCACGCCTGCAAAAACTTTGTCATAGTCTCTCAACGGTAGCATGGGAAGTGGTGCAGCTCATGCGATGCATCTCCAACCATTTGGTGTACGCGTTGACTACAATTATGAACCTGGAATCTTCGAAATCCTAGAATGGTCATGGTGTAATTTCATAAGTATCGGACTTTATAAGGGACAACTAGGCAGGAGCGTTGAGGATGATGCCATCCTCAACACTCAGCTCATCTTTCTTCGTCAAGTAGTGTTTCATTTCATGTAAGGGTTGTCCTCTGAACCCCCCATGCAGAATTATATGTTTTAATTTAGATAGTACTGGGTCCTATTGCATTCAGGCCTTGATGCCCTGCAGACATTGGCAAGGTGTCCAAAATATTAGAGGTCATCGCGACCTCTTCCACAGCTGATAACAAAGCCAGGCTTACAGTCAATGGCAGACGACACAGTACATTGGCGTTAGCTATCCGAGTCCCAGGGCAGTGCTCTAAGCTGCCAGTAAAAAAGGCCAATGCTGTGTTTGGGCAGAGGCAATGAGAAAATTGTCTCTCTTCTTTAAAAAGTCACTGCAATGGCTCATGATCAGTTACTCTGATGAAGCATTTACCACAGACGTATTGGTGGAATTTTTTTTAATGTCAAAGACAACTGCCAACCTCTCTTTCTTGAACTGGGAATAACTCCACTCAGCGTCTGTGAGTGTCCTAGATGCAAATGTGATAGGCTTCACCATTCTCTCTCTCTAATGATTTACCAGTACTGCCCCAACCCTCAAACTAAGGTATGGCATTTGAAGATATCAAATTAAGGACAAATGTTTCTGTTTAACGCTGCTGAAAACTTCCAGCTGTGGCACCCCGCAAAACCCATCTTTGATGTTTTCACAGCAGGGTACATAAGGGGGTCAAGTAAAGCAGCCAAATTTGGAATAAACTGGGGGAGATGATGGCCTGGTGGTATTATCGTTAGACTATTAATCCAGAAACTCAGCTAATGCTCTGGGCACCCAGGTTCGAATCTTGTCATGACAGATGGTGGAATTTGAATTCCATAAAGAATATCTGGAATTAAGAATCTACTGATGACCATGAAACCATTGTCAATTGTTGGAAAAACCCATCTGGTTCACTAATGTCCTCTGGGAAATAAATCTGCCACCCTTACCTGGTCTGGCCTACATGTGACTCCAGAGCCACAGCTACGTGGTTGACTCTCAACTATCCTCCAAGGGCAACTAGGAATGGGCAATAAATGCTGGCCAGCCAGTGATGCCCATGTTCCACAAATTAAAAAAAAGTCTGTTAATAATTTACTAACTGAATTGAATACTGGAGTTGAGGGGGTTGACCTATGAGAAGAGTCTGAATAAACTAGGCTTGTACTCATTAGAGTTTAGAAGAATGAGGGGAGATCTCATTGAGACATATAAGATGATGAATGGGATGGATAGGATAGAGGTGGAGAGGTTCTTCCCGCTCAGAAAGGACAGTAGGACTAGAGGGCACAACCTCAAGATAAGGGGGGGGGTGCAGTTTAGAATGGAGTTGAGGAGGAACTTCTTCACTCAAAGGGTGGTGAATCTCTGGAATTCTCTGCCCATTGAAGTGGTGGAGGCTGCCTCGCTAAATATATTTAAGACGTGGGTAGATAGGGTTTTGATAGGCAAGGGGATTAAGGGTTATGGGGAGAGGGCGGGAAAGTGGAACTGAGCCACGACAGATCAGCCATTGATCTTACTGAATGGCGGGGCAGGCTCGAAGGGCTAGATGGCCTACTCCTGCTCCTATTTATGTTCTTATGTTAACCCAAGAAAGGATTTCAATTCCATGGGGTTCCTTGGAGTTGGCATCTCCTTAATGGCTCTAACCTTGTCCTCCACTGGATGAAGGCTCTTGTAATCCAACCGAAAGTCCAAATAAGTCACAACACTTGGTTGGAAGACACAATTTTCCCTTTTCAGGTGTACCCCAACCTCTAAGAATCATGGTAATACTTTTTCCAGATTTTCTGGGTATGTGCATTCTGAAGTTCCAGTGATCAAGACATCGCTCGGTACACTGCTACCTGAGGTAACCCTTGGCGTATGGTCCCCATGACCCATTGAAAAGTGGTGCATGTAGACAAGACCCTAAAGGGCAGGCGAGTGTACTCATGTAGGCCATTATGCTTATTAATTGTCACATATGTTTGGGATGGTTTGTCTAATTCAAGTTAGAGACATGCATAGTTCATGTCCAACTTCGAAGATGTTTGTCCCCCAGTTGGTTGATGTACAGGTCTTCAATCAGGGACATGTTGGAGTACAACATTGGGAAATGTGAGATCATCCATTTTGTAGGAATAACAGCAAAATGGACAATTATTTAAATGATAAAAAATTGCAGCATGCTGCAGTGCAGAGGAACCTGGGTGTTCCTGTGCACGAATCACATCTGGTTTGCAGGTGCAGCAGGTAATTAAGAAGAAAAATGGAATTTTGTCCTTCATTGCTAGAGGGATGGAGTTTAAAAACAGAGAGGTCATGTTGCAGCTGAAAGGTGCTTGTGAGACCACATCTGTACTGTGTACAGTTCTGGTTTCCTTACTTGAGAAACGATATACTGGCACTTGAGGGATTGCAGAGAAGAGTCACTAGGTTGATTGCAGAGTTGAGAGGGTTGGCTTATGAGGAGAGACCGAGTAGACTGGGGCTATACTCATTGGAATTCAGAAGACTGAGGGGATACCTTTTGGAACAAATAAGATTATGAAGGGAATAAATGAGAAAGAAGCAGGGAGGTTGTTTCCACTGGCAGGTGAAACTAGAACTAGGGGGTATGGTGTCAAAATAAGGGGGAGCAGATTTAGGACTGAGTTGAGAAGGAACTTCTTCACCCACAGGATTGTGAATTTGTGGAATTCCCTGCCCAGTGAAGCAATTGAGGCTACCTCACTGAATGTTTTTAAGGCAACAATAAATTTTTGAACAGTAAAGGAATTAAGGGTTATAGTGAGTGGCGGGTAAGTGAAACTGAGTCCACGAAAAGGTCAGCCATGATCTTATTGAATGGCAGAGCAACCTAGAGGAGCCAGATGGCCTACTCCTGCTTAATGTTCTTTTGTTCTTATGTTGTATATGTAAAGTTTAGAAATCCTACTGGCAGTTAGCTTATAGTCTCTATATCCAGCTTAAGGACTGGAACAGCAGCTGCTGCCCACTCTGCAAATTGTATGGATCTTATCATGTCCAGCTTTTCCAGGTATTCCAGTTCCAATTCCACTTTTTCCAATAGGGAGAATAAAGCTGATCTTGCTCTAAAGTACTTAGGCATAACACTGGGGTCAATGTAAATCTTAGCTTTGGCTCCCCTTATTTTTCCAAAGGCCTTCCTGGAAAATTTTGGGGTACTTATTTATGACTTTGAACAGTGCCCTCATGCCCAGCCTGAAGCCCTCCAGCCAGTTCAGTCTGATGTTGGAGCTAATCTCTCCCCATAAGGCTAGGTCCTTGTCCCATACAATGATGAGTGGAAATCAAGCTGACTGCTGCTTGTAAGTCACAACGGTTGCTGTGATGCTCTTTATCTGAAAAGGCCTGCATTCACAGTGCTCTGCCAATTTTCCTAATCTGGTCGGAAATTCAGTCACAGATTCCCTTGAGATACGCCCCACTGTGTTAAAGCGTTATTGTTGGAGTTTTATGGTTAAAATAGCTCTTAACCAAGTCCACCAATTTATTGAAGGTTTTGGAGTCAAGGGAATCTAGGTAGGTCAGGCTTTTTATTACACAGAAGATCGGGACCCTGCTTGCTGTCAACAGGGCCACTTCCTGCTTCTCATCCCCTTCAATATTGTTGGCCTGAAAAATGTAACGTATGCACTCTGCGTATTGGGCCCAGTTTTCTATTCCTGTATCGTAGTCTTGAAGTTTACCAAAAACATTTTTCTTACCAGAGGATTACTTGTCTCAACAGTAAAGACCGGCCAGAGAGAAGAAAAGAAAACTTGCTTTACTCCTCATCACCAATGTAATAATCTTACGTAGGCCAGTCTCTATCACCCTATCATCACAACGTGTTCAAAGTAGCATTCAGCAGCTGCTGTGTTCAAAGCCAAAGTCTTTCAACTCAGTGAGCTGATTTTAAATGCCCTGTTGCTCCTTCCCTATTCAGTGAGCCTCCACTTGTCTAATAGGGGAGCTCATATTCTACAAGGGCCACAGAGAGATCTTCTGATGATTCCCACCACCCCGGGCCCCCATGGCCATCACAACACCAATGAAATCCACAAGTCCATCAGCACACTGCTGAATTCTATGTCCATGAATCACAGTTGTTTAGGATGAAAAATTACAGTTTGTAAAAGTTTTCTTAATATATTCATGTGTATAAAAATCCATTTCGCTACTTGTAGGGTGGGATCCCTTATCAGCATGGCCATGTGAAATTGCAGGCACAGCTTGTGAATTTCAAGGTTCAATTTTTAAACGAAGTTGCTGAGCTGTCAGCCTTTTAACATTATCATCTTCCGTGTCTGTAGTTTTCACATTTTTTACCTCTTAAAAAAAAAGTCTCAGTTCAGTTAAATTATTGTGTTTTTACTCAATTGTAGCTATATCTTCAAAACAGACTCAAATATTTTAATTTTCTTTTTTTGAGATAATGAGTTTCTTTCTGCGTCCCCAACTCATTCCTTCTTTGGTCAAAACGTCATTGAGATTCTTTTTATGTTCAAACAAAAAGGTTTGATATCCTTCTCTGGTCTATTCTCTGAACATTTTAAAATCTTTTCCTTTCTCCTGATCCCATCTAGATCAAATTTTATTTAATTTTTTTTCCGAACAATATCGATAGGTTAGTCATTTTGGACCTTCAATTTTCTTTCTAACACTTTGAATTTTCCAGGCAGTTCTGAAATTACTTTATTCCAATCATTTTGAGGTTGTTAGTGGTCTTTTGAACTCAGCAGAGTTGCCTGGATTTTTGCAGCTTGTATTCTGTATCTCAATGCTGACAGGCATTGTCAGCAGTTACGTGCTGTCTCATCACTGACAGAACCATTTAATTTAGTGCTGTCATTAACCCTTTAGGAACACTCTGAGGAAGTCTATGTCCCTTCTGTGATGAATTTTGATTTGGAAACTCCATAGACACATTTGATGTCTCAGTGCATTACTGGATTATTATTATTCTACCAATACTTCCTCTTGCATCAGTTTGCTTCTTAACTGGATTACAGATAAGCAAAGAATTATTACTCACAGGAACAATTCCCAAACTGTGGCATACCATCCCAGATGGTGGAAAAACGATGTTGCTCCTTTATCATTCCCCAATACAAAATCGACATTTTTAGTAGATAGTTTAGGAATCATTCTAAGCAAAATGGACCTCTTTACCACAGCACAATTTAAATTCACTCGACACATGGGGTAGGTACACATTCTCCCAACTAACAATCTGTGCTGACAAGTGCAGGACGAAAAGCTTCGACAGCAGATGTCTTTTTACAGCAATGCAGTTTTATTAGCAAAATGAAAGTCTAACTTTTGTGCTAACAATAAGCTTTGAGCTGAACCAGTATCCCATGCAATAACAATCTTTTAAGGATCTTCCTTGGACAATAGAAATCTGAGTGATTTCCCCATCAAATATAAATCCCTTGTAATCCTTTGCATCTCTGTGTACTCCCATCATAAAACATTAGATAGAAGCAATCAGTTTCTGACGCATCTTTTTCTGTTTTATTTTCTATCATGCTTCTGCTATAATCAACTTCCACGGTTTATTCTTCTACCCCTTTTCACCATATAACCTAAGTTTTTCTGTCTCTAGAGTACACTGTCTCTCTTCCCCTTCCCTTTGAAGCTCTCTGTCTCCTTCTTCCCTTGCTAACCTCCCTATCTGGGAGTTCAATTTCAAGCCTTCACATTTCCATTTCTTTTTTCCACTTCAAGCTGCTACATCTGCAACAGAATTCTAGTTAGTTGAAGCGCTATCTAGATTAGCTTTTCCTTCTTCCAGTCCCAAATTCCGTGCAATTGACTCAATTATTTCTTTTTTTTAGCCCCATGCTTTTAATTCTAACAACAACTTTTCTGTTAAAGTCATTAACTTAATCTTTCTAATCGTTGCAAATCATTCAGGGATACATTTTCCCTCTCGAGAAAGGTTTTAGCAATTGACAATGGCACAACAGCTTCTCAATATATACAAAAATGTTAGCTTAAACCTTAGTCAATTTCCCAGCTCATTTCGTATTACTCCATGTGAAATCCTGGTCGGATCCCCAGTTTTGTCCTGATCCAGTTAGGGACCGTTAGCAAGAGAAAATCCAAAAACCATGGATTGGATTCTCTGGTCTTGTCCATGGCAGGGCCCACTGCAAGTAAGAATGGAAAATTTGGCCTTCCAGCCAAAACTACATTCACTTTCAGTGGCATCAGAAAATCACAGCCACGAATAAGTTCAGCCTTTAGTTTAATCAATATAACTATGCCACAAAATTTAACAGAATTTAATAGTTTAACAAAACACAAGCTTTATCGTAAATTAAAGAATTAACCCAAACAAGTACGTTTAACTTAACAATATGGTTTATAACAATGTATGTTATGAACTCAGGTTTAATTCTTACTTCCTCCAAGAATTCTCTTATACTTTATAACATCCTGGAGAGTTATTTACTTCTGTAGGGAAGTCCTCTGGAGAATTCTCCTCAGCTCCAGCTATTCTCAGAGGTAAAACTTTCATTTACCATCTCTTGTTTGTGAAAGACTCAGTGGCAGACCACTGTAGACTCTTTCACTAGTTTTGAAGTAAGTAATCATTCAGTTTCTGTTCCCTTGTTAAAAAAAAACTGAGATTAAGTCTCACTCACATGCTATATGGGAAATTTATGATTTTTTTTGTCACTCAGTTTATAGCACAGGTCTATCTAGTTGGCATTTACTTTGGCTATCCTCTTTCAGTGAACTGCAAACCACCTGAGATCTGAACTGAAACTATTTCTCCAAGCAAATACACAGAAAAAATGAATCTCCACCCAACTCCGGAATCTGTTCTGAGTTGTCCTCAAACCAGTCTTCAGACTAATTATGCCTCATCTACAATTTCTTCTTCAATCTGATGAAGTAAATGGGTTTTAATAACCAGAGTTCAAGGAATGCTTTCAAAGTAACTTAGCTCCAACTCCCAAAACAAAACATCTCTGAAATGCCCTGACCACAAGAATTACAGATGTCTACTGGAATTTTACAGCCTTGCCCACCCGAGGCTCCTAACATCCCACCTGAGGCCAAAGATGAATGTCGCTCTGCGAGCCAGAATCGGAATGGGCGTGCCAGTAAAATTCCGGCCATTGGGCCTCAAGTTCTTTAATTAAGTAAGCCCACCTACTGTTTTGTGATCTTACCCTTCTAGGTATTAACTTCTTAGGACAACATGATCCCAAACATTCAGTGTAATAGAAACCAAATTTGCTTCAGTTAAATTTATCCCATTTTCTACAGTTAAACTTTAAGTTTTAAAATTAAAAATTAAATGCTAAAATACATGAACCATGAATTAGATATTCCATATCCACTTCCTAAATGAATTAACAGTTGCTTCCTTGTATTAAAATTAATTTTCTACTTATAATTAAGGGAAACAACTTCTCTGATCTACCTACAATGGATGGAAAAAAATAGTATTTCATTTTGTACAACCAACATTCCCTGCCCCAGTTATTGCCCTGTGTAATGGGGGGAAATGTCCTATTTTGTAATGTCTTCTTCATTCCTTGAGGTTGTGACCATCATGTTTTGTTGCATTTGAGCCACACCCCAGTTAACATTCGAGAAAAACATCACATTTTGGCATTTTCATACTTCACTCCTCTGTGGAAGAATAACAGAGTGGCAATTTGTTCTATTGAATATCAAATTAAAAGCCCAATCATTCACTCCATAAAAAGAACCAAAATAAAATCCAGGTTGGACGATTGTGTGGAGAAATAAAGATGGCTCTGCAATTCAAGGGATCTTCCGCTTCATACTACCAACAGACAACTTTTCTAAGCTCAACCACATCCAGAACCTGCTCTGGGCTGTCCTCTTATTGACCTTCAGATTAATTATGCCCCAATTACAATTTCTTGGGTCTAACTAGGAAATGGAGGAGACAGGCTCTTACAGAGGAGAACAGACCCTACTAACCAACACGCATCTTTCATAAGTGGTGTCATAAGGTTTAAACAAAATGTTGTTGATGTCATGTGGATTATTCCACCGAGAAGTTTTACAGATCCAGTATTGCATCCAGAGGCATTTTTTGGGTGGTCTAGAAACAATCCTGAAACACTGACCAGATCATTAGTATTATTGCCAATGAGCTGTTAACAGTGGAAACTATATTCCACCAATAATTTTCAGTCTTTACAATACTGTTTGTAACCAGATTAGGGTCATAGGCAACAAACATTATTAATGGAAGGAATTTGTTTACTCCACGCAGAATATTATCACCACAGAGGAAATGTCAATCCTTCTTGGGTTTGTCAGATGGTGGATAAAAATGCATCAGACAATGAACTGCTCAATTAGAATGCAAAATTTAATAAGGCTGATTGGTTAAGTGGAAACATTTATTGGCAATCTAGGCAACAAAAATCAGAGTCAACAAGGGAACAGTCTTCCACCAGAATCTAAATTTGCAGGTGCCAAGAGGATCAAAAGGAGTATTAAAATTCGGGCTGCTATCAAAATTCTATATAGGTGCTCATGACAACAAACAAGTCCTATAAACAGGCCTGGACCTACATAGTTATGTGCATGTAGTGAATGAGATGCAGCATGGCTCAGAGCTGATATACTAGTACAGTATAGGACAGATTAGCAGGTGTATACTCCTGATCTCTCCAATAGGAATAAAAAAAGGCCATGATGACAGACCATTCGTAATGGGTCACAAATTTAGCCCAAATAACTTCCACACATGTATGTGCTAAGTCTATCCCCAGAAAACTAACCCATGCCATCTATTACATTATCATTCAGATTTTGTGTGAAAATGGTCTGGATCTCAGGCCAACTACAAGGGGGACATATCAATTTTGGAAGATTCAGTTTAAATCCAATTTTGAGATAAGAGCTGGTCTGTTGGGATGCAAACTTTCCCAAATGCCTTCGTGAAACAATACACAAGATGTTTTTCTAATAAACCACAAGGGTCATGGAAAACAAACTGCTGCCAGCTGAAGTCGAGTTCAACAGCAGGTCAACCAAAAGAGAGGAGAGAACGGACGCAAAATTCATTCACCCTGACTTTTGAGCATACAGGCAGTGATTCATGCTTTACCCTCACCAGTTGGAAACGAAGTGGGAAGAGCCAAATTTCATCTAACTACCTCATTGTCATGAGCGGCTCTGCACAGGTCCGCACACCATTTCAGTGCAGGCATCCTCCGCACAGTCCAGGGATTGGGTATCACTGTTCAGAAGCCATGTATTCCAAGGCAACCTCTAGCTCCCACCCCCCACCCCTACCTACTGTTGCATTACCAATACGCCACCAGTCCCACTGTCTCAGCTTCCACCGTAGTACAGGTGGGAAACCTCCTAACATATCTGTGCAACAGTGAAAGCTCAGACTGAAGCCTTGAGATCCCCAGCGACTGGCATGTAGGCTCGGATTGGTGCCATCAAATTTCAGACTGCTGCCATTCAGACATGGCAATTGTAAACATGCATCTCAGTGCTCGACAGGCCATGCAGATTTGTACAGCAGTCCACCAAGCTGTGCTGTAGGAAATTACAAAGACTGATGAGGTGCCACCCCAGGTGCGTTATCAGTGAGGAGCACAAGCCTGCATCCTCTCTCAGGATGGCAGTAGTTGTGCTCCGACCACTGCTACTTACTGTTGCCTCTCAGCCAGCAAGCCACGAAAGCTACCGTCTATACTGAGGTGGTGTAGTCCAAAGCCTGACCCTCAGTGAGGGTGTTCTCCATGGCCATCCTCCCTCGGTCTTCACCAGTGAAAGTCAACAACGTTCTACCAGTCATGCTGCAGCCACTGGGGCAGCAACGAACAGGAGCACTAAGCCAGATAGTGCACCCACAATACACGCACTTAGGGAAGGCACAAGGTAATTAGTTCCGTTTTTGTTCTTGTATTGGTACATTGCTAGATAAAGTTGTTTTATTAAGCTTTTACTGTTGGCCTTAAGCAATGCTGACCAAGACTTTCTGATGGGGTATCTAACATGGATATAGAAAGGAATGGTGGGTCAGGTGGGGGTGTGAAGAAGTTCCTTTTAACTGAAGCCAAGCCTCACTATGTGGTCCTTCCTCCTGGTGGCCTCTTTACCCCTGAAGCTGTGCTCTCACAAGGGAAATGGTGAAGGACATAGCACACCACCACAAACATAGAGACTCTCTCGGATGCATACTGCTGAGATTCCTCCAAGTATTCTAGATGGTGAAATCCCATGCTTTAGGAGCCTAATGTCTTTCATTGAATGTTCTCTCATCTCCTGTGGTCGGATGGCAGAATAGACTAGCGCCAGGCAGCCATCATAGAGGCCCAAAGCTGGTAGGAACTGCTGACTGAGTGTGCTTCCAAGATAACGAGTCATTCACCAAGACAGCAGCTCATCTTCTTGGTCTTTGCTCTGCAGGGGAGGAGAAAAACCCCTCTTCTTGTGTAGAACATTAGTGTGATCTCCCAGATGCTTCTATGGATGATGAATTGCAACACATTATTAATGTCGCCAGTTCCTACCTGGAAGAAACCAGTTACACAGAAGGGATCTTCACAGCCACCGGGAGGGCCATTCCTCAGGCTGGTTTGATGCGTCAGGTCTTAATGAGGAAGGGGTGATAAACTCCTTCATTATCTTTAGTGAAGGAAAGCATCCTGAATTGACCAGAAATTGAACTAGTCCAGACTCCCCAAAACCTGTGTCTACAATCTATAACACATAAGTCACAAGTGTGACGGAATACTCTCCAGTTTCCTGCATGACTACAGTTTCAACAACACTCAAAAAGCTTGACACCCTCGAGGAGAAAGAAGCCCACTTGATTGGCAACCCATCCACCGCTTCAAACACTCACTCCTTCCACCACCAAAGCATACTAAAAGCAGAGGAATACCACCTATCATTGTAGATTTTACAAGACGCCTTCAACAGCACCTTCCAAACCCACACCGCTACTGCCTAAAAGGGCAGCAGATACATGGGAGCACCAACATCTGCAAGCACGTCATTGTAGTGTAGTTCATTGGAACTACACTGATAATTCTTCACTGTCACTAGGGACAAATTGCTGGAACTCCCTTCTTAACAGCACTGTGGGTGTTCATGGAGCATATGAAATGCAACGGTGCAAGGCAGCTCACTACTACCTTCTCAAGTGCAATTAAGGATGGGCAATAAGCGATGCCTATACCCTATGAATGAATTTTTAAAAATGACCTCTTCCATTAAGCTCTTCTAAGGAAAGCCCTCCTTTTCTTCTCTCTTCAGAGTCTCCTCTGCATGTCCTGCTCATGCTGCAGACTGAGTGGCATTGCAACCACTGTCCTGGGGCCTTCACTACTTTCTGTCTTTCTGCGGCCAGCAGGAATCTCCAAACTCCTCAAGCACTGCCTCAACCAACTTTGCCTGTGCGTAAGAAACTCGAAAGCACGTTAGCTGCAACTTAAAAGCCCCTGGAACAGGGCCTTTATCTTGCTGGCTGTTTTGGAATAAGGTAGGTGTTCCCTGCACACCTGTTGAGCAATTTTGGTACTCCAACATTGCGTGAGGCCATTGGTACAGTGACATCATGATTATACATATTTAGGGATTCATTCAAACTCAGGAATCACAACCATGTCCACCAGACCAAGAGATTCATGCAGCAGCCAGCAGCAACACCAGTGTTACAGATCAGCAGGAAGGGCTGCTTAGCACTGCTAGGAGCACACTACTTTTTTCAAAGTGGTAAGATTGTTTAATAAAGTTCTTCCAATTCACGTTCTAGGCTTTATGCAGCAATGATTCACAAAATACAAGTGGAGCATTCACTACAAATGGTCCAATAAGCATTCTCTCTCAGCAGCCAAGCTGTTAATCAGAAACCTTTTCGATACTGGTGTAGAATCAAACCACCAATTGAGGGAGGGGCTGCCTATTAGGTAGATACTTTTTCAAAGCTACATCTAGTATGCAATCACCTTTGTTCCTTCTCTAGTGATTTTCTTAAACTGTCAGAGATAATGTAGAAACAGGAAGCTCCCACGGAAAAAGGCTTATCCCTGCTCCATGCAGCCCCGTGTATACTTCTTGTACAGAAGGAAGAGAGCTGATAATTGTTGAATGTCATAGGCAAATAGGCAGCCAGAATTCTGAGCCACCTTACTTTGACCTGGCAAGCAACTAAGGGCACGAGCGCGGTAGTATCAATCTGAAATGTCTTGGTAAAAATCATTATGCTGACCCGAGAGGGGAACTAAGTGAATTCCAGTACCTTTAAGATAAAAGAAAAAGTCCCAAGAAGCTTCAAGGACCACTTATCAAACACACTGCAAGGAGAGGTTAGGACAGGTGACCATAAGCTTTTTGGTCAGAGTGGCAGGTTCTAACTCTCAAAAGAGAAGAGTGAGGGAGTGTGGGTTGGCAGTTGGTGGACAAGAGAGGAAGAAAGAGAGAGAGAAAAAAAATGGAAAGCTTTCCAGAGCTTAGAGCCTTGGCAACTGGTGGTAGAGCATTAAAAAAATCAGAACTGCACAACAGCCAGAGTTGGAGGAGCACAAAGATTTCAAAGTGTGATAGATTTGGAAGAAGTTATGGTTGAAAACAAGAATTAAGAAATTTTAAATTAAGGTATTGTTTATAAGCCAATGGAGATCAGCAAATATAAAGGTACTGTGTTAAATCTCGCATAAACAATCAATTAACTTGTTACCATTTTAAATCAGAGTTAAGACAGAAAATAAACAAGTTTAAGCAACTCCTAGAAAGAAGCAACCATAATTAAACTCAAAACAGAGTCAAATAAATTAAATATCTGTAAAAATGTCCTAACCCACTGCTTCCCAAACTTTTTATTCATTGAACCTCATTTTAATGTTTGAAAATAGGTGAGACCCAAGAGTTAGAGGGATTGGAGTGGGATTGGGGAAGAGTTGCTGAGCAGGGCGGGCACAATTGCACTTGACACTCAAGTGAAGTTATCACAGACTCCCTACAGTGCAGAAGGAGGCCTTTCCGCCCATAAAGACTGCACCGACAACGATGCCACCTAGGCCTTATCCTCATATCTCCACTAATCCCTCTAACCTACGCATCCCAGGACACTAAGAGGCAATTTAGCATGGCCAATACACCTAACCTGCATGTTATGATTCTTACGTGCACTAACATGACTCTTCCTTGATGTACAGTTTTCCCCACTCAATTTGTGGTTCTGCCTCTGTTATTATTGTGACTCTACAGTGCATCAATGCTCATACCCTCCCAGTTTGAAAATGTATCCCCGCCGAATTACTTGTGTTCTGCCTTTTGGCCAGCTTCCTATCTTAGCTGCTTTCTTTTAATGTGCTTTAATTATATCTACAAGGCACTATCAAACACCTTTGTGAAAATTCACATGGACAACATCTATGCATTTTCTTTATTTTCTCAGCATGTCACTATATGCAGATATTTCATTACTTTGTCATCTTGCTTTCCATGGACAATGACCATGGAGATCCACATGAGAAAGTTTATCTCAGTTTGAATCTGTCACACGTTATCTGTTAAACGTTAGGTGACAATTTATATAAAAAAAAGTGACTTACAAACTTAACAACAAAACAAGGCAGCCATCATTTCCTGCTTTTTTTTCTCTGATTTCCTAAAGGGCAAATCAGCTGGAAGTCAGAAGAGATGTTCATTAGAACAGAAATTGGCCCTAAATTGATTATGACCTGATTGACACTCAGCACAGGACATAATGTAAAGTGGCAGAAACTCGAATAAGTTGGGGTTTACTGAGGATGAAGTTTAGAAAACCTGTGAGTCCAGAGGTAACAACAACACTGACTCAGATTTGATGGCAGCAAAGCAGATGCAGGCAATGGAAGTTCTGTGAAGGTACAATTCAGCAAGTATTATGATGGACAGCGCAAGGAGTTTGAAATTTAGCTTTCCATCATACAGGATTCAGAAGGTTGATACAATTATGTTCAATCAGTGGAAGCTGTTGTTTCAGTAAAGTTTCTGATGAGGGAGGGCCAAGATCAGCGACTTTCACAATGTTGCTCTCAATGTGCAGCTAAGAAAATTCTGGCTACCTTGTGACAGACAATCTAGAAAAACAGAGGGGACATGTAAAGGAAATAAGGATTGGGGGTATCATTACAGCACCTAAGAAAGTTGACCTGACGCCAAATGGACACACAAAGGTTGATCTTTGGAACTTATTGGTAAAGAATGATTAGGCAGAAAGAGAAGCTGTTGCTGGCAATCTGTTGGCTCTGTTAAAACAAATAAGAGAAGCAACAAGGAAATTAGAAGGAAAAAAAAGCAATGATCAGTTTTATCAAACAACGCACAGAGATCAGACAGGACAGGAAGTCAGAAGAGGATAGAATAACTTTGGTGAAGGAAAACAGAGTCCATAAGCTAACTTTCTATCAGGATCAAGATATCAATACCCTTGTCATCAATATGTTGGAGGATGTCAAGAGCCTTACTTCACAGAGAAATGAGTGCATAGAGGTTGATAGAGCCAAGAAGTGAATCATGATCCATGTACAGAAGAACATATGAACAAGGAGCAAGAGTAGGCCATTCAGACCCTCAAGCCCATTCCGCAATTCAATAAAATCATTGCTAATCTGCTAGTAACCAAAATCTGTACTCCACCTACTGCTGATAATCTATCATCCCTTTGCTTATCAAGTGTCTATCTGCCTCTGCCTTAAAAATATTCAAAGGCTCTGCTTCCAGAATGTTCCCAGGAACAGAGTTCTGGAGACTCAGCAGCCCTTTCAGTGAAAACATTTCCCCTCACCTCCATTTCAAATCGGTAACCCCTTATTTTTAAACAGTGATCCTAGTTCTAGATTCTTCCACAGGAAGAAACATCCTCACATATCCACCCTGTCAAAACCCCTCTTACTCTTCCAAACTGCAGCAGGTACAAGCCTAGCCATTCTAATCCTTCATCATAAAGCAACCCAACCTTGCCAATTATTAGACTAGTAAACCTTCTCCACACTGCTTTCAACACATTTACATCTTTCCTTAAAATAAGTTGACCAATTATGTATAAAGTACCTCAAATATGGTCTTATTGGTACACTGTTAGCTGAAACATAACCTCCCTTCTGTTGTAGTCACTTCCCCTCACAATAAGTTGTAACATGCTATTAGCTTTCCTATCTATTTGTTGTACATGCATACCAGCCTTTTGTGATTCATGCATTCACACATCCAGATCCTGGGGCAGTCATTTCATTTTTTTCTCACATTATGCACCATTTGCCAGATCATTGTCCACTCAACTTATCTATACCTGTTTGTAACCTCCTTATATCTGCTTCATAACTTTGTAACTTCATAACATATCTACCTTTGTGCCATCAGCAAATTTGGCAATCATCCCTTCATCTAAGTCATTTAGATAAGCTCTAAACATTTGAGGTCCCAGCACTGATCCCACCACTCTTTACAGTTTACCAATTTGAAAAAGACTCATTTAAGCCTATTTTCTGCTTCCTGTTGGCCAGCCAATCTTCAATCCATGCCTATGTGTAACATGAGCTTTTATTTTCCACAGTAACCTTTGATGTGGCACCTTATCAAATGCCTTCTGGAAATCTAAGTACAATATGTCCACCAGTCCCACTTTATCCACAGTACATGCTACTTCTAGAATAGAATCGCTACAGTGCAGAAGCAGGCCATTCGGCCCATCAGGCCTGCACTGACAACAATCCCATCCAGGCCCTATCCCCGTAACCCCATGCATCTACCCTGCTGACATTAAGCCCAGCATTTTATCATCCCTCCCAGCACAGGAGTTGAAGAAGGTGAGGGGTGGACCATAGAAAAGTCCATTGACCTCGGGCAGAATTTTATGGTTTCAGGATGAGTGAGGCCGTAAAATCCTGCCCCGAGGGTCAATTTAGCATGGGCAATCAGCCTAACCCATACGTCTTTGGACTGTGAAAGGAAACTGGAGGACCCAGAGAAAACCTATGCAAACAAGGGGAAATGTGCAAAATCCACACAGTCACCTGAAGCTGGAATCGAACTCAGGTCCCTGGCGCTAAGAGGCAGCAGAGCTAAACACTGTGCCGCCCACTTCTTCAAAGAACTCCAACAGATTAGTTAAACATGATTTCTCTTTCACAAAACCATGCTGATTCTACCTGATTACCTTGAACGTATCCAAGAACTTATCCAATGACGATTGCCAGTGGCTCTGACATTCATCATTATGAAGTGCTTTGAAACACTAGTCATGGGATATTCAATTCCAGCCTCCAATCTACTGGATCCACTACAGTTTGCCTATTGCCGCAACAGGTCCACAGCAGACGCCATCTCCTTGGCCTGCACTCAACCCTGGCACACCTGGATAACAAGAACACCTAAGGACTGTGGCAGTCACTGACGACAGCTCAGTCCTCACCATTATTCCCACAAAACTCATCTCCAAACTCCATGGCCTGGGTCTCAGCACCTCCCTCTGCGAGTGGATCCTGAACTTTCTAACTCACGGATCACAATCAGTAAGGATAGGTAACAAAACCTCTTCCACAATCATCCTCAACACCGGTGCCCCACAAGACTGTGTCCTCAGCCCCCTACTATACTCCTTATACACCTATGACTGTGGGGCCAAATTCCCCTCCAACTCGATTTTCTGGTTTGCTGATGACACCACCGTAGTGGGTTGGATCTCAAACAATGACGAGTTAGAGTACAGGAATGAGATAGAGAATCTGGTGAACTGGTGCGGCAACAATAATCTCTCCCTCAATGTCAACAAAATGAAGGAGATTGTCATCAACTTCAGGGAGCATAAAGGAGAACATGCTCCTGTTTACATCAATAGGGACGAAGTAGAAAGGTTGAGAGCTTCAAGTTTTTAGGTGTCCAGATCACCAACAACCTGTCCTGGTCCCCTCATGCCGACACCATAATTAAGAAAGCCCACCAACACCTCTACTTTCTCAGAAGACTAAGGAAATTTGGCATGTCAGCTCTGACTCTCACCAACTTTTACAGATGCACCATAGAAAGCATTCTTTCTGGTTATATCACAGCTTGTTTTGGATCCTGTTCTGCCCAAGACTACAAGGAACTACAAAAGGTCATGAATGTAGCCCAATTCATTTCGCAAACCAGCCACCCATCCATTGACTCTGTCAACACTTCCTGCTGCCTCGACAAAGCAGCCAGCATAATTAAGGACATTCTCTCTTCCACCTTCTTCCATCAGGAAAAAGATACAAAAGTCTGAGGTCACGTACCAACCGACTCAAAAACAGCTTCTTCCCTGCTGCTATCAGACTTTTGAATACACTTACCTTGCATTTAGCTGATCTTTCTCTATACCCTAGCTACGGCTGTAACACTACATTCAGCGTGCTCGTTTCCTTCTCTACGAACGGAATGCTTTGTCTGTATAGCGCACAGAAACAATACTTTTCAATGTATGTTAATATATGTGACAATGATAAATAAAATCAAATGCCCTGCTATAACTTCTTTATTAATAACTTCTAACGTTTTCCCTATGATAGACATTAAACTAACTGGCCTGTAGTTTCCTGCTTTCTGTCTCCCTCTCTTTTTGAATAATGGAGTTACAATTGATATCTTCCAATCCAATGGGATCTTCTCCAAATCTCGGGAGTTTTAGAAAATTAAAACCAATGCATCAATTATCTGACCAGGCACTTATTTTAAGACTCTACTAAGGATGAAGTCCATCAGGACCCAGACTCTTGTCAGCTCTTAGCTCCAACAATTTACTCAGTACTCCTCTGGTGACTGTAATTTTGATGTGGAGATGCTGGTGTTTGACTGGGATAAACACAGTAAGAAATCTCACAACACCAGGTTAAAGTCCAACAGGTTTATTTGGTAGTAAATGCCATAAGCTTTCGGTGCTTGCTCCTTCGTCACAAACGATCAAAATTCCCACTCACCTGACAAAGTGGCAAACCTCAAAAGCTAGTGACGTTTACTGCCAAATAAACCTGTTGGACTTTAACCTGGTGTTGTGAGACTTCTGACTGTAATTTTCCCAGTTTCTCCATACTTTCCATTTCCTATTTTATAGCTGCTTCTGGAATGTTACTTGTATCTTCTACAGTGAAGACAGATGAAAAATACCTGTTCAATTCATCTGCCATCTCCTTGTTTTCCATTATCAATTCTCAAGACTCACTTTCCATAGGACCAACGCTCATTATGTTAACTCTTCTTAAGTATTTACTAAAAACTCATTTTTTTTATATCTCTAGCTAGCTTTATCTCATACTCTAATTGCTCCTTCCATATTACTCTTTTAGTCATCCTTTGCTGTTCCATATATTCTGCCCGATCTTCTGATCTGCCACCTGTCCTGGCGAATTATGTGCATTTTCTTTAAGTTTGATACTATCTTTAATTCTTCTAGTTAACCACAGATGGTGGGTCCTTCCTTTGGACTTTTTCTTACTCATTGTAATGTATCTATTCTGCACATTCTGAAAAAGCCCCTTAAATGTTTGCCACTACTGACCCATCCCATAACCTAATTTGCTAATTCACCAGCTCAGCTTTCACATCCTCACAACTACCAATATTTAAATTTAAAAACATTGCCTGAATTATCCAGCCATTCATGACAGTGGGATTCTGTAGTTCTACCAGTGATGCATCTACACTGCAGGTTTCCCTGCAATGTGGGATGGCTTCAATGGGAATTCCCATTGACAGCGGTGGGACCAGAGGATTCTCTGCCTCTTGCCGCAGAGGAAAATACTTGCCCATAGTCTCAGACCCAGTCTTCTCCCCCTCAAACTGAATATAAAATGTCATAGTTGCTCCGACCCAGGGGTGCCTTCACCATGAGATCATTAATTACTACTCTCTCGTTGCACAAACCAGTCTAGTATAGCCTGCCCTCTGGCTGACTCCAGAACATGCTGTTCTAAGGTACTATCCTGAAACATTCAATGATCCAGGATAAGCATAGGGGATAGCAAAGAGGCAATAGGGAGGAGAGGATAATCTCAAAAATGCAAATAAGTGCAAGGTCACCAAGAAGAGATAGCCAATATACAGATCAAAATCTTGGAATACATGCATAAGTGGGAGTTCTTGGAATGATGAGGTGGAAATCAGTACTCCCTAAATACCACTGGCCAACAACCGCCAATAGTGTGCTTTGTTTTTCTGGTCTGGTAAAAGGTTAATTTGTGCAATACAGTGGAAGGCCATTAACCAAGCAGCCATGATAGAAATAGTATTATCCCATTCTAAAGTGCATTCCTATTAGCAGAAAGCGGCAACAGTTATAATAATGATGAGAATTAGCTGTTGTATGATACTGTCTCCATTTACTGTCACCAACTATGCCGTTAAGTATTTTGTGCCACTGTCACAATATTCCATCAAATATAGTTTCGACATGGTATTTTCATTTTTTGTCATATGCAAGAATTGATGGTGAATTATCAAGACTGATCCAATTCTCCCGGACTATCACTCAGAAACATATATCATAATTCTTGCAGCATTACTTACAAGTGTGTAGACACTCAGTCACTGTGGTTGGCTTGATAAGGTAGCCTTTGCAGATGTGACAAGTGATGATGTCATTAAATTCTCTCACTAGGTATTTCCTCTGTGTGGCCATTGTTGGACAAGGTAACAGTAAAAGAACAGGAAAATCAGGCCAGAGTTGACAGGTGGCTCTATGTTTAAAGGATTTGCTGTGCTGCACGGCACAGCTGCACTTCTCCAGGCATCTGTCTGAGAGATTTGTTGGAACAAATTTGAAGCAAATCAACTTCTCCAGGAGCACATTGTCCTTTAGTCAAGAATCAAGGTTATGCTTTTCTCTTCTTCTGTATGGTACAAAGTGTCCCAAACCTACAGCATTACAAAATAAATATGTTAACTGTACATTAAATCATAGCTGATAAACAATGAAGTGATTGGCTATTAAACTACCAATTTACTCAATCAGAATGTTTCTTTGGAGTTTAAGTTGTTCCTGAAGTAACTATGACATTATAAAGTGTAAATTACTACATAATGAATTCCAAGTTACTGATCTAATACCAACAATTTACTGTAAAATGTGCATGGGGTGGGTGGGTTACCAAACGTGTCTCTGTTTTGGCACAGAGCAAATCAAAATCCCAGTTTTAACTCATAAGCATACATCTTTCAGGGTAATTACGTTTAGCTATTGCCGCCAACAGAAATAGCATCCAAAGTGAAAGAATGCTCCAAAATAATGTAACTAGTGTTCTTGAGTTAAAAGTTTGTCTTATAGTAAATGGTGCTTATTTTGGAATTATGAATCAAATTCAAACAAGATTTAAAAATACGAATAAAGTATCTTCCATAAATGCCCTAGCAAAACTATGAAAAATAAATTGAAAATAAGAGTTAAAATATCAGGAGTTATTATCTCATTAGTGAATTTGCAGCCAGGCTTAACTCACAGTAAAACTAGAGCATCATACTATGAAGCCATAAATCCAAAATCATTTTGGTGACCAGGGCAAGTCTGCAAAGTAACAGCACAGACTTTTGCAAATGCAGTTTATTTACATCTTTCAGTTTTAGAAATTCAGCAACAAATAAAAAAGTTAATACATCATGTAAATTGTTGCAAATTTGACCATTCTGTGATTCAATAATTTAGCACATGACATGTCTCCTTTTAAACTTAAGTTACTTTAAAAGGAACCTTTCTCGTTTAAAGTGTGACATGCATATTTCTGAAAAACAGGGGGAGTCGACCATTTCGCTGATGAACTTCATTTTTTTGTTACAATATTCTGGGTGGGATGATTTCAGAAAAAAACAAGAATTTCACCAATGACTCTGCGTTTTGAAACTTTAAATTCCTGCGTACAGACTGGCGGGAGGGAGTCCCAACCACATCATAAATCATCATCACAAAACAAAAATGCCGTTTTACCCTGCGCCTGCCTGCTCCGCAACTTCCAGGCGAATAGAGAGAGAGAAGGCGCAGCATGAAAAGAGCCCGCTCGGTACATGAAATGCTACTTGTGCATCGTCACGCAGCGAAAGGGTGGAAAGGATACAGCCCTAGTATTTTATGTGTTTTTTTTAAACAAGAAAGTAGGCCGTATCGTAATGCTGGCCGCCCAATCGCGGGGATCCTCAGTGTTGAGAGAGAGAGAGAAAAAGAGAGGCGCTCTTGCCCTTCCTTGCCGGGCAGAGAAGAAATTTGATGGGTACACTTGTGTTGGAGCTGAACACGTGGAGCCCTGTCACTTGGACTCGGTGTGTGCTGTAGTTATAATGTGCGCAGGTGTGTGTGTGTGTGTGTGTGGCTCTAGTATGGAGCGCACTGCACTTACTCAAGAAGCTGTTCTCATTTCACTATACACAGTACAGGCAATGCTGCCCCCCCCCCCCCCCCAACTAAATATATATATATATAAATAAATCAGCTGACACGCTACGCACTGAATTCTATCCCTGGGCTAACTAAGAGTACAGTTTATCCACAAACGTAAACTCATCTCACCACTTGTATCTGGCAATGGAGATGGACCGATTTGCTTCCCTCCCTCCCTGGGAAATTTTTAAGAGAAAAACCAACTACGCAGCAGCATGATGTAGCGTGAAGCGAGAGAGAGAGAGAGGCGTATGGAGGTGGTGGCTGGGGAGAGAAGAGGAGGGGGGGAGGAAAGCGAAAGTCCGCTTTCTGCTGTAGTGCTGAGCGGTACCGAGTGTGTGAGAGTGAGTGAGTGTGTATGTGTGTGAGTGTGTGCTGTCTCTCTCTCTCTGTCTGTCTCTCATCAGGAAGCCACCAGCGTCACTATTTGCGTCAGCCAGAGATAGATAGAGAGCGAGGGAGAGGGGGAAATTCAGCAAACACCGGCTCACTGCTCCCATCCCGGGGGAGGCACAGTGCGTGGCACTGGGGATGGGGGCAAAGCCGCGTCCAAAACCCCAGCACCCATTTCCCCACACCCCACCACACACACACACTAAGTTTCTAACACAGTTTCTCAGTATGTGTGGTGCTGGGGATGAATGGAAGAATACCTCCAAACACTCTCCTCTCCTTACCCACTTCCCCTCACCATCACCCACCATTCCCTACCCGTCACTCCCTCTACCCCTCATCCGCGCCAGCCCTCCCACCCTCACCCTATTCCTTCACTCCTCACACCCTCATTTACACACTCCACCCCCTCACCCCACTTGCCTTACTCCCCTCAGCTCCAAACCCCATTACCCACAATTCACTCACCCAAATCCCTCCCTTACCCCTCCATCATCTCCTTTACCCCCTCTGTCATTCCTCCTTACCCCTCCGTCATCTCCCTTACTCCCTCGGTCATTCCCCCTTCCCCACTCGGTCATCGTCCCCCCTTGGATAACAGAGGGGTACCGAACAGAGGGGTGTTGACACTGAACACCCCTGTTCACCTTCTTACCCCCGTCCATCCCTTCCTTCACTCCCCTTACCCCCTTCACCCCCTTACCCATTTCACTTACTCCACTCACCCCCAACCCCCTTACCCCTCCTTTTTACCCCCTCATTAACTGCCCACCCCACTCCAGCCCCCTCTTACCACCCTCCTTCAACCCCCTAACCCCCTCCATCATGTCCCCTTACTCCTGACTTAGCCCCTCCTTACCACCCCCTCCATCCCCCAATCTCCTCATCCCCTTTAACCCCCTCACCCCTTACCTCACCTGCCCTTCCCATCCCCTCACCCCCTTCCTCACCCTCTTGTCACTCCCTTTCTTCTCACCACCTTCTCTCCCCTCCCGTCTCCCCCTCCCTCTTTCCTTCCCTCACTCCCCTTCCCCTCAACCCTTTCCCCTCACCCCTCTCACCCTCATCCATCCCCTTCCCCTCACATACCCACTTTCCCTCACCCACCCCCCTTCCCATTACTCACCCCTCTCACCCCATCCCCATCCCACCCCCCTCACCCACCCCCCTTCCCATTACTCACCCCTCTCACCCCCCCCAACCTTTACGTCCCTCTAACCATTCTCACCCACTCACCCCACCTCTGTCACCCCCAAACCACCCCTCTCACCACACATACCCCATCCCCCTACCCCACTCATCTAACATACCCTCACCCATCCCTGCACACCCCCTACCCCACCCACCTCACACCACCCCCTCACCATCCTGACCCCATCCCCTCAACCGCCCACCCACCCCCTCTCCCCCCCCACCCACCCTCTTCCACACCCAGCCCCCTCCCCTCCTCACTGCCCTCCCTATCCCACACCCAGCCCCCTCCCATCCCACACCGCCCTCCTCACCCCACCCTCTCCCCTCCCTCACCCAACCACCTCCCTCACCCCTCCCCTCCACCCACCCATCCCCTCCTTCAACCCTCCCCTCCCCCTTCCTTCACTTCACCCACCCACCTCCCCTCCTCCACCCCCCCACCTCCCCTCCTCCACACCCCCACCCCCTCCTTCACCCCCCTTCACCCACCCCCCTCCTTCACCCCCCCCCACCCACCCACCCACCCCCCTCCTTCACCCCCCCCACCCACCCCCCTCCTTCACCCCCCCCCACCCACACCACCCCCCTCCTTCACCCCCCCCCACCCACCCACCCACCCCCCTCCTTCACCCCCCCCCACCCACCCACCCACCCCCCTCCTTCACCCCCCACCCCCCTCCTTAACCCCCCCACCCACCCCCCACCCACCCCCCTCCTTCACCCACCCCCCACCCACCCACCCCCCTCCTTCACCCACCCCCCTCCTTCACCCACCCCCCTCCTTCACCCCTTCACCCCCCCACCCACCCCCCACCCACCCCCCTCCTTCACCCACCCCCCACCCACCCACCCCCCTCCTTCACCCACCCCCCACCCACCCACCCCCCTCCTTCACCCACCCCCCACCCACCCACCCCCCTCCTTCACCCACCCCCCACCCACCCACCCCCCTCCTTCACCCACCCCCCACCCACCCACCCCCCTCCTTCACCCACCCCCCACCCACCCACCCCCCTCCTTCACCCACCCCCCACCCACCCACCCACCCCCCTCCTTCACCCACCCCCCACCTTCACCCACCCACCCCCCTCCTTCACCCACCCCCCACCCACCCACCCCCCTCCTTCACCCACCCCCCACCCACCCACCCCCCTCCTTCACCCACCCCCCACCCACCCACCCCCCTCCTTCACCCACCCCCCACCCACCCACCCCCCTCCTTCACCCACCCACCCCCCTCCTTCACCCACCCCCCACCCACCCACCCCCCTCCTTCACCCACCCCCCTCCTTCACCCACCCCCCTCCTTCACCCACCCCCCTCCTTCACCCACCCCCCTCCTTCACCCACCCACCTCCTTCACCCACCCCCCACCCACCCACCCCCCTCCTTCACCCACCCCCCACCCACCCACCCCCCTCCTTCACCCACCCCCCACCCACCCACCCCCCTCCTTCACCCACCCACCCCCCACCCACCCCCCTCCTTCACCCACCCCCCTCCTTCACCCACCCCCCTCCTTCACCCACCCACCCCCCTCCTTCACCCACCCCCCACCCACCCACCCACCCCCCTCCTTCACCCACCCCCCACCCACACCCACCCCCCTCCCACACCCACCCCCCTCCTTCACCCACCCACCCCTCCTTCACCCCCCCACTCACCCACCCACCCTCCCCTCCTTCACCCACCCACCCACCCCCCCCTCCTTCACCCCTGAACCCCCCCACCCCCCTCCTTCACCCCCGAACCCCCCCACCCTCCTCAACCCACCCCCCCACCCTCCTTCACCCACCCCCCCTCCTTCACCCACCCACCCACCCCCCTCCCTCCCTCACCCCCTCACCCCCCTCCTTCACCCACCCCCCTCCTTCACCCCCCCCTTCTCCCCCCCACCCCCTCCTTCACCCCCCCTTCTCCC